>NC_090441.1:126913308-127513308 GCF_031143425.1 Pleurodeles waltl | reverse complement strand
ACGCCACTGGGTAACACCTGGGGCGCCAGGGGCCTTCCATTTCATGGCAATGAGGCGTCTGTACAGCACCAACGCCAAGGCAATGCATTTATATGTGCGTTTGCGTTTCTTGGGGCGGGGAGTTATACCCAACAGGCATACCTCAGGAGTGGGAGTTAGTGAGGTATTTGTCCACTCAGCTAGCAACGTTATTATCTCTATCCATGTATTCCGAATCGGGAGGCATTCCCATGTCATGTGATAGAAAGTGGCCTCTACTGTGTCACATCTGGGGCATGTTTGCGGTGAACGGGGGAACATGCGTGTTAAGCGGTGCGGAGACAGGTAAGTCTGATGCACGTAATTAAGCTGTGTGTACCGAAAGCGGGGATTACGTGAAACCTCTCGTGTCATTTCCAGCGCCTGCTCCCATGCAGTTATGGACAGTGGTTCCGGTAGCACATGGTCCCACTTATTTTTTGCTTGCTCCTGTTTGTGTTCCGTCTGGGTTGTCAGAATGTTGTATATATTCGATATTCTTGATGGGGCGTTTGTACACTCCAGCAACTCATGTAGGAGAGGAGAGACATCTGGTTCGGAGTTGCCATTTCTCCAATATTCACGCATTACCTGCCGAACTGCTCCGTAGGCTATGAATCCTCCCCTACCCAACGCGTGCTTGTCGGCTAGTGCCTCATAGGTTAGGATTTGTCCGTCCTGGAAAATATCTCCTAGTGTGTGTATGCCCCAGTTGCCCCACGCATTCAGGCCCACTTTGGCTGCTATTTTTGCTAATTTCGAGAGAGCCAACAGTGGTATCCTTGGTGAGTACTGCTGACATTTGCGCTTTGCATCGCATATCGGCCCCAGGCCCAGTGTGCCGTGTGCAGCAGCACATTACCAGTGTGTGCTGGGTCGGTTCGGTTCATGAGGTATTGTGTTATTTCTGTACCGCCAAGCTCCAACAGCACCTTCTGAGCTTCAGCCCCAGGTGGGTTACCGCCCCATGTGGATATCCAATGTATCTGAGCAGCCGCGTAGTACGCTTCAAAATTGGAGGCCCCCATACCTCCCGCCCGGAGCGGTTGGAGCACTTTTGTCAATGCAACGCGTCTTCGGCCATTTCCCCATATTAAATCCGTTAATAAACTATTCAATAGTCTAAAGAATGAGCTCGGGAGTACCAAAGGCAATGACATGAAATAATAAAGTAGGCGAGGCAGCACTATCATCTTTGCTATAGCCACTCTACCCATAGGGGAGAGTGGGAGTGAGCACCAAAAGGGTAGGGAGCCCCTTGTTGATCTGATCACGTGGCCAAGGTTGCCGTCTCTGAGATCCGGACTGTCGTGGTATATATTTACACCAAGATATTTAAATGTTGTGTGGCACCATTTCAAGCCGCCTAGACCCGCTGGTGTTCTAGTCGCCTCGGGGACTGGGCGCATCGGAAAAATGCAGGATTTCGTCCAGTTTACTGTTAACCCGGCCACTGAGCTAAATTCCTCTAGGAGATCTAACAATCCCGGTAGGACTACAGTATGATCCCGTAGGAAGATCAGCGCATCATCCGCATATAAGGATACTATCTGATGTGTCTGGCCATCCATGACACCCCATGCGGGGGCCATCATGCGCAGGCGGGCGGCCAAAGGTTCAATCGCTAATGCGAATAACAATGGAGACAGCGGACATCCCTGTCTAGTGCCTCTACCAATGCTAAATTTCTCGGATATCGTATCGCCTGTCTTAACCCTAGCCTTGGGGTCAGTATATAATGTTCTCACCCATCTGATATATGTTTGCCCGAAGCCCATCCGTTTGAGTGTCTCCATTTAAAAAGGCCAGCCCAGCGTGTCAAACGCCTTTTCTATGTCCAGTGAGACTACAACCTGCAACTCATCTTCCACCGGGGGATTTCTCATTAGGCGTATTAAATTCCTGATGTTGCTATATGTGTTGCGACCGGGTATGAAACCTGCTTGGTCTTGATGTACTAACTCTGCCATGCATGGGAGCAAGCGATTGGCCAATATTTTGCCGAGTAATTTGCAGTCTGTGTTCAGTAATGATAGTGGTCTGTATGACTGGACATCCAAAGGGTCGCGGCCTGCCTTCGGTAACACTGCTATCAATGCTTCACGACATGTATCAGGAAGTAGGCCTAGTTGAAGAGCTTCCTTTAGCATTGCCAGATATGGTGCTAAGATCTGCGGTTGAAACGTGCTATAGTATTCTATGGGTATACCATCACTGCCCGGTGCTTTGCCGTTAGCCAGTTGTAGCAGTGCTCGTTGGATTTCAGCTATCTGTATTGGGCTGTCTAGTTCTGTAATTTGAGTATCTGTCAGATGGGTCAGGGTGACACCATTGAAGAAGCTGCTTAATTGAGCATTGGTGGGCGGCGGCCGGGCCCGATACAGTAAGCTATAATATTCTTTGAAAGCATTATTTATCTCAGCCTGTGTATTAACTACCTGACCTGATTCCAGTCGGATAGCACCTATGGGGGTGTTCCGGCGTTCGTTTTTTATAAGCCAAGCTAATAATTTACCGGATCTATCACCCTCCGCGTGTGTACGGGCCATGTAATGTCGATAATCAAAATGTCCGAGGCGGTTATCCGCCTCTGTCCATTTAGATCGCATGTTAGTGAGGGTGTTTGTAGTTACGGAGCCTGTAGCGTGTTCGCCTTCAGCTAACTGTATTTCTTGTTCTAATGCTCGGAGTTCGCGCGTAAGTGTTTGCCGCACTCCCACTGTAGTTGATATGCATACCCCTCTTATCACTGTCTTATGTGCATCCCATTCTATGGCCCTTGAGCTGGCCGTCCCTACGTTCGCTGCGAAATAGGTTGAGATGTGTGTGACAATGTCCTTCCTGAAAGGGGGATCCTGCAGTAGAAGTGTTTGCAATCGCCAGGTAGGAATACATGAGCGAGGTCTGCCCCATCTCATTTGTACTATGAGTGGGCAGTGATCTGATATTACCTTGGCGGAGTATTCCGCTCTCGTAATTTTATGTGTTAGACTCTGTGAAGTTAGGATGAGGTCTATTCGGGTATGTAATAGGTGTACTGGGGAGTAGTAGGAATACACCTTTTCATGTGGGTGTAAGTGCCGCCATATATCAATCAGACGCCGCTCTTCCATCCATGCGCCCAGTATTTGGTCATTTTTCATTGTTGGGGCGGCCACTAGCGGGGGGTGTGATCTGTCTTCTACTATGTTTGGAACGCAGTTCATGTCCCCTCCCCATATGCATGGTGAAGTTAAGTCGTGGGTTAATTGTGAGGCCTTAGTTTGTAAAAATTCACCTTGTTTAATGTTCGGGACATACAGCCCACTTATCACGAGTTCCTCTCCATCCAACAGTCCCCTTAATTGTATAAATCTGCCCTCCTTGTCTTTTGTACTATGTTGTACTGTGTAAGGGACACCTGGCGCTATCCAGATCAGTACCCCTCTGGCAAAGGAAGAATCGCCAGCACTGTATATTGAGCCCTTCCAGCACTTTTCTAACCGAGCAGCCTCTGTAGACGTAATGTGCGTTTCCTGTCGTATAGCTATATGTACGTGATGTCGTTTTAGAAACGCATGTATTCTGTGACGTTTGTTTGTCCCTGCCATGCCCCTCACATTCCAGGTTATGATATTATAAATGGGTTCCTTAGTCATTTGTTATATAGAGACGTGGGGGATTGCCCAAACCGCCCCGAGTACGCTCACCCCCGGTGCCCCCCTCCGCCCCCCCCAACCCCGGCCGCCAGCCCCCCATCCCAACCCAAAGGCTCAGAGGAGTAGAGAGTGGGCCATAGTGGCCTAAAGATAGAAAAAAGAGAGATAGGTATAACAACAAAAAGGATATTGCAGACTGTATGCGTTCGCTAAATAACGTGGCACAACCGGTGCCTAAAGTGAATTCCGTAAAGGTCAGTTCCATTCGGATACCGTTTAGGTATGTGGGGCGTGGATTCCCTGGCGTCGATCCCTTGGATGGCCCACCTACAGGATGCTTCCTGTTACTTCAGTATCAATCGTCTTGTGCAGTGATCGGTGACTCAGTCCTCTACACTCATGCCACGGCAGTCGTGCATTGTGAAGCTCAGGGGCAGCGGCCCAGCGCCGGTAGCACGTCGCACCCCAACCGCTGCCGCTGTCGAGGGGGGTCCGCTGATGCCAGTTCTTCGTTTTTAAAGTTCATCCGCCGATCGCGGTGTGAGATCTGGGCCCACTAACAATGGAGAGGGGGATGGACTTGTGTCTCCCCCATGTGATGCGGAGTCATTAGTATCCGTTTCGCTCCTGGCGTCTAGCATCCCACGGGCAAATGAGTTCATGTCTTTTATTATTTGCGCACGATCCAGCGCCATTTGCGCTTTTGTGGGACGGGAGGATGTTTTGGGGTTTTTCCCTTTTTTCTTCCTGGAGTTAGCGACAGACCATTCTTCAGATACAGCGTCTTCCTTGGCCGGGTCGACCAATCCTTTAGCATGGATCCATGTCCATGCATCCTCTGGAGTGGGGAACATTAGGATTTTCTCATCCATAACGATTCGTAGTCGTGCTGGGAACATGAGGGAATAAGTAATGCCTTTTTCGCGCAACAGCTGCTTAATCTTGCAATACGCGATTCTTCTGCTTTGTACCTCCATTGTGTAATCGGGGTAGGCAGTTACTCTGCTGTTCTCGAACATAATCTGGTCAGACGTTCTGAAATTCTGAAGGACTAAGTCTCTGTCCCTATAGTTTAGGAAGCGACCTATTAGAGGACGGGGTTGAGCTCCGGGCTTTGGTGGTCTGCCCGGTATTCTGTGTGCCCTTTCGATCACTGGTAATGTGTTGGGGTATTGCTCTTTAAGTGTGTTCCTCAGCCAGGACTCTAAGAACTCTTCTGCCTTAGGTTGCTCGCTTCTCTCTGGGATTCCGAGGAATCTGATGTTGTTTCTTCTGGAGCGTCCTTCAACTTCCTCTGCTCTGCGTTGAAGTAGAGTTATGTCTAGTTCCATTTTTTGCATTTTGATTTTCATTTCTGCTACCTCTGGTTGGATGATTTTCAGTGACGCTTCAGTGTCTTGAACCCTTCCGGTTAATTTGCGGTGGTCGACCCACAGCAATGAGACTTCCTGTACTGCGGCATCAATTTTCCCTTCGAGCGAGGATTTGGTGTCCATTATAGCTTGCATAATTTTATCAAATTGGAGGGAGTGTGTGCGTAATGTTTCATGCAGCTGTAGCTGTGTGAACGATTGCGTATCTGCTTGGCCGGTCGGTTGGAGAGGGTCTCCCTCTCCGGTAGCCCCCGTTTTGGGGTGTTTTGGTTTGACCATGGTTTCTTTGTTGGCCTGCGCCAGTACGTTGCTCCAGGATTTGTTATTTGCCGAGAGTTTCCGCCCCCGTCCTCAGACTTCCCTATGCGCGTCTCCAGGTGCTCTTTGTCAGTAGTTCAGAAGGGATTAGTGTATAACCGTTTTAGTGTCAGTGTCTATTTGATTTCTCTGAGTTCTTGTTACGACTTTTTGACTTGTAGACCCAGTCTGGTACCTCTCCAATTCTCCCTGCGCAGCAGCCGCCGCTCCTGGTCACAGCAGGACTCAGTTGGGCCCCTTGTCGTGCGTGTTGTCCCTCTTCAGAAGGAACGATCCAAAATTCAGTACTACGCTAGATTCCCAAAGTGCGAACGTTGATAGTGCCCTTGGTGATTGCAGCGGTCTGGTGAGGCGCGATGTAGTCCAGCGCCGCACAGCCCAGTAATAGCTCCGGTACTGTCGGGGAGCCGCTATTTCACTTCCCTTCCTGCACTCATATCCTCGGAGCCCGTTGCTTGAAATGGAGGAGCGTCTAGAATGCGAGGAGTTCCTTCTCCGATCAGGACTGTTGGCGCACAAGTTTAGTTTCCCGAAGTGCTATAACTGCCGTGGGTCAATGGAGGGCAAACCGTGACTGCCCAATGCAATGAAGGTCAGGGACAACGCTGTGTGCCTGCTCAACTGGATAATCCGGGGGTGGTGCCCTCCTCGTGCCAGTTCCACTGTAGTTCCCTTTATTACGCTGGCCTCAATGGGGAGAGATCCCTCACTCTCACATTGCGACTTGATTTGTGTAGCCGAGAGAAATGTGGGTCCACCACGCCGCGACAGTCAAAAATACCCTGGGCCCAACCGGCGAACCCCCTGGCAGGCTCCCAAGTAAACTCTGGCCCGTCGGCTGTACCTCACACGCCGGAAGCCCTCCCGGTTTCATTCGTTATACTGCTGTTGCCTCATCGCGATCTGTCCGCCGCCATGCGAGTGTAGTGTTCCAGCGCCATGGGGGGTCGCAGTGTTTTACTTCCGGTGCCCTCTGATGGGGGCGCCCAACCCGTTAGCTGATCGGGGAGGGCGCACCGCGTAACGAGGAGTCCGGGCACGGCCGCAGATCTCCGAGCCGGGCGTCCAATGGCGCAACGGCAGCTCCAGTGCAAATGGGGGGCGCGCTCTATCCCTTTGTAACGGTGCTGGATCGCCGCTCCTCACAGCCTCCCGCGCCCCCCAACGCCCAGCGGGCCCCCCCGGCACAGCCCCGGGTCTCCGATGCCCGGGGGGGAGGCCGGGCCCTGGTCCCGATAGGAAGACTCACCCACCGCGGCCGCGGGCACCAACAACGTAGGCCGCCGCTCCTTCACGGTCTCCAAGGCGATCCTGGCGTCGCAAAAAGAGTCACCGACTCGGGCAGTGGTCCCGGCAAGTGGAGCCGACAGCACCGAGAGAGAAAAAAAAAAAAAAGTGGAGAGATGGCTGCCGCGGCCCGCTAGGCCGCACGGCAGTGCTGTGTGTGCGGCGCGGCCTCCAGGCCGGCCGCAACGCTGAAAGTAGCCCCCTGCGAGCGGGAGGAAGGTCGGGCGTCGGTCCCATCCGTGGCCGTCTCTCCCGGCGGACGGACGGAGCCCAGGGAACCTCGCCCCGGTGGGACGCGAGGGAAGAGGGGCGGCGCCACCACAGGGAGAGCGCGGCCGGCGCCGCCTTTGTAGGGCCGCACCTCTTGTGCCTCCGATGAGGCTCAGGCACCGGCAGTCCACCACCGTTGTCCTGCCAGATCCCGACCAGCAGCTACGGGATGCGGAGGATCCAGTAAGGAGCACGTAGCGGGTGCGGCGGCCACAAGGCGGACGAGGGACGCGGTCGGCCAGGCACGCTCCGATGGCAGCAGTTCCGTGTTTCCCACGCGATTCCGTTTTACAGCCTCTGTGGCACCGGACAGCAACGCTGCCCCTCGGCGGCACCCTAGGTGATCCTCGCTCCCCACAAAGGGAGGGACAGGACACTTCTATCAGGATACTTGTGTGGGCCAGGGATCGGAGCTGCAGTTTATGCTGCTGCTCCGGTTGCCATCTTGGCCACGCCCCCTGAGAGAGCATATACTTAATCATTGTGTGTCTGATTTGTTGCACCAGTATGTAGTGGACTAAGATCTGACCTCTCCCCAAGAATTGGGAAAGAAGGCAGACAAATGGGTCAGAACAAGAGTGAACAGAAAAGTTCATACAGGTGGTGACAAGGATGGCAAGAAGAAATATGGTGAAAAATCTCAAGATAAGCATGGGGATAAGGGTAAAACCAAAGATCCCACTTCAAATCTTAAAAAATCTTCAGAGGGTGGGGATAAAACAAATTCTTCCTCTTCTTCTCAACCTGCACACATTAAAAAGCCTTGGTGCTTTGTGTGTAAAAACCGAGGCCATAGGCCAGGGGATAAGTCCTGTCCAGGTAAACCCCCTGAGCCTACCACCACTAATAGATCAAGCTCTAGTGCCCCTAGCAGTTGTGGTACTAGTGGTGGGACTGCTGGCAACAGTCAAGTTAAGGGTGTAGTTGGGTTCACTTATGGGTCCATAATAGAAACTGGGGTAGTCAGTCCCAAGACAGTTTCTGTCACACCTAGTGGCATTGGCCTTGACACACTGGCTGCTTGTCCCCTTACAATGGATAAGTACAGGCAGACAGTTTCAATAAATGGTGTTGAGGCCTTGGCCTACAGGGACACAGGTGCCAGTATCACTTTGGTGACTGAAAACCTAGTGGCTCCGGAACAACACATAATTGGACAACAGTATAAAATTATTGATGTCCATAACTCCACTAAGTTTCTTCCCTTAGCTATAATTCAGTTTAGTTGGGGTGGAGTTACTGGCCCTAAGCAGGTGGTGGTATCAACTAGCTTACCTGTAGACTGTCTCTTAGGTAATGACCTAGAGGCCTCAGGTTGGGCTGATGTAGAGTTTTATGCCCATGCAGCCATGCTGGGCATCCCAGAGGAATTGTTCCCTCTCATTTCTACTGAAATGAAAAAGCAAAGGAGAGAAGGCCTAAAAACTCAGGATCCCTCTCCATCAACAGGTAAAAAGGGTATCACAGTATCCCCTAACCACCCTGCCATTCAGGATACCATTCCTGTGGTGGGAGAAACCTCTCCTGGGGTGGCACCTGTTCCAAGGGAAGCATCAGCTGGCAAAGCTGTACTCCCTGAGGTAGAAGTACCTCTCTGTGGGATAACTAACATTGGTGAGAAAAAGAGCACCATTTTAGTTAACATGGAGCATCCCTCCAACCCTCCCAGAGAAACTTTAGTGCAGAAACTCTGCACTGCCTCACAACACTTAGGACAGCATCCCTGCCCTAGTGTGGAGCTCATAGGACAGCATCCCTGCCCTGCTCCAACCCAAGAGAAACAGCATCACTGTTCTCTCTTCCAGCCATATGGACAAAGTTTTTGCCCAGCCATGGCTTTTCTGAGACAGCATCCCTGTCTGGCATTTCCATCACTGCAAATAGGTTCAGTGGACAATTCCCACTGCTCTAAACTAAAACTTACTGATAGAAACTCTGAAAATACATCTTCACATTGTTGCTTAGCTAAAAAACTTCAAACAGGGTGGTTTACATCCCCACAGGGAAGTAACCATATAGTGGATGGTAAAGGGAGTAACCAGTCTATTGCAGAGCTACTCTCTACTTATCACCACTTAGACAATAAAGTCTCAACTGGCCAAGGTTAGCCTTATTGTCCTTCGTTTGGGGGGGGTTGTGTGAGAAAGTAGACTCTTTCTAGCCTTGTTACCCCCACTTTTGGCCTGTTTGTGAGTGTATGTCAGGGTGTTTTCACTGTCTCACTGGGATCCTGCTAGCCAGGGCCCAGTGCTCATAGTGAAAACCCTATGTTTTCAGTATGTTTGTTATGTGTCACTGGGACCCTGCTAGTCAGGACCCCAGTGCTCATAAGTTTGTGACCTATAGGTATGTGTTCCCTGTGTGATGCCTAACTGTCTCACTGAGGCTCTGCTAACCAGAACCTCAGTGGTTATGCTCTCTCATTTCTTTCAAATTGTCACTAACAGGCTAGTGACCAATTTTACCAATTTACATTTGCATACTGGAACACCCTTATAATTCCCTAGTATATGGTACTAAGGTACCCAGGGTATTGGGGTTCCAGGAGATCCCTATGGGCTGCAGCATTTCTTTTGCCACCCATAGGGAGCTCTGACAATTCTTACACAGGCCTGCCACTGCAGCCTGAGTGAAATAACGTCCATGTTATTTCACAGCCATTTTACACTGCACTTAAGTAACTTATAAGTCACCTATATGTCTAACCTTTACCTGGTAAAGGTTGGGTGCTAAGTTACTTAGTGTGTGGGCACCCTGGCACTAGCCAAGGTGCCCCCACATTGTTCAGGGCCAATTCCCCGGGCTTTGTGAGTGCGGGGACACCATTACACGCGTGCACTACATATAGGTCACTACCTATGTGTAGCTTCACAATGGTAACCCTGAATATGGCCATGTAACATGTCTAAGATCATGGAATTGCCCCCTCTATTCCATCCTGGCATTGTTGGTACAATCCCATGATCCCACGGGTCTGTAGCACAGACCCGGGTACTGCCAAACTGCCTTTTCAGGGAGTTTCACTGCAGCTGCTGCTGCTGCTGCTGCCAACCCCTCAGACAGGTTTCTGCCCTCCTGAGGTCCAGCCAGGCTTGGCCCAGGAAGGCAGAACAAAGGACTTCCTCAGAGAGAGGGTGTTACACCCTCTCCCTTTGGAAAAAGGTGTTCAAGCAGGGGAGGAGTAGCCTCCCCCAGCCTCTGGAAATGCTTTCATGGGCACAGATGGTGCCCATTTCTGCATAATCCAGTCTACACCGGTTCAGTGACCCCTCAGCCCTGCTCTGGCACGAAACTGGACAAAGGAAAGGGGAGTGACCACTCCCCTGACCTGCACCTCCCCTGGGAGGTGCCCAGAGCTCCTCCAGTGTGCTCCAGACCTCTGCCATCTTGGAAACAGAGGTGCTGCTGGCACACTGGACTGCTCTGAGTGGCCAGTGCCAGCAGGTGACGTCAGAGACTCCTTCTGATAGGCTCCTTCAGGTGTTGCTAGCCTATCCTCTCTCCTAAGTAGCCAAACCTTCTTTTCTGGCTATTTAGGGTCTCTGCTTTGGGGAATTCCTTAGATAACAAATGCAAGAGCTCATCAGAGTTCCTCTGCATCTCTCTCTTCACCTTCTGCCAAGGAATTGACTGCTGACCGCGCTGGAAGCCTGCAAAACTGCAACAAAGTAGCAAAGACGACTACTGCAACTCTGTAACGCTGATCCTGCCGCCTTCTCGACTGTTTTCCTGGTGGTGCATGCTGTGGGGGTAGTCTGCCTCCTCTCTGCACTAGAAGCTCCGAAGAAATCTCCAGTGGGTCGACGGAATCTTCCCCCTGCAACCGCAGGCACCAAAGAACTGCATCACCGGTACCCTGGGTCTCCTCTCAGCACGACGAGCGAGGTCCCTTGAATCCAGCAACTCTGTCCAAGTGACTCCCACAGTCCAGTGACTCTTCAGTCCAAGTTTGGTGGAGGTAAGTCCTTGCCTCCCAACGCCAGACTGCATTGCTGGGAACCGCGACTTTTGCAGCTACTCCGGCCCCTGTGCACTTTCGGTGGAAATCCTTTTTGCACAGCCAAGCCTGGGTCCACGGCACTCTAACCTGCATTGCACGACTTTCTAAGTTGTCCTCCGGCGACGTGGGACTCCTTTGTGCGACTTTGGGTGAGCACCGTTTCACTCCTCTTTGTAGTGCCTTTTCCAGCACTTCTGCAGGTGCTGCCTGCTTCTGAGAAGGCTCTTTGTCTTGCTGGGCGCCCCCTCTGTCCCCTGACGCAATTGGCGACATCCTGGTCCCTCCTGGGCCACAGCAGCATCCAAAAATGCTAAACGCACAACTTGCAGCTAGCAAGGCTTGTTGGCGGTCTTCCTTCAGGAAAACACTTCTGCACGACTCTCCACGGCGTGGGGGATCCATCCTCCAAAGAGAAAGTCTCTAGCCCTTGTCGTTCTTGCAGAATCCTAAGCTTCTACTGTCCAGTAACAGCTTCTTTGCACCCACAGCTGGCATTTCCTGGGCATCTGCCCATCTCCGATTTGCTTGTGACTTTTGGACTTGATCCCCTTGTTCCACAGGTACCCTCAACTGGAAATCCATCGTTGTTGCATTGCTGATTTGTGTCTTTCCTGCAGAATTCCCCTATCACGACTTCTGTGCTCTTTGGGGAACTTTAGTGCACTTTGCACTCACTTTTCAGGGTCTTGGGGTGGGCTATTTTTCTAACCCTAACTGTTTTCTTACAGTCCCAGCGACCCTCTACAAGGTCACATAGGTTTGGGGTCCATTCGTGGTTCGCATTCCACTTTTGGAGTATATGGTTTGTGTTGCCCCTATCCCTATGTGTCCCCATTGCATCCTATTGTAACTATACACTGTTTGCACTGTTTTCTAATACTATACTGCATATTTTGGTATTGTGTACATATATCTTGTGTATATTTGCTATCCTCATACTGAGGGTACTCACTGAGATACTTTTGGCATATTGTCATAAAAATAAAGTACCTTTATTTTTAGTATATCTGTGTATTGTGTTTTCTTATGATATTGTGCATATGACACTAGTGGTACTGTAGGAGCTTCACTCGTCTCCTAGTTCAGCCTAAGCTGCTCTGCTAAGCTACCTTTTCTATCAGCCTAAGCTGCTAGACGCCCCTATACACTAATAAGGGATACCTGGGCCTGGTGCAAGGTGTAAGTACCCCTTGGTACTCACTACAAGCCAGTCCAGCCTCCTACACTTACCATTTCAAGTCTCCATGGAGAGTAGAAAGGTTTAACGGTACTCTGAAAAATAAAATACCAAAGATTTTAATGAATCAGAGCACGGTGGCTTGTTGCCTTGCCATTGGCGGTCTGGTCAGTCTGCGCCATCATGAAACGACTAAGCTGAGCTCCTAAGGGATCACAATGAGCCATTCTATAATACTTACTTCCATCCCTCCACTCTCTCCAGTTTTGAACCTGAATGACAATGTGACTCTGCAGTTTTACAAACAACTGATTCACCACCATGACATCTTGCATTCCCAGACTCAACCTACCCTGCCCTCCTGCCCAGCTGGAGCCTCTCACGATCTACAGACGGAAAATGGGTGCATGTGAAGATCCACCAATGAAAATCAGTACTCCCACCCCGTTGTCAATGTCTCTATGAAATTCTGTTCACTATGGACACCACTGTGAAGTATTTTGGACTGAGCACTTGGCTTCACACATAACCCTGCAAGTGGACCTCCAAACCATGAGTCTCCGGAGTTGCTGACTGAACTGCACCTGTTCCTGCTACAGTGGATTGCTGTGCCTCCACTTTGACACATAGAAGTGCTCCAGGTATTGCTGCCCAGCTGCACAGATTCAATCAGGATGCCACTCCAGGGGCCCAGGCTGGACTCTGGTAAAGGATAGCCTCCTAGCACCCTGCTCTCTTCTGGCCCTGACAGGTTATCTTCGCTGTGAGCCAAGTTAGCTGCCTCTCTTTAGCTTTGTTTGGAAGAGCTTGGCAGCAGCCCTGAAGTAAGCACTAAGCCTCTTACCCACTTACCAAATCAAAACTCACTCTATTGTGACAATAGCTTTGTGCATTTCCTTGAATAGTACAACCAGTACCTCAATCTCTGTTCATGCTGAATCTGTGCTTACTTATCTACTGGCTGTAAGGGAGGAGTGTCCATGGTTCATATTCCTGTTGATGAAGAAGAACACTGAATGGAATTGTACCTGCATATGCACTACCCCCATGACTGTGACAATGCCACTGTCCTCATTCCCCTTTGAACTAGAGGCTTCTGTTGTCCTGACCCGCAGATTTCACTCCATGTTCACATTTTGGCCACTGCCAATGAGACTAGAAACTGCAATAACTTTGTGAGACACAATGAGGGTGACTTGTCCTTTTCTGTGTGGCCGATTCCTCAACAATCTCCCTATTTCCTCGAACTCCTGTCATATGTATGCTATTCAAGTACCCTAGATAGGCCGAAGGCATTTTGTGGTAATCAGGCCTGTGCCTGGGTACCAAAGGACTGGTCAGCATCCTGTTAAACTGCTTATTTTTCAGATACACTGAAGACAAATATCCTCCTCTCTGCAATAGTCTGCCCAGAGAAGTTTCCAAGATGGTTTGATTCTCTGCCATTCTGTTCCCTATTCAAGAGCTGGGGCTACACATCTATGAGACCCATAAGTTGCAAATAATTGCGGAGGATGTAAACTCAACTGCCATAGTTCGTTTTAGGAATTATTTCTAATTAGCTGGAGATTCAAAGAACTTAAACTTTAGAAAATGAATGACTTTTGATTTTGTCCTGGCTGCCCAAGGTGGAGTTTCTGTAACTGCAGGTGCAGAATATTATATTTCCATACTAAACATTTGTCTAGGCATACATGAACAGATTGCTTAAATTTGTGATGACTGGATGGGTTTTGAAGGGTGAAGTTTTTGGTCTTTGCTAAAAAGTATTCTTTGTAGGTTGGGACTGTTGTAAATGGCCCTCTCTGAGGGTGACCCCCAAACCTTTTGCCTTTACCCTCCACTTTTTGCTGAATGCATTTTAGTTGGCCCTAGGACTCTGTGCACTTTACCACTGCTAGCCAGTGCTAAAGTGCTTGTGCTCTCTCCCCCTAATCATGATTTAATAGGTATATACCTGATTGGCATATTTACTTTTCTTGTAAGTCCCTTGTAGAATGGTATATCATATATCCAGGTCCTGTAAATCAAATGCTACCAGTGGGCCTGCAGCACTTATTGTGCCAATAACTAAGTAGCTCTCTAACATTTGTCCCAGGTCTGCCATTGCATCCTGAATGGAGTGTCACACTATCATGCCAACTTGCCATTTATACTGTCTTGCCAAGCTGTAAACTCCCATTTTATTACATAAAGGCCCATAGGGCTAGGTAGCCTATAGGACAGGGGGATGTGTAATTAAAAGGAAGGATATGTACTTTTAAGTTTTCCATGTCCTGGTAGTGAAAGACTCCCAAATTCATCCCATAGTATAACACTAGAGATTCCTTATTGCATGTAATAAGCTGTAATTCCTAAATGAGAGGCGGTAGATATGCCATGTTCAGTATCTATGGAATTGTAATGATAAACCCTTGTTAATGGTAAAGTCAAATTTATCATTATAACTTTGAAAATGCCACTTTTAGAAAGTTGGCATTTTCTTGCTGTCAGTCCCTTGTGACTGCAGGCTGTCTTGGGTCACATGACTGGGTGTAGCTGACAGGTTTTGTGAATTCCTTGTAGACAGTCACACAATAGTGGGATTAGCTGAGCCTCAATGGGCCATCAACTGACAGGATGGGGTGGCGGAACTGAGCACAGCCCCAGTTGCATCTTGATAGGCTGTGCCCTGTTTCCTCACAGTAGGCTAAATGACCTTGCATTGCCAGTGCAGCCAGCTTGGAGCCAGGGCAGGGGAGGCGGAAAATTCCCAAAATGCCAAAGAACCTCTCTAGAAGCTTCTCCTACCTTCTAGGAGAAGGGCACCAGGGCCTGAAAATAGGGCTGTCAGACCCACTCTTCAGTTCACTACTGGACTTGCAGAGGCCTCTCAGAGGACTGTCTGCTGCTGTGACCTGCTGTGCACTGTGCCAGACTGCTGCAGTAACTGGAAGGAATGTTTTGCTGCCTGGAGCCTGCCTTAAACGCTTAGAGGCCAGCCCTGCTGTTGAGCCCTGCACCTACACCTGCACCTGCACCCAGGACTACCAGAAGTGGCTCCAAGGGCTTGTTTGCGGGCCTCCTGTTCAGAGCCACAGGGAGATAACAGTCTCCCACTGTCCTAAACCTGCACATGGACACTGCCTGAATGAGTCCTGAACCCCCAAGAGGTCTCCTTCCACTCCTGGACCCTTGGGTGTGGTGCTGAAGGTGCCAAAATGGCCATTTTCCAAAAGTGAGGCCAAAAGGTTCTCTGAGAACCAAGAGGAAATGGGACCAACCTGCTTGCCTATCTGCCTGAGGTGCATCGCCATGCAGATTGACTTTGCAGCTTCTCCCATTTATGTTCTTTTCCGCTGCAGCAAATCTATTTTAGCGGTCCTTTGTCAAAATGGCATCCTACCTCGTGGAACTTTTTTCGGCACTACTCTCCTGCTTCGTCCCGCTGAAGATTTTCGACTACCATCTCAATGACTAAGTCCGAAGGTAAAAATCTTCCCGCCACTTCGCTCCACGGCTATCCGACGATGTTGCTACCTCATCAGACACTCCTGCAGCCTTGCCCCGCTGTACCTCTACCTTCTCAGACATTTTTCTTCAGAATTTTTTCTAAGTCTGAAGGTAAGCTCTGACTGGACCCAGTCCAGTTCTTGTATCTAAACTGCGCTCCATCGTGGTCAGCCTTAACTTTCGACTTTGGGCCAGCCTCGCGCAACTAGATGGCCCTGGTGGTTGGTGCTTTGATCTTTTAGGCACTAGATTTCACTTAAAACTTTAAAAATTCAGAACTATGGTTCTACTGATTATTTTCTTTTCATTTTGGTGTCAAATATATATATATTTTAATTGGCTTGGGATTTTTATTGTGTTGTGTTTTAACTTTATTACTGTGTGCTGCATAAATCCTTTACACATTGCCTCTAAGTTAAGCCTGACAATTCTTTGTGCCATACTACTTGGGGATGAGCACAGGTTCATTTAGTGACATTTTTGTGGTTCACCCTGCAAGGGATTGTGGCTGTTGCTTAAGTGGGGCTCACATCCCAGTTAACAAACAAACCCAATTTCTCACAAGGGCTGTATGCGGTTTGAAGGGTAGAGTTTTTGGTATAGGCTAAAAAGTTGGTACTTATACTAATTTACATTATTGCAGAGTCTGTATTGCCTCCATCAACAGTATTACCAGTGGCAAGGGTTTCTCTCCATCTTATCCACTGCAAATGTTAGATGATGATGAAATGGACTGGAAATCTCAATGCCTAAAGGAAGAGCCCATTTATGACGTTTAGAGTCTCCCATTCACATCTTGGCTTCTAAAATAAGGAATCAAGTTCAGCTTGCCCAACCAAAACATGTACAGTCTTGTAACTATCTGAAGGTCATTATTTCCCTTTCTCATTATTTCAGACTGTTTTACCTGTGTATTCCCTTTGAAATCATGGTATCCTCATTTGAAGTCTGTGTTAAGAGCTCTATAAATTTATGCCTTGCCTTTGCTTGTCCATCTTGCTCCATCATGGTCTGGTTGATCAAATATGTGATTTACATAATATATCTTTTTCTTTTGTTAATAAGCCCTTTCAGATTTCATAAGGCATGTGCAAAAGGTTTCTTTAGTACATCCAGAGATAGTTCTAGGGTCAATTGTCTACTTGCCAGTTAGGAAATCCAAATTAAGATATTGGCTTCTCTTCAGAAGGGCTTGGCCTCAGCTTGGCAGTGTATCCGGGTCCATGAGTGAGTGGTTACATGTTAGATAGTAAAATTGCTCTTGAAATCTCTGGTGAGACATCTGGGTTGGTTATGGGACCTGAAATCCCCAACTTTATTCGTTAGGTTGTTGCCCTATGGAAGTTGCCTCCCCTCTAATCTTTAACTGGATTAATTGGATTGTTTCTTCTGTCTTCACTAATGTTGACAACACATGCAGTAGGCTGAGTTGCAATATTACTTGGTGATGTCTAGTGCTTCAAAAGAGAGTAAGACTGCCAGGCATCATCTGAACCATTTAGCTTTATAGAAATGTCAGTAATACTCTCGGATCTCCAGAAACTCACCTCCATTTGGTGAAGGTTCTCATTTATAATCGGTGTGATAAAATTATGGTGAAAGTCTGTGTCAACAGACATGCGGCCTGCTCAAAGACCTTGAGAAACTTGACTCTCCAGGTTGTGGTCAAAAACAGGATCTGTCCCTTTCAATAGTTCATATCCAGGGAATGAAAACTTTTCTTGAAGTGTTTCACAACAGAATATTTGCTCTTTTCAGCTACTTAGCCTTTTTTCCACAGAGTATGCAGGAAACTGGCACTTTCCTGTCTGGATCGCATTACCTTCTACGCAGACTGCTTTAATTTCTGTGTTCTGCACTAGGTTTCTTATCCACTGGCTTTTACTGTACTCTTTTTCACCCAGGTTTGTAACTTATGCGAGTTCCCATGTTTTAATAGTGGTTCCTTTATAGATCTAGATGTCCTGGTTTCCTCTAATTTGGTAGCTGACAAAACATACCACTTGGGTTCACCCTGTGCAATGCTCTCCTCTCAGAATCACATATCCATTTCCATTATGTATCTCCTCCTTTGCCTATTGAATTATGACTGCTGAGAAGGCAAGTCTCCAGCTCCAGGATTTATCATAAAGTTTCTGACAGGTTCATCAATGGATCTCTTCTGTGCCCTGCAGGGCTTGAGCCTTTCTTTTGAATGAAAGGCATAAATTGAGTCAAATGCTTTGCAGAATGGGTTTCATCTCCTTGGCAGTCCCACCATTTCCTAACTTTAACACTACACTGGTAGATTGACAAGCAATATATTCCTACAATGGTGCTTTCACAAAGCTTTGCTTCCTTCTTTAGACTTGTTTTGCATCTACTCCAGAATTTCAGTCCCCCTTTGAGCTCCTTTATCAAACTAAAGAGGTAAACAACAGTGGAGGACAGGACTATGAGGCCAGTGTAGTTGTGATGTTGAAGAGGCTGGTCTTCTGTTTTCCCTTGAAACCAAGATGTTGTTGAGGGGGGTCATGATAGACAAGGGGAAATTGTTTTACAAAGAAGTGATGGGAACAGTTACAGAAGGCCTGACTGCCTGCTCTTTAGTTACAGAATATGGGCATTATCTGAAGACTTTAGTTGCCTATATTAAGATGGCAAGTAGGCACCTACGAACCCGGAGAAGTTATGAGTTATTGCTGCATGACAAGTGGAGTTTCAGGGTCAAACATATGGACATCTAAATTAGTTGGTCCACATCGTTGTTGACTAGCTGGTGAGTTTTGCATTGTGCTGGAGAAGGCTCAAATACAGGACATTCCCTTAATTAAGTCTTGGTCTGTAGTGGCAGCTAAAGCAGTTTTGCATCCTTCATCTAACGATAATCATCTGAAGGATTCTTTGGTAATAAAAGTGTGTGGAAGGGCTAGCCATCACCCTCCTCTCCATAGAGTATCCTGCTAGTAGGGTACCCGAGGCGTGCAGATGCAACCAGCTGTACACGTTTTGTGAGGGAGAAAAAAGGACTCCGAATAATGGGGATTACAAGTATGTTTTGAAAACAATTACCATAGCATTAGATTACAAGAATGTGCGAGTTATTTTTATAACAGGAGTGTGTCTTCTGGAAAACAAAATTGGTAGGCTGCCCATAATAGTTCTTGTGCACAGGTGTATGCATGAGTGGGTGTGAGCGTGATATATGAGTGTGTGCTTCCAGGGAGCATTTGTGGCGGTATACGATATTTCAGAGGAAACAATGTACACCCTCCTAATTTTCATCCATCTTTCTGTAGCGTTCTCATCTGCTGCCAGAGACCACATAGCTGCCTGGTAAAGGTTTCCTCTTCTGTGGTCTTCAAGGGAGACTTCACCACTGCTTTCCCTGCTGCTTTGGGCTATACATGCTTCTTTATCAGTCACTTGATATCCAGGTGCTAAACGCAGCCATGATTTAGCGATATGCTGTCCCTGATGTATGTAACCCACTTCTCACAATTAATTATGTTGCACTAGTTAAATATTGTCTTTCCCTATTTGATGTTATTCTCAAATGGATGAATGGCTGAGTCAGTACCATAGGGATTCAAACCTGTGGCCCGTGCGTTTTTGCAGTACCTGTATTAATCAAGTGGACTAGTTTATCCATAACGTTATGCGGTTTGAGAATGACACCTGTGTAAATCACTCCGCTCTCCTCATTTGAGGCCACGGTGCACGTGAGAGGTCTGCACGTGTCTGGGTCTCATGCAGGAATGGGCTTTTCAGTGGTCCTGCGACAGCAGCATTTGCATTTTGAAGTGCTCGCCATACACGAAAGGGGCGTTGTTTGCTGCACTTTCGCGGTAATTTGTCGCCACCGTTAGGTGCAGCCCTAAGCCTTGTCTCCCACATCTTAATGAATCATCGGTCCTGCTCCCAGTGGCCTGATTAGACAGGAGGTCATGCACTTTTGTACCACCAAACGCCTAACATCATCACTCCCAAAAGACAGCAGCCCTGTCAGTGAACACCAAAAGCCTCCTGAGTCAGGTGTGCATGCAAGCCACTCTCTTTTCTCATACACCATGTCCTGTGATAGTCCCTGCACTGACACAATGACTTCCCCAAGGGACACAAGGCTAGGACAAGGTCAAGACAAAAGAAAGCACAACAGCTGCATCTGGAAGATCTCTCCCACACTCTCTCCCGGCGGAAGCAACTCCAGGGGCGCACCAGCTCTGGATTCAATGTCAATCACCTAGGCCAGTGGCTCCCAACCTGTGGTCCGGGGACCCCTGGGGGTCCGCAAAGTCTCCACAGGGGGTCCGCGACTGCTTGGAAAATTAAATAATATTCTCAGAATAGGTCCCCAGCTTTCAGTAATGCTGAATTCCAATAATGATTCAGTGGGGGTCCCCGGGTTCCAGTAATGAAAAAGTGGGGGTCCACAGAAGCCAAAAGGTTGGGAAGCACTGACCTAGGCTATCGGAGGAAAGTGCAGATAATGACAACTAAATAGAAAGATAATGGCTGGTTTACTATGTTGCAAATCCATTATGTTGCACAGCTGGACATTTAAGCTCAGCTGGAATTCCTTACCAGATACCTTCAAGTAGGTCACCTTGAACCTATGGCCTAATGGAGAAGTGAGGAACGAAGAAACCACCGTGAAAATAAGCGGAAACGGATCAGGTCAGCCTAAGCGTTCTCAAGGGAAAGGTAGGAACACAGTCACGAATACAGCAAAAATCCCTAGAGCCTGGGGAAAACAGGTGTCTCAAAACAACAAATGTGCTGGACAGTTGAAACCGGTGCACAAACAGATGACCAGCGGTAAGCCTCTTTAGCACACAATGTTGCTAGGTGCCCTCCGTTTCGCAGAGGAACCCCCTGCAAAGTACATGGAGGGATCCCCGTACCAACTCACTCAGGAGCTCCCAGGCCGGGTTATTGTGCTGAGGGGGCCCCTTGGAGCTCAGGACCCCCCTGCTCCTCAGGGGCTGCGGGGGCCTCTGTTACACCACTGCCATCCAGTCGTGGCTTGCAGGTGGGAAAAGGGTCAGGGCGATGCGTGGCGGGGAGAGTGGGGGACCCAAAACAAAATAAAAAATAAATAAAATAAAACGTACCTTTTCTCCCGCGAAGCAACGCTCCATCCGCTCTGCTCCGTCCTTGCAGGCTGCAGGCACAGGCTCCCAGCCTGCTCTGCGGCCATCCTGACGCTGCTCAAATCAGCATTAGGATTGGCTGGGAGCGCCCAATTAGGGGGGTCCCATGCAGACTGGGAGCCTGTGTATGCTCTCTCCAGCCTGGTAACACAGTGCTGGGCTGGAGAGACCACAGTGTGCATGCATGTTTGGCTGGCCAGAGACTGCCAGCCAACGTACTTGCTCACTGAGGGGGACTACTCCAACACCATCCACATCATGTTCGTGGCCCGCCCACTTTTATAGAAACAACATAATAAACTGAGCTTATTATGTTGTTTCTATAAAAGTTTTGAAGCACCTGCTGCTTTTGGGTTTGGGGAGGGGGCTCCTCCGCCCGAGTGGAGGAGCCGCCCCTGATGCCATCTCAAAGAAGCATCTTATCTACTCTGCTGTCTGATGTATCTCGGAAGTTCTATATAATGAAATACACTGTTCGAAAAAGAGAAAGAAAGACAGGGTGAACACTAGGGAGTCCTGATTATTATGAGCAAGAGTCCTCACACACCCTATTGAGTGTCATGCTTCATCATCGGACGTGCTCCTCGTCAGACCAGCGCTGCAATGTCTGACGGGCACCCCCATAGGCGGGCTCTTTGCCTGAGATCTTTTCTCAATGATGCCACAAAACCCCAAGAGTGAGTAAGGAAAAAAAGAGGAGAGATCAACAAAAAATAATAAAATTGGCTTAAGACCCTAACTAAGTGCTGTGTTTATTTCTCTGTGTTGGGGGATGGCCAAGATCAAAAAAATATAACCAGAGAGTGAGATAGAGATAATGCTCAACCACTCTCTAACAACCATATAAGACAGAGAGGAGGTCAGGAACTACCAGACCTGCCTCAGACTAGGGTCGACATGTTTTGCGTCTCTGTGGTCCAAAAGGATCCTCTGACGCTTCTTCAGGACCTAATGTACTTTAAACTTCTCTGTTAGAAATGGGGTTTTTGGTTGGCAGTCAGGTTACCTCCTGTCCAAGCAAAAGCCCTCACTCTAGTCAGGGTAAGTCACACACTATCCAAGATTATCCTGTGCCCACCCTCTGGTAGCTTGGCACGAGCAGTCAGGCTTAACTTAGAAGGCAATGTGTAAAGTATTTGTGCAATAAATCATACAATACCACCATATAGCACCACAAAACTACACCACACAGTGTTTAGAAAAATATATAATATTTATCAGGATAATTGTAGAAATATCACAGGGAAGTGATATAAAGTGTCTTAAGTCTTTAGAATGCAATACAGTGTCTTTCAAGCACAAAGTACCTGGTTTCTGGTGGAAAATCTCCTCAGAGGGCCACAGGAGAAGAGATGCGTGGAAAAAGGGGTGTGTGCGTCGATTTCTCCTCAACACACACAGACTTGCGTCGGTCTTTTCCACGCGGGGAAGTCGGGCGTCGTTTTCCGGCGCGCAGACAGTCTCTTTTTGTGGATCGCGGGGATTACCAGATGTCCCGGGTCTGTGCGTGGATTCTCCTGCTTGTTTTCCGGCTGCGCGTCGTTCTGCGGGGCTGCGCGTCGAAGTTTCGATCTCACGGTAGGCGTCGCGTCGATTTCTCCTTGGAAGTCGGGCGGCGTTGTCCTTGCGAGGCCGTGCGTCGAAAGTTTGGTCTCACGGCAGGCGTCGCGTCGATTTCTCCTTGGAAGTCGGGCGGCGTTGTCCTTGCGAGGCCGTGCGTCAAAGTTTCGCACTCACGGTGGGCGTCGCGTCGATTTCTCCTGGAAAGTCGAGCGGCTTTGTCCTTGCGAGGTTGTGCGTCGAAGTCTCGATCGTCCCGAGGGCGTCGCGTCGATCAGCGTCGGTGTGCGGCGTTTTTCTCGCCGCGAAACAAGCTGTGCGTCGAAATTTTCGGCGCACGGAGCGTCCAAGTGAAAGGAAGAAGTCTTTTTGGTCCTGAGACTTCAAGGAACAGGAGGCAAGCTCTATCCAAGCCCTTGGAGAGCACTTTCACAGCCAGACAAGAGTTCAGCAAGGCAGCAGGGCAACAACAAGACAGCAGTCCTTTGTAGAAAGCAGACAGGTGAGTCCTTTGAGCAGCCAGGCAGTTCTTCTTGGCAGGATGTAGTTTCTGGTTCCGGTTTCTTCTCCAGCAAGTGTCTGATGAGGTAGGGCAGAGGCCCTGTTTTATACCCAAATGTGCCTTTGAAGTGGGGGAGACTTCAAAGAGAGGCTAAGAAGTGCACCAGGTCCCCTTTCAGTTCAATCCTGTCTGCCAGGGTCCCAGTAGGGGGTGTGGCAGTCCTTTGTGTGAGGGCAGGCCCTCCACCCTCCCAGCCCAGGAAGACCCATTCAAAATGCAGATGTATGCAAGTGAGGCTGAGTACCCTGTGTTTGGGGTGTGTCTGAGTGAATGCACAAGGAGCTGTCAACTAAACCTAGCCAGACGTGGATTGTAAGGCACAGAAGGATTTAAGTGCAAAGAAATGCTCACTTTCTAAAAGTGGCATTTCTAGAATAGTAATATTAAATCCGACTCCACCAGTCAGTAGGATTTTGTATTACCATTCTGGCCATACTAAATATGACCTCCCTGCTCCTTTCAGATCAGCAGCTGCCACTTCAACAGTGTATGAGGGCAGCCCCAATGTTAGCCTATGAAGGGAGCAGGTCTCCCAGTAGTGCAAAAACGAATTTAGGAGTTTTACACTACCAGGACATATAACTACCCAGGTACATGTCCTGCCTTTTACCTACACAGCACCCTGCTCTAGGGGATACCCAGGGCACACATTAAGGGTGACTTATATGCAGAAAAAGGGGAGTTCTAGGCTTGGCAAGTACTTTTAAATGCCAAGTCGAGGTGGCAGTGAAACTGCACACCCAGGCCTAGCAATGGTAGGCCTGAGACAAGGAAAAGGGGCTACTTAAGTGGGTGGCACAATCCGTGCTGCAGGTCCACTAGTAGCATTTAATCTATATGCCCTAGGCACCTGGAGTGCACATGACTGGGGACTTATAAGTAGATTAAATAGTTCAATCAGGTATGATCCAAAGTTACCATGTTTACAGAGAGAGAGCATATACACTTTATCACTGGTTAGCAGTGGTAAAGTGCGCAGAGTCTAAAAACCAGCAAAACAGTATCCAAAACGAGGAGGGAGGCAGGCAAAAAGTTAGGGGTGACTACCCTAAGGCTGTCAGGTCTAACATGTGTCCCCCCCAGCTGAAAGTGGGGAGAGCTACCCGACCTCCTGGGAGCTCTCATCGCTAAGGCGGAAGTACCTGGAGAGACCATCAGCATTGGCGTGGTCAACCCCGGGGCGATGTTCCACCGTAAAGTCTATCCCCTGTAGGGAAATGGACCACCTCAGAAGTTTTGGATTCTCACCCCTCATCTGCATGAGCCATCTGAGGGGTCTGTGGTCTGTCTGAACTAGGAAGTGAGTCCCAAACAGGTAGGGCCTCAGCTTCTTCAGGGCCCAGACCACAGCAAAAGCTTCTCTTTCAATAGCACTCCACCTCTGTTCCCGTGGTAATAGCCTTCTGCTAATAAAGACTACCGGTTGATCTTGGCCCTCCTCATTTAGCTGTGCTAGGACTGCCCCTATGCCATGCTCTGAAGCGTCTGTCTGCACGATAAATTCCTGGGAGTAGTCAGGGGCCTTGAGCACGGGGGCCGTGCACATGGCTTCCTTTAGGGCGTCAAAGGCTTTCTGACAAGCCTCTGTCCAATTCACCAACCTAGGTTGCTTCTTGGACGTGAGTTCTGTCAAGGGGGACACAATGGTACCATAGCCCTTGACAAACCTGCGGTAGTATCCGGTGAGGCCTAAAAAGGCTCTCACCTCAGTCTGGGTTCGAGGTGGTTGCCAGGCCTTGATAGTTTCGATCTTGGCCTGGAGTGGCTGCACCTTGCCACCACCTACTAGGTGTCCCAAGTACACCACGGAACCCTGCCCAATCTGGCACTTACTAGCCTTGATGGTCAGGCCTGCCTGTTGCAGGGCCTGAAGCACCTCCTTGAGGTGGAGCAGGTGTTCCTCCCAGCTGGAACTGTAGACAGCTATGTCATCCAGGTAGGCTGCACAGAAGGCATCCTTGCCAGCCAGGACCCCGTTAACCAACCGTTGGAAGGTAGCGGGGGCATTTTTTAATCCAAACGGCATCACTCGGAACTGGTAATGGCCGTCAGGGGTGGAAAAGGCGGACCTTTCCTTAGCCCCCTCAGTCAGGGCGATCTGCCAGTACCCTGAAGTAAGATCAAACGTACTCAGGAACTTGGCAGCGCCTAGCCTGTCCACGAGCTCATCAGCTCGGGGGATGGGGTGAGCATCAGTCCGGGTGACTGAGTTGAGACCCCGGTAGTCCACACAGAACCGGAGCTCTGGCTTCGCACCTGGGGCAGTAGCCTTAGGGACCAATACCACTGGGCTGGCCCAGGGACTACTGGATTTCTCAATGACCCCTAGAGTCAACATCTTGGAGACCTCCTCCTTGATGCTGGCCTTCACCTTATCCGACAACCTGTAAATTTTGTTTTTCACAGGGAGACTGTCACCGGTGTCAATATCATGAACACAGAGGTGGGTCAGCCCAGGAGTAAGGGAGAACAGGGGGGAGAACTGCTCCAACAGCTCATAACAGTCTCCTTTCTGATTTAGAGTCAGGGTGCCAGACAGAATGACCCCGCTTACTGACCCATCACCTTCTTGGGCAGAGAGGAGGTCGGGGAGAGGTTCACTCTCCTCTTCCGTTCCTTCATCTGTGACCAGAAGCATGTTGATCTCCGACCTCTCACAATGAGCTTTTAGTCGGTTCACATGGAGCACCCTTAGGGGATTCCTAGGGGTTTTGAGGTCCACTAGGTAAGTGGCCTCCCCTTTCCGCTCCTTTATTTCAAATGGGCCAGACCAGCGGTCCTGGAGAGCTCTGGGCTCTACTGGCTCCATTACCCACACTTTGTCTCCAGGTTGAAACTCTACCAGGGTGGCCTTCTGGTCATACCATTGTTTCATCACCTCTTGACTGGCCTCAAGGTTATCTTGGGCTTCTTTCCAGAAGCGGGTCATCTGGTTGCGGAGGGCCAACATATAGCTGACCACATCCTGAGGGGGTGCCTTTGGAGCTTTCTCCAATCCCTCCTGGACAATGCTTAAGGGTCCCCTGACAGGGTACCCATAGAGAAGTTCAAAGGGACTGAACCCTACCCCTCTCTGGGGGACCTCTCTGTAAGCAAAGAGAAGGCATGGTAAGAGGACGTCCCACTTACGCCTCATGGCCTCAGGAAGGCCACCAATCATGCCTTTCAGGGTCTTGTTGAATCTCTCCACAAGACCGTTCGTCTGGGGGTGATAGAGTGTGGTGAACTTGTAAGTTACACCACACGCATCCCACAGCGACTTCATGTATGCGGACATGAAGTTAGTGCCTCTGTCAGACACTATTTCCTTGGGGAACCCCACACGGGTAAATATCCCCATCAGGGTTCTGGCCACCACCGGTGCAGTTACTGTCCTTAGAGGGATTGCCTCTGGGTAACGGGTGGCATGGTCCACCAAAACCAGGATGAACCTGTTGCCTAAGGCAGTTTTGGGGTCCAAGGGGCCAACAATGTCGATGCCCACCCTTTCAAAGGGGGTGCCAACGACAGGAAGTGGAATCAGGGGGGTTTTAACCCTTTTTCCTGCTTTACCACTGGCCTGGCAGGTAGGACAGGATCTGCAGAACTTGTCTGAGTGTGTCCTCATTTTGGGCCAATAAAAGTGGGTGACAAGCCTGTTAAAGGTCTTGCCCTGCCCCAAATGTCCTGCCAGGGGAATGTCGTGAGCCAGACCCAGTAGGAAGGTTCGGTAACATTGGGGGACCACCAGCACACGTGCTGCCCCAAAGCCCGGAACCTTAGGCTCACTGTAAAGGAGATCATTCTCCCAATATAGGTGGTGATCGCCAGAGGCGTCGCCGGCTGCCTGGTTTGAGGCTTGTTTCCTCAAACCTTCTAGAGTGGGACATTCTTTCTGCGCCTTGCAGAAGTCCTCCCTGGTGGGTCCACCCTCAACTTGCCAACCAGCAAGCTCAGGTAAGTCACCTAGGGCGGCGATGTCTTCCCCAGTTGGCTCGGAAGCCTCCTCCTCAGGAGCCCCGTCAGCCACTGTGGGAACAGCGGGGGTCGGTTTCCCGCACCCCTGGTCCCTCCTCCTGGCAGCTCTCTGGGCCATCGTTCCAGGCTCCAGATGCCCTTGACTTCCCTCTCGGTCAGCCATGGACCGTGTGGTCATGCAGACCCACTCAGGTAACCCTAACATCTCCAGGTGAGACCTGAGCTCCACTTCTTTCCAAGCAGTGTGCTCAAGGTCATTGCCTAACAGACAATCTACAGGCATGGCAGGACTCACAGCTACTTTCAGAGTACCAGAGACCCCCCCCCACTCAAAGGGAACCAGAGCCACCGGTAGGTGACTCTCGCGATTGTCAGCTACTCTGACCTGGTGGAATGTATTAGGCATTATCTGCTCTGCTGACACCAGCTGACTCTTGATAGTAGTCATACTGGCTCCTGTGTCACGCAGAGCCTCCACCCTCTGCCCATCAATGGTGACCCACTGCCGGTACTTGGAAGTATTTCTAGGCATGTGGGCCTTGGGCACCATTTCTCCTTCTCCCAGGGACACTAGGGAAATCTCTACCTGTTCCCCAAAGCTAGTTGGGTCCATCTCCCCCCCGAGTGCTACACTAGTCAACCCAGGTGCCTGTCCGGTAGTGGACGGTGCCCTCTTGGGGCACTGAGGATCGCCTTTGTAGTGACCATATTGGTAACATTCCATGCATTTGGGGCTAGATTTTCCTGACTTGTCAAATGTCCCTGGCTTTCTCCCAAATTTGGAAAAGGAAGGGTTGCCACCCCCTCCCTGGGAATTCTTTTGGGGGCCTTTAGAGAGTTCCTTATCTGTAAGTTTATCTCCCCCCTCTTTCTTCTGTTGGGAACCCTGACCACCTTTGTGGGAGTCCCCCCCAGGTACCTTTTTGGACACTCTGGTGCTAACCCAGAGGTCCGCCTCCTCAGCAAGCTTCCTGGGATCAGTCAGCTTACTATCCACTAGGTGCTGGCGCAAATCTGTATAAGTAACATTAAGCATATGCTCTCTCAGGATCAAATCATATAAACTTTTATAATCTGCTACTTTGTTGCCCCGCACCCATCCATTCAGTGCCTTACTAGAGAAATCAAAGAAATCTACCCATGTTTGTGTGGTTTGTTTGGTGCTGTCCCTGAACCTCTGACGGTATCCCTCAGGGGTCAGCCCAAACTTGGCAAGTAAAGTGGCTTTCTGGAGTGGGTATGTGTTTTGATCCGGTGGATCCAATGTGAGAAGTGTGTCCCTCCCCAATGGCGGCACATAACCCCACATAGCTACCCCCCATTGCCCTTCAGGAACCTCATGAGCCCTTAGTGCAACTTCATAAGCAGCTAACCATTTATCTATGTCATCTCCCACCACAAAACTGGGCACCACATTTTTGGGTATACGAACCTTCTTTTCTCCAGCAGGTCCTGTCTGTATGCTGCCACCATTATTGCTGGATTCAGACTGTCTTGCCTTGATCTCCAGCTCCTTGAGACTCAGTTCATGAGCCAACAATAGTTTCTTTTCAGCCAAAGCTCTTTCAGCTTCCACTTGTTTGGCTGCTCTTTCAGCTTCTGCTTGTTTGGCTGGCCTTTCAGCTTCTGCTTGAATCTGTTTGGCTGTCCTTTCAGCTTCAATCTGTTTGGCTGCTCTTTCAGCCTCAGCTTGTTTGGCTTCTCTTTCTGCCCTCCTCTCCTCCTGTTGCGCCTCAATTTTCAGTTTTGCCATTTGCAATTGGAACTCCCTTTCCTCTCTCCTTTCCTCTGCGGTCAGGCTTTGCATGGAGACACTGCTCCCTGGTCTGGAAGGGTGCACAATTGCAGTGGTAACACCATCCATAGATAGTGAAAATCCTTCTGAGGGGCCATTTTCTGGCTCCCCTTCCTCATCATCCTCTAAATGGGCTTCTGCCCAGGCCCTCAGCGCCACTTGAAAGTCCTCCTTTCTGGAGGCCCCTTGGGTGGGTACCCTCAATGCCCTGCAGAATCCTCTTAGTTGTTTGACCGTGTATGTATCCAACTGGACTAGGTCAAAGTCCCCTGTCTGAGACCCAGTCAGAGACATGTTGAGTGAGGATTTAGTTTTTGAAAATTGTCAGGAAAAAACGGATTTTCAAAAAGAGATAAAAACCAAGTTGACCTTCAACTGTGGGTAGGTAGTGAGATACTTAGCTACTGTATGTCACTGCACAAATACAAGTCCTATCCTCACCGCTGATCACCAATGTTAGAAATGGGGTTTTTGGTTGGCAGTCAGGTTACCTCCTGTCCAAGCAAAAGCCCTCACTCTAGTCAGGGTAAGTCACACACTATCCAAGATTATCCTGTGCCCACCCTCTGGTAGCTTGGCACGAGCAGTCAGGCTTAACTTAGAAGGCAATGTGTAAAGTATTTGTGCAATAAATCATACAATACCACCATATAGCACCACAAAACTACACCACACAGTGTTTAGAAAAATATATAATATTTATCAGGATAATTGTAGAAATATCACAGGGAAGTGATATAAAGTGTCTTAAGTCTTTAGAATGCAATACAGTGTCTTTCAAGCACAAAGTACCTGGTTTCTGGTGGAAAATCTCCTCAGAGGGCCACAGGAGAAGAGATGCGTGGAAAAAGGGGTGTGTGCGTCGATTTCTCCTCAACACACACAGACTTGCGTCGGTCTTTTCCACGCGGGGAAGTCGGGCGTCGTTTTCCGGCACGCAGACAGTCTCTTTTTGTGGATCGCGGGGATTACCAGATGTCCCGGGTCTGTGCGTGGATTCTCCTGCTTGTTTTCCGGCTGCGCGTCGTTCTGCGGGGCTGCGCGTCGAAGTTTCGATCTCACGGTAGGCGTCGCGTCGATTTCTCCTTGGAAGTCGGGCGGCGTTGTCCTTGCGAGGCCGTGCGTCGAAAGTTTGGTCTCACGGCAGGCGTCGCGTCGATTTCTCCTTGGAAGTCGGGCGGCGTTGTCCTTGCGAGGCCGTGCGTCAAAGTTTCGCACTCACGGTGGGCGTCGCGTCGATTTCTCCTGGAAAGTCGAGCGGCTTTGTCCTTGCGAGGTTGTGCGTCGAAGTCTCGATCGTCCCGAGGGCGTCGCGTCGATCAGCGTCGGTGTGCGGCGTTTTTCTCGCCGCGAAACAAGCTGTGCGTCGAAATTTTCGGCGCACGGAGCGTCCAAGTGAAAGGAAGAAGTCTTTTTGGTCCTGAGACTTCAAGGAACAGGAGGCAAGCTCTATCCAAGCCCTTGGAGAGCACTTTCACAGCCAGACAAGAGTTCAGCAAGGCAGCAGGGCAACAACAAGACAGCAGTCCTTTGTAGAAAGCAGACAGGTGAGTCCTTTGAGCAGCCAGGCAGTTCTTCTTGGCAGGATGTAGTTTCTGGTTCCGGTTTCTTCTCCAGCAAGTGTCTGATGAGGTAGGGCAGAGGCCCTGTTTTATACCCAAATGTGCCTTTGAAGTGGGGGAGACTTCAAAGAGAGGCTAAGAAGTGCACCAGGTCCCCTTTCAGTTCAATCCTGTCTGCCAGGGTCCCAGTAGGGGGTGTGGCAGTCCTTTGTGTGAGGGCAGGCCCTCCACCCTCCCAGCCCAGGAAGACCCATTCAAAATGCAGATGTATGCAAGTGAGGCTGAGTACCCTGTGTTTGGGGTGTGTCTGAGTGAATGCACAAGGAGCTGTCAACTAAACCTAGCCAGACGTGGATTGTAAGGCACAGAAGGATTTAAGTGCAAAGAAATGCTCACTTTCTAAAAGTGGCATTTCTAGAATAGTAATATTAAATCCGACTCCACCAGTCAGTAGGATTTTGTATTACCATTCTGGCCATACTAAATATGACCTCCCTGCTCCTTTCAGATCAGCAGCTGCCACTTCAACAGTGTATGAGGGCAGCCCCAATGTTAGCCTATGAAGGGAGCAGGTCTCCCAGTAGTGCAAAAACGAATTTAGGAGTTTTACACTACCAGGACATATAACTACCCAGGTACATGTCCTGCCTTTTACCTACACAGCACCCTGCTCTAGGGGATACCCAGGGCACACATTAAGGGTGACTTATATGCAGAAAAAGGGGAGTTCTAGGCTTGGCAAGTACTTTTAAATGCCAAGTCGAGGTGGCAGTGAAACTGCACACCCAGGCCTAGCAATGGTAGGCCTGAGACAAGGAAAAGGGGCTACTTAAGTGGGTGGCACAATCCGTGCTGCAGGTCCACTAGTAGCATTTAATCTATATGCCCTAGGCACCTGGAGTGCACATGACTGGGGACTTATAAGTAGATTAAATAGTTCAATCAGGTATGATCCAAAGTTACCATGTTTACAGAGAGAGAGCATATACACTTTATCACTGGTTAGCAGTGGTAAAGTGCGCAGAGTCTAAAAACCAGCAAAACAGTATCCAAAACGAGGAGGGAGGCAGGCAAAAAGTTAGGGGTGACTACCCTAAGGCTGTCAGGTCTAACATTCTCCAACTATAGACTAAATTGGCTCCTGCAATCTGTAACTGACAGTCAAAAAGTAATACCAGTCACTTACGCGAGTCCAATCTGACCCGAACTTTCTGTTCCTATTAGTCACCCCTCCCAAGTTGGGATAGGGCTTCATGGGATCACACAGGCCGTTAGCCAGGCTTACAAACACTTTGTGATTCCTGGAGGCGAGTGAATGACCTACCCCTGGCTGCGCTCCCGAAAGTTCTTCTAACTGGCCCTGATATAGAAGCCGGGATATACCTCACTCTCCGGTGCCCCAGCCGCCATTGACCAGTAACCCACCTAAACTCACCTCACCATGGACCAGAGAAACTAACCATTTAAATAGTAAAAAATGCTCTAGTTCTGCATTTGCATTTGCAATTGATGATATGCTATTTCTTATTTACTAATCACATTGCAGGAGTTGGAAAAGTTTTTCCAACACCTAAAATTAGATTATGATTGGATTGCAATCGTAATTGTATTTATATAGCGCTTACCCCTGACGAGGCATTGAAACGCTTTTCAGCGATTAGCACAATACTCCTAAGAGGAATTAGTGGTGGGTTAGTATAGGGAAATATGAGTACAGTATTAATATTATTATGAGTTAATTTGAGCAGAGGATATGTGAGTTTGTTAGTTGGATTGACTAATAATGGAGGGATAGAGGAGGGAAGAATCCAGTAGTGTTAATTAGGAGTTTATGGTAATAGGAGGAGGGAAGAGTTTAGGCAGGGTTATTTTGGAGATGAAAGTAGTAGAATGGGTTTGGGATGAGTCAGAGTGGGGTTGGAGGATAGATTGATAGAGATATAGGGTTATAGGGAGACAGTAAAAACGAGAGAGTAAAATGTATATTACTTTTTATTTATGTATTATTTTATTTATATATATATATATTGTTATTTAATTTAATTATTTATATTTTGAATTTTATTTATAGATTTAATTTTATTTCTTTTTATTTATTTTGTTCTCTACTACAGTAGGACTAGAGTAATAAATAAATAGACATGTAAATACATAGTAAGGGAATATATGTGCAAGGAACATAATAATGGGTATAATAATATGAGAAGAAAAGTAGTATTGTATAAACACAAACTTGCAATATTTGTAATATTTGAAGTTAATTAATAAGTGTACTTTTCTAACATTCATTTATCTTTCCTCAATTATTCAATAGTGAAATGCTTGCAGTTAAATAGTTAAGATAACATTTGCTCATTGTGATATAAAAAAGAAAGCAGGGATTCATAAGTACCTAATATAACAACTTATTTAGGAGCTATGCAATGACCTATGAACAAGTTAAGCATAGAATAATATACACATATACATGTATGTACACACACATCCACACATATATATATTTAACCGTAAGGAAATATACATTTGTTAAAGAGGCTTAAGGAGTATGTGTATAATTTATTATTATGAAATAGTAACAATACATATTTCTTAAAGAACTATACATATCTAGAATATACACATAATCAGATTATAAATATTTATCTACACAGGCATATGCAATCCATTATTGTTTGAATATGGTGGTTATGAAGGAAAGAGCCAATTCTTGAGTAGTCATCTGAAGGCCAGATAGTTATCTGTGTTTCTTATATTTGAGAGTAATGAATTCCATAGTTTGGCTGCTTGAACAGAGAAGGCTTTACCACTATTGTCTTTTTCTTGTATGGTGGTGTTCTAAGGAGTGGTGTCAATCTTGGGCAGAGGTTTCTTTGTTAAATGTATTAGGTTATTTTGTTTCCGATGAAAAGTGGTCCTGTTCCATGTATAGCTTTGTGGGTGATACAAAGCAGTTTGAAGGTGCATCTTCTGGCAACGGATAACCAGTGTAGTGCTCTCAAGGCAGGGGAGATGTGGGCTTGTGATTTTACATGTAGTAGTAGCCTGGCAGGTGAGTTCTGAATACGTTATAGTTTATTCATAATAGATAGAGATGATCAATGGTAGAGGCCATTGGCTTAATCCAGTTTAGATAGTACAAGATAGATAGAAGCCTGCACCTTGTGTGGAAATCCGAGGTGGGGGAAGATGCGGCGCAGAGACTTCAAGGTGATGAAGTTTGATTGTGCTAATTTGTCCACTTGGGCATTCATTGTTAACTTGGAGTCCATGGTAATTTCAAGGTTTTTAACTTCCTTGGATACTTGAGGAGGTGGTCCGAGCTCGTCAGGCCAGGTGTACAGAGGGTCATAATGTTTCCAGTCGCAACATGTGAGTATTTCTGTTTTGGAAGCATCCAGTTTGAGATGGCTCCAAGTCATCCACTGATCAACGGCTCTGAGGCAACTGAAGATTTGTGAGTTTTCATTGTCTTGGGGCATTCCAATTTAAGTAGTATTTATGTGTCATCTGCATAGTTGTAGCATGTGAGTTGAAAACCATTGATCAATTCTGGTCATGATATCATGTAGATGTTGAAAAGCATAGCTGAGATGATTGATCCTTGGGGGACCCTTGCTTTTGTGAGGTAGGGTTTGGACGAGAAGAGAGAGAATAGATAATATTAGTTCTGTTTTGAAGGTAGGATGTAATCCAGCCAAAAGCAGTCCCTTCTATGCCGGCTTCGTGGAGTCTTTGAGTTAGGGGGTCATGGTCAACAGTACCAAAGGCAGCTGAGATGTCCAAGAGAAGTAGTGCAGCAACTCCATTGCAGTCGACTGTGTTTATAAGATCATCCCAGGTTGCTATGAGTGCCAATTCAGTGCCTCTTGCTGGGTGGAATCCAGTTTGGCAGTCTGACAGTATGGAATTGTCTTCAATGAATTGTGACATCTCGGCGAATGCTCCTCTTTCTATAAGTTTGCCCATGAACGGTCCATTTGTGATTGGTCTGTAGTTGTTGGGGACCCATGGGTCTAGGTTTGTTTTCTTTAATAACGGACGTATGTATGCATTTTTCAGGTCTTCAGGAAAAGTTCCTGTAGTTAAAGAGTTATTGATGATTCTTCTTACAGGTGTGGCAGCAGAAGTAATTAAAAGAATGTTCTTGAAAATATGTGGTGGACAAGGGTCAGCAGGGCAACCGGAAGGCCTGCTTGTTTTGACCAAATCCATAAATTTACCTGTGATATTAGTTTGAAGGAGTGTAGAGGCTGGGTTGGTTTACTCTTGGAGGGGATTTTAGGAAAAGGGGTTGATGCTGATGTTTTTTTCTGTTTTAAATTGGAGTCCAATGTGTCTGCCTTGGTTGTGTAATGAGTTGCCAGCTTGTTTGTGAAATCTTAAGTAGTGGGATGACTTCCTTCCATGTATTTAGGTTTTCGAAATTCATTGAAAATTTTATACAATTCTTTAGTTGCAGATTTAGCATTTAGAATTCTGTCTGAGTAGTACCTTTGTTTTAGCTTTTTTGATTGATGATTTATATATTCTGAAAGGTTTGTGTAGCTGAAGTTTGTCTTGAATGTTGTTTGTTTTAAGACTGGCCTGTTGCAGCCTTCTGAAGTGTTGCTTTATCTTTTCAAGTTCTGTGTTTCTTCAAAGTGTTTTCTTTTGTCCTGTTTAGTTTTTCTGAGTGGTATTCGGATATCGATTTGGGATCTGGAATGGGAATGTTGTAGGCATCTTTTCTAAATACTGAATCAGTATTTCATGAACCCATGTTTTGGGACTGTATTCTGGTTGCAAAACCTTGATATTTTACAAACCTCAAAGGAGAACGTAATCCATTTGCAAATGTGACCCCCGGTCCCATTGTGAACATTTAAAAAAGTGATGTTTCTTTTTAAATGCAGTCCTGTTTCTTTTAAGAAAAAAAAGCTGCATTTGAAAAGACAAGTTTGCTGTATTAAAAAGAAGTGATAGGCATGGTGGTCTGCTTACCCCAGCAGGCCACTATCCTTTGATGGCCTCCAGTCGCAGCGATTCAGAATTTGTGGCCGACCTCATTAATATGTCAATCAATCAATCAATCAGTAGATTTGTAGATCGCTTCTTGTCACCTGTGAGGGTATCCAGGTGCTGGCAGGGTCCAGTTGATTAGCCAACTAGCCAGGTTTTCCGGGACTTTCAGAACTCTGAAAGAGATAGGGAGGTCGGGAGATGAAAGGGTAGCACATTCCATGCCTTCACTGCTGCATAGGAGAACAAGCGACCTCCACATCTGCTAAGTCAGATGCAGGGGTGAGGGTAAGAGAAAGGGAAGTGGAGCGGAGGTGTCTGGTTTGCTGATGGGAGTTCAGGCGGTGTTTCAAGTAGGTGGGTCCGCACTTGTATAGGGCCTAGTATGCATGGGTCAGGAGCTTGAACTGGCATCTTTTCTATACAGGGAGTCAGTGGAGCTCCCTGAGGTAGGGGGTGAAGTGAGTTCATCCAGGGTGAGTCTGGCTGTGGAGTTCTGTATGGTCTGTAGTTGTTGGGGGATTGAACTGTGATCCTTACCTAGAGAGCGTTGCCGTAGTCAAATCGGCTGGAGATGAAAGCCTGGGTGATGGTGCAGCTTTGGGGTTGCCATTTAAACATCTTACAAAACTTGCGGAGTATGAAGAAGCAGAAGGAGGAGATAGAGTTGACTTGAATCATTATGGTTAGTTTGTTCTTCAGAATGATGCCTAGGTTCCTAGAGTGGTCAGTGGAGGTAAGAGTAGGTCTGTGTTCAGTACTTCTGTCTTGTCCATGATGAGCTTAAGCCAGATGTCCTTCATCCAGTTGGCGATGTCTGTCATGCAGTGGTGGAAGTTGGTCTTGGTGGATCTTTCGGAGAGGGAGTGGATGAGTTGTGTGTCGTTCACATAGTATGTGATGTTGAGTCTGTGGGTTTTGACGATGCTGGCCAGAGGGGTCATATAAGTGTTGAAGTGGGTAGGGCTGAACGCGGATCTTTGAATAATCCACAGATGATTTCCTGGGGTTTGCAGATGAAAGAAGGAAGGCAGACTTTTTGCATTCTTCGGTTAAGAGAGAGGGGATTCATCTGAGAGTGGCTTTTTGGATGCCTATATTGTACAGCCTTGTGGTGAGTGTGTGGTGGTGACCGTATCGAAGGCTGCCAGAGGTCTAGGAGGATCAAATCAGCAGCAGTCTCTTCTCAGTTGAGTAGGGCTCGGGTGTCATCAATAGCTTCAGTGGGGGCTGTCTTAGTGCTGTGGAATCTGGATTGGGAGGAGCTGAGTAGGAAGTTCCGTTGAAGATGTGAGGAGAGTTGTTGGTTGATGGCTTTTTCTAATTCTTCTGCCAGGAACAGGAGCTGAAAAATCAGTCGGTAGTTGAGTTTGCTGGAGTCTGCCCATGGTGTCTTTAGAAGGGTATGGACTTCTGCATGTTTCCAGTCCTCGGGGAAGGTGGCCATGGCAATTGAGGTGTTGAACTAGGTAGTGAGTATGTGGCTGATTCTGGCTTCCTCTAGGTTGAAGATGTGGTGAGGGTATGGGTCAGTTGGGGCACCTGAGTGGACTGAATTTGTGACAGAAGCAGTGTCTTGTGGGGGAAGCTGGCTCCATCTGGTTTGTCGTATGTCTATTATGGTAGCGGGGTTGTTGTGTTGCTTGAAGAAGTTGGTATCCTTGGGCTACGGTTTGAAGTTTCTGTAGTTGTTGGTGATCTTGTCGTGGAAGAAGTAGTTTGCAAGGTTGTCACAGAGTTCTTGTGAGAGTGTAATGTTGTTTGTTGTGGCTTAGGGTTTGGTGAATTCTTTGACAATGTTGAGAGTTCCTTGCTGTTATTGGACCTTGATTCAATGCATGAGTCTAAGGCCTTTTTCTTTGATTCTCTCAACTGTCTGTGATAGAGGTTGAAGGCTGCCTTGAAGGCGATCATGTTGGTTGTGTCCTTGCCGGTGCTGTTTCTTTCCATTTGTTTACAGTGTGGTTTAGTGGTTCTGAGGTCTTCAATGTACCAGCTGACCTGCTTAGTGGACCTTCTGTCGGCGTTGTTGCTGATGGGAGTGGCGCTGTCGGCTCAGTAGGTGATCCAATTGTTGAAACTTCTGACGTTCTGATCTATGTTGTTGGAGGAGATGGGGTGGGTAGTGTTGAGGGCATTGATCCATGTGTCCTTTGAAACTTTGCTCCTGCTGATTTGGGGGGGATTTGGCAGACTAGGGACGGAGGTCTGTGAACCGGTGATGTTGAAGTGGACAAAGAAGTGGTTGATCCAGGTGAATTCCGTGGTGTGGCTGTACCTGAAGCAGTCTCTGGAGATGAGGATGGGGTCTAGTGTGTTGCCTGTGGTGTGTGTGGGGTCAAGGATGAGTTGGGTGAGTCCACTGTTATTTATGCTGTCAAGGAGGTCGCTAAGTGTTGATGTCATTGTGGTAATTGAGATGCAAGTTGAGGTCACTGAGGAAAATGTAGTTGGAGTGTATGGTGAGGGGGTCTTGGTAGGCAAGGGTGCCCCAGTGAGGTTTTGCTGTCTGTTTGGAGTTGGAAGTTGAGGTGTTCCATGGCTGGGGTGATGTCATTTGTGGTGGTTCATTGGAAAGATTCCTTGTGTATGATGGCGATCCTCCACCAGGCTTGTTGACGCAGTCACAGTGGGTGATCTTGTATCCTTCATGTGTTGCGCTGATGATGTAGGGTACGGACGTGGGATTGAGCCAGGTCTCAGTGAGGAAGAGGATGTCGGTGTGAGGGTGAAGATGAGGCACCAAATCTTGGTGGTGTGTATGCATAGTGAGATTGTGTTGAGAAGGGTGCATGAGAGTTGATGTTTTTGTTCAGGTGCTGTCTGTGGTTTGTTACAGCGGGGCTGGTCGGTGGGATGGTGTGTGTGTGTGGCAGGTGAAATTGCAGTCTGGAGTCAAGGGTGCAGAGCTCAGTAATGGTGTATTTGTTATGGGTGGGAGAGCAAGGCTTCGTGGCTCTGGGGGCAGTCTGGGCGCAGATGGTCTTGCCTTAGGTGCGTTCACTGCAAGGATGCACTATGGCATGTATTATGTATGTCGTGTGGTAGATGGCTTTTCTGTTGACGGAAAGAACAGTGAGCTGGAAAACCCAAGCAGGAAAACCTGGACAGTGGCGGTGTCACTTGGTCAAAAGGCGGCAGGTGGTTCAAGCTGCAACAATCAAGAACTGAAGACCGGAGGTAAGTGGCAGGCTAGGTGCCCAGATGCCTAATATGTATGAGTTGGGTAGGATTATGACCCACTTTTCATAATTTTAAGAACCAACCAATTAGTGCGTAGGTCAGTTCTTAAATATCTTTACCGGTCGCTAATTAAAATCATATTTTGCGACAATTAAATAGTACTTATGGCCCCATGTCTCTCCCCCTTCATCCAGAAATGAGATAGAGACCTTTTACAGGTAATGTCTGAAAATGAAAAACTACATTTTACACCTGTTGATCCAAATGTTAGTACAAGAATGAGTATAAAAGTGCACTGGCACCAGTGCAATCCGCATAATACACATATGTAGCAACACGATTGTTGGCTTTGTGCGGCTCTGGAGAGCGAGTGGGACCATTCACAGTCTGTATAGATAGAAGTCCATTGCACACTAATAAGGGATGCAAACAATGTTGATTGGGACAATGTTGACAATGAAGAATGAATGAAGAGCGGTTCCAATCTTGAAACAGAATCGTGAATCTTTGTTGCAATACTAGAAAGACATAATGAAAAAGAATGCGTTGTCTATTCAAGCAAGGTAGCATTTTCAGCCTGATGAAAATATAATAGGAAGAGAATTAAGGAGGCAATATGATACATTGAGCCATATGGCAACTATAGATGTAAAGTGTAGGGCAGTGATACTCAAAGTACGGCCCGCGGGCCGCTTGCGGCCCTTCTGACCTTCACACGCGGTCCCATGCTCAACACCCGCACTGGACTGCTGTGTACTTAAGGGAGCACTAACTTCCAGGAAGATGCTAAATAAAGGGACGGGTGTTTATTTGCTAGATAACAGAAATAAAAGAAAATTAGGCAAAAAAAAGGTGTCCTGCACCACTTACCTTTAGGAACACTTTTACTTATTAGACATTTTGCAAGAAACGTGTAAAAAATAATTACAGTCTCTTCAAAATTCAAAAAGTCTATTCATTAACATGCAGAAGCATTTCACCTCAGTACATCGGATTATATAAGTCCTTTGAGAAGTATTTTTTAAAAAGGGATTGTTTTTAAAAATTAACGTAGAAACATTTGTCCCCCCCACCCTAACAAAAATGCTAATAGCAAACTAAACTGCAAGTCAGTTGTCGCACTGAACCCTCTGGGTGGCCTGGGTTCTTATTATACACGGGCAACGTTGTAGTTTATTAAGTCAAACACAACAAAAGGTTTTGTACTGTGCGTATACTGAACACATACATTCCAAGGTGCTCTTTCATGTGAAATGAAGAAAAGGGAGGCAAAGTGAAATAAAAAAATTGACTAAGATCACACAAATGGTCAAGCGGGGAAGCTGTGATTGATTATAGATTTGTTGGCTTTACATTGTGCAATTTATTTTAATTCCAATTCAATGATGAAGTTACTTCTTTTTTAACACTTGACTCTGTTGAGGTATTGATAGCAAGTAGAGAAGGCTGGTAGAGGGATTGCGATTCAGATACTGCGTAACTCAGTATTGCCAAATCTACGACTCTTCTAGGGTATTCAATTGGAGAGCGGGATGGAATGAAACCCTCAAAATAACTCCATGACTCATTGACCACACCATGTACATGCTTCTCTTCCTCATCACCCACCTTGCCTCCCAACCCGGCCTACAAAGCCCCTCTCCCACCCTGCTGGCATCAATGCAGCCCTTGGCCACACCAAATACCATATTTTGTGACCCCTGGGAAAATGTTTGCCAGAGAGGGTTTTATTGGTTTGAATGTGTTAGAATTTCAATGTGTTAGAATTCTTTCAAAGAGAAAAACGTGTTTGCTGGAGAAGCAAAAACACTAATGAATGCAAGAGTATGCTTTGTAAAGCTGCATGTGCATAATCAATTAATAATAATCGACATTTTAATTGTAGGTTGACAAGATAAGTAACTACAGTTCCGAGAACCATTTCATGATTGCAATCATGTTGTAATGGATATTGCAAATGGAGTTTGGTTCTTTGATTTTGCTATTTACCCCAAACCCTCCCAAAGTTATGGGTTCCCTTATTTAAAGATTTGTAAACATTGCACCAGCACCGGTGCGGCCTGCATGATACACATATGCAGTTGCAAAATTACATGAGCACCAATCAATCAATATATTGTAGAGCAGTGTTTTTGCTGCCTAATGTAGTTGCCCATTTGACTGAGTTAATGATTGGAGGAGCATCCAGGAAAAACACCGACCTTACTATACAGTAGAGACCTGCGTTTCCTTGCCCACAGTAGATGGATATTCAAAGAGAAAATGCATTTTCATAAATAAAGCCCTTTAAACCATAGCCACTGCCAATGTTCTGAGTAAAAGGTTGGGAATACCAGCACATCAGCAGGAGGCTGGTCAGTTACAACGCGGGCCAGAAGTCTGGCTTTAAAGGTCTTGAATTCACTCAGTTAAAGGTGCATCACTTGTTAGCAGCCGAATGGCAGTCAGATAGCACCGTTCACATGGCGGATACAGATAAGCTTAGTGCAGTTCACACAGCATCGATACTGGATCTGTTTATCATTGTCAGTCAACAGTGGCCCCGAGTCCTAAAATAGAACCCCCTGCAGATAAGCAGCCCAGCATCAGCGGCGTGAAGTGTTCAAAACCAAATGCATTTCGCTCAGTGCTGATCTGGAGGTTCTCTCAGCAGAAATTACAGTTCATTACTTCACAATGCAAACTTACAGCGAGAGGTGATATTCACTTTAATTTCAGTTTGCAGATGAGGCTGTCTATTGAGTATATATTCACGCAGTCACTTAGATTTAGACAGTATATAACGTGAAAAGTGTGATGTATATGTATTCATTTAACAGGTGAATTTGTAAGTTTTACATTGAATATGTATGCACCAGCAAACACTGTATACACTGGACTAGATTTGAATACAGACCATCTGTTTTGACCAAAAAGTTACCTTTCTTTTCAAAGTAGGGATGGGCGACGTGTCACTTTGTGCCCAGTATGCCGAGTTTACTCACTTTGACCCACTTTGCTTGTGGGAGATTTCTACACAAAAAGGTTGTTGTGAGAAAATTAGATTTCCTCGAAACTGTTTTGCAAGAGAATTCTCGTGCCAAATGTAACTTTCAAAAAGATTTACTTTCTGAAACCTATGGACACCGAATTTTGTAAAACGTATGGAAATTGCAAAGTTGTTCAAATGTTTTTGCAAACTGTTGAAGGAAACTCTTCACCGCTTTGCACCAACCTTAAATCAAAGCTCAGCACTTACAACTGGTGTAACTGAAAAAATGCTCAAACGTAACTTTGTTTTAGAAAAACTAATTTTACGAACTGGTAATTTCTGTATTTATCAAAGTTGTGTTGGAACAATGACAGACATAACAGTAACAAGGCAATACAACTTGAAAATAATATTTTTTATCGTTTTTAGAAAGTATATCTAACAGGTTTAGAGCCTAAGCTATAAAAACATTTTCGCTGCAGATTTAGCCAAATACTTCGCCTCTATACCGAAATATACAATTAGAGACAGGCGTAAGTCATCTGTCATTGTATGTTCCAATTTCCTGATTTGAAAAGGCATTGCAGGAGTTTGCTATTAATCTGAAATCCCTCCTTGATCCTCGACCCCCTTGTTTGAGGTGGGAGGATTACACACCCACAATTTCCTATTTCCTTGGGAGGGTATGTCGCTGTAGGAAACACCAAGACCAATGGTGGGAACAGATGCAGTCACAACAGGAAGTGCCCTTTCTGTGTTTCCGGAAACCAAAGAAAAGTGTCTGATGTGATGTTTAGAAACAGCATTATCAGAAAAGAAAACCATTTACGAGTGTACTAAAGTTTGTCTACCTACCTATACTTGGCTGAGATTTAAACAAAATTCACATATTCGGCTTCGCCTGAATACTCTTAGGAGTCAGCGAAATAGTTAAGGTTGGATTTATCAAATTCCTGTTCCAAACTCTGGTATAAAATTCATATGTCACAAATCATTGAAGAGGAGGAATGGTCTTCAAATTAGGTGCTTACTTTGGAAACCACAGACGAGGGTTAAAATTATGGTTTCACCACTTATAATATAAATCTTTGCTTCTGGGAAATTATTTAATCTCCATGCCTATAAACAGACAGGACTCACAGCATATCAGGAGTATGTAATATCTAAATCTGGAGTACGCCATGTTTACAGTGGACTTTGTGAATCTGGCCATGCAGTTTAGTCTTGCTGCCGTCAGTCCTCAGTTCAGCTATACAGTAGAGACTTTGATTTGTAAAAGTGGCTGCGGCCACGCCAGGGACGGTTTCTTACAGATGTGTTCCTACCCTCACTTTGAGATTTGGGGGCAATCTAATGTTCACCGCCAAAGTTGGCAATCTTGGGACTTTTAGTATTATGTTGAGTTTCCCAATGGTATTATACAAGTTGCACTATTGCCCTAATCACTTCTGGACTGCCAATTGCATGATATCTGGGGCAAAAACTGCACACCTGGTAAATACCAAGGTGTACAGCACTTACTGGGGGTGCAATATGAACCACATTCCAATTTATGCTCCTTAGAATGTGAAATGACTTGCAAATAACATGCATTTTTCCAATTTTCAGCTTTGCAAACTCAGAATGTGCCCTATTTGCACCAGGTTTTAAGTGGAAAAATTGTTATAGGAAAAATGTGCACCTGCTATTGGACCTGAACCTTTTTTGCAGTTCATCCCCAAACTTTTTGCCTTTCTGCTCCATTTTTTCAGATTTTGTTTTTGATGGCATTAGAACTCTGCGCACTTTACCACTGCTAACCAGTGCTAAAGTTACTGCGCTCTCTCCTTGAAACATGATTATATTGGTTTATCCTATTTGGCATATTTAATTTACTCATAAGTCCCTAGTAAGGTGGTACTACATGTATCCAGGGCCTATAAATTAAATCCTATTGGAGGGCATGTAGCACTGATTGCGCCACCCAGTTAAGTTGGCCTTTAAACATGTCTCAGGCCTGCCATTCCAGAGCCTGTGTGGGCAGTAGTAAAGTGCCAATTCGACCTAGCAAAATAACCCTGTTGCCAGGCCCAAACCTTCCTTTTTAATACATATAGATCACCCCTAGGATAGGCCCTGGACAGCCAAAAGGTCAATATGAAATATATAAAAAGTAGAACATGTATGTTTAAGTTTTACATGTCCTGGTAGTGAAAAACTCCTAAATTCGTTTTTCACTACTACAGGGCCTATCTCTTCCATTGGATAACATTGGAGTTGCCTTATTACATTTTATAAGTGTGATTTCCAAATGGGAAGGGGTAACCAGTTCACGATTTGCGTCTCTGGACTCCTAATTTAAACTCCTAACTTATTGTCTGATTTTAAATTACAGTTCTGAAAATGCCACGTTTCGAAAGTTGACATTTTCTTGCCTTAGCTTTTGGTGCCTGCAGCCTTTCTTTGGTAACATGACTGTGTGTAGTTGGCAGTTAGGCTTTGTGTATTTTTCCTAGACAGCCACACACAAAGTAAGCTTAGGTTTGACTGGATGGGCCATCATGGGCAGGAAGGAAGGGAGGAGCTGGACCTAGCCCCATTTACACCTGAATAGGCTGTGTCCTATCTCCACACAAAGGGCCCTAATGGCCCTGTATTGTCACTGCAGACAGCTTGGGGCCAGGACAGGGAGAGGCAGAAAATTCCATGCACTTCAAAGTCACACTCTAAAAGCTTCTCCCACCTTCCAGAACCAGGGCACCACGGTAAAAAAGGGGGACCTCAGATGCCAACTCTTCAGTACACATCTGGACCTGGGGATACTCTGCCAGGAAGAAGGCTTAAAGGACTGCCACTCTGCTGGACTGCTACTCTGAAGGAGCTATTGTCCTGCTGTGCCGACCTGCTGCCCTCTTGCCTAGGGAGGAAAAACTGAACCTGAAACTCACCTTAAATACCAGGACCCCAGATTGACCCAAAGGGCTAGTCTGCTGGCCTCCTGATCTGAGCCTCAGGGACGTAAAAGGCTCCCCAACATATCCCGAACTAGTCTTCAGCGAGTCCCTGATGCCCAAGTGGTGCTCCCCAGGTCCTGGACCCTTGGTGTGACTCTCAAGCTCTTGAAATTAGTCATCAGGCATGTTACGACAGCAAATGGGCTCACTCGCATTGGAACTGTGCCACTTGAACTGAAAAGCTGCGTGATCCGCTGCCAGCCCGTCTCTTAGCACATGGAGAACTGCCAACGTGAGGCTTGTGCCCGTCCGTCCACAATGTCGACCTGCTCTCAGCGGCACGCTGGCCACCTCCAGTGATGCTCTCCTTGCTTCCTGTGGCTCTCTTCAACACAAAAAAAACTCTTTGGACAAAACTTGAGAAGGTAAACCTTAAGCGAGCTAATCTTGCACTGTTTTCGACATGTGCTCCATCACAGTCAGCCTGAACTTTTGACTCTGACCTATTCCAGCGCAAGATATCCCTGGTTGGTGCTTTATGCTGTTAGGCGCTATATTGAAGCTTATTCTTTAACAATTCATAACTCCGGTTCTACTGATTGGATTTTTGTTCTTGATTTATTTATAAAATGTTGCTCTAGTTTTCTAGCCTGGAGTGGCATCTTTTTGTGTGGTGCTTTCACTTTATTACTGTTTGAAGTATTAGTGCTGCATAGATAATTTACACATTGCCTCTAAATTAAGCCTGACTGCTCGGTGCCAAGCTTCCAGGTGGTTGAGCACAGGTTAATTTGGGGTTTGCATGTGCCTTTCCCTGACTAGGATTGTGGTTGCTGCTTGACCAGGGCTCACACCTAAGTCAACCAGTAACCCAGTTTCTAACACCTGCTATTTCTCATACGGATGCACACAGGAGTTTGTGACTGAATAGGATTAACAAGCCACGTGCCTGGAGCAAATGAGTTTTTTGTGTTGAGTTTCTTCTTTCAAGCCTAGTTAATGAGCACAGTATCCTCATACAAATATTTTATGGACTTTTGTAAAATTCATGTTTGCAAATAATTTTCTAAGGGCCAAGATCGCCTTCACCATCATACATTTAGGGTTGGCGGTGGCAAAAGGGGTGGGGGGCTCCTTTGGGAGAGTCCTTCCAAAATGCAATGAACAGGAAAACTCTTAGGTTTGTGAGTATCCACCAGATTTTGCAAACGTTTTCCCTGAAAGCCCATATAAAACTGCTCTTGCGACAGAGAGAAATAAGTGGTTATCCAAGTATGGAAATGGAAGGGATTTCTTCAGGGAGAATATATTGGTACATGTACAATTGCACATTCCCCCATTAATTTGTTACAGGGAGTGGATTTACCACAAAAGTACATTTTTCCTGTGAGGAGTATACCTGGAAATCCCCAATTTCAGTGACACTCCTGAGGTTCTTTTGTGCATCCTCAAAAAATTCAAAAATCTACACCAAACATAGGAGGAATATGCAGAAGCCTAAAAGAGAGATCTGGTTTTGAATGAGGCCCACATACAGGTTTTTAGGCCTAGACTGACAATGCAGCTGTTGCTAGACATTTTTTGATCAACCGAAAAGAGTTTAAGAAACTGTCCTGAGAGAGGGTATTTGGCTCAGCACAAAGTTTGACTCCCTTAAGCATAGATTGTGATTGGGTAGAAGTTGCATTCTTCCAGTGAAAAGAGTGCTTGTATTACATTCTCCCATAGACACAGAATAGGTAAAACCCTTTGATACATCTGGCCCGTTCTGCTTTATGAAAAAGCTTATGCTCCGCACAGTAGAACTGAGCTGTTTATGTTTACAAGCCTATAGGCCTGATCGGTTTATATGAAAAGGTATTGTGAACACAGTAGACCAGACTTACTTACTGTGAAAAGGATATTCTAATTATAGTAAGTCGCTGAGGAACGATTGCGTTATGTGGTGCTAAAGTTTCAGCACAGTTATTTCGCTACATGGAATATGGATGACCATAGTGGACAAGGGTTTGAGATCTGCACTTTAGGAATCCTTGTTATATCTTTGTAGGGAGGGTTGAACATTGTTTTGCGAACTTTAATTTTGTACATAAGTGTAATTTTATGACTGAAAAGCAATGTGATATACAGTATGCCTGAGTTGGTTATGGTAACAAGGCAGTGATAAAGGCTACAGGCCTGGGTGGTCCAGAGTAAAGGGTTATGTCAGGAGCCATTGGTCTAATCGTTTTATTATTAAAATATATGACAAATGCAACGGGCCAGACTTATTTATAGTGAAAACATATGTTAAAGCCGGGTCGGCATTTAAGGGTGAATCGCATTAATTCCATGGATTACAAGCAAGAGTTTTTAATGTTGGTTTACTCCTCTGGTATCCCTTCTCTGACAAACTCTGTGGTTTTAAGGTTGGCACTAGATCTTTGCTATCCATTTTAGAAGAAGTATTGGTATGCTTAATGTAATTTTTGGACATTTATTATTTTCTGACTGTACACCTGAGAGTTGCCTTGTAGAAAAGCTAATGCAGAATTCAGTAAGCCTGACAATGGCTATGGTGACAAACCAATGACACAGGCTAAGATGGGAAAATGATGCCAGATACCATCTGCCTGATCTGTTTATTGTGCAAAGTTACGACAAAGGCATTTGGCTTGACAAGTTTATTTTGAAAAACGTTTGTTAAAGCAATAGACCATTAAGAATGCATTGCCGTTACACCATGCTAAAAGCTGTACACAGATATTTTGTTACATGGAATCTTGCTGATGACTGTAGTAGGCAAGTTTTTTTGTGTTGGTTACTACGTCTGACAAAGACTTGGAGCCAGTGCTTAAGTTGTAAAAAAATAATAATAAGTGTTGTCAGAAGGCATCTTCCGCCTGCACCGCCCATTGCCTTTGTCAGAGCTGCCAATTACAGTATCAACACAGCTACCAACCATCACATGCCTACAAGTGTGCACACGCCTACAAGTGTGACGATTCTGACTATTCCAGGCCCTCAAATTCGTTAACAATGGCAATAGCGGCAGGCATTTTTTTTAAATGTATATTGAATCAATAAACAGCTGTTGTTGTGCTTGTCTCTAAATTATACAAACAGCATTACCATGTGGCAGACCATCATAAGTGCTGTAGACAATTAATCGCTGGTGCTGAGCACCGGAAACCACCAGCTCAAATTAAGCACTGCTTGGAGCTGAAGATTTGCAGTGTGATAATCCTTGTTAAGCCTTTCGTAGTTGGTTGCAGATTGTTTCGCAAACCACAACCAACTAGGGATTTGTACTTTTGTTTAGTGCCATTCGCATGTGGTGTCACCATGACAGCATACTGTGTGGGGTAATGGGTTAGCCCATTTCTGCCATTGCGTTTATTGCCCTATAAGTGATGGCATTTTTCATGAACATACTGTGCACATCGGCTTGAAAATTAGTGCTCTTCAGGGCCTGGGCTGGTAGCTCAGTCATTTAGTTTTCCATTTTTTCTTTTTACCTGTCTCTCCATTTATTTATTATTTTAGAGCATACTGCAGCACCCTACACTGTCCTACTAGACTGCTTGCCTTACTTTTATTCTTTTAATTTATCTTTCATGGGAACCAAGAGAACCACACATTACCTGCAACGTGTTCTTAACAGGGTATGGATTTGTGAGGCATACATTTGTCAGCATAAAATACAACAAGATTCTATGCGGTTGTTCAGTTGTTTTCACATGTAAGAGGGTCTGCTCCCTCTGTACAAACCTGCAAGCAGTTATGGAATCCTTTAGGTGACACATTGTGTGCAACTGTGGGTGTTCTGAGAAGTCCCAGACAAATTAATCAAGAGGTGTGTGAAATTGTTATGACTTGCCTTGAAAACGGCCCTCTACAAATGTAGTAGAAGGGGAATTTGAGTGGCAGCCAACCACCAGGAGGTCTACCCCCGGGCAGAATGGGAGAGTGGTGCAGCCCATGAGCTGCCATTTTGTAGTTGGGCTATGTATGTAGCCCAAGATAGCCCAACGTATATATATATTTCGGGGTATTGCGCGACCTTCGCCACTGTTTTAGTTCAGGTGACCTGGTGGTTGTTTGGGCCTGTAGCTTTGTTTTTCAATTCGTATAGTGTTTAACTGTATAGGTTACATTGCTTTCTGCTTAGTAGCACTTGGCAGGACTTACAGATAATGATGTTGGCAGTTGATTTCAAAGTGGCTGAAGCCATGAGGCTGCTTGGGGACGCTGGGTGGCTTGAGCTTTTGAGCAGGAACGCAATGGAGAATGCGTCCCACCCTGCACAGCAGGTGTCAGCGTGGGTTGCGGCAGAGGATCTGGCCTGATCCCCGCAGAGCTAATGGAGGGCAGCGTCACCACGGGTGCAGGTAAGTGTGTAGGGCCGTTCTGCATCGAGGAGAGCGGCCTCTCACACCACAAGTAGGGTAAGAGTGCTGGCATCTGGAGCGGGCCGAGCGGCCTACCCAGAAGCCGTACGCATGGGGTTGGGTTGGGGCGAGGGAGGGGCATGGTGAGATGGGAAGCAGGAGAGATTGCATTAGCTCTGGCTCACATGCTGATTCCAAAGAAGAAAATTTACTGGAGGCTATGGGTTCACAGCACCTCCCACGTGTGTACGTGGCGTCGAGGGAGCCCCATGTGAGAAGGCATGCAGCATCTGTGGATCTGCACGCGAGAGGCATTTGACAGATGGAAATATTAGGAGATGAGAAGCAAGCAGATTCTCCTGCTCCGCTCTCAGCTCTGGTTCAAACATATGAGGAGAGACACCAAGAGGAGGGCATACTAGTGGATGCAGTCAAGTGGTTGTTGAGGGACCGTTTTGGCATGTGGCATCAGGGAGAGGGCCATGGAGCTTTCCATGAGGGAGAGCACAGGATGTGGACAGAAGGGGCTATAGAGGCAATGTTGTTGACATTTATGAGGTCAAGGCGGGCCGCATAGAGGGGCCAATGGAAGGGGCAGGCAGGGAGTTTTTAACATGGCAGAAATCACTTGGGATGAGTTAGAAAAAGGGAGTAGGGGCATGGTTTCACAACTGGATGAATATTTGGGCAGGAAAAGAGGACCACAACAGAGAGTTGAGCAAGCAGTGAGCTCCTGGGGAGTGGGGACTGGAAGAGGATGAGGGCCCATAATCTTCGCAATGATTCAGAACAGGTTGGAAGAGACTGTGCAGCAGGGGTCGGGCAGGAACCAGTCAGAGCCCCACGTCCGCGTTAAAGGTGGCCATGTTTGAATGGAGAGGGGAGGAGTACATGGGGGAGATGGAAGGAATGGGGGAGGTAGATGACAGTCAAGGCGGTCACATGGGAGATGGGGTGGGGAAGAGTATAGGGTGAGGACGACCGGATCAGGTTCAGAGTGGACAGACGAATATAGGTGGCAAGGGAAGGAAAACAGCACACCAGTCCTGTTCTCTTTCTTGCAGGCACAGGAGCAGTGCAGATTTCTATGCTAGGCAGAGCTGGGAGCGGCCCGTGGGTGCTGAGGGGACGAGAGGGTAGACCCTCAAGCGGTTCACTTGATGTCTTTGCTAGATCTCGCCATGCAGGCAAAGAAGGCCTGGTACGACTCGTAGGTATCCAATGGTCTCGAGTACCTTCAGTTTGGCAACCAACTAGGTGAGATCGGTGGAGCGGCATGGTGGGGTTATTATTGTCCCCCTGGGTGCCGCACATCGGCCTACTAATTACAACCAAACAGCATTTGGCACGCAGGATGCAAGTGTGGGCCCCAGTTGGGGTGGTTTGGTGGGCCAGGATAGGGGTCACGGTTTTGGACTATGATGAGGCAAGCCTAGAGGAAGGTGAGGTGCGGGATAACGAGTCAGGACATGGAGGGAGGGGGTACATCTAATGCTATGCCTAGTGTAATGCAGGCAAGCGTGGCGTGGCCACGCAGGGCGACAGAAGTACACAGTTCACTGAAGAGGTGGCAAGCAATGGCACAGGCACCTTCCTTGGAGCTAGTTAAAGCTCAGGTAAGGCAGTGCGGTCCAGCTATGGTATCCACAGGTGTGGACACGGGGGATTCCAGGAAGGGCAGGAAGGGAATGTAGTGCGCTTTCGAAAAGGGAAATGTGTCAGAGACCTGGCTGTGGGCACGCAGGGAACACAAGAAAGCACCTAGGGAAGACATTAGAGAGATAGGGGAAACAGAGAATGCAGTGGTTAAGGGACAAACAGTGGAGGAGGATCACGAGAATGAGGGGAGAAAAAGGAACCGCTGGAGAGCAAAGAGCTCAAAATAAAGAGGCTACTGTACATGGAGTTCATGAAACATTTAGGGGCACACAATGCTAGCCACAAAGGAGAGGATATGGAAGGGAGAGTACATTGGAATGCTGAAGCTTTTACATCGGGAGGTGCGCTCAAAAGAAGGCTAAAGGAAGAAGAGTATGAGTTGGTGAAGAGGCCAACGGTACCTCTAACTATGAAAATTGGACTGCGGCATTCTTAATCTATGCCATCCTCTCCTGCGAAAAATATCCGGAACGCAGCTTAGCAATGTTTAAACCCATGGACGTTATTTGGAAAGCCCAGCTTATGGAGGGGGTTATGCATGGTCACAATACGATGATGAATTTGTAGCACACTTGGCATGGGATCCTGAGGCAAAGTGGTGGGAGTTAGATTCAGACCTGTGGCAATACACTATGGGGGCAGCGAAGAAGGGAAAGACCAAATTCACAGTTTACCAATTGTTTATCGCCCTTTTCAAGGACAGCCCGCCTGGGGGAGGGGAGTTTGCACCAAAAAACAGTCTGGAACAGGGGTCACTTGCTGGGACTTTAATAGGGGGATGTGCACTCTGGAGTACTGTAAAGATTGCCACGAGTGCTCAAAATGTGCAGGCAGGCATCCCCTTACCAACAGTTTTGGGGCAGGCGGTAAGCACACAAGTGAAGGACAGTCGCAGCTCCTGGGTGATGAAGGGGCCGGGTGGCAGGTGCGGGGGGGGGCAGGAGGGTGGCGGGGATATTTATAAAATTAAAACAAATAAAAAAATAAACTTAGAGTGTCAACGCGTTTCAGCCCCTCAATATGGGCCTCATCAGGACTACAAGGGACAACGCTGCCTATTGACAAACCAAAAGAACACATTAAGCCATTAAAATCGAAGATAATGTACAAAAAATTTTATCAAAAGAAACCCCACTCCCTTGTGTTATCACGTACAGCCCCAAGGCTAATAAAATCAGGCCTATCATAGAGAGGAACTGGAAAATAGTCAAAGATCTAGGCATAATGAAACCTCTGTTTGCATTCAAAAAAGCTCGTAGCTTACGAGACCAATGGGTTAGAGCAGCCAATACACAGACACAAAAAAGAGGGCTCAGAGCAATGCTACAATTACCAGCTATACAGGGCCATTACAGATACTCTAAATGTTTGGCATGTAAATACCCACAAGACTCTAAAGAACAGATGATAAACGGAAAAGTTCATGTACAAAGGGATTTTTTAAACTGCAACACGAGAAATGTTGTATACTGTATTTTGTGCCCATGTGATAAAGCATATATTGGACAAACTACCCAAGTGGTCAAACACACACATTTTGCAGCATAGATCGAGGATAAAATGCTTGACCAGGGGTGCACTGCTGGTGGAACATTTTACAGAATTCAAGCACACATCTGAAGACATCCGTTGGACTGTGTTGGCAGTTATACAAATCAAGCCAGACGGACAGCCCATAATGGAAAAACTGACCAGATTAGAAGCAAGATTCATCGAAAAAGGCTCAATGACTTGGATGAACTTTGGTCACTTATCTAACAAACCACAATTCTGTTTTGTTTCATTTTAAATTGTATCTGTGCATGTGTCCAGGGGACGTTCTGTATTGTATTTGAGATGTTGATCTGCTACAATCTGCCTATGCAGGTACATTGGCTGCTGCGCTCAATAATCAGGTCCGCACCTCCTACCCCACCCTTGCACACCTTTATTTGATAAGGATACCTTCTGTCCATCAGCCATCTTAGCCATGATGAACTTGTTGCCACACAATTGTTGGGTATATAAAGGGGCAGTTTTTCCTTTGGGACTGAGCGCCGTTAACATGGTCAAACTTCCAGGGGTCTCACCCGAGGCTGCACAGTGGTACACCTTGGTGGCCTTCTGTTTTGATAGAAATAGAGAGCAATACTGTTTACCTTTTTACCCACTCCAAGATGGCCGAACTTTCGACCGTGTTCACTTCCTGATTTATAGACACGCCCACTAAGCGCAGTAATGTGATTTAAACGTGCGCGCCTTCTCACACGTCATTTACAAACATTGGAGTTGCCGGCGAACATTTCCCTGGCGTTTACTTATTTCAAGTCATTCCGACTGCCGGTTTGCCTTCGCAACCGTAATTTTGACGGCACCTGCGACCCCTGTCAGCACACCAGAACTAGTAAGTGCAAAGGGGATTTGTTGGAATGGGGATAGGCTGAGGTTGAATTATCTGGCTCCCTCGGGGCGAGAGTGACCTTGTTTCCACTCTTGTCCGCTTCTAGGAGGACGCCTTTTGAATTTTGCCTTTGGGCGTCCAGGGATCCTCACCTAACAAGGTAATAGGCCTTTGGTTCTCTTTCTGAAGGCTACTGTATTGTTGCGACGTGATTGGCTTCCATTCCTGCGCTAGTTGCTCACGTACTAGTGTTCCGCAAGGTGGTTGTTCATAATTCCACAACCATTGCAGTTAAGTGGATTACGACTATAAGTGTTCATAGTAACCACTTCAACCTCTTTCAGAGGAGAATAACTCGGGACAATTTGTGTACAATGAATTTCCTATTTTTATGTTTTGTGATTTTCCGATGTTTTGTAATGTTTGTACTTTGTTCTTGAACGATGTAGATATTTTCTTCTCTTGTCCCTTCGTCTAGCTTCAAAACGCTTGAATAAATGTTGTAAATAAATTAGACTTCCAAAGGAGTACTGATAACTTCTTTTGCTGTTAATAGGAATAAGAATCAGTCCCGACCTATTAACCATTTTCTTTGATGTTCTGTTTAACCGAGGTACGGCAGCATCCCCTAGCGGCACCACCTGGAGAGAAAAGAAAAGGAAGAAGACCATTAAAACTAGAGAGCGGAGGCGGAGAGACTGATAAGATCACTCATCACCCAAGCCACAATATACCTGCTATTACCAAAGCTACCAAATAATTACTAGAGTAACCCTTCTAGCTGTAAGTTCATTCATTTCAATGAAACTTTGATGGATGGCCATCAGGGCACCATTCACAGGATCCCACTAGCGCGCAGCGATGACCTGTACTGGTTTGTGCAAATATTTTCTGGAGGTCTGGAGTTTGGTCTCTTCTGGCAAGACAGGTTGTATGCAGAGCGATGGCCGGAACAGTGGAGCTGTTTTGGAGCTGTTTTACCTAGTGGTAACTGTAACATTGTGGGAGGAGAGTTGGCACATAAGAATGTGTTTTTTTCAGAATTAATAACATGTCAGTAGTGGAGGCGGTAAACAGTAAGCTAGGGACACTCAAGTTCTGAAGTTACTGCGCGTATTTGTTTTGGGTTGCTTGCGCCATGATATTTCTTTTAGGGTGCTGCACGTGCCGGGCATGGACAATAACATTGCGACTGCTTCATCTCGTTTACAGTGGGGGCAATTCTGTGGGTTGGCTAACGATGCTGAAAGACTCCCAATGCCCGTGCCAGAAAAGTTAGTAGACAACACAGGGTGGTACAACTGGTATTAGGGTTCGTGCCAAAATCCACAAGGACAGCATATGGTCGGTCATGGTTGGAGTTCCTGGCCTCAGGAGTGCAACACAGGGTAGAAAGTGGGTTGCGGGCAGAGGACATGAGTCAAATTATACTGGACCTCATTGAGAGGGGCTTATCCCAGGTTACGATCACTGGGCAGGAGTGGTGTCATGGAAAAACTGTTGTGGGGATACACCCCCTCAGCGGGGATGCAGGATGCTGGAGGGGTGGGCAAGGGAACTGGGGAGTAGAGGGAGGGCCAGAAAACCTATAACGTGGCAGCTATTCTGCAGCATTATGGGCCAGTTACCAGGGGTATATAGTGAGGAGTCAAAATATTTATTCTCGGCTGTGATGTTGTGGATGTTCTTCAGTGTGTGCCTGGTTTTAGAACTCTTGGGAAGCAGAAACCGGGGTGGGAGGGAGTGCTGTGGAAGGACATTTCTCGGCAGACTGATAGCTGTGATGTATGGCTTTGGTTCTCAAAGACAGACCAAAGAGTGGTTTTACATGAAGTTGGTCTCACGGGGCAATGCTCAGTGGCTTGTGAGGTACATTGGGTGTCTTTCAGTAATTCTACCACTGGCCTGGTCTTTAAACACAGGAAAAATGGGATCCACCTTTCAGTTGCTAGCAGTATTGTGAGAAGATATAGATTGTTTTGGTCTGCCCCACGCTGATTTTGGAACTCACTCCTTCATCATTGGTGCAGCGTCCGAAGAAGGAGGGTTAGACTAATCGCGCGAGAATATCATGCGTGTAAGGCGGTGCTCTTCTGACTGCTAAAAGGGATATGTGAGGGTACTCAGGGAGGATGGGATGGCGAGGGGTCAGTCTTCTTCAGGCCCTTACTGCTGTTTTGTTTCTTTTTAGGTTCCGTAGCAGGCCCGGTGGTGGAAGAGGTGGCAATCTGGCTGGTGGGCCATTCTTTCATTAAGTGGGCGGAAATCCAGGCGCATCAGAGAGAACATGGAAAGAATTTAGATCTAGGTACAAATGTGTTTCACATCACCTGGAAAGGAAAAGGGGGTATGCTCTGGAAGGATTTGGTTCAATGCCTCAATGATACGATGTCAAGGAGCAGGTGTCCGAGTGTGCTGATCATCCACTTAGGTGAGAACGACCTGGTGTATGAGAAAGGCGTTGTCTTATGAGGTCCATGAAAAAATATTTGATGCAAATAAAAGTGAGTTGGCCCAGCTGTTTTGTCCTGTGGATGGAATTTATGCAGAGGAAGTCTTGGAGCGGGCGTTTAGGCCCACAGCCATTGATAGAGCTTGCAGAAAGGTGTTATACAACGTTTTGCAGGACTTGTCAGAAGTTTGGTTGGCGCTGCTTGTTGGTGAACAGGTCCAAAGGAATGGTAGGTAGGTTGTTCAGGGTTCAATTTAGGACATTTTAGTTGCTTAAAGGTTGCAGACATGTAGTCATAGTCAGTAGGGGAAATGTAAAGTTTTGAATGTTGAAATGCACTACAGTTAAATGAGATAGCTGCATGGTGGGTTGCTTTGGGGACCGTAGGGGTGAGGGTGTAGGACTTGGGTTAGTTACACTCAATGTTTTGCGAGGTTTAGTTTTGTAAGGCAGATTGCCAGGTTAAAGTTTGTGTTGTGCACTGGTTTCAATAAAGTACCACTTTTCACACAACAAGATGGTCTGTGTTATGTGCTGTGTCCCTCTCACCCAAGTGGGATTTGGGGGCAGCCGACCATTGGAGAGTGGTGCAGCTGATGAGCTGCCATTTTGTAGTTGGGCTATGTATGTAGCCCAAGACAGCCCAAATTGTATATATGAGGGTATTGCATGTCCTTCGTCCCCATTTTAGTTCAGGTGACCTGGTGGTTGTTTGGGCCAGTAGCTATGTTTTTCCTCTCCCTCCCACTCCCTCTAAGTTAGGTTTCACAGGTGTTAGGTCAAATAGTTTATGGTGATAGGGGCTTCTTTGTTGAGACCAGTGCTCAGGGTTTTGTAAGAATGTAAGGTCGTCTCCTGAAACAGGTGCTTGTGGGGTTATACAAAGTTTTGCAGGACTTGTCAGAAGTTTGGTTGGTGTTGCCAGTTGTTGAACAGGTCGAAAGGCAGGTTGTACAGGGTTAAATCTAGGACATTTTGGTTGCCTAAAGTTTTCAGACATGTAGTCATAGGCTACAGGGGAAATGTAAAGTGTTACTCCCTACAGTTAAATGAGATAGCTGTGGGGTGGGTTGTGGGGGGGGGGGGACCGTGGGGGTGGCGGACTTGAGTTAGAGACACTTGATGTTTTGTTTTGTAAGGCGTTTTGCAAGGTTAAAGTATGTGATATGAACCTATTTCAATAAAGCGGCCTTTTTCAGACAACAAGATGGTCTGTGTAATGTGCTGTGTCCCTCTCTCCCAAGACACCAATGGAAACCAAAGTATAATTTCAAAATATCAGCTTGACTCATGAAGCAGTTTTCGTGCCATTCCCTTCTGTTTTGAAAGAAAAATATTAATTTTGCCTAAAAAATATGAAGACAGCTATACAGCTAACAAAACTGAACAAAAAGCCTTTGTATATAAGAGAAACTAAACTTTCATTTCTGTTCTTTGTCACATTCAGGGCCTGAGCAAGGTTTTTTGCAGTTACACGTTTATGCACGTAAAAAATAATTTTGCTATGTAGCAAACCAAAACTGCGATTTGAAAGCACATTACCGATTTGCAATTTTGTTTTGCGACCAGATTTAGATTCACTATTTGGAAGGGCGCGTCTTCCACATACCATATCAGAATGGTATGTATACATGTTTTGTAACCAAATTACGATCGCAAAACATTAATAATTTACCAACTACAGAAGTGAAGTGACAAAAAAAGTTAGTATAAGAAGAGGCAGGGGTCCACTGAACCACCTTGTCTTTTTAAACAAATCAAACAAAAAAAAATATATATATTTTTTTTAATGCATTCCGTTTTCCCTTAAAGAAAATGGGTAGCATTAAAAAAAAAAAGACTGCTTTATTTAAAAACAATCACAGACATGGTGGTCCGTGACGTCAGCAGGCCACCACCCCTGTGATGGCATTGATTCCTAGTGGGTCACAAATTGCGACCTACCCCATAAATATTCATTTGCAACCCACTAGGGATCACTATTTAAAAAAAAAAAGTTTCACACATTAGTAATTGCCATTTCCAAATTGTGATTTAGTAATGATCATCACAATTTGGAAATCACAGTTACTAATGTTGATAGATATGGCCTTCAGTTCTTTATCTCCTGTATGTCCTCTTTACCGAAAGTGATCATTTTGACCTACTTTTTTCCTACCATTGGCAAAGCCAAAAGGGCAGGCTTTAATCTGATCAACAGCGGTTGTGCATGCAACACATGTACAGCATTTGTGAATATCTGTGTGTACTTGTCTTGGCACATGAAAGTAGACCGCTTGGCTTTGTCAAGGCTTGTTGATCTTCTGTGGCTGGTTGTGTGTTGGAACTTTGCCCTACAGCTTGCTATAAGATGCTGAGACGTAAACCGTTCATTTTGGGACACCTGATCTAACTTTGTGTGGAAACGGTAGGCCCGGCCCACTTGAGGTAAGAGGGTGTCAATCAGCCATGGAATATTTTACCTGCTGTGATCAAAATAATTTCTGATCAAACCTGTTTCATATTACTCTGTGATTTAATCCCGCATTTCTTCTACAACAGGAAGCTGCATGTTTCCTGGGTTTGTTTGATATTTTGGGAAAACTCTTGTAGGTAATGAAAATCTACTCAGTGCTCTCCCTTCAGATCATCTGCTGCAGTTTTTCATGGATTGGAATGAGGACTTGCTACCCAGAGCACCAGCAAGAAACACAAAATAAATGAGCTGCCTCCCACTGAATGAACCAAGGAAGAGCAACCACAAACATCTGAAGCTGCCAACCATTACTCAACAACAAAGCCGCTGCCAGTACTTTCCGACTCCTAGAAAGCTGCACAGCTTTTTGGCGCGTGTTCTGTCTTGGTCCACTGCCATCCTTTTCCGAATAAAAGGGATGCTTTGATGCTAACAGCTTGCTCTGGGATTGTCTGACCCAAATGGGACATTTTTGGGCCACCGTAAGGCCGAGATGTTCTGCGCTTGTTGGAACGGTCCTGTTTGGCACATTCAAAGTGACCTACCGACCAAATATTAATTGAAAGAAAATGCTTTGTCCTCGAACGTACAGTTATGTTTATGAATAGCACATTGGTTTCATAGGAAACATCCAGCCTGTTTTAAACATCAATGACTGGAAATCTCTGTTCACCGGTTCTTGATCTGTAGTAACATTTTATTTGTCGCGTTCCTTTGCTTTAGCTGCTGACAAAAGCCATTCCCCCCAGTGAACCAAAAGGGGATCATCAAAACATCTGGGCAAAATTCTTGCCACGTTAATGTCTGAATATAGCATCCAACAGCTGGAAAGTCATTAGTTAACTTTGGAAAGGTTTCTGCACTCCATGTGTAACATTTTACTAATATATGATCATTTTGAGCTAGACACATTTTTTGCTGAAATCTGCAGAATTTGTTTCTCATCATATAGTAGATTATACCGGTCACCGTTTTAACAGGCCCCTAGCACCACCCTAGCATCATTTTTTGTACACCAAGGTAGTGTTGAGGAGGCCTTTCTCCCACGCCGTGTTTACAAAGTACCACTTTGTAAACCCTTACACCACATTATGCCTGCGCCAGGCATAATGCATGCAAGGGGGACGTTCCAACAGAAGGAGGTGCGAAAAAATGGTGCAGTGGAATTTATAACATTTCAGTGCGCCAATTATTTCGTCATTTTTAGTGCCTGCTCAGAGCAGGCGTTAAAATGACACACCCTTTTTAATCAATGGTCCTCCCTGGGCTTTGCTGCACTAGCGTCAACATTTTTGACGCTACTGCAGCAAAGCGCCACGCTCGCGTCAAACATTTTGATGCTGTTGTCCTAACAACCCCCATGGTGCATCGTATTGTAAATATGGGATAACCATGGTGTTGTTAAATGGGGCAGGGTGACGCAAAATAAGTGGTGCATCAGGACTGATGCGCCACTTTCTTGTAAATATGCCCCTTTGTATTCTCAGGTCCAATAATTACTGCCCATTTGGGGGTCACTAACTCGTAATGCTCTTCTTTGATGTGGGAGATACTGGCTGGAAAGAAGGAGGATTGACGCCTATAGGATTGGCAATTCGAGAGATAAATGGACGATCCAAATGAAGTATGTAAGTAAGCTTTATTGATAACACCCCAGCCAGCTGTTTGTAACTCTCCAACTGATACCTAGTCTTGTTAATTCCAGAAGTTTGGCAGGACTCTGCATGCAAAAAGAACGTGAAGCACTAGAGCAATCACGCACTAGCGCCAAACATCACACTTATCCCGCCTCATAAAACAAACCAGTAACCTAAACCGCTATTACATTACATTATAGATTAACCTAACCTAAATTTATACTCAGAAAATTAATATCTCCATCATATTTTTAAAACATATTTGATACAGGGACTATTTTTTGATGGCAAAGTCTTGAGATTTTGACACATGGACTACTTGTTGATGGACTATTGTTGATGACAAAGTCTTCAAGATAAGATGGAACTCTGTGCATTCTACAACTCATCGCTTTGTCAGCCCCATCCTTTTCCTTTTGATTGGAATAAAAAATCACATCATGTTCTCGTGTGTTATCTTAAATTCCATTCACTTGTACTGCTATGTTTAAGTTCCATACCCTGCCGTCAAATGTTTTGATAACATTTTTTAAAACTTTGGTCACTCTCCTTTTTTGTGTAAATTTGGACCATTTAGCATAAACCACTGGCGATATTATTTTCAGTATATTTCCAATTTGAATTACATTGTCCTTTAACTACTTATTCCTGTCAAAGTACTCTTTCCTCCTTCATTGTTCTTTTTCCAGCCATTCACTAGGGCCGTCGAATTTTAAATGTTTGTCCCGCACCATCCAGCTTGGATATAGCATGGTGCTAAGAGATCGTCCTTGGAATAACTGAGAAGGTAACTTCCCAGAAGAGGAGTAAGGAGACATGCGATAGGCTGTTATCCGTTCCTGTAAAACATTTTTTCCAATCCATGTTATTCACATTGGCTAACTGTGTAGTTTCCTTCAAGGTTTTGTTCAGTCTCCCTACTGCTCCACTTGTTTCCGGATGATATATGGATCCTTTCTTGTATTAAATTCCACATTAACTAGGAAAACTTTCAAACTCATCTGAACAGAACTGAGGTCATTGTCTGTCAACAATGAATTCGGGTAACTCTCATGTTTAAAAACATCCATAAAAAGTCTTAACATGCTTCCATTTCTACACCACTCTCATCTTTCAAACGCACAGGTGCAGTCTCCTGACTCTTGCAGGACCTCTTCCTTGGGTCCTCGGAAGTTCTCCGCTCCTGTGTCAGCAATCAACCAGTCCTGTTGCTACTGCACGAAGTAGCGGCTATACACCATTGCTCCTCCGGCTGTCATTGGGGTGTATATGACCTTACAGGACCCAGCTCATTGCAAATGTAGAAGTGACTATTCAAGAAATCAACTGACCATCCGAATGAAGTATGTATTAATAACCCCACAGCCGGCTGCTCATAACTTTCCAACTGACACCTAGAGAATCGTGTTAATTCCCGAACTTTGACAGCTTGCTGTATACAGAACTTTGGCAGCGCTCTGTATACAAAGAGCATGTGAAGTGTTGTTGTAAGGCCTTCTTGGGCACAACTTGGTTGTACATTTAGTCGCACATTTTACATGTTTTTATGCATGTACAATAATGTACTGAGAATGCACTGTACATGCTGTTTATTTCCAGTAAGCCCTTCTTGCCATGTATTATGTACACTCTGTTCAAAGCTAGGAACATAGAACAAGATATTTCAGTGCTGACGTTGCCCATTAGAGACAGCTCCTAAAACCTAGACATATCATTGCATCAGAGTTGCGCCTGTAACACAGTGTGATTTGGTTATATAAATGGTGTGTTGCCCTACACGGGTCAGAGGAGCACTTTGGCTCCTGGACTCTGTTCAAGATGCAGCTTTGCTGATGATGGCCTTTCACTCCGCAGAGGACAATAGCCTACTCTACATCAGAGCCCCTGACCCATCAATCCATGTTTGAGGGGTTGGGCTATCCTTCTTGATATGTCAGAGGGTACTCCCACTATGCTCTGAGAGTGTAGGTAGTAATAGACAGGAAAATATAGAAATATAACCAGGTAAGGTTGCCATGGTTGGATTTTGTATCCTACTCACGATGTTAGTAATGCTGGTTACAATGCTTTGTTTCATCTGCCTAATAATCACAGCTCATTCTCTTTATGCAAGAATAAGATTGTTTCAATAAATGTTTGAAAACCTTTCTAGTGTTTAACTTAGGCATGCATAAGTAAACAACGAAAGAATAAGATCTGTTTCCATAATTTCCTTGGGAATCGGAATGGTCATGCTCAAGGTTGCCAGCATCATCTGCTACCCTGGGACGGTTAGGGGTTCAGGTGAGGCACTGTGAGCTAGCCCACATTTCCTGATGGTGTAGGCGGAATGAGTCCTTACATCCCGAAGGTTCTATTGTCCTAATATGCAGTTCTATTTTTTTATGGGTACCGTACAACAGTGCTAGGGACAAGACATCACACCTCCCCATCCCTGGTTGAAATGAAACCCCCTGTTTTGTTCCACAGTTCTGGTGGTAGGAGGTTCTTGGTACCTGATCACTTTGTGCTGGGTTGGCACAGTGTCGGACTCCAGATGTCTTTGTAGACAATGTAATCAATACCTGACGTCTGGCTTGATGAATTTGCATTTGGCTTTATAGTTTCATACATTTCCTTGATTTGCACAGTTAATCCTTCTAGGCTTGCAACACATGGTTCAAATATTGCACCTCGCTTCTTGGGCAAACTTTACCTGGTGATTGCTTATACGCAATGTCAACAGGGCATCTAACGCTGAGTGGTGGACAGATGGCTTGCCTATTGTGGGACTGTATCTTGCCTAAAGTACTCTAATTAAGAGCTAAAAATATACTGTAAATGTTTACTTTCATTTGGTTTCATCATTTATTTAAGCACATCAAAAGATAACAATATTTGAGAAGCAGAGCGGACTGTGTTTCTGACAAGTTCATAGTATATAATTAAGAACATATTTTGCAATTTGTATTTGATTACATTTTTGTCGTCTTAGTTTTGACACAGTGCACTTTATTATCTCTAGAAGATGCTGCTTTGTTGTTCTTACAGGAGGAGGCCTGGGGTTGGATGCTGTACACAAAGCTTTACATTTTCTGCCTGGAGCTAAAAGGGCATCCATGCTCTGCATTATGTTTTGGTGAGAACATAGGACAGTGATCCTTCTTTATGCAAGTTAATTTTGCCCTATGACCTTGCCTGAAAGTTCATGTGAAGGTCTTTGTGCGTGCCTACGCCCAGGCTTATTGTTTCTTGTCAAAAGTAGAAAGAGTTGTCTATGGCTTCTGAAGGAGGGGGCAGCAGGACTATCTAAGTCACTGCTGCAAAGCGGCCAATCCATTCAGCCTTTGTGTCCTCCAGCATGTGCAGCCAATCATGTTCCTGTGGCTAAACTGCAGGGGTCTTCAAACTGGGGGGCGGGTCCCCCTAGGGGGGCCTCAAGTGATCCAATGGGGGGCACCAGGCTATGGCCAAAACGAGCATTAGGCAGACAATGCTTTGTTTTAAACAAAAACAACATTTATTGCATCTTTAAAAAGGTAACAGAACTTAACTGCAATGTTTAAACAAGTCTAGACATATTTAAACATTGCCAACTTATTAGAATAATTGTGAAAAATTCTGAGGGGGGCCAGTGATTATTTTCTTTCCATTTTGGTGGGGGGAGGGGGGGTGTACAGCATTAAAAAGTTTGAAAACCAGTGGGCTAAAGGGATGTTGTGATCATCCCTAAATGTGGGGAATGCGTGAATTTATTTCCATAGCTCCCTAGGGTTATTTTCTTATTGCCCCTGCTTCGGAGAGATGGAAAACAGTCACGTCTTGCGCTCTTCTCTATAATGAGTTCAGTTGATCTAGATTTGAAGTGTTGTGAGTTGTGAAACCTTGTCCAAGGTACTATTATCTGACCAGGGTATTTGTTGTTGCAGAGACCCTTAACCTGTTCCCTGAAAGTAGCAGACACACTCAATTGTGGTATATAATGATTAGTTAATACAATCATGTAAACCAACACATAAACCTTGTGTATAATACTGATAAGAAGTATTCTATTCTTTCAGCAGCCACCATCTGAAACAAAATGAATATTAAAAAAAGTCAAAGCATTTTATACCACATATTCCTACTGTCTATAATAATTAGTCTACATTCTACCTATATTTACACCTACATTATTGACAGGCTCCCAGTTATGGTTTTGGCTGAACTGTAGCATCATCTGTTTCTATATTATGCCAAACCACGTATTATCCCCGCAAACTTCTGAGAAGCTTTGCAGTCGGATATAAACTCTCTGGCATTCCATACAGCAAACCAGTTTTAATGTCTGCCCCTTGTGTGTGCAGTTTCTTGCATCTGTATAGCTGCATGAACAAATACGCTTCCTTACACATTGCCACTGTACTCGGCCAGAAGACCGTGTAATGTTGTGTATTTCATATAGTTTTCTTAATAACAGAATACAGCATTTTCTGCATTTTCATTATTTTTGTTATTGTGACTAATATCTGCCTATTTATACAATAATATGGGGATCTCGCACACTCTGTTAGCTATTATCGCAATTCTCAGTATTCATTTTCTAGTCCCTAAACCTTGCACATACACACTCTAAAAGATTAATCAGGCCATTTCTAACATACAAGTAGGCCTCATTTGCATGCATCATGCACAGTTAGTCAGGAAAATAAAGGCCACTTATGTCAGGAACAGGCATCAGAACTTCCCTTCTTATAGTTTAGAACGAATCAGTGTTGAATGCAGAGATATCGCACCTAAAAACAAGAATACATATTTGATTCTTTCATTGATGTGCAAATAAAAAAAATAGTGTCACGAACTTCACAGTTACATATCCAACAGAGATCATTATAAGCAACAGTAGACAGTGTACAACATGCTCCTTAACATAGGATCAGATGTTACCTGGAAATTCGAATGAATAAGTTGGGTTAGAAAAGCGGTGGAGTACCTGAAGGTCAATTCAGGCCTGTCCTCATAGATATTAGTACTCTCAGCCCTGGTCCTATAGTCCTGGTTTTCCTGGCGCTGTTCTGCTTGATGGTCCTGGTACTGATCTCTATAACCCTCCTGTGGATGACGTTTCTGGTCCTCCTAGCCCTCCATCCTCTGTCTGTGGTCTGGCTGGTCCTCCTCCTCTTGATCATATTCTGCTCCTACACCTGCTCATCCAAGCCCTGGCTCTGGTCACTCTGGTCTCACTCATCCTTCTGGTCCTTCAGGTCCTGGTCATCCTTGTCCTCCTAGATATCAACCTTATGACCATTGTGTTGTTAGCCCTCTTTGTCTGGGTCCTCTTAATTCTGGTCCTCAGGATCCTGTTCTTCTGGTCTTGGTCTTTCTAGTCCTTGTCCTCCTTAGCTTGTTGGCCCTGCATCTTCTTGTGGTCCTTGTCCTCCTTTTGCTCCTTCTCCCTGACTGGTCCTTCTCCTGCTACTTCTCCTCCTTTTCCTTGTATTACCACCCTTCTCTCTCTCTGGGGCCAGCCAGCTATGGTCACTCAGTCTGTCGCAAGGGTTTGTATTTTCTGTCAAATGTTTATGCTGAGGTGAGGCTACTGAAGACAGAAAAAGGGGAGGGGGCAAAAGAAACCCACCTCTATTCTTTTTTTTTTTTTACTTTGCGAATGCTGAGCCCCTGCAGGGCCAGCACCCTTAAAGCACTGGCGTACATCACTAGAATCAATGCAATGTTTTCTTCTGTGTATGCAGTCTTTGAATTGTGCCTCATTGTTTCAAAACACTTCATGACTGCTCCTCTGTACTATTGACGTCTTCGCGCTAGGAGACTTTCTTGCGCTCACACCACATTGGTCCTCTGTCTATTTCCTTGCTGCACTCTAAAGAACTAAGGGCCAGATGTAGCAAGCCGTTTGCATGTCGCAAACTGCGAAAATCGCAGTTTGCGCCATGCAAACGGCCTCACGCGATGCACATTCACAAATTGCGAGTCGGTACCGACTCGCAATTTGTGAATGCGACTCGCAAATAGGAAGGGGTGTTCCCTTCCTATTTGCGACTCGCATCGCAATTCAGAATTGCTTTGTGACCGCGAATGCGGTCGCAAAGCAACTCGCAGTTACCACCAGTGTCACACTGGTGGTAACTCATTCGCAAAAGGGAAGGGGTCCCCATGGGGACCCCTTCCCCTTTGTGAATGTCGACAAAAATATTTTTTCAGAGCAGGCAGTGGTCCTATGGACCACTGCCCACTCTGAAAAAAACGAAACCAAATGGTTTCAGTATTTTTTTCATTTTGCAACTCGTTTTCCTTTAAGGAAAACGGGCTGCAAAATGAAAAAAAAAAACTGCTTTATTTAAAAAGCAGTCACAGACATGGAGGTCTGCTGTCTTCAGCAGGCCACCATCCCTGCGAGTGCAGGGACTCGCTATGGGGTCGCAAAATGCGACCCACCTCATTAATATTGATGAAGTGGGTCTTTGCGACCCCATAGCGAGTCGCAGACGGTGTCTGAGACACCGTTCTGCATCCGAGATTGCGACTCGGAAATTGCAAGTCGGACAGACTCGCAATTTCCGAGTCGCAATCTCGGACTTTCCTACATGTGGCCAATAGGAACAGTTAAGCTGAACAACAATATAAATTACCTTAAAGACAGTGGTAGACTATTTGGGGCCTCCTCTTGCCCTCTGCTTGAAACATGGTGAATCGTTTGCTATCATCACCGTGTTGAAGGAGCAAGGCGAATAAGTGACTGCCTTACCAAGAGATCATAAGTCGCACCAAGAAGACCTACCCAACATGTCACTCCCAATGCCCATGTGTTATTTCATTGTGGTGGCCCTGTTATTGTGCCCGCTTAATCCATGAAGCCGTGTCCCCTGCTCTAAGGCAGTAGCTTAACATCTTGGCCAACTTTCAACCTGAAACTAGTAACGCCAGCCTGTAGAACTCGGTGGGCTGACTTCCAGTGCCTCTGAGCGTGACTGGTGTTCTCCTTCTCAACACCGGTATTCCACCTGGAGCACGCCCATGATTTGGGGCTCAGATGTGAGACTTCACAGGACTACAGTTCCTTTCGGGGATGTCAAGGGCTGCCTCTGGCTTCAAATCTCCACCTTACCTCATTCTCTGTCAGATTATCACTTTATATATACATCACATCCATACAACCAATCAGAGCACGTAATTTGGATAATGCCACAACGACACATCCATGCTGCCTGGTTTCTGTACTTCTGTCTCCTTCCCTTATTTAAGGGAAATTAAGCATGCTTGTATCTAGACAGTGTATGTGGCTCAGGGGCCTCCTGGTGAAGGAAGGAAGAGCCCTCAATCCCTCACTATAAATACCTGTTTCCAGGATGCACAAAGCAGTCAAACATAGCATTTAGTGCTGATGTTAGATTTTACCAGTGATATCACAATTTTGAATCCCTGTAAGGCCAACTCAGCTATTCAGCATTCAAAAGTTGATAATTTAAAGTCATTGAAAAGAGCAGTAGTAATATCTGCTGCCTGCAGCACCTTCAAACAAAACAATGGTAATAAGCGCTTAAAAAACAAATCCCACGTGATAAGCTTTGGTTCTGTTTCATAGTTCCATTTATGTAGGTCTGGCTACAGACTGCTTTAACTGTTTTGGAATACTTAATTTTATCTGTTCTTTAGAAAAATACAGTAGGGCTTACAAAGCGTGTGGACTTTGAGTCAGCTTCCTACATCCACTGGCGTTCACCTATTTTTCATGATGCCTGGATGGGCTGTGCAGCAAGCCAATAGCATTTTTATAAATATTAGCACAGGCCCACTTGTGTTGGGATTTGGTTTTGCTGATGAGGCATCAAGTAGTATTTTTGTTAGACTGCAGATGATACATGACAAGTAATTCGCAGCTGAGCCAATTTATAATCTATGCTGCATTTACTTTGCTGACATAATAGCATTTTAATTACAGATGATTTTTTTTTGTTTATAACGCGCATGCTGTTTAAATTCCTTAGCCAGTTATAACAACACAGCACTCTTCACTAAACGCCCTTGTGCGTTCAGCTGTTTTACTTTTCTCTCACGATAACAAGAAGTTGAGATAATAGCTTTCTGTTCACAAAGTAAAGATGTGTACACACATAGGCTTTCTTAATAATACAACACAAATATTGGCCCTCTTTTAAATAAAAACTTAAATGGTATATGTTGCTGTGTATGCCTTTTAATTTCAGCAATTACAACACACATTTCATCCGACTCCTTTTCCTAACACTCTTTTTTGAGGGTACAGCTATCACTGCTAATGCAGTCTGTTCAACAACGGGGCTGTACTCCCAACATGTTGATGTAACCAAATGTGTTGCTTCACTGTGAGATTTTCTACCTACGACAGTTGGAAGCAACAAACACAAAGTCACCCAACTAGTACCTAATACTTCACTTAGCAATAAAGCAGGCTTCTTGGTGTTGCAAATGCTCGCCCCTTCTTTCTATTTAATATTGAGAAAACAGGAAAGACGTTTTGGTGCCTTTGGGTCCAATGTGTTCACAGGCAAAAGATAAACTGCAATTCCTGAGCCATGCCCTCTCTTTCTTTCGATGTGGCTTGAACGCACAGCTGTCTGCAAGATGTATCGTTACCAATTCTTTTAAACAAACATACTTAGAGTCGTCATTGGCTCCACCCAAAGAGGCAATACCTTCTCACATAATGCTATTGGTTATGTAGTGTATCCTTCAGCCTTACAGGAAGTGCATTCACTGGAATTCATGAGGGATTATTTCACACCGGAGAAGTACACTCAATCATCATGTTGTTTGTCTTGTTCAAATCTTTGCTTGCAATACGCATTTTATATAGAAAGCAGTCCTATGTATTACCTTTTCCTAGCATTGGCGAAGCCAACAGGGAAAGCTTTAATGTGATAAACAGCATTGGCAGTGCTTGTTTGTTAATGTACTCGTTTGTAAAGCACATGTCTTGATTTATTAAGAGATGGGGAGCCTTCTGGTGTATGGCAGTGTAGGCTGAAATAAGGTTTATCGACTTTTAAAAGGAATACAGATAAGTGCTTAAGTAGGGATTTAGCTCCACAGAAAATTAGTTTGAATCGATGGAAGACCCATGTGACTTTAATTGGAATGAGCTTTAACATTCTAAATTACCCACATTGCTACATGTTAAGTTACAGCTCATCCGGTTTGGCCCTCCGAGGCTGCCTTAGTTTGAACATTGTGAGCTGTTGTTTTGGGAGTTTCGGAATACACGAGGGCGAGCGCACACCCACTCCGTCAGTTTAGTGTCAGGACACAGTAAGCGCTTGAGAACTTGAACTGTTTGGTTCAAAGCCAGAGTTCCGAGCAGAGGCCTTGTCTGGCCCAGTCATTATCTCTGCCATGTAAACAGCAGACATTGTTTGCAGAGCGCCACGGTGGACATGCGAGGTTAGAGTTGCTCTGTCCTGCTGGCGATCGCTGCATTCCCAGGGGCACTATGGGAAACCGTCCGCGGACGTCATGGTTACATCTGGCCGCGCTGGGGCTGCCTATGAGTGAAGGGTGGCTCAGGTGTGCCCAATGACCTGGTGAATTCTGCAGCCAAAGGCACTATCGCATTGTGACGCCCTTGTAGGCGCACCCCATGCAGCCTGGGAGCAGTGGGACACCTCCCCTTTGTAGGAAGCGAGAGAGGAGATGGTTAGTCCGGTACACATTCTGCTCTCGTCTTCTGCCCCAGTACTTCTTCACGTAAACAAGCATTGATAAAGCCAGCTGGCCTGGGTTTAAACGCGTTAATGACACTAATGGAGAAGGGGTTATATACAGGGAGTGAAGCATATATGACATTGTTATAGCAGAAGCGTAGCATGAGTTGGCGCTTGTTTTTATTTTCATACTGTAGGGCTGTCTTCTCTACAGGCTGTGTGTAGTGTATGTTGCAAATGCACGGTTTCTTCAAGATTATGGACAGTCTCTCTCACCGAGCTCACCAGAAGCACGAACAAGGCATCTTTCAATTGAAGAAAGGTTGAGGGAAGAGGTTCTTTTCAGGCTGGAGTTGTAGGCAGTGAGATGATGCGTTTCAGCAAGGGAATGGTTGTAGAGTGCCCCCCACCACACACAGAAACTCTCTCTCCCTCTCTGTCTCTAGCTCTCTCCCTCCCTCCATAATTAAAACCTTCTTATTTCACAGGAAATTTGTCTAACTGTGAATTACCTTATTTGCAGGGCATTTAGCTTCTCCAATAAATAGAAAACACAACTTTTCATCCTTTCCGTCAGTGTTAGTAAAAAAAGGTTTAATTATGACAGTGCTGCTCTTAGCATTAATTAGTACACCTGAAAAACCTCAGGGTTGCAGGCCCAGCTTTGGTGCAAGCATCTACCAATGAATCCTCCTCAGTGTGTGAAAATAAACATTGTAAATGCAGAACCCGGGGGGACCAACCTAAGATGGCGGCCAGGACGGGAGCTTAGTTTTCGAGCTCCGGCCCGTGCCTACCACAAAAAAACCTGAGGGCGCCCCCCGGGCCGCCGAGTGGGAGCGGAGGAGACGGGGGACTGTCTGGGCATCCGGTGCCTCCCTGGGGCCTCGGGGCTGCCGCAATCGCCGCGCCGCGGCTGTGAGTGCCGGCGGGCGGGGACGAGAGGGCGGCCGCGACCACTCGGCACGCCCGGCACAGAGCCGCGAGATCGGGGGGCCGCTACTACAGAGCCCCCAAGTGCGGCACAGACCGGAGCGGGGAGAGGGAGCGAGGGGTGCAAAACCCCCCACCCCCCTAGAAGAGAGGAAAGGAGCGAGCGTTGCTCTGTGTGAGGGACGCCCCTCCCCCACAGCGACTGGATAGATTGCAGCAGGGAACACAAGGGGACCAGCGGGCCCAACGACGAGGTCAGTGGAGAGAGAGTGAGCTGCAAAAGGCTGCAGAGTGAGTCCCCTGTTTGTGGACCCCCCCTGTTTGTGTGGAGGTGGGGGCGCAGATGAAGGCAGCCTGCTTGAGGGGTGATACGTCCTGCGGGGTGCGCTTGCCATTGGACTGGGGGGGGTGGTGTCTCCGCCCCCGCGCTGTCAACATTGGATTATCGCGACTCCCCTTTCTCCCCCCTCCCCCTGTGCCCACTGTGGGTGAGGGCGCGGAACGCAGCAGCGCTGGAGGGGGGGAGCAGACCCGGGACCCCCCCCGAGTGGAACAGAGGGGGCATCCCGGAGGGCTACCAACAGCTGCCAAGCTCAGGACCCTGTGTGGCGCGGAACGCTCAGTCTCCTGTGTGCAAACAGCAGCGACCAACTGGAGGAGGAGTGAGGCACCCGACAAAAGGACTGAGCAATAGGCTTGGCCGCAGTCCCTGGAAGAGGGGGAGCAAACGGAGCCCGGGGGGATTGGACGGGGGCCCCCCACCCATCCGCCTCGTGCGAGCGGCGGGAGAGGGGAGTCTGCGTGCTACCTGGAGCGGGAGCTACTGGCCGACCCCCCCACTTGACGTGCGTGGAGGACCTAGCGGGCAGCATCGCAGGGGACGACCGCCCAGCTGACCACAAAGGCCACGCCGGATCCCTGCACTAAATAGCAGCTGCACAAATATCCAACCCCGTTCACGGCGAGCCGCTTACCAGCCACCCATCATGGCCGCTAGAAACAAATCCACGAAGAACCAGGACCGGCACACACAGGGGCAGTCAACGGGGGATCAACAGATAGCCCCAACCCTGCAAGCTCTGGAATCCACCCTGCAAACCCACTCAACCCAGTTTGAAAAAGTACTGCAAGCAATTATGGACACCAAAGCTTCTCTGGAGAACAGGATTGATTCAGTGTCACAAGATCCTAATCTGCTAAGAGTGGACCACCGCAACCTAACGGAAAGGGTAAAGTCGGCGGAGACAGAGATAAAGGAAATGAACCCCTCGGTTCTGGCCAACCAAAAACAAATACAGCGACTGGATGCAGAGGTAAAAGCACTCTGGCGCCGTGCCGAAGAGGCGGAAGGAAGATCACAGAGAAACAACGTACGCTTTATAGGATTTCCTGAAAAATTAGCAGAGCAGAGCACAGAAATAATCCTGGAGCAATGGCTGATCAAGGAAGTGCTGAATGGGTCTCCGTCGAAATTCTTCTCGGTAGAAAGAGTACATAGGATACCGGGGAGACCCCCAGTCCCGGGCCAGACACCAAGACCCCTGATAGCGAGATTTTTAAACTACAGGGACCGCGATCTAATTCTGCAGCTATTCCGCAGCAAAGGCCCATTCAGACACGAAGACTCAGAAATCAACGCTTACCCAGACTTCACACAGGAAGTACAAAAACAGTGCAATTCATTCGTGAGGGTCAAACAGCGCCTCCGAGAGCACAACATCAAATATGCACTGCTATTCCCTGCCAAGCTACGAGTCACAACGGATGAACGCGTCCACATGTTCACATCCCCGGAGGATGCATGGACATGGTTACACACGAAGGGCCTGGCGCGACCCCAGTCCGGAACGGAGGACAGAGAGGAATGGCTAACTGCCCCACTGCGAAAGCGTTCCAAAAGGAGGCCAAGAGGCCAGCCCACAGAGGAGCAGGCGGCCGAGGAAAGGGCAAGAGTATTGAAGGCCACTCCACTGCACACGCAAAATACTTATGCGGCATTGAGGGAGACCCCGGCGGATAGCCCGGACTCTGATTCGCTCAGCTCGACATCCGGCCTTGCGGAATCGCCAGCGGGGCCGAAGCTCACCCCCGAGCGGCGGACGAACTGTAAACATGGACGGCCTCCCGCTCTTCTCTTACCCCCTCCTCTTCTCCGTCCTCGTTCCTCCCTTTGGGATCCCCTCCCCCGCCCTTTCTCTCTCCCCTCCTCTCTCCTCCCCCCCTTCCCTCCCCCCCACGGCTGCGGAGGGTAACAACCTGATCGAGGTGCCCGTGCCGAATCCAAGCCTATCCACGAGTAGGCTAATGCTGCCGGGGGCCCCGAGCGGCCTAGACTGTGTCATGGACGGTATTGTTTGATCACGGCGGTTGGGGGGGGGGGCTCAGTGAGGGGGGGGGGCGGGGGGGCCCAGTACTATAGGCAGCCAATGGCTGCGGAAGGGTGTGGGCCACATCCACAGGCCACACCTGGTTGTTAATATGGCTGCCCCATGAGAGTTCGAATGGACACCAAGTTTGTTGTTCGAGTGCGAGATTAGTAGTTTGTTATTAGTTAAAAGTTTTACGTTGATTGTGAGTGGTGGGTGTGCAGAGGGGTCCGTAGTTATGCTGATTTCAAAAGGTCAACACAAAATACAGGAAATATTATTAGTGCAAACACACAGTCGGGCAAAAGTGACTGAGCAGGAGGGGACCCGTGAGGATATGGATGGGCTGGAGGGAGGGGAGGCAACCACACATAATGTAAAATGGCGCTAAGTGCAAACCCATCCACACACCAATATAATAATCATGTGGAATGTAAGAGGGTTGGGGGCTACAGGCAAAAGGAACAGGGTTCACGACCGCCTTAAAAGACCGGGCACGCATATAGCCATCCTGCAGGAGACACACTGTCTGGAAGCTGACCTTTGTGCGCTGCGCGGAAGATGGGGCGGTCAACTGGTGGGTACTATATATTCGGCATACGCCAGGGGAGTGCTGATCTGGATAGCAAGTGGGGTTCCCTTTGTCATAACACACCAAACGATTGACAAAGGGGGCAGATATGTGGCACTAGAGGGGGCCCTCGATGGCAGACAGTTAACAATAGTTGGAGTCTATGCCCCTAACAGTGCTACAGCTGAATTCCTGGGCACTCTCACGCCAGCTTTATTGGATAACCCCGAATCTCCAGCCATATGGGGAGGCGACTTCAACTGCATCCCAAACATAGAGTTAGATAGGTCCACCAGGCCTTCAAAAACAAACCTAAATAAAACAGTTAGAAGCCCCCTACTTGAATGGGCAGCGGATGTGAGAATACTTGATCTCTGGTGCATGAAACACCCCCAACGGAGAGAATATTCCTTCTACTCCATACCACATAAGGTATGCACAAGAATAGACACCATGTGGGGGACCCGGGATATCTGCTCCCTGATAAATAAAGCAGAATACTTGGCCAAAACACTGTCCGATCATTCCCCACTAAAAATAATGCTGAACTGGGGCAGGAGAAGCTCGCAGATCTCCACATGGCGGATGCAGGGAGAGGCCCTACAGGACCAAGCGTTTAGAGAGGGATTGAATGTGGAGGTGAAACAATACTGGGAAATAAACAAGGAATCAACCACCTCAAGAGCACTGGAATGGGAGGCACATAAGGTCTTGTAAGAGGGTACTGCATCTCAACTAGCTGGGGAGTCAGGCGCGCGTTGCACTCGGAAATAAATAAATTAGAGAAGGAAATGGGAGTACTGGAAAAAGCGGTGGCAAATAAAGCGGTTCCCTATTCAACACTGAAAGAGGCTCGTACAAAATACAATGAAGCAGACGACCGCCTCCGAAAACACGATCATAAATACCGCTTAATGTGAATCCACGCAGAAGGAGACAGGTCTGGCAGGATGCTAGCGTGGCTTCTCCGCGAGAACCGGCAACACACTCCGATTGGGTCCTTAAAAGGGCATGCAGGTAAAACGCTCACCATGCAGGACGAAATTAATGGGGCTTTTGGGGAGTACTACACTAAGTTATACACCAAACGCACCACGTGCACTATTCAGCAACTGAGGTCCTTCTTGGAGGACTCTCCAATGACACAATTATCGTTAGCAGACAGGCAGCAACTAGATGCCCCATTTACAATGGAGGAAATAGATAGAGCAGTATCGCAGATGCCCAGGAATAAAGCCCCAGGCACAGATGGACTCCCAATAGAATACTACTCCACATGCTTGCCGCATCTGAAAACACACTTGAAAAGGGTGTTTGAAGAGGCATGGGCCAGCAAAATTCTACCACCCTCAATGAGGGAGGCTATGGTGGTGGTTCTCCCTAAGGAGGGACGTGACCCCACCGATGTTAAATCCTACAGACCGTTATCACTCCTAAACCTAGACTGTAAAATATTAGGCAAGATCCTCGCTAACAGGCTCGCCCTGCTAATGCATACTGTGATACACGAAGACCAAAACGGCTTCATCCCAAAGCGCAATACCTTCTTAAATATCCGCAGACTCCTGGGAGTACTGGGGGACACCCCCGCTGAGGCTCATGACGAGGTGGTACTATCGCTTGACATCGAGAAGGCATTTGATACTCTGGAATGGGACTTCCTGTTTGCCACAATGCAATGCATGAGAATAGGGCCGAATTTTATACAGTGGGTGCAGACACTGTACACCAAACCACATGCCAGGGTGAAAACAGGTGGGGTCATATCAGATAGCTTCCCAATCACAAGGGGCACAAGACAGGGCTGCCCATTGTCCCCCCTACTGTTTGCCATGGCAATGGAGCCGCTGGCGACTCGCATACGGGCTGCGCAGAAGAACTGGGGGGTAGTCAGGAGCGGTTTGCATCACAGCGTATCGCTGTATGCAGATGATGCGTTAATATACGTGCGAAAAGGGCCTGAGACGATCCCCTCGGTAATATCTTTGCTAACCAAATTCGGGGAAATATCGGGACTGGTCGTAAACTGGGACAAATCATGTATATTTCCATTAACTAAATGGTCCCTGGCAAGACAAGAGAATGCTACGGCTGGCCGTCTGAAGTGGTGCTTCGACACATTCAAATACTTGGGAGTACATATATTCCATAAAAAAGAAGACCTCAGAGATGGGAACCTAGGGAGGGCACTGAACTCCATGAAGGGGTCACTGAGTTTCTGGACTAAACTCCCACTGTCACCCCTGGGCAGGGTAGTGGTGGCCAATATGCTGCTGCTGCCTAGGTTACTATACTACTGCGCAGCTTTGCCTATCTGGGTCCCCAGGAGCTTCTTCAAAGGCCTGAACACAGTATTACTGCAACTGATATGGGGAAGCGGTGGGACAAGGGTTGCACTCGCCACCCTGCAATGCCCGCTTGATGCGGGCGGACTGGGAGCCCCTAACTTTGAACTGTATTATGCAGCTGCACAACTACAATGGATTTTGAACTGGCTGCACAGGCCTACACAGGCGGAGTCCAAATGGCTTCTAGCACGGCTGGAAGGGGCCCGCTGACCACATGGTTAATGAATAAGGCACCAAGGGGGACCCCCGGCAATCTGCTTACAGAGGTAGCGCAACTATGCTGGCAAAGATACATACAAAAAGACCACAAAACACTCCCATACTCACCACTCTTAGCACTAGATTCAATCCCAGGCTGCAGTGATATGGTGGGTTCACGTACGCTCAAGATCTGGACAGAGGCCGGGATAACGTCGGTGGGGGATTGCTTTGAAGACGGGAAACTGATGACATTTGAAGCCATTCAGGCCTTAACGGCAGTGAACCCCGGATAATTTCTGTCTTATTATACAATCACCCACCTGATACAAAAGACGTGGGACTCGGGGGATGTGGAACCTAAGTGCTCTCCTGCAATTCACCATATGTTGCAACACAATAACCAAACAAAAATAGTGTCGAAATTGTATAAAGCTTTGAGCAAGCCCCCCGAGAGCACCCAAAAGAGGCCAAGGGTCAGGTGGAACGCAGTCCTCAACGACCACATCTCGCAAGAGGAGTGGCTGAAAGCCCTTTCTCACATCTGGGGGGTGTCCAGAAACTCCAGGTTTCGCTACACACAATTCAACTATGTGCACCAAACATACCTAACCCCAGCCAAGATATGCCGCATGTTCCCTGGGTCGACATCGAACTGCCCGCGGTGTGGCGCTTCAGGAGTGCATTTCTACCACATGGTATGGTAGTGCGCCCACATACACAGGGAATGGAGGGGCTTGACAGAAGAGGTAGCGGAAATAACAGGCTTGTCACTTGCAGCAGACCCCAAATCTTGCCTGCTAGGACTGAGAATTAGAGAAAAGAAACACCGACACTTACATAAATTTGCAGATCTAGCATTCGTGCTATACCAAAGGCTAATAGCAATGAACTGGAAGGCCCCCAGAGCCCCAGATCTGAAGGCCTGGCGCTCCCTCACGCTGTGCTGGACCAGGACGGAGGCCCTGGTGCTTGGTAAACTGTCACGCGCGGGACAAAACCACAAGGGGGAGGAAACCTGGGAAACACTGATCACCCGACTAGCTGCCAAAAATGATGAAAGACCGCCATGACACAGACAGGGAGGATGGGAGGGCAAGGAACCACCAGACACCCTTGGAGTACCACACTGAGCAACCAAACCAGGAGCACAACACATGGCAGAGTTGAACCCCCACCCCCCCTCAGTGAAACCAACATAGGAAATAACAGGGGTCTGGCGCAAAATGCACACATGCGCCAGCTACAGGCAAACAATGCTCACCACCGAGCCACACACAAGCCCTGAAATAAACACGGTCCCCCCATCCTCTCAGCACAGTCAACAAGTACTATCAGAGTTAGACCCATTAGCGCCAATAAACACACTTATCCAAGTTACGTGGCTATTAAATAGGACAGATTGGAGTAAGAATTGACCCAAGTTTGTTATGTGTAAGGTGGAGGGATTACAGTGTGTCAATGCAGTTGTGAGTACTGTTTGATCAATTATTGATTATCCTGTCGTGACTGCCCCTCCTCGGAAGCAGAGGAGAGGCGGCTCAACAATGTGACTGTATAATGCTAATTGTGTAAACATCTAAAACTCAATAAATATATTTAAAAAAAAAAAAAAAGTAAATGCAGAACCCCGTCAGCAAAAAGTCACACTGCATTTTATTTTATGTTTTTAGGTAAGTTATGTTAAACCTACCCTCTGTTGCCAATGTACTACAAAAGAAAAGCATATTTTAAAATGCATACTTTTGATTTCCTTACAATACTATTTGATTTCAAATTGATTTATATGAATTCACATTTTTACACAAAACAGATATTAATACATCTCCACTAAAAGCAGAAATTTCACAAAACATTGACAAACACATCTGCAGGCCCTGCCAAATAATCAATATTAATCGGTAAACATCCTTTTTTACGACTTTTTTATTACGAAAGTCGTGGTTAACGAAAGCGTAACAACGCTTTTTTTAACCACGACTTCGTATTTTTTTGCCTTAACTACGTATGTTCTGAACAACGAACATGCGTAGTTAAGGTACAAAGAAGGGAGTTGGCGAAGGTAAGTGGTGGGTTTAGGTTTTGGGGTGGGGTTGGGGGGGTGGGGCGTTTTTGGTTTTGGGGAGGGGGTGGGGGGTCAGGGGGTTTTAGGTTTTGGGGTGGGGTTGGGGGGGTGGGGTTTTTTTGGTTTTGGGGAGTGGGTGGGGGTCAGGGGGTTTTAGGTTTTAGGGGGGGGGTGGGGCGTTTTTGGTTTTGGGGAGTGGGTGGGGGGTCAGGGGGTTTTAGGTTTTGGGGTGGGGTTGGGGGGGTGGGGCGTTTTTGGTTTTGGGGAGTGGGTGGGGGGTCAGGGAGTTTTAGGTTTTGGGGTGGGGTTGGGGGGGTGGGGCGTTTTTGGTTTTGGGGAGTGGGTGGGGGTCAGGGGGTTTTAGGTTTTAGGGTGGGGTTGGGGGGGTGGGGCGTTTTTGGTTTTGGGGAGTGGGTGGGGGGTCAGGGGGTTTTAGGTTTTGGGGTGGGGTGGGGGGGTGGGGCGTTTTTGGTTTTGGGGAGTGGGTGGGGGGTCAGGGGGTTTTAGGTTTTGGGGTGGGGTTGGGGGGGTGGGGTGAGGGATGTAGGGTGAATGGTGCCTATTGCTAATGATTTTATCAGGAATGCCTTTACAACGAAATATCGTTGTTAAGGCATTCGTGGTAAAATCATTAGTAGTAAGGACGAGGTCGGTGTTCCGACCTCGTTGTTAAGGTTAGTAGTTGTTTTTAATTCGGTGTTCCGTCATATAATCATATTAATCACATCACACTCAACCACTCTAAATCGTTCCGAAGAAAAGACTCCTAAATGTCACCAGAACCAACCCCTTGACGGGAATTTAGGTAAATATTACACAGTTAACCATTATGTTTCATAAACAAATTATATGTATAACAAATGGTATTTTGTATGCATGTAGTAAAACTATTTATCATTTTCAGCATGGAAAACAAGTAATGTACCAATTTGTGTCAGTATAAAGGTGTTGTGGTCAACAGTACAAAAACTTATCAACACACACACTGAGATCCTGATCAAAAATTTTACAATAAAAAATATATTTGATAAGTCCATAGGAGGGGAGCAATCTATGTAGTATTGCCATTCAGCTTCTGCAGTCCTCTGTGAAGTTCTGAATATGGATTCTATGCAACTGCTCAAGCACAGTTATTATGCACCATAGCTATTCCTTAATCTGCAGGGAAGAAAACCTTGAGATTTTATCACAGTAAAGCACCTCACCAAAACCTGAAAGGTAAAGGTGATTTATGACAGCCCAAATGCATGACACTGTGACTCCTCAGGGAAGTCGTGGTTGACAGACCGTACCCCTTTCTCTCAGCTACACAATGTCTCACACATGCAGAGGCACACAAAGAGGTGCAGGACAATGACTCCATTCTACGATAAAAGATATGATCTTTGGTTATTAGGAAAATGAAACCTAGCACAGTCAGGATTGTGAACATTAGGGAAAAACAGATGAACAGTCCCAACATCCTGAAATAAACATGTGTCTTAGAATTCCTGCCTACGCCATATTCTCTAAAATGAGACCATAACAGTGTTAAACTTTCCCCGACCCCATATCTGAGAGATAGGCCAGGGTCTTGCCTGTTGGTCTGCTTGGCAGTCCCCCAGGTCGGCTGGGAAGATAAGGCTAAGCTTAGCAAAGCTGCGATGAATTGACACACAGCATATGCTGGCGTCTCTGGCAGGAATGTCCTCTCTAACCTCTTTTGGCCTGTGTGGTGTTTTTATAATAAAATGTGTTATGTTCTGAGAACAGGTCTAACATGATTGTGTGTCCGTGACTTCGTACTTTGTTAGCGGCAATACTAAGTAAACTATTGTGGATAAATATAACAGCCTTGAGCAGAGCACAGAAGGAAATGCATATGAAGTGCAGATAAATATGGAACAAAAACTGGCAGCTGATAAAATGTAAAAGCAACAAGCTGAAAAGCTAGCTGTGGTGAAATATAATAAACTGAATAAAGATGAAATCTTTTTGTGCCTGCCTTAAAGGCACAGGCTGTGGGCCTCAAGGCTAAAATATGGGTGCCCAACCTCAGTGCAAAAACGTGAACGCACGGCACCCTCCCATTGTCAGTACAAGAGTGCAGGGTCCAATACCTAAAATGCAGTGTACCTAAAACTATACTAGACTACTAACTAAAAGCTTATTAAAATGTACATAAAAACACATAAAAATGTAGATGTTGACAAGCAAACCAAGTTGAAAAGCTGGCCAAAATAAAGTGAAAATTTAGAATTTCGAGTGAAACATGCCACAATGTCAAACTTAACAGTAGTTGTGATCCGGAAGGAAATCTCTGATGTCATCAATGGAGATCGAATCAAGGAAACACTCCACTTTAGCAGCCAATAAACTAACCAGCACATTAGACATGTGATTCAAGGAGAACACATGTTCAGGTGCCTCAGCCAAACAGCTAGCCGAGGAGGCAATGTTCCGTGCAGTGCCAGATGTTGGAGCCACTAAACCACAGGAGGCTGCTTATAGAAGAAATCTCACAAGAACCGCAATCTCAATGAGCATATTGGGCAATGAACCCTCATCAAGAACATCATCAAATCTGTATTCAAAGAAGGTATGTGCTGTACAGCAAGACATCTCTAGTGCTTATTTGAAGGGGCACCACAGACAACGTAAAACAGGCTGCACACAATAAAGAAATGGTCGGAAAGACAGTGACCAATTCAAACCCAGTTCTTCCAGAAGTGACGCTCCAAAACACTGCACCATGCGTTCATGATACAGGTGGGCTGGTGGAAGCCTCTTCATTTCTCCTTGCTGAGATGGGGCAGCCACTGCAAATCAAAAACTAGCAGCACCAGAATACTGCCAATTAATGCCAAAGTTATTGGGAATCCTCCAAAAACACTAAAAAAAAAGTGAGAGGATGGCTGAAGGTATAACTCTGAACACAAAGTACTGATGAAAGCAGAACCAACAGCCTTAAAAAAGTGTACAATCCCAGCTGTGTTAGAAGCATTAAAGATGCAACTGACCAATTCACCGAAATGTTTGAGGAAGTTGGTATTTGATAGGGACTGTATCTGTGTGGATGCCCTTGCCACTCGGAGGTCATACGTTTCAACGACTGATGTGAGAACCACATGTTTTTGAAATAAAAGGTCTTTCAGTCTGCTCAGCTTGTCAAAATATACATTATAAATAGCTATACGAGGCTATATGTATGCTACTTTTATCTCGTCCATGGGGTGAATAACACAATACTGTAGCAAGTTACGATCTGAGAAACCAAAATTATGTGATTTTGTATCCGATGACTCATAGTAAACAATACCATCCGTTTGTGTTGCAATTGAATAGTAGAGATCTACATTCTGGGCATTTCTTGTCTATCACGTGGTGACATGAATCAACAAAAGTTAATTCTCCACCCTCCCTAAGCTTGGGGAAATTATTACAGCATTGTTGAGTGCTTGTAGAGGTATATCCCGTGGGGTAGTGAGAGAGGTACGGGAACTACCCAGGAACCCTCTTGGTCTCCTGTGCAGAATCAACCAAATGGTGAAATTTGATGTTGTCAATTGAAACAAAGCAATTTTCTTTAGAACCAGGCAGTGGTGGTAGAATGACAGTTCTGGTGCAGTGAATTCCCAAAACTGGAACCAGTGCTCAATATGATGGGCTAAACTCCTTCTTCCCAGGTATTTTTTTATGAACCAGATCCCCATGTTTAGGAGTCCACTTGTGGATGGTGGCAACTCCCTTTTCCCAAGGTGGTGGCATATGCGGATGAATTTTCATAACAGAAGTGTTGTGTTTCCTGTAAAAACAGGTACACGTTCATTTATGACAAAAGGTGTTTCTGCCGCCACAGCACCAGAGCCATCAAGATCAGGGACATAGATACGTATCCTAAATAGGACTTCATAAGGGGTGTCCCCTCCCAAAAATCTCCTGGGTAGAATATTTATTGCTCTCTGGACACCATACAGGTGATGAAGCCAAATACAACCTGAACCTAATACTCTTGCTGTTAAGGATTGCTTTAAGTCTTGGTTTTTCCGGTGCACAATCAAATTTCCCTTGTGATGATATGGAGAACTGTAATGCACCCCAACACCCATTGTTGCCATGGAATCCCTGAATGCCCTGGAGGCGAAGGCACGGCCCTGATCCGAGTGGAATACTGTGACTGCATATGCCCTGATGAAGGCTTGCAAATCTTTGTTAATATTTCGAGAGTCATCCATTCATTGTGGCCACACCCACAGAAATCTGGAGCATGAATCAACAGCGACTAATATATATTTGAATGCATCATCAGGTTGTAAGGGACCGCAGCCACACACACACTGTTGTGGTTTGTTGGAAATTAGGAGGGTGTCTGAAGTGGGCGTTCAATGGTGGATTCTTGTCGGTAAATGTCACAACTAAGGTTATACTGCTTTATCAGTTTGTAAAAACAAGGCATCCAATAATGTTTCTGTAGCAGTGAGATAGTAGCCGCCACACCGCCATGAACAGGAGCAACACCCTCATGTGCTGCTTTAATGAGATTTAGGCTCTGGTCGTGGCTGGGGATCACACAATCTCCCACCTTTAGTATTGTTGTGAAAGCAATGTTTTGGGCGCTTAAGTTGTAGGAATATTTTACAGGATATGTTTTTGGTAAGGGCTTGCTGTCAGTCGAAGCTTTCACAGAAGCCAATGTTTCATCATCTATTCTCGTCTGAGAATGAGAAATCACAGCAACAGAAGCCGTAGCAACTGCAGATTTGGCAGCTTCATCAGCCAATGTGTTTACTACAACATGTATTCCTATACATTGGTGACCCAATGCATGGACTACATAGGCCCGTGGCAGCTTCTCTTTTAGATCAACTACCTTCCTCCACAAGAATTTGTGTTTAATGTTGTAACCCTTTGAATCTCTAAACCCATTAATTAGCCAGTAGTGGAAGTGTTCTTTGAAGGACTGGACACAATAATATGAATCACACACAATGAAAGCTGAAAGTTCAGGATCCTTGAGTTCCAGCTCCAAGATTAGAGCCTTCTGCCCAGCAAGTTGTGCAATGTAGTCCCCTATGGTCTGCGTGTAGGTCTGTTGATGGTGGAATTCACCATCCCTCATTACTCCACAGATAGCCACGCAAGCCGCTGAGTATTGGTGTTTGGTACCTACAGCTGACTGTGCTGAGCCATCAATGTAAATGACGATTCTGTATTGGTCAAGAGGCAAGATGTTAGTGAACATGGGGTACTCTAGCTCAATCTGTGGCATGAGCTTCTTTTACTGTATCTGGAACAAGGACTGATAAAGAAGGCAAAATGACATCTTCTCCATGTGGGAGTGTAAAGACAAAATCAGATGGCCAATCCCCTACTGCCAAAAGTATATAATAATTTAGCGTTAGTCGTCTCCAGAAAATTACTTTAATGGTACGCTCAGTGTCTCCCTCAATCTGATTTTTTAGTTTATAAGCCCTGTCAGGTGGAAAAACGTTTCTGTCCTCTGTTTCAACTTCAAGGACGTTGTTAGTTTCAGTCACATCCAGAAGATCTAGAAGATTCTGGTCAGCTATTATGATCTCTGCCACGCTACCTACCAGAGTCACTGCCCATTTCCTTCTTCAGTAATGTTCTCAATATTCATGGTATGTTTAGTCAAAATGGCTGCAACCATTTTCTTTTGCAATTGAGGTTTTTGTTGAGGAAGTTTCTCTTCCTTTTTCACCGAAGAGTCTGATGAGCATTGTGACTTCTTTCTATGTTTCACGTACTTGTTTCGGTGCTCTGACCACCCTCCTCTCTCACTTCATTTGCAGGGTGAATCCTGGGAGGAACAAGATTGGTGAGTATCAGTATACTGATATCCGTCAGGAGTTTTTAAATTTTTTAAAGTTTTCCTATTTCTAAGGTTGTATCTTTTTTCCTGAGGTCTCCGAATGCGGAGATTCTCCTCTTTGGCTTCTTTTATTGTTATTACATTTTTGTTTATCCCAGCATTTGTTAGAGCTCTATTGTGCTTGCTTATAGTTGGTCTGGCCCTCAGACCCTAGACTAGCCCAACCTATACTTGTATAAGTTTCAGAAATAATCTTTGGCAGCTGACATTCCTTAATCTTTTGAGGAACATCCCAAAGCTGCTGGTGTATTGCCAAAGCTGCTGCTTCCCCTTTAATGTTACTTAAAATAATTGAGGACACTGTTTCAAAATTGTGCATTAACTTAATTCCCAAGTCCAGGACAGGGGCTGCCCCATGTTCATTTTGAACTTGTTTCAACACTTCTAGAAGATTCACAAGTGTTGGTGGTGTACCATGTGTAGTGATATAGGGGGTCATTCTGACCCTGGCGGACGACCACGGAAGCACCGCCAACAGGCTGGCGGTGCTTCCTTTTGTATTCCGACCGCGGCTGTGAAGCCGCGGTCACCCAGCCGGGTCTGGCGGTTTCCCGCCGGATTACCCCCGGCTGGGAGAATCCTCCATGGCGGCGCTGCTTGCAGCACGGCCATGGAGATTCCGACCCCCTTCCCGCCAGCCTGTTTCTGGCGGTTTTCACCGCCAGAACCAGGATGGCGGGAACGGGTTTCGTGGGGCCCCTGGGGGCCCCTGCACTGCCCATGCCACTGGCCATGCACTGCCCATGCCACTGGCATGGGCAGTGCAGGGGCCCCCTAACAGGGCCCCAGAAAGATTTTCACTGTGAGCATTGCAGACAGTGAAAATCGCGACGGGTGCAACTGCACCCGTCGCACCCCTGCAACTCCGCCGGCTCCATTCGGAGCCGGCTTCATTGTTGCAGGGCCTTTCCCGCTGGGCCGGCGGGCGCTCCTTTGGCGGGCGCCCGCTGGCCCAGCGGGAAAGCCAGAATGGCCTCCGCGGTCTTTTGACCGCGGAGCGGCCAAGTGGCGGTTCCCGTTTGGCTGGCAGCTACCGCCGCCAGCCAAACTCGGAATGAGGGCCATAATCTGCAACAAAGAATGTAGTCCAAGTGGCGCAGTCCTCTATGGAGTGAACTATCCCAAAAGGTAAGTACAATGTGAGAATTCTCTGTTTATCTTGTGGTCCTATATAGGAAAACACTGCTTCCAGCTGATTTATTGTTTGTGCAATCCAGAATTGAATCTTCTCCCATTCTGTAGGTACTTTACCCATTATTAAATGGGCAGTTTGCGGATTTATCCCTGTTACCGCCAAAATATTTACAGCTGGAGCAGCCCTCGCTGGGGCAGTGTTTAATATCCACTTTACAAATTGTATTAAAGTGTCTATAAACCAACAAGATTGTTGTATAACGTACGCACTTCTGCTACTTGCATAGTTTGTACATTAGGATGTGGTGTGTATGTAGCCAGTGAAAACCATGTGGGTACATCACTGCTTAAGGGACCTAGTCTAACGTGTTGTATTACATGTGGAAGGGTGCCTTCAAACCAATGTTGGTGTTCTTGATAAGTTAGAGATATCTCTAAATATTTGTATGCTCTGTACCTCTGGGGTATATTCCAATTGTGTACATATGAAATGTATGTGAGTCTGCGTTTATTGCAGGAAACGTGACCTAAGAGTAGAACACTTCTGTTTTGTATGTATCGTGTGCCTCTACCACAAACTTAACATCCCCACCTTCATCGGTTAGTCCATTAGCAAGTAGGTACTGTGTGACTGGTTGTCTGCAGTTTTCTGTTATTTCTTCTGGTCTTGCCATATCAAAAGATGGGGATCAGAGTTGGGAACACCAACGGAGGAATCCTTTTAAGGTTAAATCTTGAACAACCTACAGCCTAAGATAGGTGGCACCTATTTAGTGGAGGAGAATATTTCCCTAACACCACAGATGTCTCTGTATAATGGTAATTAGGATATCTTTAACATGTGAGAGACAGAGCTACTCTGGAGATCTGTTAAATTAATGCCTGACCATTGTTGGTGGCACCATGTCGTAGGACCCTTATCTTGGGGGTAAGACTGCTGGTTCCATGTGTAGATGACTGAGTCGGTCCCACACTGGCTGGAGCTGTCAGCCTGACCTTTCTGGTTATCAAGCAGCACCTCACCCAAACCTGAAAAGTAAAGGTGAATTGACACTCTGACTCCTCAGGGAAGTAGTGGGTGACATAAAGTACCCCTTTCTCTCAGTAACACAACGTCTCACACATGCAGAGGAAGACAAAGAGATGCAGGACAAGTTTCAACGCATTTATTGAAATGACTACATTCTACAATAAAAGATATGAGCTGCAATTATTAGGAAAATTACATATAGCATAGTCAGGATTGTGACCATTAGATAAAACAGATGAATAGTCCCAACATACTGAAATTAACATGTTTATAAGAATTCCTACCTACCCCCTATTCTCTAAAATGAGAGCATAGCAGTGTTAGCCTTGTCTACCTGTCCCAGTCTTACAGAAGGAGCCCCAACCCCATATCTGAGAGATAGGCCAGGGTCTTGCCTCTTGGTCTGCTTAGCAGCGCCCCCGGTCGGCTGGGAAGATAAGGCCAAGCTTAGCAAAGCTGCGTTGAAGTGGCACACAGCATAAGATGGCATCTCTGGCTGGAATGTCTTCTCTAACCTCTTTTGGCCTGTGTGGTGTTTTTATAACAAAACGTGTTCTGTTCTGAGAACAGACCTGATGTGATTGTGCGTCCATTACTTTGTACTCTTGTAGTGGCAATACTAAGTAAACTATTGTGGATAGATATAACAGCCTTGAGCAGTGCCCGGTGCCTCAGGGTTTGTAAATAAGCCCCTGAGTTTTTAAAATGGTGCCTAGAAAGGTAGCACCTTTCCTCCAAAAGGTCGATAAGTTAATACAGGCCGAAAATAATAAAGGTAGTAAACATATATACAATGACAGCATTGTTAGCATCACAGCGAGGACATCTAGAATCAAGTCTTTTGCGCCATCTAAGTAATTTCTCAGGGATATAATACAAATTAAAGATTGTTCTTTAATGTTGACTCTTCAATCATACTCATAGTATTACCTTATCGCCTAGATACAAAGAGATCTGAAAAGAAACATTGCTTGCATTGGTCCCCAATCTTAGGCAGATCTTCATAACCTACTTAAAAATTTAATAACAAGCACAAATCATTTTAAGGTTGACCAAAGGTTGTCAATGACTGAAAAGTTGATATCCTTCCAAGGCAGACCATATTTCTCCTTAGGTCCAAAAAAGAGCGGATTTGATTAGATGCAAAGAAATATGAAATGTTCCTAATTCCCGCTTGTTCCCAATTTTCAGAACATCTATCCTGAAAAAACAGCTAGTAAAAGAGGACAATGCCAGAGCAGAGTATAATAGCTATATTTTGTTAAGTCAAATTTAGCCCTTCATCTGATCCAGATTTTAAGAGCAGCATTAATCATTTATACCTTACTTTTCTAAAGTAGTTGTGTTCCAGTTTTTTTAAATTTAAAACAAACTCCTCCATATGCTGTAACATTGCTCCAAATAATAATATTTAAAATTCGGGAGTGTCCAGCCACACCTGTACATCAAATATGACACCTGTTAAGTATTAGCTGAAGACAGATGCTAAAGCATGCCCATGGGGGGCGTTTTTACGTGGTGTTGCATGTATGAGTGCAGATGTTACCTTTCTTTTAACATCTGAATTCCGAGTAAGATGCAGCTTGGACGATAATACAACTGGGAGCCATCAGCTGCAGTATTGTTTGTTAATCATTTGTTAGCCCTTTAAGAAAAAGATACCTATCTATGACGTGTAACTTTTTAGTACTGAGTAGATAGTGCGCAGAAAGGCATAAAATAGGCTGTATGAATGTGCATAAAACCAAAGTTTCAGACATACACTACTGTTATAAAAACGATTCAAGGTGAGGCTGGTTAGACAGCATTTTAATAAAATGCATATCTTTTCATTGTTTGTTGTGTTCCTCACCCGGGGCATCTTACCCTTTTGACATCTGTGGTCCCAAACCTACGCCCTCATTATGAAGCTGGTGGTCCATGGACCGCCAGACTCATGGTGGCGGGCGGACCACCGCAGTAGTGGCGGTCCACCTGCCCTATTACTATCGTGGCGAAAACGCCACAGTGGAAACGCTGCCTCCGCCAAGCTCCCGCCACCAGGCAGCAGTTTACACCGCCAGGGAAAGGCTGGCGGAATGGGTGACTCAGGTCACCCTGGGGGCCCCTGCACTGCCCATGCAGTTGGCATGGGCAGTGCAGGGGCCCCCATGCACAGCCCCGTTGTGCATTTCACTGCCCAAATTACGACCAAGCTCCCGCCACCAGGCAGCCTGGCGGTGGTGGCGTTTCAGATCGGGCAGCACTGTAAGCAGCACTGCCCTGCGGGTTATGAGTCCCATTCCGCCAGTCTTTTCCTGGTGGTTTACACTGCCAGGGAAAGGCTGGCGGAATGGGTGACTCAGGTCCCCCTGGGGGCCCCTGCACTGCCCATGCATTTGGCATGGGCAGTGCAGGGACCCCCCTGCACAGCCCCATTGTGCATTTCATTGCCCAAATTACAGGCAGTGCAATGCGTGACAGGTGCTGCTGCACCCGCCACACTGCCACATTGGCGCTGGCACCATTTTGAGCCGGCGTCAATGTAAAGGCCCTGTTCCCAGCCTGCCTGGCGGGCAGAAACACTGTTTCCGCAGGCCAGCCCAGTGGGAACATCATTATAGGGCCGGTGGGGGCTTCGCCGCGCTGGCGGTCTACTGTCGACTGCCAGCGCGGTTGACGGTGGGGGATCCCGTCGTCATCATAATGAGGGCCTTAGTCATTACTGGCATCCAGAGACCCCAACAGAATCATTGTTGGAATTTGGAGACCCGTACCTAAGAGATTTTGATGATTTGAACCAAGCATTCATAAAACAAACACATAAATGATGAACTATTTTATTTAATTCACAAACAAATATTTAAAAAAATATTTTAGTGAAAAGGTTTGAGCTTTTCTAAATTCAATTGAGGTCACCCATCCTCTATACTGTATTCTGTTTGATGCATTTGCATTGCTCCCATTAATCAATCTGAGGCTACCAACTTAGGCCCATATTTATACTTTTTGACGCAAAACTGCGCTAACGCAGTTTTGCGCCAAAAAAATTAGCGCCGGCTAACGCCATTCTGAAGTGCCATGCGGGCGCCGTATTTATTGAATGGCGTTAGCCGGCGTTAGCCGACCGGCGCTGCCTGGTGTGCGTGAAAAAAAAACACGTACAAAGCAAAGACAGGAGTCATGCCCCCTTGCCCAATGGCCATGCCCAGGGGACTTCTGTCCCCTGGGCATGGTCATTGGGCATAGTGGCATGTAGGGGGGCCCAAGTTAGGCCCCCCTATGCCAAAAAAAATATTTAAAAAAATACTTACCACAACTTACCTTTTCTTCCCTGGGATGGGTCCCTCCATCCTTGGGTGTCCTCCTGGGGTGGGCAAGGGTGGCAGGGGGTGTCCCTGGGGGCTTGGAAGGGCACCTCTGGGCTCATTCTGAGCCCACAGGTCCCTTAACGCCTGCCCTGACCCAGGCGCTAAAATCCGGCGCAAATGCGGGTTTTTTAGTCCCGCCCACTCCCGGGCGTCATTTTTGCCCGGGAGTATAAATATGACGCATATGCATCGCAGTCATTTTTTAAGACGGGAACGCCTACCTTGCATATCATTAACGCAAGGAAGGTGTTCACGCAAAAAAATGACGCTAACTCCATGAACTTTGGCGCTAGACGCGTCTAACGCCAAAGTATAAATATGGAGTTAGTTTTGCGTCGAAAAAAACGACGCAAATTCTGCGCAAACGGTGTATCAATATGCCCCTTAATTTTTAGCCTACGGTTTCGATTTCCTTCACAATTACAGAACATTTAAAAATATTAAAATTTACATTTTGCTTCTATATTTATACATACCTTATTATTTTGTTTAACTTATTTAATTTTCTAAGCAGTCGTAGACTCCCTGAGTAGGTGTCATAAAGAACAAGGTGATCGATGGAAAGCTTGAATTAATCTCAACTACTGGCAATCCGTTGTTTTTTGCCCACTATGACACCTCAGTTTGACCCAGCCATATGCAAATCAGTCCTGACCCTTCTCCTCATAGGAACAGTCCAGCCCAAACTGCAAGGCCAGGTCCTCTCTAAACCAAAAAACCAGCAACCTAGGAGTACTTTCACCCTAGTTAGGACTCTTCAGCCAGCTATAGCGAGGTTCCAGTGGCAAAGTGCACAAGGGACCCATGTCTGGGCATACCCGGCGCACCTAGGGCGGCAAATGCAAAAACAACAAGGTGATGGATAGAATGCTAATCTCAGCCACTGGCAAGTGCTTGGGGGTTGCATCCTAATCCATAGTTGTTTTGCCCACCATAACACCTCACTTTGGATCCAGCCATATGCAAATCAGTCTTGATCCTGCTCCTCATTTTTTCCATTCTGTTTTATTGAACCAGTAAACTTAGAGCCAGTTTTACATCTTATAATACTAATGGGAATTGTCACTGTATGTAGTATAATCACTTTACATAAATTCAGTATACAAACATTGCAAGGCGGCAATGAGATAGTATGGCATCATTGACATGCATTTCTGTCACAGGAAGCTAAAAGCAAAAAGGGGGGTACAAGAAAGGGAAGCAGCACAACTCTAGCTCTAGTATTCAAGGATGTCAAATGGTGCACATGCTTGGCAGGTAACATGGTAGCAAGACCAGTATGCTCAATAGTGGGGTGGATGTACAGGTTAGGAGGTTAAGATCCCTTCCACAGTATATTACAGTCTAATATTGTAAGGTTGGTATTTTTGGGACTCAGTAAACTAGCTCAAGGCGGACGCATATCAGTTTTGGCTTCAATGTTCATAATGTACACATCCCAGTTTCCACCACTCACCCTCATCGCTCCCTTGTTGCGCTGAGAACATAGTACAGTCGATTCTGCAGGGGCTCATAACAGTTGCATGTTGAGCCATCTACCCTTGTCTGGGGTTGCATGTGCCTTCCTTTGTATCACTATTTGTAATTTAAAGAGAACAAAAGCAAGGCCAATAAAATGATGCAGGTGTTTATCGCCCTTTTTTCGGGGGTGAAGACCAAGAAGACAAGATTTGGGTATAGGTACCAGCTTCTGTCCTGACAGTTGAGATATAGGGGGTTATTACAACTTTGGAGGAGGTGTTAATCCGTCCCAAAAGTGACGGTAAAGTGGCGGATATACCACCAGCCGTATTACGAGTCCATTATATCCTATGGAACTCGTAATATGGCTGGTGGTATATCTGTCACATTTGGGACGGATTAACACCTCCTCCAAAGTTGTAATAACCCCCATAGTTCTTGTGATTTCAATCCATGTTCTTTGCAAAGGGGGACAGTCCCAGACCATGTGAAAGAAACTGGCCTCCGCCAACTTGCATCTTTGGCATTCTGGCGTGGATGTGTGATATAAACACTTGAGGCGTAGGGGTTGTTGTGTTTACTGTTGGGCTGTTACAACTGCTGTGAGGAAACAGGGGTTGTGGCACGTTCAACCTGCCTTGCAGGCTGAAATGATGTGTCCATGGTGTAATTGGTGCAGGTTAATAAATTGGCCCGGGAAGTCTCCCGCGTGGCCAGTAACACAGTATCTGCGGTCTGTATTCATGGTGTGAGGTGCGCTTAAATACTGACGTGCTGCGCAACAGCACAAATTGGCAACGAGGGAGCTATCGCTTTCCATGCCCACCATACCTGCATCGGCTGGTCTTGTGTTTTCTTTCCCAGTGCCGGTGCTGTTCCTGCTGCTCCGCAGTGTGGGTTGGAGTGTGGTGCTGCTGACATGCATCCACTCACACGCTCACCCACTGTGTGCACCCAGCCGGCTCCCTTCTTCACGGCCAGGCTGCTGCTGTCCGCACCGCAGCCCTACATTCGAGACCAGCTGTGATACGGCCTTCAGGGTGCGGCCCCGCAACGCCATTTGCTAGTTGTTTTTCATTACTGGAGCCGAACGCACTCAGTTTTCAACACGGTGTCAGGCCGAGGTACGTCTGCTCCAATGAGCATTGCCCCTTCTGCTGTGCCTCACGATTGACTGTACACTGATGCTCTATTCTTCCTTGAACCAGTGGGGGGTGTTATTTAGTGCCTTTCCGGTCGTGCAGCCAGGTATCAAATGCTCACCACAGCGCTAATCTGAGAGGCTGGTGTGTTCCTTCCGTCTTTCTGCATGCTGGATGTGGCCTGTGGGGAGCACATGTGATAATATATGTGGATCCAGGAAATGCACATGAAACAGTTTGGACTACCAAATCACAAAGGAAGGTGTCTTCATGTGACCTACCAGGGAAGTTTTTTTTTCTCTCTCCCTGAGTACTTTTTGTCTATGTGCTGTGCCATTATTAGCCTCATGTGGCAGACTGCCACCAGTAACTAGAAACATTTTCCACAGTTGCCATCCCTCCATCCTCTACACCCGAATTCGGAATGCACAATGGCATCTATCCCTGCTCTGGAACCTTTTGTCATAGAGGGTCCCCTCTCCGCACAAGCTGCCAGGTGTAAGGAATGGGTAGCACGACTAGAAACCTACTGTACGACAATAGCGTTGGATAATGGCAGACGACGTCCTATGCTGTTACATCTAGGGGGTGCCGCCACTCATAAACTGAGCACGTCTGTGGTTGAAGATGGCCCACCTCACAATTATCAATCGCTCAAAAGGGCCCTAACTGCACACTTCAAACCTCTTGCCAACCCGGATTATGAACATTTCTTACTGAGGCAGGCCAGACAGCTACCTGAGGAACCCTTTGATACTTTTTATACATGGCTTAAAGAGCTCGCAAGTACTTGTACGCTACCTGATGCAGATGATGAAATCCGGGCACAGTTCATACAGGGCTGTACATGTGTTAAACTAAGAGAAAACATCCTGCAGGTGCCTGGAATGTCAATGGCGAACATTCTTACTTTGGGTCGCTATAAAGAGCAATCAAAGATGCGGGCTGCGCACATGGACACTGCACTGCAGAGCCAGATCAAAACAGAACCTGTGAACGCAGTGACGTCAGTGGTGGCAGACAAGAAGAGAGCTCCCCAAAAGCCCTCAACAAGCACCCATACATGCTTCTCATGTGGAGACTCGTACGCTCATCAAGGGCTGTGTTCCGCCCAAGGCAAGAAATGCTCCAGTTGCAATAAGATGCATAATTTCGCTAAGGTATCTACCATCTGCCCTTCAGAAACCACAAAAATCCAAACCAGTTTATCTAGTGCAACAACCCATAACCATGGGGCTTCATGATGACATGGATGATGGTGATAGTGATGAAGAGGAGGGAGCAGTCCACATCATGCATGCGATGCAGCCAGGAGGATGCCCCCAAAGGTGCATACTGAGATGTATGGTGCTCCTGAGGGTCACCAGGTCCCGGTGTTGATTGACACACGAGCATCCTTTAACATTCTAGCACAATCGGTGCTGCAGACCATTCCCATACAGCCACATCTACGATCCACCTCCACCCAAATATATGCTTTTGGGTCTACTACACCTTTACCACTGGCAGGAGTTTTTACGACCAATATATCTAATGAAGGGCAATCAACATGCACCAAAGTATATGTGACCAAGACTGGGGCTGGGATGCTGTTGAGCAGTAAAATGACAGAGCAACTACATCTTGCATCCTTTGCCTTCAACATACATCTGGGGAGCATGGAAGACATTCTGGTTGAGTATGAACATCTGTTTGAAGGGATAGGATGTCTGAAAGATTGCTCAATACATCTGCACATTGACAATTCTGTTCAGCCGGTGGCACTGAAACTTCGCAGAGTGGCATTTCATTTACATACAAACGTTGAAGCTGAATTGTGGAAGTTGGAGCAAGCAGACATTATTGAAAAAGTGGAGGGCCCCACACTGTGGGTATCTCCGATCGTGATTGCCCACAAACCCAAACAACCTGGCGAGGGTGACATGTGCCTTACCAATTTAGCCAACAAAAGGGAACGACATCTTACACCTACCGTAGCTGACATCGTTGCTGAGGAGGCCGGCTCGAAATGGTTCTCTAAAATGGATTTGCAAGCAGGATATCATCAGCTTATGTTAGCTCCTGACTCAAGGGCCATCACTACCTTCTCTACCCATATCGGCCTGAGGAATTATAAATGACTCCATTTTGGGATATCCAGCACAGCGGAGGTGTTTCAGGATGTCATTCGAGGGGTGCTTGCTGGGTTGCCAGGAGTCATCAATGTCAGCGATTATATTTTGGTGCAAGCGCCCACCATTGTGCTGCATCCTGACCATCTGAGAGCCACTTTTAAGGGTCTCCAAGAAAATGGTCTCACTCTCTGTCGTGACAAATGTGCGTTCTTACAGAGAGAAGTGGCTTTCTTCGGTTTTCAGGAGAAGGAGTCCTACCAGATCCGGCTAAGGTACAAGACATTCAATCGGCATCAGCTCCCACCAATGTGTCAGGTGTTCGTAGTTACTTGGAAATGGTCAATTACTGCGGCCGTTTATTCAAGAATCTTACTGCTCTGACGGCACCTCTAAGAGAGCATATCAACTCCATTACCGTGTGGGAGTGGGGCCCCGAGCAGGAGGCATCTTTTGAGGCTACCAAGGCAGCTCTGTCTGAACATACAACGCTAGTGTATTTTGACCCTGAGAAGGAGTCAGAACTGTTGGTTGATGTAAGCCCAACTGGTCTTGGAGCTGTTTTATCTCAGAAGCAACAAGATGGAGGATGGGCTCCAGTGGCCTATGCAAGCCGTGCGCTTACTGACACTTAGCAGCGGTATTCCCAGATAAAAAAAGAAGCTATTTCTGTCCACTGGGGCTGTCGCCATTTTCATTTGTATTTATATGGACAGACGTTCACAGTCCACACTGATCATAAGCCACTCATACCTCTTTTCAATGGATCCTCATCTAAACCACCTCCTAGGTTTGAAATGTGGATCCTGCAGTTACAAGACTATTATTTCTCGGTAGTGTATCAGCCTGGCTCTCTAAACCCTGCTGATTACTTATCTCGACATGATAGGCCGGCCACTCCTCTAGAGATCTGACGATGTGGAGGAATATGTGCTCCTGGTGGTGAAATGCTCATGACCTCTGCCCATCTCCTTGGAGGAGATCAGAATAGCCAAGCAGATGATGAGTGTCTTCAGCTGGTCATGTCTGCGATAACCTCTGGGAAATGGCATCACATTCTCCACAACGTAGCTTGTAGAAAAGTTGAGGCCCGTCTGACATTGTCCTCGCTACACAAAGTTCAACATGAACTGGCTGTATCACCGGATGGATGCCTGTTGAGGGGTCCGAGAATTGTGGTTCCAGCCTCCCTACAGCCTCAAGTGGTTGAATTGGCCCACTCCTCCCACCAAGGGGTGGTTAAAACCAAGTCAAGGCTAAGGAGTAAGGTATGGTTTCCAGGGCTGGATGAACAGGTCGAACAAGTGGTTCGTCAGTGCTCCATGTGCCAAGCTGTTGGTCCTGTGGAGCCTCCCCCGCCTATCCTCACAGTGACAATTCACCCTGTGCCTTGGTTTAAAGCCAGTGCGGATATTGGTAGTTTACCTGATGGTTGCCACATGTTTGTCATGATCGATGATTTTTCCAAATATCCAGAAGTGGAAATTCTTGACTCCATCACTGCTTCCCAAACTATTCCTAGACTTGAAAAGGTAATGGCGACTCATGAGCTATTGCGTGAAATTCAAACTGATAATGGGCTGCTTTTCTCCAGCCAAGAGTTTGCTGACTTCCTGAAATCTTGTGGCATTACTCACAGAAAGATCACTCCGAGCTGGCCTCAGGCCAATGGAGAACCTGAACGCTTCATGAGAACTCTCAATAAGGTTTTGAGAATTGCTGTGTCCAATAGTCAGAATGTGGATTGTGCAAGTTTCTTCAAGAGTATCGTCTCACTCCTCATGTCACCACTGGGGTTCCCTCGAGCACTTTATACAGGAATCGGATGGTTGGGACCCTCTTATGGGTGAATCATCACAAGTCATTGACCGAGCGGCAAAGGCGTTGTCTGAGAGGAGGATAAAACACAAACAGGTGTCAAGGAAAAGAAGAGCTAAACAAAGAGAATTCCAAATTGGTGATCTTGTCCTAGTTAAGAACCAAAGGACAGGGAGTACATTTCTGGTGCCATTTGAAAAGGATCCATGGGTTGTAAGCGCCATCAAAGGTACCATGGTGTCTGCTCATAAAGGTCTGGAAAGCCTCACGAGGAACATTTCATTTTTCAGACTAATTAGGCAGCTGGATCTGGACATGGTGAACATGGATGAGGCCATGTCCGGGGATCGGGGTGACAATGGTGATTCTTGGGCTTCTGATGTTTCTGGTGGTGTCCTCTTGGCCCCTGGACAGTCAATGGATTGTGTGATTCATCCTTCTCCACTTCGCTCAGAGGTGGGTCCACAGAGTGCTGAACAACATGCATCACCTGTTCGGGAAGAACCTAGTGAACTGACCGCTACTCCTGCGCAGCTGAGAGGAGGTGTGGAGGGATATCATTTACATCCTAGACCACTGATTTCCACATGTTTACGAGAATTTGTACTGGAGTAAACTCTATAATTTATTCATGCATCCTCTGGTGCTGAGGTGCTGATTTAGTTTTTTTATTATTTTGTGTTTCGTTGGGGTTAAGGAGGAATGTTGTGTTTACTGTTGGGCTGTTACAGCTGTTGTGAGGGAACAGGGGTTGTGGCACATTCACCCTGCCTTGCAGGCTGAATAGATGTGTCTGTGACATAATTGGTGCAGGTTAATAAATTGGCCCGTGAAGTCTCCCACGTGGCTAGTAACAAAGTATCTGCGTTTTGTATTCATGGTGTGTGCTGCGCTTAAATACTGATGCGCTGCGCAACACCACTGGGGTGAGAGGTATGCTCGATGTATATAATTGAATTGTGTAAAGCAGAATCTAGGATTCCAAGAGACCTCCTTTACAGTCTGTAGCACTCGTGTCCAGGCCTTATTGGATAAGGGGTCAGGAAACACTTCACTCCATCTGGTCCTGGCCTTACTGATGTCCACGTGTTGTTGGACAATAAGGCCTCATATAACTTAGAAATGGTGTGGCTCATCTCCCCCTGTGTGAGAAGTATCTGAAGAAGCAATAAGTGGGGTGGTTCAGTTTCCCGTAGCCCCCACAGTTTTCTACTATGTGAGTGATGGCTTGGTATGTGAGGAAGTGTCCCACTGGTATGTTATATTCATCCATAACAGTGGTGAAGGGCATCAAGGTATTGTGCTGGTAGAGGTCACCAACGGACTCAATCCCCGCTGTCCTCCATTGCGTCATTTCATGTGTATTAATCAGTTCTCTTATGCCAGGTAGGTTGCGTAATGCACTTGCGGGTGAATAGTGCATGCTACGCCGTCAACCATGGACAAATCGTTTCCAACATGCCCTGGCCGCCGTCATTAGAGAAATCTGTACGGGGCAGATAAGCAGGATCAGAGAGACAAGAGAATACACTTATACCGTCCAATCTGGTTTGAACTGCATTGTGTTCAGCAGTAGGATTAGTGCCAAGCCAAAGCAGAGGCCACTGCATTTGGGCCGCTGCTTAATATAATTCTAAGTCAGGAGCACTCATTCCCCCCTCAAGAAGTGGGCATTTTGCTATGGATAGTGCTGCCACTCGCCGATGACCTGTGCCCCACATTAAGGCCCATATTTATACTTTTTGACGCTAAACTGCGCTAACGCAGTTTAGCGTCAAAAAATTTAGCGCCGTCTAACGCCATTCTGAAGCGCCATGCGGGCGCCGTATTTATGGAATGGCGTTAGCCGGCGCTAGCAGACCGGCGCTGCCTGGTGTGCGTGGAAAAAAAACACGTAGACCAGGCAGCGCCGGCGTAGGGGGAAAATGGCGTTTGGGCGTCTTAAAATGGGGCAAGTCAGGTTGAGGCAAAAAAATCGCCTCAACCCGATTTGCGCCATTATTTTCGACGCCCAGACGCCATTTAAATGACTCCTGTCTTAGTAAAGACAGGAGTCATGCCCCCTTGCCCAATGGCCATGCCCAGGGGACTTATGTCCCCTGGGCATGGTCATTGGGCATAGTGGCATGTAGGGGGGCACAAAGAAGGCCCCCCTATGCCACCCAAAAAAAATTTAAAGGTGTGAATCCCAGACCAGGTCTGGTGGATGCGATGGTAAGTGCACCAGCTCCTCAGGACAAAGGTGGGATCAAATCGATTTTGGGACTTTGCGAGTTCTATTCTAGCTTTATTGAGAATTTTGCAACACTGGTCAGACCCATTTCTAATTTACTTAAAACTAATTCAGAGTTTGTGTGGAATGATGAGTGTATGGAAGCTTTTGACACGATTAAGCAGAAGCTGTGTAGTGCTAAAGTTTTACAATCTTATGATCACAATTTGAAATGTTATTTGACAGTGGATGCCAGTAAATTCGGTCTGGGTGCTATTTTGACGCAAATGAATGAGAAACAGGAACATACCATTGGATTTGCGTCAAGAGTACTCAGACCTAATGAAGTACATTATTCTGTAATTGAAAAAGAGTTATTGGCATGTTGGTGGGGTATAGAGAAATTTAAATCGTATTTATGGGGTAGACATTTTTTTCTTCAGACAGACCATAAACCATTAGTTTCTATTCTAAATGGTACCAATGTTAAAAGCAGCACACCAAAAATTGCAAGATTTGCTGCCAGGTTGTTACAATTTGATTTTTCTGTGGTACACATTTCTGGGGGAAAGAACGTGAGAGCTGATTATCTCTCCAGGTATCCGTGTTCTGAAGACTGTGGAGAGGAAATGGACTGTCAAGATGAAAACTGTTTCATTGCTGTCGTCGAGTTGGAACGTACTGGGTCGTTCACTGAAACACAATGGAAAGAAGCGGCTGCAAATGATCATGTTCTTTCTAGAATTTTGACTTACATTGAGGATGGGTGGCCACATGATTTTTTTTTGAATCAGAGTGAACAACCATTTTCAAAAGTGTCTGAAGAACTTTCTATTGAAGATGGGATATTGTTGAGAAATGACAAGATTGTTCCTCCTGATGTTATAAGGTCTAAGATTATGCATATAGCTCATGACGGTCATCTGGGTGCTACTTTTACAAAAAAAAGGGTGAGAGAATACAATTGGTGGCCGCAAATGGACAGAGACATTGATACATTAGTCAAATCGTGTCTTATTTGTACATCTAGTGATAAGACTCTCAAAACGTCAAATCCTCCGCTTAAGCCCATAGATTGTCCGACAGGACCCTGGGAGAAGTTAGGAATCGATCTGCTGGGACCGTTTAATTCTCTTCCTTCTAAGTTACGGTACGCGTATGTTGTTATTGATTACTTTTCCAAGTGGCCTCATGTGAAGTTTGTGAGTCATGCAGATTCCACGTCAGTTGTAACATTTTTGAAGGATGTATTTTTAGAGGAAGGGATTCCTAAGGAACTTGTGTCGGACAACGGGGTTCAGTTTGTATCCAGTGAATTTGATAGTTTTTTGAATGAGTGTGCCATCAAACATTTGAAAAGTTCTTTCTATCAACCGCAAACTAATGGTTTGGTTGAACGATTTAATAGAGTGATTGGTGAATGTATTCAGTGGGCGTTAGCTAATGGATGTGTAGTTGATGCCGCTGTAAAGAGTATGATTTGGTTTTACCGAACAACACCTCACACCACCACAGGGGTATCTCCGTTTGAGGCACTTAAAGGGAGAAAGCCTGCTACTCTTTTTAGGCCAGCTTGGTTGGCTAAGTTTGTCAAAAATACTACATGTAAGGAACACATACATTCTAAAATTCATTCAAATGTGGAAAATGCTCAACAAAGACAGAAAATGTATTATGATAAGAAAAAGGGTGTGAAGGATGTCCAGTTCACTGTTGGTGATTGGGTGCGGGTTAAATTGCCGTTTTTTGTTAAGAAAGGTGACTAAGTTTTCTGAACCATTGAAGATTGACAAGGTATGTGGTAATGCTGTGCGGGTTGATGGACGTAACTGGTGGAACATGGGCAAAGTTGTAAAAGTAGAATCAAAGGGGGTTTTGTTGTCTTCTCATGATAAAGGTGATCATTGTTTGAAAGAGAGGGAATGCTTAAATGTACAAAAATCCGGAGCAGCAAAGGACTTCAGTTCAAACAGGGGAAGTCCATCCATGGATCTTGTTCCTATCAGAAAAAGTGATAGAGTTCACAGGTTACCTATAAGGTATCGTTGAAGTGAATTTGTTAAAGTTGAAGTTTTTAGACAAATGTTGCAATACTTAGCATGTATAGATATCAAACTGTTGGTTGTTTTCTGTAGGGGTATTTTTGTAAGTTGTTTCTTTGTTTTTTTTGTTGTTAATAGAAAAAACTAATTGTAGTGCTTAAGCACAGTAATGATAGCAGGGTTCTCCGCTGCGCGTGCCGCGGTCAGCTGAATCAGCTGTTTAATGTGCTGCGCGCGCAGCGGAGACGCCGACACGCGCCCGTGTTTTTGTTTCTCGGTGTTCCTCGTTCTGAATTACGCAACGAGGAACACCGGAGATTTCAGGGCAACGGTCGGACGGCAGGGACAGGGAGTTTCGACATTGGAGGGCCAACTGCTGTGCACTGGGATGATTTTAATGTTCGTTTTTCATGAACATTATTTAATAAACAGCTGAGAACTCATTTACCTCTCCTCGCGTTGTTTCAAGCTCACTTCACAATTGCATTGTCAGCATAGGGAAATATAATGTGATGAACGTCAAGTTCTGGCACTCTCCATGCTTGGGCTCACTGCCGCAAGCAGCAGGCTAGAGGCTCCATTGCAACTGCGAATAGTAAAGCTGACATTGGGCCTTGTGCCCCTCAGGATGGGAAAACTGTCTGATATTAAATGCTCCATGTGCACTTTGGCCACCGGTTCCATGTACAGGGTACACATCCATCTTATGAACCCTCCTTGCAGCCCATATGATGCAGCGTTGCTAGCAGGTAGTTCCGACACAAAGCTTTTTGGATAGCAAAAGATAATGCAACTCGATCATATTACCCCCAGGGTGTATCTTGGGTTATTCTTAAGAGTCGAAGGATGTTGAGAAAAGTACTATGGCCCAGTATAAAACCGTATTGATCCTCGGGGACCAGGGAGTGGATCACCGGAAGCAACCTATTAGCTAGCACCTTGCCGAGTACTTAACAGTCCAAATTTAGGAGGGATAGTGGTCAATAGCACCTGACATCTAGGGAGTCTTGATCTGGTTTGGGGAGAACAGTTATTATGCTTCCTGTTGCAAGTCCAACATGCGGCCTCGGGTGCGGGCCTCATTGAGCACCTCTAGAAGTGGTTGGGCAATGTGTACAGAAAATGTGGCAAAATATTCTATGGGTGAGCCACCGGTGCCTGGGGTCTTGTTTCTGGCTATCTGGGCAATGGTCGTCTTCACCTCATCTAATTGGAGCGGTTCATCTAAGTCTGCTTTATGGAGCGGAGACAGTCTGGGCAACTGGTTTCTAGACAGGAAGCCATGCAGAAGGGCAGGGTTAGCGAGGAGTGCATTTCCATATAGAGTACAATAATAAAAGCAGAACGAATCATTGATGTCTGCTTGTGTCACTGCCAAAAAGCCATCCATATGGCATATAACACCAACTGGTGTATGTTGAGGTGTGTCTCTAACAAGCCATGCCAGTAGTCTGCCGGAGAGGTCACCCTCTGCGTGCTGCCTGGTGATGCATTATTTATAGTTGTGTTTACTCAGCCATGTATCTGTCTCCCTGTAACGTGCATGGAAGCATTTAAGATGGTCAGTACCTGTACAGTTTTGGCCACTTCCCTTTCAAGTGGTCGAAACTGCACTTCTATTTTAGTTAGGTCACTATACCGTGCTTGACAGCCCCCCCACCTATGTTGCAGTCATGCAGTGTTCCCATACTACTACCTTTTGTGCATCCCATTCCGTAGCTCGGAGCGAGGTAGAGCCCTTATTTAAGTCGAAATATTGACCTCGATCCTGTTCCTCATGGGAACAATCCATCCCAAACCACCAGGCCAGGTCCTTCCTGAAACAGAAGACAAGCAACCTAGGACCGGTTTCGCTCTAATTAGGTCTCATCTGCCAGGTATAGCTTGGTTCCAGTGGCACAGTGAGCCCGGGACCCATGTCTGGGCATACCTGGTGCACTTAGGACAGAAAATGCAAAAATCACTATACTGTCTTTAAGAATTAGGTAGTATTGGTATAAAACTTGATGTAACCCTAGCCTACTTACATTGATCTTTTGATAATCACCTCATGCCATTTTATATGAGAAGACCATTTATGAAGATGTCCTAATTGTCTAAAACAACTATAAGCCTGGATAATGTGTGCATTTCACAGAAATGCCGGTCATTCAGCTCAGTTTGTGTTTGTGGGCGTAGGTTTCATTCTTTGGACTCCTAGAGTGAGTCTGGGATGCAAGTGCTTTGTGACTCACGATACAGGCGGCCGAGGTTGACTGAATCCATGCAACTCACCCCCAGCCTCATTCACAAATCACATTGTACTTTATAATTACTTAACAGATGTTGTCTAGAAGGCAGACTTCACCAGTGTCAGGCAGCATGTTTACTTAGAAAACCTGCCTTTCAGCATGCAGTGTTACCATCCTATCCCCATTCAGAGGTGCAGAATATGATGGTAACACCGCATCCGATAAATACCGTACCACATGGAACTAGTATTTACTGTCTACAGCAGTGGTTCCCTCAGGCGGTTCGCGACTGCTTAGAAAATGGAATGATATTAAGAGATTAGGGGGCAGATTTATACTCTGTTTGTGCCGAATGTGCGTAAAATGTTTTGATGCACAATTGGCGCAAACCGTGCACCATATTTAAACTATGACGCCCGAGCCCCCGAATGCCAAAATCCCGCCGTGTGCGTCATTTTCTGGATGCGGGAAACCGCCTTGCGTTAATGACATGCAAGGTAGGCGTTCCCGTCCAAAAAATGACGTAATCACCCGTGCACCTTATTTATGCTACCGTGCAAAAATGACGCACGGCCGGGAGGCGGAGTCGGAAAATGACGCACAACCCGATTGGCATAAAAAAATAACGCCATGGTCAGGGCAGGCGTTAAAATGGGGCAAACACACCTGTATTTAATGAAAACACACAGAAGCGACAGCAGAGCTCCAAAAGGAAGACATGGAGGTGCTTTTCATCCAGCATGCACGCAGACGCAGAGCACAGGACCAACAACAGCAGCTTCCACAACACCAGCAGGGACCCCAAAGGCAACACAGAAGGCAGGAGAGGATATTCAGGACCAGGACAACCCTTATGGGACTCCACCAACAAGACATCATTCAGAGGTACAGGCTTAACTGGCAAGCCATTCTGCAGCTGCTGTGCAACACTGAGCCACAGTTGGCACCCAGCTTGCAGACACCTCGCACCATTCCACCAGAAACAAAGCTGCTAGCTGTACTACACATGTTGGCAAGTGGCTCCTTTCAAACCACTGGCGCCCTGGTTGCTGGGATCTCACAGCCATCATTCTCCGCTTTCCTACCTAAGGTACTGGATGCCATCATCTCCCTCACACCCCACCACATATGAACCCGACCCACAAATGCCTGAAGAGGAGGAAGAGGAGGATGCTGGCCATCAACATGAGGGGGACCATCCAAACACAGCTGCAGGATTGCGTCGGAGACAACATATAGCCCAATTTTTTTTTTAACTCTACTCACCCATCACCACTGTCTTACCATATGTAAATAAACACCTATACTAATCACCATATCATGGTCTGGATAATCATTTTTGCATAACATTATCTCTAACTATCAGAATCATAGTGTAGCCTCATGGAGCATTGATGAAATACCGATTAGGACACAGAACATTGCTAAACTAGTTAGATGCGTATGAATGTACAGCCACATTCACTCACACTGTAAATGACATATATCCTGTACATGTCACATTTGAAGGGCAATAGCAGAGGACCACACCTATTTCACACATACATGTTGGCAACATGGTTCATTGCAGCATATGGCACACAACTAAGACACCATCAGTCAATAATGGAAAAAAATGCATCATACATGAGGCAGTGGATGTGCTATTGCATTAGTAGCAGGAATGTATGACCAGACCATTGACAGCAGTAACTGTTACATCACCTATCTTTGCAAGGACTATCTTGTGACTAGATTTTCTTATAAGCAGCAAAGTCATAGCACAAGTGCCCCAGGTATGACTAGCATTGCTCACATGACATCCCCTGCACATGGCAGCCCATGTCCTAAGTCCTGACACACACATGTTTCCGGTCTCACCCCACCCTTTGTCAGAGGTTCCTGGAATGGGAATATGTGTCCCCAGATAATCCCTTCTCTACACACTCCCAAACTCACAATGTAAATCCAGTGTGCTACCCTCTTTAGTATGGTATGCCATAGTCATTGTACTTCTGTCTGCATGGACGTCAGGTTAAGTAATGCACTGGCTTGTAGTCTCTAAGCCCTGTTATCACCTGTACATTGCTCCCCATGTGAAAGGTACTGTTGGCCATTTGAACTTGAATCTCACCTCCAGGACTTGTGAGAGACTGATGCTGCACACACCTGCGAGCACCTCCATGGACACCAGCCATTTGAACATGCACTACCCTTGCAGCTGCTTGGAACAGCATAGAAGCTGCCATTTCATCTATAACACTGTTATGCCTTCCAGTATAAATCAGCTGTGTAACACAGCCCTTGGGTTAATGTGTTACTTTCCAACACACAGGACAAACACACTTTTCCATTTCCACTGTCTTGTTCCTCCTTTGACCACTCTCAGTCTGATCACTGTGTATTTACCTTGTGAAATGTTTGGAACCTGATTGACCCTGCATCCCGTGAGCCTGACTGGCTCCTGTCTTAGCGTTACCCTAAAGGTTCTTGGGCCTACATTTGTATCATAGTTTCTTTCCCAAACATCATAATCCTCCTGGGGTATTGTGTCAGGTGGGTTTACAATGCATACTCAAATACATTGTATGGCATAATCAGTTTATTTATTGCACCATGGGGTGGGAACTTGTCTCCAAACAGCCGAATCATGGCCTATCCCTTGTCTGGGTCTCATGTATGCATGAGTGACAAATTGTGACAGTGTACCATGGCTGTATGCATGGATTGGGTATGGTGCCTCCAGCACAACAAACAACGTCAGATATTGTGCATGAAATGTCTACACATGTTAGGACCCTGACAGTCCACACGCTGATTCACATTGCTCCCAACATATTGATGGGGCTTATGTGGTGAAGAGTAATCAGCACAGAGGCACTGATGTTCCCAGATGCTGTGGGAATTTTAAAGGCCAACCTGTGTACAAATGTTGTCAGGAACCCTGCCGGTATAAGATTCCTGAGACATTAACTTTGTCAGCAAACCAAGGTTGCCCTGTTGACAGTCTCATAACACGTCTGCAGTGACAGGGTTGGACCATCCCCATGTGTGTTCTCAAATCCCCATTGGCTTTCCTTCTATTTATCTGTGAAGGATACTTTGTAAATACAGGAAATAGCTGCACAGACTCTTGACTAGACCTGCACGTAACTGTGACAACATAGACCCCAGTAATGATACAGGCTAAACATTGGCCCACACACATGAACCAGGCACCTCTGTGCATTTTACCACTGGAAATATGTGAACATGTGCTGCTTGGTCTGCTGGTCCTCCACTGCCACAGGAGAGACATGGCTCATTTTATGACTCCAACTGTGGCGTAGCATTACAATTGTGTATTATATTAGTGACTACGTGTCACAAACACGGTACCAACATTGTATGATCCCATGCCTGACTCATGGTGGGTTAACAAACAAGTGCCTAGGAAGTAGTATCCAACATTCCAGGACATGTGATGGCTAAGTTTTGGAACATTGACATGAACAACCGTCTGCTATCTATCCAGTGCATGCTTTGTCATTGGTGGTGTTTATGTTCCAAAAAAGCTAGGAAATGCACACAGCAGTTCTTGCTATGTGTATGACAAACATATGTCCTCTCTCATTTCCACACTGATTGCATCTGAGGGTTGGACACATTGACTCCACATGCATACCAGCAGATTAGCAAAAATGCATCTTGTGATATTTATTTGTTTATTTTTAAAAAAAATCTTTTTATTTTATTTTCAAAATATACAGGTTACTCAAACACATGTCCAGAATATCAACTTACATCAGGTTTTCATGGGTACAAATATCCGTTCACGTCGTAAACAACAATATCACTAGTGTCGTAGCAGTGGTATCCCCATGCGTACCGTGACAGAGTGAATGGACATATAGGGGGTCATTCTGACTCCCGCCGGCGGCGGTAACCGCACGCCTGGCGGGAGCCGCCGAATGACCGCACCGCGGTCAAATGACCACGGCGGTCATTCTGAGTTTCCCGCTGGGCTGGCGGGCGACTGCCAGAAGGCCGCCCGCCTGTCCAGCGGGAAACCCCCTTCCACGAGGATGCCGGCTCCGAATGGAGCCGGCGGAGTGGAAAGGGTGCGACGGGTGCAGTTGCACCCGTCGCGATTTTCAGTGTCTGCTATGCAGACACTGAAAATCTTTGTGGGGCCCTGTTAGGGGGCCCCACGACACCCGTTCCCGCCAGCAAGGTTCTGGCGGTCAAAACCACCAGAACCAGGCTGGCGGGAAGGGGGTCGGAATCCCCATGGTGGCGCTGCCTGCAGCGCCGCCATGGAGGATTCCTCAGGCCAGGGGAAAACCGGCGGGAAACCGCCGGTTTCCCTTTTCTGACCGCGGCTTTACCGCCGCGGTCAGAATTGGCCTGGATGCACCGCCAGCCTGTTGGCGGTGCATCCGCGGTCCCCGGCCTGGCAGGCTATGACCGCCAGGGTCGGAATGACCCCCTTAGTGTGTCTGTGCATAACCTCTGACTGTGTGGGTGTATTTCACTAGCCAGTTACATATTTCCTCCTCCTCAATGCTGTTGTCTGAGCAGTATGACATTGGGGATGTTGCATGGTGTCATTGAAGCTATTGTGACCCAGGCATAGGGTGGACCCTGACATATGCAGCATGGTTATGACATTAGTGCTTTGTACATCATAATGTTTATGACAATGGCTGATGTTTGTAGCAACTCTGGACAGTCACATTTGACAGCATTGGAACATTTGTATTGATTTCAGGGGATTGATAACATTGTCATCCTGAACCCTCTAGTTTGGGTGTGTTTGATCCATGGGTATGTTACTTCCATTAGCTACTTGACCTGCACACACAGCAGAGGTGGTAGTGGCAACTGTTGTCAATGTTAAATTCCACTTGCAGGTATGGCCTGAGATTGTTAATTGGGCCCTAGTTCATGTAGGGAGAATACCGGCTGACGTGTGACAGCAGGCCAGTTTAACGTTGTACCCTACCCTCCTGGCCTGGCTTTACCTTTCCATCATCCTTGGCATGGCAGCATACCCCCATGCAAAGGTTGTTGGTGTAGTGTAGTACTGTGCCCCAGGTTTCCTCTGCGTCGGCGCAGTTTTGCGTCAAAAAGTATAAATATGGGCCTAGGTCCCCAGTTTTCAGTAATATCTCAGTGGGGGCATCCCTGGATTCAATAAAGATTCAGTGGGGGTCCACAGAAGTCAAAAGGTTTGGAACCACTGTTTTTAAGTATTGCCTTATCCCAAAACCCGTTCTCTACGTCACACTCCATACTGATGACCTCAGACTGTGACTTGGAGGACTATAGTTCTGGCTAATGAAGGTCACCAGTAACACATTCATTCCCAAGAGCACTCAGAATAAATATATTTTTATCATTCTTGGCCTTTATTATGATAACTCTTCAAGACTGAAGTTTGGCGGCTGAGGAAAGTGTAAGGTTACCACTTTTCATCCAACTGTTCCAACACACATAAATATTGACCTCCATCTTGGAAAGCAGAGAGCAGCACCAGGCATGAGTCAACTGGGAAGGCCCAGAGCAGGCCAAGCAACAAATCACTCAAAAAGAGAAGGGGATTACACACTAAGCACAGTCATGGAATACGCATGCATCCATCACTGAAGACCATCCATAACACTGACGTTGCTGCATAGCTGTGGAGAAAATGAAATGGCATTTTAATTTTCTGGAAGAAACTTGAACTTTACTAGCTCCACGTTTGCAGAGCAGGATTTTCCTGCTACCTTTGGCTAGACAAGACTTTTTGTAGAAATTAATTGCACAAAGATGGTAAAACGCCACTGCTCCTGCTCATCACTTTTTAAGACAAAAGACAGCCCAAAAACTGTGGTAGAGGCCTCTTATCAACTAGCACTTCCAGTGTGCACTTTATGTGATATGGACCCTTGTATCACACTCTTTCTTCCAAAATCAGCCTGCACGCTACCTGAACAGAACCACCAGCTACCTCAGGAGGAGGCGAGTGTCTAGGACAGGCTTTATCGCTGGTGGGCCCTGGAGCAACAGTCTTTTTGACACCCCCTCCAATGAAACTACTTTTTTATGGATTCCCACACTACCACCCTTCAACAGTGCCCATCATCTCTCCTACCCCTCTCTCGCATGCATTTCATTTGTTTTATAGCGCTACTCATACCAGTGTAGGGTGTCAGGGCACATCACACACACACACTTTACACATAGACAATGCATCGTACATGTGTAAATCAGTCTGTAGGAAATATAGCCTAAGACAATGAGGATTACAAGGTGTTGGAATTGCTTCACCCATAATAGTAGGCATTTTATTTTAAAAGTGTTGGGTCTGGAGAAACACAAACTCAGGTTTTAAAATGTACCACAGCGGGTGGGGTTGGCCTTAATAATAAGAATGTATTTTTACCTGACCAAACCTTTTTTAGCAACATTAGGATAATGAAAAACGGGGGAAAGAACAACACATTATAACCTATACCATGCAGTTTGGATTAGGGGTGGCAACTAGACTCAAACTTCGGGGAGGGCTAAAATTTTGAACAATGGGGTAGGGGCCATATTCAGAACCTGGGTCAAAATATCCTGTAGGGGCTCTCTTCACTGTTGTCATAGTGTGAACAATATGGGGAGCATTTTTTCTGTACAATATACAGCCATTGGTGAATTTTAAAGCATACTTGACCAATAACATGGGCCTCAGACGTCTGGTCAAACACACATGCGCTCTGAGGGGAGTGCACAATGCACTCCCCTCTGCTCGTCACCCCAATGACCCGCCCCTTTCACAAGGAAGGGATAATAAACACAGTTTATTATCCCTTCCTTGTGAAAGGATTTGCAGCGGTTGCTGCTGGCGGGGGCAACACTCCTCCCCCTTATGGAGGAGCCGCCCCTGGTTAAGGGTTCTCCATCAAGGAATTTTAGCAGAATGAACAGTGAAAGCTACATTTAAATGCACGTTTGACCAGTAGACCAAGCAGGATGTGCAGTTTCGGGAACAATAAACGTCAAATAGAGCATCCCAAAATGCGCTGTGCCAGTTGAATCAGTCTTAACATATTGGGGCTTAAAACAAATGCAGGATATTTAGGCATATTTCCACAAAGGAGACGTTTCAAACATTTTAACAAATGGTGTAGTTTAAATGCATTTCTTTTGTCTTTGTTCTGTTCATAACACATTTCTCAACCCAAATAGGTTAATGTTAGAATACAATCATATCAGATACAACACCTCTCTTGCTGTCCCTTGGAAGAATGCCTCATGCCCAGGAACTGTAACTTACAAAATAATTAATCTATATTTAGAGGTGGTGCCTGGTAATCCTAAGTTTATCTCTAATCAAGTATTCATTAGTTTGATGCATTTGGCTAGGGCCATTGCCTGACATGCATGTGTCATTCGGAAGGAATTTGTTGTTAACAGCACATGGGGGGCAGACACTGAGCATTTAGTGTGATTATAAATGGGGCCTCTAACCATACAAATTAGACGTAACTAGAATATCAACAGGTAAACCTGGTTTGGCCATTTACAAATGTGGCACTGTCCTGCCAGCTGCTGGTTTAGAGGTTCATCAATGCAACGTCAAGATCAGAAATTAACTCCAGTTCAAATATTCTTTGGTTCACACTCCTTTTCTTCCATTTAGAAGTTTCACTGGGATTCTGGTGAGAAACTCAATGTGGGTGAAGGAGTCAACCGTGAATAGTCATTTGTGGTGAACGTGTTTGATATCAATCCCATTTTATTATTTTAGTCATTTGACGTCCATAGCAGCAAAGACCCAGGACCCATACATGTATCACATACATGAATATTATTATCAGGAGAGGTTTGAATAATAATACTTTCTAGAAATTTGCAGCAACAGTGCATGAAGAAAAAATGCTACAACTTAAAATGTTACGCTTGTGGAGTATGTGTTTTACACATAGCATGGTGTATATATTTTCATGGAATCCTCGTGTGGGGCAAAAGGATCATGAAATATGACATCTTTGGGTAATGTTCAGTAGAAGCAAAAAAATGAATGTATAGAAGAATGGTAGGCTGCCTTCTAACAGAAGTGATGTTTAGAAATTCAGAACATTTAAGAAAACAATTTTGGATTAACATGGCTAATGGTCACTGCTTCACCACTTAACCTAACCCATTCGCTCACACCCCTTAAACAATTGTAAAAAAAAAGGCCTAATACCTAACCTCGATGCCCTCTCTACCCTCCTGGACCCTCAGTTATTCCTCCAAAACTTATTTCATCTTCAACATTGAAACGTTACTATTAGTATGAGGCGCATGAGAGATAAGCCTTTAGATATTGCTGAGTGGGTGAGCAGTTTCCTGCCTCAACGGGACACTTTCTGACTTACCTTAGCATCACTAATAATATACCATGACAAAATCACAGTCAGTGTCTGATCCTTCTCACTGCCACCTCAAAAACCTACTTCCCTCCCACCATCCCTCCTGCAACCCACTGCATCTCCTTTTCTTCACTCCCTAACCTGCTGTAAGATGCCTAAGGTTGGTTAACTATAAATCACTGTTGCCTATCCAGTGAGATACCAATCTTGGGCAATACCTGCTTCACCCACAAGTATCTTTTCTTGTTGTCTCTGCTTTGCTCATGTTTTCTTTCTCCCACTTTGTGCTTTTACATGATCTTATCACTGCCTAAAAAGCTATAAATATAAGCACTGTAACATCTTAAGACAGAAACAACAACTGAAGTCCCTTCAGTCTAAAAGCATAAGTAATCATAAGCATAAGCATGAGTGTAGTAGTTTATATTATCTGTCTACTCTGTCTCTCGCTGTCTCGTGTGAGACATTATGACGCTTTGGCATTCCATGCTTAATGTACTCGGCGAGACAGAGAGAGAGCAGCGAGAGGCGGGCCGCGGTTGGTTCACAGCGATGGTGTTGGAGCTGCGACACGGCATCTGTTGAAATAAACACCTTTATCTTTACAACTATGAGGAGTGTAATTACTACAATCATGATGGCAACGAGCGGGCAGATGCCAAAGAACCCGCACACTTGATGTAAGAAACAATTGTTTTCATTGTGTAGCTGTGTTGAGCAAAAAGTAAATGGAATTTCACCTGTCGTGAGCAGAGAACTCTTCAAGTTTGATGTTGTAAAACCAAGGTATGTGGTAGTTCGTTCTCCATGGAGAGATTTCCTCAGACTACTAACTGATACATGGTGTCAATACTTGACCAACTAGACCAAACGATCTAAACGACGTTGTGTGCTGAAACTGTATGTCCCGGGGTATCTTAACTTAAAATTTCCCTTGGTCTTTGTCACTTTCTCTAGGTCTCTATTTTTAGGCTTCTTTCAGTACCTCTATTTCTCTCTATCCCTCATTCTCTCATTCAGTGCCTCCTTTTCTAGATCTCTCCAAAGTACTCCATATCGGCATGTGCATAGTGACAGTGTACAGAACAAGAGTGATTCAGGAGACTTTGAACATCAACATGCAATCTCTGTTCTCCTTCTCTCTATCACTCCCCTCTAAATAATGCCAACTTTTCTGCCACAAAGTGCATCATCCTTTGTCCAAGAGCAGCAGACCCTTCTGAATCATTCTGAGTCCCTTCTCTGCTCCTCATCCTGCATCCACTTAGCACTTCTTCTTCCCTTATCCATCTCCCCATAGGATTTGGCCTACTCATGCTGCCTCCTTCGGATCCACCACAGAGACTTTACTCCTTTTTTCCGCTTAGCCATACTCGCCCTTTCGCTGTCCACACTTTCCTTCTTCCATTACATTCCCCTCTAATAGTCTCTCTCCTGACCTTCCTACAACTTTATTCTCCATTGGAAGATATTGTGGCTTCCTTTAGCAATTTTCCATCTTCCTTCTCTCCCAGTCCTGCACCACACTGCACTGCAAGTTCTGCTACAAAAGCATCCTGGTAAAGAGGATCTCTTGGGTCAGGTCCAAGTGCTATTTACATCAAACACAGATCGCACAAAGTCAGAAACTTGACCACCCAACTGGACGGATTACTTGCCACTAGATGGTCACCATGTTTCCTGCCACAAGTCCTTTCACAGCTGCATGGCTTTTTGGCTGGTGGGACTCATGGACCACAGCATGTGTCAATGGCCTGGTTACTTCTTTGGCATGCTGTTCCAAAAGCATGAACATTGGAATGTTTTTAAAGTGGCAAAGGGCATACACTTTAATGCAGTGACTTTTTATGCAGAGCCACCCTTAAGTTAAAAATATTTTGGTACAAACCCCACCCCATGAAGCGAACTGCTAAAATGTGTAACTATGAACATGGATTACTTATTTGGTTGGATGTTTCACATTAGAAATGTAGGGAACTTGATTGGACTAAAATCAAAGATAAGAGAACAAACATAGTCTCTGGTATCTTATCCTATTTCACCCCAACCATGTAAAAGGCTGGGATGTCACAACATTTCCAAAAACACCAGCCAGACCAGGGTGCAAACTCGAGCAACAAACGGATTTTTTTTTTTATTCCACAAATACATAAGTTTGCTTACTACAGCAAATTTTGCAGAAAATAAAGAAGTGACGGGTAAAAGGTTGAAATTATATCAGTCACTCATAATTACTTGGGACCATATTCCAGTCCATCTATTTTTTTTCTGCCCACCATGCCATCTCAAACAAAAACAAGAAGTATACATATCAGCCTTGGTCCTGCTGAAATAGGAATAGTCTAGGCCAAACTACCAGGGTAGGAACCCTATGAATTGGAGCACAAGTAACCCTAAACCAGTTTCCGCCTATTTGGGCCTCAGCAGTAGGGTACAGCTGGAGTGCTATAGCACATTGAACACAGGACCCAGGTCTGGGCACAGTCATTGGCCGCTCTTTGAGTGTCACACCGAAGAAAGAAAAAAAGTGACGGATGGAGTGCTTAAATTAATTTCCGCCACTGGTAATCACTTAGAGCCGCATTCTAGTCTATTGTTCTTTGCCTACCATGTGATGTCAGACTGGAGCCAGCGATATGCATATCAGCCTGGGTCCTTCTCTAGTTTTGCATCGCTGCAAATGACATGTGCTATCGCATTCATGTTAACAATCCCAGAATGATGAAAGTTTAAGACACCCAAACTGGAATTCACATTTATGCAGGTGGTCTGTAGATGTCTGCATAATAATGGTACATATTACTACTGATACGCAGTTGCCTATAGTGTGCAATAAACAGAATGACACATTCCTTCTTCCTTTATATCAAAAAGCAATATATTCTTTGTGCAATTTGTTTAATATGTTTAATTAGTGTTGCACAATATCGATGTCTTCATAGTAGCAGGTGTGGAATGCGATCATTGCAGATTTGACCCATTTCACCAGTTCATTTTACATTTCTAGTCACAACTCTATTATGGAGAGAAACAATCATGTTATCTAATGATAACATGGATTTGTATTTCGATTGCCAAAGCAATAAGGACACACTCAAGACTGTCAGGGTTGCAGCTGTCCTGGCAGAAGTACTTTGTTGTTGTGGCTGAAGGTCAGGCCAACTGCTCCAGCCCGGCCGGCCTAGCCAAGGAAACCTGCCGGGGAGAGCTAAAGCCCTCTCAGCCCAACAGTAGTTGCAGGCCTGGTTTGCATTCAGGTCTATGATGACAGTTCATGGGTTACTGTGCTATATTAGGATTGTAATTTATGAACTGCAAGCAACAAAAGGATGCCTGTGACAAGCAGCAACCACTGAGTTATTAACATAAAATACAGCTCTGTGATCTGCATGGTACACGTTCTCTGCAGCAGGAATATTAACCCTCTGCTCTACCATATGATGAGTCAAAACTGCCACTAGACAAAACTCCAATCTCTCTCCTGCAGGAACATCAATCACCAGAGGTATCTTGACATTTTTATGTTGCCTGAAATTGTGGGACACACAAGGAACTCTGCAGCAGAAGCTTGTAAACCCAATAAGTTAATTTTTAAGACAAGGCCACCCCCAAGTCAGTGCCAGGTGCAGCTGCAATGATTGCACCGCCCTAAAGCCGCCCTTGCGAGTGTCATTGAGGCAAAGGTCCCTTCTGAAGCCGTCCACTGGTCTTGCCAGTTACTGGGCATAGACGTCCAGTGGTGTCGCTGGAAGAGAATTTAAGGGAGCGCACATAGGGCCACAGATAAAACTGGTAAGGCCACCAACAGTGGTTTTATATTGGAGTATACGTAACAGGTAACTGTGCGATATGGGCCTATATTGCCATCGAGGGGTTCTTGTGACCCTCACAAACCACAAGGCAGAAGGGCAAGTGGAATACACGTTAGTCATGTATTTTTTATATTGCATGATTTATTAAATGATTTTAGTACTCCTTGGAAAGAGTCAGAGCCTTTGAGTGTGATCTGTTCAGTATCCACTGTTTGCTTGAAACTACAAAAATGTGTATTATTAATCAAATTTAATATTCAAAGGGCATTGTGAAGAAATTAAAAACATACATTTCTTTCCCCATTGAGTAGGGAATCTCCATGTGGAGTGTGGGTGATTTTTACGGCCATGAAACCACATGGCATCCCATATTCCATGCAGTTTTACTCAAACATTTACCACCTGCGCTGAGCAGGTGAAAAATGTATGCAGGGGCCGGTGCAACAATATGTTATGGTTGACTTCAAGAACCTAGTTGATTGGGTGGATGATCGTTTTACATGGCCTTCTTAATCTTTACCAAAGTTATCTTGGGAATATAGCAAATTTTGCTGAAGTAAGTCTGTATTATAAGGCTGTGAAACAGATTGGGAAAGGTTCTTAGAGATTAGGCCACATTTGAAATGTCAGGCACAACCCTTCTTTGCCTTTCGTCCAGGCCTGTTGCTCGAATCACTGCTTATTTCAGGTTCGAGACTTTGAGTCCTAATGTACATAGTATGTACAGCAGAAGTAATTATATAGCATGAACCAAGCTAGGCAGCAAAGAAGCACTTATTTCTGGGCCCAAGCAGTGGCACAGTAAGGTTGCTGTGGGCCCCAATGCAAGAAAGGAAAATGTCCCCACCTACCACCACTGGACTGGAAAACAGAGCCAAAACAGTCATATTTGTTGTGCAGGTGGTCATTTGTCGACCCCCGACCCCAACCCCAAACCCTGCATAGGCTGAACCATAGATAACTGCACCCATGCCCTGGAGTCTGTGCTGATAGACAGGAACATCACAGCATATTCTTCCCCAAAGATGAATTCCCAGAGTGCAGCCCTGCAGGCCTTTCCTGAGGGCGATCCTCTTCCTCCTGTCGTGTTAATCCGGGTAGCAGCGCCAGCTTTAGCGCTGGTGGCGCCCAGTGCCAAAATATTTTTTGATGACCCCTCCCAAACCTCCTCCTCAGATTTCCTCCCTACCACCAGGCACAGGCCCCTCATCTCTCCATAGCCCCTCTCACATACATTTCATATGTTTTAAAGTGCTGGTAAAGACTGGGTTTACTAATCCACTCAGTTTTCAACATAAAATACAGATCTGTTCTTTGCAGCAGACATATTAACCCTCTGCACTTCTTCATGGCGAGTCAGTACTGCCACTAGACTAAACTCAGATCTCTCTACAGCAGGGACATTAATCACAAGAGTTAACATGACATTTTTATTGCTGCCTGAAAGCTGGATGCCCAAGAAACGTTGTAGCAGGTGCTCTTAACTCTCAAGGTATTGCTAAATACAGCACCACCCCTTCCCCCCCAAAGGTCAGTGCCCCCCTCTAGGGCAGCATACTGCGGCCGCACCAGACGCACCACCCTAAAGCCGGCACTGCCAGGTAACACTCATTATCTTGAATCAAAAAAAATATTCTAATTGGAATGCGCTGGACGTCAGACCCTATGTCACCATGGTAACCGAGCCCTCAATGTGGTCACTTTGATGGTCCCTCAGCCACGAGCGCGGATACACTTAGGACCGTATGCTGAGCACACTCCCCTCTTGTAATGACCAATGGCGCAGACATATGTAAGTATAGGCAGCGGGATTACTATATATTATGCATGGGACCCTCAGGAGCCCCATAAAGAAGGGGAATTTCTGTGGAAATCAGTCATTTAATGTACCATTTAAATGATTATTCCTCATTTCTCCCTGCTTTTCTGCTTTCACCAGGTGGCACTTCATGGTGAAATGGACCAGGTCCACAAAATTACATTTGTGTTTTGTTTGCTGTTACGTGTATGAGTCTTTAAAAAAACCCAGAAACCATTATTGACTCAAAACTTGTCTTTTGACATAGCGAGAGATGCCTTTTGTTACATCCTTAGGAAGGTGGCAGTCTTTAGTTGGCATGCTGAAACACTAAGCCCATATTTATACTTTTTTAGCGCCGCATTTGCGTCGTTTTTCGACGCAAAATCGGCGCAAAACTTCAAAATACAATTGTAAAACAAAAGTATAAATATGGGCCAACTGTTCCAACTGGGACGTCCAGCTGTCAGGAGCGGTACTTGATCTTGTGATGAACTATAAATCGTGTATTCCAGGCGGCCTCTAGGTCCTTGGTTTTCACACTGTACTGGGCCAACCAACTGGCTGGTCTACAATCATGGCTCGTGCCCTGCTGCATTTTTATGTCTTTTGATAATGTTTTTCAATGTTTACTTGAAAGTTTTCTTAGTCGTTATTATAATAACACCTTCTTTTATTTGTTTTTTGTATTTTTTTTTCAGGGAAGTCATTACCATCTCGTTAATGGTATCACCGAAACTGATCATATGCTTCTGGTGATATTGTATTTGAAATATAATACAGAACTTGTCAATTTCATGTTAATTTAGGTCGAGAAACACTGGCTGAATTAAGATCAGCTGCCCCATTTTAAGTTGTTTGACCTATTAGGTATATTTATATACTGATTGGGGCAGCCCCAACCTTTGGTCTTTTAGGGCTTTAGGGCTTTTAGGGCTTCTTTTATTATAATAACAACTTTCTTTTATACTTTTTTGTATTTTTTTCAGTGAGGTCATTACCATCTCTTTAATGGAAAACTTTAAATGTTTATCAAACAGAAGTCGCAGATTCTATGACAGTAGTTACACAACATTGTTCCAGGATGACCCCCGTAAGACACAGGAACAGGATTTTATTCAGAGGTTCTTTCTTCAAATATGTCTAAGTACTTTTGTTTGTCTTGGTATTTATAAAAGCATAAGCCAAGCTGGGAAGAAGATCTCTTTTCTTTAGATAGGTTTCAGATTTTGGATTGCAAGCCCTTAAAAGGAGCAAGGAAGCAGAGATTCTTGTGAGGTGCTGAAATGTGGGCCAAGACATTTATTTATTTATTTATTTGAGTTCATTCGGTCTAGAGATCTAGGCTATTTTGGGCCAAGACATTATGCCTCGAAGTGAAGCAGTAAATGGACAAACATATTCAATAGACATAGAACTTTATATATTAATGCAAAAATATTAGCTAACCTGCAAATGTTGATACTGGCTGAGTTTATGTGCATACAGCTTCAAGATATGTGGTCAAAGTAACTTGAACATTGTATTTCCGAATGTTTCAGAATTTAATGCCAGGATTATATTTTGAACCTGCCTTTTGAATATGTAAAAAAAACAATTCAGTTAATATGGAGACTCTACATGTTACTTAACATTTTATTTTATATTTAAGTATTAAACTGTAGTTGGTATTTCTAGATTTAAAATGTCTACAAATATTGTTGCCTTTATTTGGCGTGAAATGATAATTGTCCTGTACACCTCACGCCCAGGTCCCCTGGCGGATTACAGGGAGACCCTGCAGGCTCCTTGAGGAGCTATGAACCCCTGAGAGATGGGGTGAGGCTGACATATTGTGGGATGTTGGCAAGTCACTCGTAAGAACCTCATTCATTGCACTGTTCATGGACAGCTATGATCCATCCCTCCACACCCCATCCCACCAGCCAGTCCTGGATAGAAGTGTCTTTCCTCACTGAGCTATCTTTACCTCTCTTTTGATGTGGCCTAGTTAGTGACTGTGTATTGTAAGTGCCAGCTGATGCTGCTGTGTTGTTCTTGCCAGGACCTTCATCCACTGTTGAAAAGCATAAGGGGCAGTGACAAACTCTGTGACATGATGTATCTCAGTTGTTCCAGTGCAGGCGTGAAACCCCAGTTTTTCATCATCCCTCTATGGGGACTTGTTCATACCACCGTGTAATAATGTGCTCTATGCATAATAGTGCTGTTGCAGTAATGACAAACAGTGGATAAATTATGTTTATATAGTTTTGAGTACAGGGCATGCAGCGCAGAGGAGAAATCAAAAGATTAAATGCTGCCGGTGGCCCTCAAAAAGCACTGGTTTATCACACAATAGGCCAGATTTAGAAGGCCCTAGCGCCTCCTTGTGCCACACTAGCGTAATTTTTTTCACTCTAATGTGGCCAAATGAGGCAATTTTCGCCGTGCCATAATTACAAAGTTGCGCAATGCATCCATTGTGCCACTTTGCGACCCTTGCGCCACACTATGCCTGCCTCAGGCATAATGCAAGCAAAGTGGGTATTTCAGGTATTAGGAGACCTGCAAAAATGGCGCAGTGAAATCCACAAGATTTCACTGCGCCCTTTTTGGTGTCATGTGTAATGCCTGCTCAGAGCAGGCGTTAACATGATACACCCATTTTAATCAATGGGCCTCCTTGCACTTTGCTGTACTAGTGTCAACATTTTTGATGCTAGTGGTGCAAAGTGGCATAATAGCCTCAAACATTTTGATGCTATTGGCCTAACATGCGCCATGATGCGCCGTATTATAATCAATATCATCAAAGAGCTGGTACAGATTAGACCATTATGTTTTTCCTCAGTCTTTCATTATCCTAATTTTGCTAAAAAAGGGTTAATTTGGTTAATAATACATTCTTATTAGTAAAGCTAACCACTGCGGTACTTTTTAAATTCTGAATTTGTGCTAACACTCATAAAATATAATGCCTACTTGTATCAATGGCATGTGACTCCTACACCTTTCAATCCTCATTATCTTATGTAGCATTTCCTATATACTGACTTGCACGTGTGTGATATAAAGTGCTCTGACACCCTACACTGGCATGAGTAGAGCTATAAAACAAATGAAATGAATATGAGGGAGGGCTTATGGAGATTTGAGGGGTACTGATGGAAAGTGGTACTGAGGGAATTCATGGAGAAGGAGTTTTTTTGGGGGGCTGTCAACAAACATTTTCGCATTGGGCGCCACCAACACTTAAGCCAGACCTGGGGAGGGCATCCCTGAGGCTGAGGGTAAGTGCAAGCCAAGACAGGCTTGGGTAATTTGGGGATGGGGAACATTGTCTGCTGACCTCATGGTAAATTAGGGGTCAGGAAGGGAATTAACTCTGCTCCTGCCCACCTTCTGTATGTCCATGCGGCAAGATCACCACTTGCAGATCTGATCTGCACTCATTAAAAACAGGGTCATGTCTCTGGATGCAGAATTTTAGGTTCTTGGGACACTGGGATACTTAACCTGGCTGGGAGCGGTATCCCATCTGAAGTTAACGCTACAACAAGAATACTACCACTGATAACCAGGGCCTATGTGGTTATTACATGTCCAGTGAGCCACCCCCTGCCTGTTCTTGAAGATGTGGGGCTTGATTTTTGCTCATGATGGATACAGAAACATGGCCGCCTATAGAAGAAGGGAGGTAGATCCACACAATACTCTTTATTAACAGATTTTTACTCGGTTGGTATCTGCCCCGTAGATCCAAACCATTCACCAGCAAACCGGTTCTATGCACTCTTCCAGATCTTTAAGGATGGAGAAGATAATTGTAAGGACATGCTTCTTTTTGCACATTTTTGGACTGATGCTTCTGGATTTTCAACTCTTAGAATGCACTGAGGACTGCCAGCTAGACCTCAGTTCCAGTGTTTTAACCCCATACATACAAATATATGTCAAATTGCATACACCCAACTGGCAAAGAGTGACATACTTTTAAGTCTGTAGTATATGGTACCCCAGGCATGTAAGGCAGAGTGTCCACATAGGGCTGCAGTACTATTTGTGCCACCCTGCGTATGAAAGTACAGAATAGCTCCCAGTCTGCCACTGCAGACTGAAAGAACAGTGTTTACGCTGCCAGTTCGACTTTGTCATTCAAACTACTGGCAAAGCCACCTTATTCCGTAACATTTTTTATAAGTGTACCCTAAGGAAGCCCTAGGGAGTCCTATTGCAGGTAGTTGTATTTTGTTAAGTAAAATATATGTTTTCCAATATGTCTTAAAAGCAACAATTTCAAATTGTTATTTTTGCTGTTCGTAAAGTTGGTAGCACCGTTGGCTAACACAGGGTAACCGGGTGGCATCCCAACCAGGCTAACATTTGACTGGAACTTCCAACCTAGTGTCGCGCCGCACCGCGCGGCGTGAGCCGAGCGTTCGGCACAAGCCGCGCGTTCGGCTCGGGCCGCGCTTCGCGTCTCTAAGACGCGGCGCGCCCCGAGCCTTTCTTGCACCCTGCGAGGCCCCAGGACTTACTTGGGGCCTCGCGCTGCTCTCTCCCTCCGTCTTGTTGGGGTCTCCTGACCCCTCTTACCTGTTTGGGGCTCCTTTTTCTTCTTTTTCTGTCTTTCTTCCTTTTTGGGTCTGTTTTCTTCCTCTGTCCTTTATGTCTTTTCCCCTTCCCAGGTTACCTCTGTCTTCCCAGCATTCCTCCTTCCCTATTCTCTATGGTTTCTGCTCCAGTCTATTCTATCTACTTTTCCCTATTCAAGATGGTGTCCTTTTTCTTCCTGTGGGTCACTTCCTGTTTTATGGTATTTAAGGGTGGTGTTTCTTTTCCTCTTTGCGCTGCAACACTCTCTGTTTCAGTTAGTGTCCTCGCTCCTGATTTCCTAGCCTTTGGCTCTGGATTTCGCCATTTCTGTGTTACGTCAGTTCCTTTGATTCCTGTTCCTCTGTTCTTGTTCCAGGAATCCCCTGCGAATCTTCTGGGAGGTTTTTCCTCTTCTTCTGAAGGGGTTTTTCCCTCTGGCGCTACTTTCTCACGGTCACGGTCTGTCCTTGGCGTTTCCTCGCCTACAGCACCGTGGCTACCAGAAAGAGTCGCCCCTTTTTGGGCCAGAGTCGAACTCTCAAGATCCACGCCTCAAGATCTGCAAACTCCAGGCGCAAGCAGCACGTGAGTCGTGACAGATTGCAGCGCCTAACCATCCCGACGTCTTCTAACACCATGGAAGACACTGTGGTAGCTGCTGCGGATCCGGATCAAGCTCTGCTAACTACAATTCAGCAACAAGCTCAAGAATTACAGCAACTACGCAGTGAGAATGCTGCGCTGCGACAGGCTTTGGCTTTCCGCAGTGGTGATGTCCCGACGCTCTCCGCCTCTACCCATCGTTTTTCGGGTGAACCAACCAAGCTGCGAGAGTTCCTTGACTCCTTGACAGTGTACTTCGCCTTCCGACCCACCCAATTCTCCCATGACAGAACAAAGGTGGGTTATCTCATCAGTGCCTTATCTGGTCCTGCCTTGGCCTGGGCAACCCCGATGGTATCATCTAACGATCCGGTATTGTCGGATTATTCCGCCTTTGTGAACCGCTTCAAGCTGATGTTTAGTCGTCCGGGATTGGAGGCTTCAGCAGAAGAGGCCTTATGCGATATTCATCAAGGTTCACAAGATGTCCTTCAATACATTACACGCTTTCGTCAACTAGCGGCAGAGACCACCTGGGTGGAACGTACTTTGGTGACTTTGTTTCGTAGAGGACTCAAAGAAGAAATCAAAGACGAACTAGTACATTCCACCAGAGTGGAAGATCTTCGTGGCCTGATGGATCAAGCCCTCTCCATCGAGTATCGCCTTCAGGAACGGAGAGCAGAGAAGAGAAAGAGCAGAGGGTCTTTTCAACCAAGCACCTCACGAGTTTTTCCGCATCGTTCTGAGGAACCTCGCCCTCCTGTCAGAGACACCGAAGGAGAACCCATGCAGGTGGATACAACTCGAGGCCCTCTCTCCGCTAGCGAACGAGAAGATAGACGAAAGAAGGGTTTGTGTTTATACTGCGGTTCTGCCGGCCACATACTGCGTACCTGTCCAGTACGTCCATCAAGGCCATCGGGAAACGCCGTTTCCCGTCCTCTGTAAGAAGGGAGGGGACGGGATTAGCAGCTATACCTTCCATCAGTTCTTTCAACGACAATACCACATCCTTGTTCATTTTACCAGTAATGTTACAATTACCTGATGGCCGTCAAGAGAAGACTATGGCACTACTAGACTGTGGAGCTAGTGGTATTTATATGGATAAGAAGTGGGCCACCACTCAACAAGTTCCTATACAACCTAAGGAGATTCCAGAACAAGTACACACGGTGGATGGATCTCTGATATCATCGGGTCCAGTAGATACAACTACCCTGATGCTGAATCTACAGATCAGTAACCATCAGGAACACATCTCCTTTGATCTTATAACTTCCCCCAACCATACCATCATTCTTGGAATCCCGTGGTTCATCAGACATAATCCATATGTGAACTGGGCTACCCGGACGGTTTCCTTGTCTTCACAGTTCTGTCACGAGCACTGTTTTGCTTCAGACAAGTATTGGTCGCCTAAGAGGTCAATAATCACGGAGGGTACCACCGGTTCGACCATAAATACAGTCCAAGGAGTTCCTGAACACTATTTGGATTTTCAAGATGTCTTCCAAAAACCTTCCAAACCTGTGTTACCTCCACATCGAGATTACGATTGTGCTATTCCCTTGGAACCTGGCACTATCGTTCCTTTTGGCAGGATGTATTCCCTCACGGAAACTGAAAAGGAAGTACTAAAGGAGTATTTGGATGAAAATATTCAAAGTGGTCTTATTGTTCCATCGTCTTCTCCGGCCGGGGCTCCTCTCTTTTTCGTACCCAAGAAGACAAAGGACCTTCGCCCTTGCCTGGATTTTCGAGGCCTGAATAAAATAACTATTAAAGATCGTTATCCTTTGCCTCTCATAAGGGACATTTTAGAGGCAGTCAGAGGGGCCCAACGGTTTACCAAACTAGATCTACGGGGAGCCTATCACCTCTTACGCATTAAAGAAGGAGATGAGTGGAAAACGGCCTTTAGGACTCCATTTGGTCACTTTGAATACAGGGTAATGCCTTTCGGTCTTACTAATGCCCCGGCAATCTTTCAGAGATTTATGGACTCAGTATTCTCGGATCTCCTGAATCAGACAGTTGTAATCTACCTTGATGATATTCTTATTTATTCCAGAAATCCCGAACTCCATTCTTCCCATGTTAAACAAGTCCTTCAACGACTCCGGGCACATCAACTATTTTGCAAACCCGAAAAGTGTGAGTTTGACCAGACGGAAGTCAAATATCTAGGATATCATTTAAGTACCACCGGAGTAGCCATGGATCAAGAAAAGGTACAAGCTATCCTAGATTGGCCTTCTCCATCTTCTATTAAAGAAACACAATGCTTTCTAGGATTGGCGAACTTCTATCGACAATTCATCGCAGACTTTGCAAAACAAACTAGCCATATAACTCACACTTTAAAGAAGGAAAATCTTATTAAAGGGTTTGTCTGGACTAAAGCTGCTGAAACAGCTTTTCAGGATTTAATGAAGGCATTTACACAAGCTCCCATCTTAAGACATCCAGATACCAACAAACGATTTATTGTCGTCACCGATGCTTCTGAAAAAGCCATTGGTGCCGTCCTACTCCAACAACAAGAGGATGATGGTCTTGAACATCCTGTTTTCCATTTGTCTCATATACTCTCTATTGCAGAACAACATTACTCAGTATTGGAAAGAGAATTGTTGGCTCTGAAAACAGCTTGTATTGAATGGAGGCAGTTTCTGATGGGTTCCAAGGAACCTTTTGAAGTGAGAACAGACCATCGAAACTTACAATGTTTACGAAATTTCGTATGCCAAAATAGTCGTCAAGCTCGTTGGGCCTTCTTCTTCAGCCAGTATGATTTCTACATTACATATATTCCTGGCTCCCAAAACATTCTGGCTGATGCTCTATCGCGTCGTTATCCAGATTGTACTCCTGTCCCAGCTCAACCCCTACTGGAACCTAGTAAGATCATTGGGGTAGCCCAGTCTTTTCTGGAGGAGGTACAACTGGAGTACCCCAATCTATCTGATGATGAAGTAGAGAACTTAAGGCCTCTTTTACATAAGAGACAAGGATACTATTATTATCACGATCTGTTATTCATCCCCACTAACAGAGTGAGAGAAAAGGCATTACAAATGTGTCATGATTCACCGGTTGCTGGTCATAGAGGCATCAAGGCCACACAAGAACTGTTATCACGATTTTTCTGGTGGCCTACTTGGAAACAGGATATTGAAACATACGTCCAGGCTTGTCCCACATGCGCTCAAGTCAAGATTCCCCGAACCAGACCTGCAGGATTACTCCAGCCCTTGCCGGTTCCGCCAACTCCATGGCACACCATCTCTACCGATTTCATGTGTTCGTTACCACTCTCAGCAGGAAACCGGGTAATCATGGTCACTGTGGACTCTTTTACTAAGATGGCTCACTTCACTGCCTTGAAAAAGCTACCTACATCCCAAGAATTAAGCCAGATATTCATCGAACATATCTTCCGTCTTCATGGACTTCCTCATACTCTTATATCTGATAGAGGACCTCAGTACATTTCCCGGTTTTGGAGGTATTTTTGTAAGACACTAAACATCGATAGAGCTCTGTCATCGGGCTTCCATCCTCAGACCAATGGACAGACCGAGCGTCTGAACCAAGGCTTAGAACAATACCTTCGTTGTTTTTGCAACTCAACTCAAAGCAACTGGAACACTTATCTCCCTATCGCTGAATTCTCTTATAATAACTCAGTCCATAGTGCCTCCAAGACCACTCCTTTTTTCTGTTCTTATGGTTTTCATCCTACCTCTTTTCCTACTTCTTCTCTGTCTCCCACTCCCTTGCCCGCTATTACTCTTTTTTCCAAACGTCTTCTACAAATCCATAGACTGATTCGTTCTAATCTCTTACACACCAAGAGATATATGAAGAAAGTAGCAGACAAGAAACGTAGGGCCACTCCGGACTACCATCCACAGGATAAAGTTTGGCTTTCTTCTAAATTCTTACCCTCACGTCTTTCTCAGAACAAATTCACACCTCGCTATTACGGGCCTTTCCGTATTCTCCAGTTGCTTAATCCTGTCACTGTCCGTCTTCACTTGCATCACACATGGAAGATTCATCCAGTCTTCCATGTCTCCCAACTCAAACCTTATGTACCAGATCCGTATTCCCGTCAGTTTTCCTGTCCTCCTCCTGTCTTAGTGGACGATGTTCCTGAATATGAGGTTCAGGAGATTTGTGACTCTCGTCTTTTTCACACCCGTCTGCAGTATCTGATTCATTGGAAGGGTTATCCTCTCAGTGAGTGTTCTTGGGAAGATGCATCTTCTGTTCATGCTCCTCTTCTGACTCAGCGCTTTCACCGTTTATTTCCTTTCAAACCAGGGCCTTCGGGAGGGGGGCCTACTGTCGCGCCGCACCGCGCGGCGCGAGCCGAGCGTTCGGCACAAGCCGCGCGTTCGGCTCGGGCCGCGCTTCGCGTCTCTAAGATGCGGCGCGCCCCGAGCCTTTCTTGCACCCTGCGAGGCCCCAGGACTTACTTGGGGCCTCGCGCTGCTCTCTCCCTCCGTCTTGTTGGGGTCTCCTGACCCCTCTTACCTGTTTGGGGCTCCTTTTTCTTCTTTTTCTGTCTTTCTTCCTTTTTGGGTCTGTTTTCTTCCTCTGTCCTTTATGTCTTTTCCCCTTCCCAGGTTACCTCTGTCTTCCCAGCATTCCTCCTTCCCTATTCTCTATGGTTTCTGCTCCAGTCTATTCTATCTACTTTTCCCTATTCAAGATGGTGTCCTTTTTCTTCCTGTGGGTCACTTCCTGTTTTATGGTATTTAAGGGTGGTGTTTCTTTTCCTCTTTGCGCTGCAACACTCTCTGTTTCAGTTAGTGTCCTCGCTCCTGATTTCCTAGCCTTTGGCTCTGGATTTCGCCATTTCTGTGTTACGTCAGTTCCTTTGATTCCTGTTCCTCTGTTCTTGTTCCAGGAATCCCCTGCGAATCTTCTGGGAGGTTTTTCCTCTTCTTCTGAAGGGGTTTTTCCCTCTGGCGCTACTTTCTCACGGTCACGGTCTGTCCTTGGCGTTTCCTCGCCTACAGCACCGTGGCTACCAGAAAGAGTCGCCCCTTTTTGGGCCAGAGTCGAACTCTCAAGATCCACGCCTCAAGATCTGCAAACTCCAGGCGCAAGCAGCACGTGAGTCGTGACACCTAGGTCATGTAAGGCATCAAATTAATCATGGCATGAAATGTAACCTGATGGTCACGAAATTAATGTCACTATTAAAGGTAGACAGTTTTTAGAAAGTTGCCACTCTGTGTTCTGTTTGTCCAGTAGCCTTACAAAGGCACACACACAGACCACTTTCTGATCACCTGGAGAGGTGTGTGATCTACTCCCAGGCTCAGGAACAAAGGCAGTGCTGCAGCAGCGAGGTGTCACTTCCTTTGCCAGGATGGCCACTTGGGGGTTAGGCCAGAGGCGTTCTTCAAAACAGAAGCTGCCTTTGATGAGCCACCCGGCCAAACACCCCTCAGCAAGATGCATTTTGTTCCTGTAGACAGCATGGAGACAGGGCCAGAGAGGGAATACTCACCCAAACCTGTTTTAACATGGGTGTGTATCCCTCAGGTAGCCACACGTCTAGGGTGGGTTACCAAGCTCCTGGTGACCAAGGAAGAGTCGTGCCATCTTGAAAGGGGCAAAATGTGGCATTCTAGGATAGCCAGATGCCAAACATGACAGGAACTTCATCACTATGTAGGGGGGGACCCAATAGCCCATTGGCTAGTGACCAGGTGGTCCCCTTAGGGCACTTTTCTGGGATAAATATCGCACCCCTTCACGCTGACCCTTGGGTCATGCTGGAATTGCAGAGACAACCGAAGAAGGACTGCCTAGCTGCCCTTGGACCTACACAAAAAGAGGCTGCACACTCAGCACATTGGACTAGCAAAGATTGGACTCAACCTGCGGCTCATGGCTCCAGGAAAAGTTGATTCCCAACATCCAACAACAGCAGTGACTCCAAGGATCAGTCGACTGATCTCCTGGAACTAGCTCCAGGGACACAAGAGCTGAAGTTGCCTAAGCCGCAAAGTTGGTAGCCACCAGAGAAGTGTTGCTGTTGCTGGGCTCCCAAAAGGACAAATCCATGATAGTTAAAACCTACACCTGTGTCTGCTGACCCCAGAAGTGCTATCCAAGACTAGATTAGTTGTAACCAAGGGACACTAGCTGTCACCAATAGATTTTGATCCAGCTGTGGTGCAGACTGACTAGTAGCCCAGCACTGACTGGCCGACTACTGCAATGTAAAGGACTTCAAGGGACATGAACCTCTGAAGCCAACTTCTCCCCACTTCACCTATGGACTGAGGAGTCACCACAAAAGCACCCACATCAACCACACCACAACCACAGCATCTTTTGAGCATCTCTTTGCCTGCATCCCTCAGCATCAGGACCACTCCATTGATGTCTATGACTGTCATCCTGTAAAGTTTGGATCTTGCCTTAAAAAAGCTCTGTAGGAAAGATAACTGTCTAAAGTATCCTTTCTGGCCCCCTAGACCTCTGTCCTGCTGGACTTCGTCCCCCACTCAGGCCAGACTTGTCGAAATAACTTTTAGAAACTTCAAACTTACCAAAAGTGTTCAACCTTTTTGTTGGCCAGTGCTTGTTTGTGGCTGATATAAAAGTTATTTAGTACTTCTAAAATCAATATGCCCTGCGCCCTTCAGATGATTTTGATGCCTAAGAGCTCTAAAAATTCATAAAAATTAAGGGCCAGATGTATGATCATCTGAGGTTGCGACTCGCAACTTGCGAATTTTAGCAATACTCAATTGCGAGTTGCCAACTTTGATGTACAACAGTGTCTGAGACACTGTTTACGATTCTCAAATGGGTCGAAAGGGACCTGTCTCATTAATATTCTCAGGCAGGTTGTAATTTGCCACCCATTGGAAATGGCCGGCACTCACAGGGATGGTGGCCTGCTGGGGTCAGCAGACCACCATGTCTGTGACTGCTTTTTAAATAAAGCAGTTTGAAAAAAATGCAACTCGTTTTCCTTAAAGGAAAATAGTATGCATTTCAAACAAAAAAAAAGAAAAGTCTCCTTTTCATTTTTTAAGAGAAGGCAGTGGTACCTAGGACTGCTGCCTGCTCTTAAAAATGTTGGCAGACCCATTCATAAAAGGGAAGGGGTCCCTTGGCAACCCCTTACCGTTTGCGAATGGCTTACCACCTCCTTCACGGAGTCAGCAAAATATGAATGTTTTGCGACCGCATTCCGGTCGCAAAGCATTCATACATGCCAGTGCAATTCAGTATTAGGAAGGGATGCCCTAAACACCCCCCTTCCTAATACTGAATCACAAAAGCAAAATGAGAGTTGGTAACAAGTTACTGACTCACATTTTGCCTTTGGTACATGCCAAAATGCATTTTACCAGTCAAAAATCGTTTGCCACTGGTAAAATGCATCGTACATCTGGACCTTAATCTATTTTTATAAATTGGTGTCTTGTTTCTTTCGGGGTTGAGCTTAAGGTTAAGTAAATATACCTGACTAGATCAAAGATGATTTTTGGGAGTGTACTGCACGATAAGGCTTCCCAGCCCTATCATACAGTAAACCCAAATCCTCAGATTGGTGCCTAGCAGTGGGATCCAGAAATTGGTGTTTAACCTAACCAGATAACCAATATAGTAACAAACTGAAAGAGTTTTTCCCAAGTTGTGAAGTGAAGGTTTGGTCAAGTTCTGACATTCTAAGGCACATGCTTCCACAAAGAAAAGTCAAAGGAGTTGCAAAATGTTTGTTTCTTGCTACTATGCTACCAAAAAGCCTTCAAGGATGGAGGGTAAAGGAATCTACCTGCCCACTTTGCCTGGATTGAAAATCAATGATCTGAGACTTTGTGTAATGAAAGAAAAGTCCTTCCAGGATTCTCGGTCAAAAAGGATGACCTGGAAAAAGCTCTGAAAGCCTGGGAAGAGGCAAGGAAAGCACAGGCTCAACTGTGGGGATGAGGATGACAACAATGATCCAGTCACAGAAGGGGACCAGGAGAGTTTGGTGTGGTCCCCACAATTCGTTCAAGGTAGACTCCCTGTCTAGGAGTGAAAGAAGCCTCACATCTGTGAGGTGGCCTAAGGATGTAAAGGCCCAGCGTAGCCTCTTAGAGCTGCAGGAGAGTATGTTGGCCCTTGAAGAAATACAATTGACCATGGTGGAGAGGAGTGTCAGGCTGGAGACAGGAGACAGCAATCAGGTGACAGAGGTAACTGCTGAGGGTGATTATGATTCCAGGTTGCCCAAATGGATTGTGCCTAAATACCTAAATACACTGAAGGGAATGGCACAGACAAATGGTAAGCATCTTATGAAAGGACTCTTAGAATCAGAAGGGTGGGTGCACAGCATTGGGGGTCCTTACTAGGGAAAATCATTGAACTGTAGAGAGAGAAAGATTGCTGACACTAGAGGATGAGGTGGCAGAATCTTACTCTCACATGAAAGGTGCAGTAATTGAGCTCGTTAGTCTAACCCTTGAAGAATATAGACAAAAGGTCAAGAAGCACACAAATGGGAGCAACACAATCATGGGTTGATTTTGTAGATGCCTCTGTGAAATAAGTGGATGGGTGGATTAAAGGTAAGAAGGTTGATACCTATGATGATTTATACAATTTAGTGGTTAAAGAACAAATTCTGACAAATTGTTCCTCAGAGAAGTTACACCACCATCTGACAGACCCTAATATATGGAGCCATAGAGAGCTGGGGAAGATAGCTAATGAGTGGGTACGCACTAGGGCATCCAAGAAGTCCTCAGGTGGTGAACACAAAAAGGGAGGAAAGGCTTCCTCTTCAGGGGCAAGATGGGGGAATTTTAAAAAGTCTGAGAAACCCAAAGAGTCTCCAAAGAAGCAAACTAAGGGGAACAGGTATCAGGGAAAGAATTTTAACCCTTGAAAGGCTGGGGTATGCTTTGACTATAGACAGCCAGGGAATAAAAGGGGCAATGCAGCATATATCAAAAAATCACACACTGGTGACACTCCCAAGGGGATTGCCAGTGAAGAAGGTGGGGTGGAGGTTGTCCCAGGGGATTGCAAAGGATACACTGAAGCCACATTAGTTTCCCTGGGTGGTGAGGAAATTGAACCTTTGGACTACTGGCCTGCCAGTATGGTGAAGTACAGGCAGTGGCCTGAAATCAATAGGGTGGAAGTTCTGGCCTTGAGGGATACAGATGCCAGCATGACCATGGTTAGGGCCAAGCTGGTTCACCCAAGCAAGATCTTACCATATGCGGTGCATAAAATAGTCAACTCTGATAATGTTACAGAGTCACATCCTATAGCTGGTAGACTTTGAGTGGGGTGGGGTTATTGGCCCTAAGAAAGTAGCTGTGTCCCCTGCCATTCTAGTGGAGTGTCTATTGGGCAATGAACTTGAAACGTCTGCCTGGGCAGAGATGGAGAGAAGGACATATGCAGAAATGCTGGGTCTCCCTAAGTAGATTTGTGTCTCCACTAGAGCACAGAAGGCCTTAAGGGAAGAAAAAGGGACTGTGGATTCTGAAACAGTGGACCCAGTCTCTAGTTACAAGAAAAAGGGCAGGATGCCTAGGAAAGCTTCTGTAAGGAATCCACAGAGCCAGAAGGAGCCCAAACCTCAGGAGGAGGGCCCGGTCTCTGAAGAGGAGGGTGCTACCTTGAGAGACTTTCATGACATGGCTGAAATTCCAGGAGAAAGTGGTCCCTCCAAAGAGTTCTTGAACAGAAGACTTATCCCACTCTAAAGACCTGCAACAGTTAGCTATCAGACAGGATCAAGGTGATGTCAGTGGTACCCATAAGGTATAGTGGAAGGAGAAATCCTGTATAGTGAGACAAGGGACCCCAAACCAGGGGCAATCATGAAAGTGGTAGTCCCCCAACAGCACAAAGAAGTCCTCATTAACCTAGCTCATGACATTCCCTTGGCTCAGATCAAAACCTGAAAGTCAATCACTTCTATTAGCCCCAGATCTTAGAAAAAGTGAAGGAGTTCTGCTGCTTCTGTGTGACCTGTCAGGCAAGCGGCAAGGCAGGTAGCAAACCAAAGGCTGACCCCCCTGATACCCCTTCCAGTGTAGGGGTTACCTTTGAGAGGGTGGGGATTGACATTGTTGGTCCCCTACACCCACCTGCTACCTCAGGGCATAGGATCATTCTAGAGGTTGTTGTCCATGCCACTAGACATTCAGAAGCCACACCCCTTAGGACAGTTACTGCCCCTGCAGTAGCCAGGGCCTTACTTAGTATTTTAACTAGAGTGGGCTTCCCTAAGGAGTTCATTTCAGATACAGGCACAAACTTCAGGCCATATTTATGGCCTGGTTTGTGTCCCTCTTGCACCGTGCATCGTGGTGCAAGGGCAACACAAACGTAAGTGAGATTTATGAAGCCCCGCAAGTCCACCTTGCGTGGCTTCATAAATGTAGAGTAATGTAACACAGTGTAAATTGCTGCATTACATCACTCTGCGCAAGGGATATGCTTATATGGGTGTCGCTTGTGTGTCCCCACAGAACATCCATGGAGTTTGACCTTTTCCCTGGCACATATTGAAAGAGGAAAAATCCTCTCAAGATTGTTTTTGTGCAGTAAGGTGTCCCTTTCTGTACAAAAACAATCCTGCATGCAACAAAGGCACTGTTGCACCATGGTGCAAGGGTGCCTGCATTGCCGCTAGGCTGCCAACAAGGGCACCAGCACAGGGGAAGGGCCAGGAATGCGCTGTACTGGATAAATATGGTGCATGTCTGCCCTTTCCCTGTGACACTAGGCAGTGCATAAAGGTGATTTGGTGCACTGCCCGGTGCCACACAGCCCATAAATATGGGCCTTCATGTCCACCTATCTGAAAGCAATGTGGGATTAGTGTGATATGACTTACAAGTTCACTACACCTTTTCATCTGCAAGGAAATGGCCCTGTTGAAAGATATTGCAAGACCTTGAAAGACATGATCATGGGTTTACCAGCGAAACTCAGGAGAAGATGAGTGTAGGCAAGTTCTCCTTTTTGCCCTGATCACCCCTAAACGTTTTGACCAATGCTGGTGGTGACTGACTCTGACCGTGCTCTGGGCACTTCTAACCAGTCCTAGGGCCAGTGCTCTGTGTAATATGGCAGAGCAGTACAGGATAAAGTTTAGGAACACCCAGAAGGACAATGCCCAGCCCTGGGTTGACTTTGTGGAAATCTCAGTAAAGCCACTTGAAGGCTGGATACAGGGTAACACGGTAGGTACCTATGAGGGGCTATGCAATTTAATCACGAAGGAGCACCTTCTAACTAATTGTGTCTCAGAGAAGTTACATCAGTATCTGGTAGACTCTAAGATTTCCAAACATAGGGACCTGGGTGAGGCATCAGATGAATGGTTGAGAACCAGAGTTACCAACAAACCCCCATGGGTTGATCAGAAGAAAGGAGGACAGGATCCTCTCCAGGGGAAAGGCCAAGGGAAGGAGGTTAAAAAGTCAAAAGAGTCCTCACATTAGTCCCCAAAACCTGCATCGGGGAAGTCTCAGTCATGCCACTTCCAAGAGGAGAGAGTATGAAGGGAAGCATCATGACCCTGTTAAGGCAGGAAAGTTCCAGGAACTTCCCAAGGAAGGGAAGTGCTTTGAATGTCACCAGCCTGAACACAAAAGAGGAGACGTTGACTGCTCCAAGAAGCCCCACGCTGATGGGCAGTCCCATGGAATTGCTAGTGTAGGGGTGGGGGTAGAAGTTGTCCCAGGGATGGGTTCAATTTACTCAGAGGTCACCTTAGTGTCTGTGGGAGGGGTGCATGTTGCAACCCTGGCTGTCTTACTTCCAAGCATAGAGAAGTACAGGCAGATGCCTAAAGTGAACGAGACTGAGGTGGAAGCTCTGAGGGATACATGAGCCAGTGTGACCATGGTCACAGAGAAACTGGTTTCCCAAGAACAGCTCCTGTATTCCACCTGGTGACTTATGTAGACAGCAGAACCAAGCTCCATCCCGTGGCCATGGTAAGCTTGGAATGGGGAGGTGTGACTGGCCCTAAAAATGTAGTTGTAGCTCCTGCCCTCCCAGTAGAGTGTCTACTGGGAAATAATCTCGAAGCATCTGAATGGCCATAAGTGGAGCGAAGGGTCCATGCACAGATGCTGGATCTCCCTCAATGGGTGTGTTCTGTGACCAGCTCACAGGCTGCACAACAGGGAAGTGCTGGACACTTGGACCCTGGAACAATGGGCCAAGCCTCCAGAAGTAAGAGAAAGGGCACAGGTTCTAGATTGCCAGCCCCAGAAATTACAGAGGTGCAGGCGGAATCCAATCCTGAGGAGGAGGATCTGACCTCTGAGGGAGGGTCCCCAACCCTGTAAGCTATGCTTGACTTGACAGAATTGCAAGGGGCAGATAGACCCACCGGAGAAGAGTTGTGCCAGGGGCAAAGAGAGTGCCCCACTCTCGGGGACCTGGGGTGTCAGTGGACCCCACAGGGTTTATTTTGAGGATGAAGTCCTCTATACTGAGGCAAGGGACCCCAAACCAGGGGCAACCAGAAGAGTGATGGTCCCCCAGAAGTACAGGGAATTCCTCCTTACCTTAAGCCATGACATTCCCTTGGCAGGACATTTGGGGCAGACCAAGATCTGGAATAGGCTGGTCAACCATTTTCATTGACCCCACATGTCAGAAAAAGTAAAGGAGTTTTGTAGCTCCAGCATCACCTGTCAGGCCAGTAGCAAAGCAGGAAGCAAGCCAAAGGCTCCCTTAATACCATGGCCTGTGGTTAGGACTCCCTTTGAGTGGGTGGGGATTGACATTGTTGGTCCCCTAGATCCACCAACTGCCTCAGGCAATAGATACATTTTGGTGGCAGTGGACCGGCGTCGTACTCTCCTCCAAGCTGACAGCACAGCAGCAACAAGACTGCAGACAGATGTTGGAGCAGTTTACGGGGCTGTTCTCCCTGACCCCTGGACCCACCTCTTGGTGTGTCCATGACATTGACACTGGTGACAGCTTACCTGACAAAAATACGTTTTACAGGTTGTCAGACCAGGTCAGAGACAACATCAAAGCTGAGTTAGCTAAGATGTTGGAGTTAAGGGTAATTTAGCCTTCTGATAGTCCTTGGGCCAGTCCAGTGGTGCTGGTACCTAAACCTAATCCCCAAGGGGGAAGAAGGAGTTAAGATTCTGTGTAGACTACAGAGGTTTGACTGCAGTCACTAAGACTGATGCTCACCCCATCCCTAGAGCTGATGAGCGCATTGACAGGTTGGGGCTGCTAAGTTCCTGAGCACATTTGATCTGACCTCAGGATACTGGCAGACTGCCATTGGTCCAAGAGCTAAGGAGAGGTCATAATTTTCCACCCCAGAGGGCCACTTTCAGTTCAGAGTAATGCCCTTGTTTGAAAAATGCTCCTGCCAACTTCCAAAGGTTGGTGAACACAGCATTGTCTGTGTTGGAATCTTTTAATGCAGCTTATCTGGATGACATAGCTGTATTCAGTTCTACTAGGGAGGATCACCTGGTCCACCTAAGGAAAGTGCTTCAGGGCCTGCTCCAAGCAGGCCTGTCTATCAAAGCAAGCAAATGCCAGATAGGTAGGAACTCAGTGGTGTACCTGGGTCACCTTGTAGGTGGAGGGCATGAACAGCCTCTCCAGCCCAAAATCCAGACCATCCTGGATTGGGAGGCTCCAGTTGGCCTGACTGGGTATTACAGGAGGTTTGTTCAGAATTGTGAGACCATTGTGGCCCCTCTGACGGAGCTCACCTCCAAGAAACAGCCCAAGAAAGTAATTTGGACCCTAGAATGTCAGAAGGTCTTTGACACTTTGGAAGAGGCTATGTGTTCAGCACCAGCGCTACTGGCCCTTGACCACAATAAATAATTTACTGTGCAAACAGATGCATAGGAGAAAGGGATTGGGGCAATCTTGGCACAAGTGAATGAGGAGGGCCAGGATCGGCCAGTTGCCTTCATCAACAGGCGACTACTCCCCAGAGAGAAAAAATGGAGTGCCATTGAGAGGGAGGCCTTTGCTGTGGCCTGGTCCCTGAAGAAGTTGAGGCCATACCTGTTTGGCACTCACTTCTGAGTTCAAACTGACCACAGACCTCTCAGATGGCTTATGCAGATGAGGGGGCAGAACCCAAAACTGTTGAGGTGGTCCATTTCCCTACAGGGGATGGACTTTACATTCGAGCATTGGCATGGGACTGCCCATGCCAATGCAGATCACCTTTCGAGCTTTTTTCACTTAGCTGTAGAGGACTACCAGGTTGTAGGTTAGTAGGTTAGTACCCATCACCTTTCATCTTGGGGGGGGGAGGGCAATGTAGGAAAGTCATCCTCCTCCTTTTTGCCGTGGTCACCCCCAAACTTTCTGACTGATACTGGTGGTTACTGACTCTGATTGTGCCCTGGGCACTGCTAATCACTCCCAGGGCCAGTGGTCTGTGTAAAATGGAATATGCCAATTAGGCTAATTATAATTGGCTGTACCAACCTACCTATAAGTCCCTAGTATATGGTAGGGCATGTAAAGTTAGGGACCCCAGCATAGATAGTACACCCATAGGAGCACTACTGAGGTGCCCAGTGCCATTTTAAAGGCAGGCCTGCCTTGCTGGCTGCTTTTAAGTTAAAGGTAACCACAGTACTTCGAAAGTGCTCAGCTACCTTATTTGTACATATGTCACCCCTAAGGTATGCCCTAAGTGCCCCCATGTTTGGGTGCAGTGTACCTATAAGCAGGGACTTTCTAAAATATGTTTTATAAGCCCTGGTGAAGGAAAAATAGCCACATTATTTTCCCCATTGTAGTGAATGGGCTCCGTAGGCTAACATGGAGATACTTCATTTTAAAATAATAAAGTAATATTTTCCATAGGAACGAGATAAATATAGCAAGTTTAGTATGAAAGTTATAATAAATCCAACAACCTGCCACTATTGAATTTAATATAATTTGTACCTAGAAAGAGTTTTAGGACTCTTGCTAAAAGTTACCAACTTCAGCCCTGCAGTGCCCTTCTCTGATTGGTCAGCCTCTGGCTGCCTGAGCCAGCCTGCCTTGATGAGGTGTGAAGTGGCCTGGGCTGAAACAAAGGAAGCAACTGGTGGGAGGGTATCTGCCTCAGTAGATGGTAGAACATGACAGGGGAGAGCAGACACACTGGACTTCAAAGGGAGGGAAGGACATTTGGGACATCAAATGTACCTCCCCCATTTCCTGCAGCCCCAGTCAACCAGGTGTCTCCTGATTAGATCAGGAGAGGGCTGGAAAGGGGTGTGTTAAGGTAAATGTAGCCACACCAGTGGGTGGACTTAACCAGATCTAAACTCTCAGATTGAATTTTTGCCATCTTGGATTTTGGAGGAATGTTGCTCCCTGGGATTGATTTGTGCCACACTTCTCAGGAAGTGGTCAGTCAAGAGGGTGGTGGCCTGCACGCGATTGGACTGGATCACCCCACTGCTTGCCACCCCAGGAGCAACTATAAATAGAGCTGCACCCCACTTCAGATCCCTACTGGAAAAAGACAAGAAGAAGAAGGACTGCCCTGCTGGACCCCTAGCCAGCACCTTGACACTGCACTCAAAAGGACTGCACCAGCTGCACACTTTGGGCTTCACCAAGAAAAGGACTTTGCCTGACTTCTACTGCTCCAAGAAGGGACTCCCTGCAAGCTACAGGTAGAAAAGAGCTGACCAGAGTCCCCTGCATCAAGTCCTGCAGAAATAACCCAGCTGAATGGCCAGTGGCCATTTAAGGATTTGAACCAGGTGCATTCTGGGAGTTGAAGTCCTAACCCCCAAGGAGTAACTCATAGCTTCTGGAACCATGGGGTGAGCTGTGGACACCTGAACGACCTTAAAAGTACTCCTGGAGGAATATCCACAAGTTTGGAGAAGTCTGGAGCAACTTTGGAAAAAAGCTCTATAAGTGGACCGGCCCGACTGCATGAGTCAAGCCGGCCAACGTTAACCATGACTCGGCCTGACTTGCAAGTTTGTCCAGCTGAAAAGCTCCGAGCCCCAGACTTCCAGGATTTTGACTGGGGGCTTGTGGAAAGGCAATTAGACGATGTCGCATCAAAATCAGCTTGCTGAGGAGGGTCGTCTGATGTCAGGGAAGAAAAGCTCTAGAACAGTTTATTAGTCCGAAGGTAAAAGTTTTACTGAGGCCTCCTGCTTGTGTATTTGAGGAGGGCTCCAGCGAAGTCGGCTTCAACTTTCAACTTGGTCCCAAACACAGATTTCGGTCCTGAAAAGGTTTCTACTTCCAAACGTAGAACATTTGACCGAGGCCTCCCACGACGCGTATTCAAAGAGGGTTCCAGTGAGGTTGGCCTCAACTTGTGAATTTGACTTGGTTGGTGAAAAATCTTCAAAATAAATTCTAAGGGGCATATTTATACTCCGTTTGCGCCGGAATTGCGTCGTTTTTTTTTTACGCAATTCCGACGCAAAACTAACTCCATATTTATACTTTGGCGTTAGACGCGTCTAGTGCCAAAGTCCATGGAGTTTGCGTAATTTTTTAGCGTGGACACCTACTTTGCGTTAATTATATGCAAGGTAGGCGTTCCCGTCTAAAAAATCGACTCCGAGGCATGTGCGCCGTATTTACACTCCCGGGCAAAATTCACACCCGGGAGTGGGCGGGTCAAAAAAAATGACGTACGGCCGCTTTTGCGCCGTTTTTTAGCGCCTGGAAAAGGCAGGCGTTAAGGGACCTGTGGGCTCGGAAGGAGCCCAGAGGTGCCCTCCCATGCCCCCAGGGACACCCCCTGTCACCCTTGCCCACCCCAGGAGGACACCCAAGGATGGAGGGACCCATCCCAGGGACACTAAGGTAAGTTCAGGTAAGTATTTTTTTTTTTTTTTTGGGTGGCATAGGGGGGCCTGATTTGTGACCCCCTACATGCCACTATGCCCAATGACCATGCCCAGGGGACAGAAGTCCCCTGGGCATGGCCATTGGGCAAGGGGGCATGACTCCTGTCTTTGCTAAGACAGGAGTCATTTATATGGGGGTTGGGCGTCGAAAAAAGTGGCGCAATTCGGGTTGAGGTGAAAAATTTGCCTCAGCCTGACTTGCCCCATTTTTTGGCGCCCAAGCTCCATATCCCCCTACGCCGGCGCTGCCTGGTGTACGTCGTTTTTTTTAACGCACACCAGGCAGCGCCGGCGGCTAACGCCGGCTAACGTCATTGCTTAAATACGGCGCCCGCATGGTGCTTCAGAATGGTGTTAGCCGGCGCAAATTTTTTTGACTCAAAACTGCGTTAGCGCAGTTTTGCGTCAAAAAGTATAAGTATGGCCCTAAGTGTGAAGGTAAAACTTTGACCGAGGCCTCCCATTCAGTGTAGCCAGGCAGGGCTCCATTACGGTCGGCCTCAACGTTTGACTTTGCCCAGATCAAGTGCGACCAGATGTCCAGAGCGGTGCTTTTGATTTCTAAGCACTAGAAAACATTTCATCTTTAAAAAAATCATACCTCCAAATTCCATTATTGGATTTTTGTCATTTTTTTGTCATTTAAAAGATAAAAATGTTATCTATTTTTATAAATTGGCGTTGGATTTGTAGTGTGTTTTACCTATTTACTGTTTTGTTGATATTAATTGCTTTACACACATGTCTCCTTAGTTAAGCATAACTGCTCGTTCCCAAGCTACCAAGGGCTGAGCCAGGATTAATTTACTGAGACCTTGACTGGACATAGTGGGGGGTTGTGGCCTATTGCTAAATGTAGGTACTCACCTGCACTTACCCATAATCCACTTTCCAACAACGAGAAGTTTTTCTTCCATGCCTGTTGTTTGCCTATGGCAGGTTCCTCAGAAGAGAGTAGGTTTTAGCCCTTTTGAACTGCGCTTTGGATATCTTGTCGAGATCTTTTACGTTTGGTAAGGGAAGTTTGGTAAAGAACTCACAAAGAGTCCAAACAGGACATCCTAGATTATGTACTAGACCTTCGCTCCAGAATGGCTGAGGACATGAAAAGGCAAACAAGGACTTTGAGGTCAGCCTGGAGCTTGTCAAGCACTGGTATTACCAAAAGTTTTGTAAGGTATTTTAAAGGTGTTTTATTGAATTTCTAGGCATGATATCACAACAGTACTCAGTGCAATTCAGCATGTTATAAATGGGATGTCAGTTTGGCTCGATAATACAGTTGCTGTTGCTCTCAATAATATAGAACATCAGTGACAAACACATATACAATTATTATTAACAGTTATAACTATGGAGTCTACTTGGAGGAAGGGTGAGTCGTGTCATACAATTTAGGCTGGCTGAGAGAAGACAGCTTGGGTTATTTGACAAGAGCACTGCATAGGCATAAGGAATAACCACACAATGAGGGGGAGTGCTCCTGTATGGAAGAGTCAGTGGCAGTCTCATGGCGTGGCGGGCCCCAAGCCCAATAGTGATCGTGTCAGGGCATGGAGCCCTCTGATGTGGTGCTCCCGGTCACTTTGTCACTCCCCTGTCCCCCAGGATGGTGGATTCACCATCAGTTATGTGACTGTGGGCAAACTTTTGTAGTGTAATGGTGCAGCTTAGGGTGCAAGTGTGTTGTTTCTTGTTTCAACGTTAATTAAATAGGTTTCCCAACACTCACTCCAAGTCCGTGAATGCCCTCTCATATGGAGTGACGTAAGGGTGTTAGCTTCTGCTCACATCCATGTGTTAAAACCCAGCATCTAGCAATTTACACTGGGGGCACTCAGGGGTCAGAGCCGGGAACATGAGCTTAATGTACTGAGGGGAGAGAGATCAGCATGATGCACGTAATTAAACTGTGTGAATCAGAACCTTGGGTTATGAGATAAGTCCTTCACTTGTTAAAGTGCCCGGGACCAAGCCTTAACCAACAATTGCTGTGGCAACACTCCTTGGTGCATGCCCCCACTGCATATTCCAGCTGTGCAGAATTGAGGGATGCATAGAGGGGAGAAATAGCGTGATGCATACCATTGTGGGTTAGGAGTATGTGTAACATGGGAGATGTGTGAAGTTCTCCTTCCTCTGTGTTCCATGTGGAGTACAATGCGTGGTGTTTGGTGTGGAATGTCAAACAATGCCCAGCTCTCACGCCAGAAGTATGCATGACATCTTGAAAAGACATAAGAGCGCCCTTATGGTAGAGCTTCCTCAGTTGGTTGATTCCTACTTCCCACCATGGATCCGTGTCATGTCATTGTGCCTTGCCAGTGAGTCTCGGGAAGTCCCATATCATGATGGATGGAGAGTATTGGAGGTGAGGACCTCTGTCATTTACAAATCTGCACTAACAGACTCGGGCCACGGTCATCTGGCGTGTCTCATGCAAGCTGTGGATGCTTGGATTAGACAGCCATGTGTAGATGGTCAAGAACTCTCGATGGGTGCTAATTCGGGGTATACAAAGGTCCACAGCCAGGCCCTTGGCCACTGCAGCTGCACGCCACATAATACATCTCAAAATTGGGCGCACCATGTCCTGCTTTGGTTAAAGGTGGTTGTAGGGTGGCAAGTGCAACCCCTCAGTGACCCCCGCTCCATATCAGTTAGAGCAAAAGACCATGCTGCTTACAAAAAAAGCTTCTGGGGAGCACAAAAGGAATGCACCTGCTACACTTTGGGCTAGCAAAGACTGGACTCTACTGACAGCTCCTGGCTTAGGGAACTGTTGATTCCTGACATCCAACAACAGCAGTGACTCCAAAGATCAGTTGACTGGTCTCCTGGAACCAGCTTAAGGGACAAAAGAGCTGAAGTTGCCCAAGTAGCAAAGTTGGTAACCACCAGAGAAGCTTTGGCGCTGCCAGTCACCCAAGAGGACAAATCTGAAATAGCCAAAACATGCACACATGCCTGCAGACTCAGGAAGTGCTATTCAGGACTGGATTCATTACACACAAAGGATACTAGCTCCCACCTAAGGTTTTTGTCCTTACCATGGTGGAAAGTTACCAGTAGCCCAGCATCAGCTGGCCTGCTACTGCAACATAAAGGACTATGAGGGACTCCAATCTCTGTGGCCAAGGTCGCCCCACTTCACCTGTGGACCGAAAAGCAACCACAAAGACACCCTCATCAACTGCACCACAGCCAGAGAATCCTTTAATGCATCTTTTACCTGTATCCTCAGCACCTGAACCACTCCATTGATGTCTATGACGGTCATCATGTAAAGTTTAGAACTTGCCCTGAAAACGCTCTGGTAGCCAGGTAACTATCCAAAGTGTCCACTCTGCCTCCCTGGATCTCTGTCCATCCAGAATTGGTCTCCCAATCCAGGCTGGAGTAGTTAAACCAATTTTTCCAAGCTTTTCAAAAGTTTACAAAATTTTGTTGACCAATGTTTGTTTGCAGTTGCATTTTATCTTCTAAAATCTGTTTCTCTAAAAATCTCTGCTGGATTCTGTTCATTAAGGTATCTAAAAATGTATAATAATATAATCTGTTTTTATAAATGGGTGGTACATTTCTTTCGTGTTGTGTGACTTTCTTCTTTGTTGTTTGGTGCTGTTTAATGCTTTAAACTAAGTTCCCTTTGCCAAGCCTTACTGCTCACAGGCACAGCTTCCCAGGTTTGAACTTAAGGTTAAGTAAACAAGTCTGACTGGACCAACGACAGTATTTGAGAGTGTACTGCATGATAAGGCCCCACAGTCATGTTTTTTTTTTTTTTCTTTTTTTTCTTTTTTTTAACTATTTTTATAAAATTTCAATACAAATCTAATTTCCATAATTTTGCATTTACATTGGCAGAATTTGGTTGATCTGATATACATTCAAACAAAACATTAAAAACATAACTTAGGTCTTATTATAATACTCAAAAAATATTTGTCTGCTGTATCTGGGTGATGGGTCTTGAGTGTGGTGTTAGTTGCAACACAATTAGCTGCCTGGTTACACTATTCCCTGCTGGTTCATACTTTGTTTGTGGTGGTGGGGGGTACCGGTCTGGTGTCTATTGTAGCATGTGCTGTAGTAGTACTTATTATTCATATTCTAATTGTTTACTCATCTCTTGTTGGCCGCTGTGGATAACAGCGATTTGAGGGTGTGGGAGTGGGAGCACTCTCATGCAATGTGGTATATCTCGCCCGACGTATCTCCAGAGCTGTATCTTTGTCAGGTTCATGACTGTCTCTCATCATTCTTGGCCTCTAATCTGGTTACTAAAGTTTCTCAGGCTTCACAACCTGTGTGTTGTTAGCCCTCCCTTGCTAATTTTCGTAGTACCTGAGATTCTGTGCGGGCTCAGTGCAATGTCAGGGTGTGCCAAGTTTTCAAATCTGGTGCTGTGGACGCTTTCCAATTCATAGCTATCAATCTTTTGTAAATCACGTATGCTAGGTCTGCAAACTTATGTAGGTTCCTATGTCTCTTTTCTCTCGTTCTCAGCCCTAACAGACAGGATTTAGGGTCAACTGCGAACACAAGACCCGTCAATTCTGAGACCTCTTCTACCACTCCACTCCACTCCCTATTCACCTGGGCACATTCCCAGACCATATGGTAGAAATGTGCCAGTGGGGCATTACATCTAGGGCAAGTTGTGTCCGATCCGGGGAAAGTGCATTCAATCCTAGCTGGTGAAAGGTATGTTTGGTGTGTGTAGTTGAATTGTGTATAGAGAAATCTGGGATTTCTCGATACCCCCCAAGTGTGGTATAAAACTTTCGGACAGTCCTCTTGTGGAATCGGGTTTGGCAGAACAGTATTCCATCTATCCCTTACATTCTCCAAATTAGGTTCGGGGAATTTATTCAGGATTTTATATAAGTTCAACACTACTTTTATTTGATTATCATATTGCAGCATGTGATGCAGTGTGGGGGAGATCACTGGTTCTTGGTCTCCAGCCTCCCATGCCTTCTTAATTAAGTGACATATGGCTTAGTATGCTATAAATTGCCCTGGATTCACTGCTGTGAGGGCTTGTATGGATTCAAATGTCATCAGTTTCCCCTCTTCAAAGCAGTCTCCTATCGACAATATGCCCGCCTCCGTCCAGGTCGTGAGCGAGTGCGTCCTAGCCGCGTTGGCTCATCCAGGAATCAGTCCCACTGGAATGAGCGGCGAGTAGGGGAGCACTATGTGGCCTTTTTGTATGGATCTCTTCCAACATGAATGTGCCACTAGCATTAACGGATTGACAGACGCCCCTTTCGGTATTTTATTTGTTAGCCATGTGATCAGAGGTTTTCCGTGTAGTCGCGCCAACACCCAAGCGGATTCTGCCAATGTGGGTCTGTGTATCCAATTCAGTATCCACTGTAACTGTGCGGCAGCGTAATAGAGTTCGAAGTTGGGGGCGCCCAGACCACCTGCGCTCACTGGGCGCTGCAGTGTGGTGAGTGTGACGCGCGCTCTACCCCCTCCCCATATGAGCTGCAGCAGTATTGCGTTCAAGTCTCGGAAGAAGCTCTTGGGGACCCTAAGTGGCAATGCCGCGAAGTAATATAACAACCGGGGCAATAAAAGCATGTTTGCTACCACCACTCTGCCCAAAGGTGACAATGGCAGTTTACTCCAGAAACACAGCAACCCCTTCATAGAAGCCAGTGCTCTCCCCAGGTTCCCATTTCTAAGATCCTCAGTTCTATGATATATGTGGACCCCCAGATATTTAAACATATCAAAACACCATTTCAGGTGTCCTGTTGGGGCCTTTTCTTTTCTCGATGGGGACCATATAGTTAGTGGGAACACACACAATTTTTCCCAATTTACCACCAAGCCTGATATCTCCCCATATTCAGTCAAGAGTGAGATTACTAAGAGTATCACCTCGCTTCATTTCCGCACATATATTAGGGCGTCGTCTACATATAATGATATAATGTGGTGTAGCCCACTCCTGATTATTCCCCATCTATCTTCCATGGCACGTATTCAAGTCGCTAATGGTTCTATAGCAAACAACAAGGGAGATAGGGGGCAGGTATCGGATATAACCCCTCCTGTTTTCACCCTAGCTAATGTACCCACTGTATGTAGTTAGAGCAGATTCCCATATTCCGCATAGTGGCAAATAAAAAGTCCCACCCTAGTGTATTGAATGCCTTCTCGATATCTAATGAAAGTACCATTTCGTCATATGCATCCGGGGGGGTGCCTCCCATTACACTCAGCAATCTACGGATGTTTAAAAAAGTATTACGTTTTGGGATAAATCCATTTTGGTCGTCGTGTATCAAAGTGTGTATGATGGGGGCTATCCTGTTAGCCAATATTTTACCTAGGATTTTACAATCGAGATTTAGGAGTGAGAGTGGTCTATGGGATTTAACGTCTGTGGGATCGTGACCTTACTTAGGAAGAACCACTATCATTGCCTCTCTCTGTGTAGGAGGCAATATCTTACGGCTCCATGCCTCCTCGAACAATTTCAGCAGGTGAGGCTTTAAGTGTTTAGAATACGTAGAGTAGTATTCTATTGGGAGGCCGTCTATACCTGGCGCTTTGTACCTGGGCATCTGTACTAGAGCTAAGTCCAGTTCCTCCATTCTCAGAGGGGCCTCCAGCATCTCCCTATCTGCCTGCGACAGTTGTGCCAAGGGTGATCCTGCAAGAAAGGATTCAAGTTGTTCGGCCGTGCATACTGTGCGTTTGGTGTAAAGGTTTGTGTAGTATTCCCTAAACGCCCCATTGATCTCTTCTTGCGTGGTGCCATTTTGCCTTCATCTAACTTTATAGTCCCAATGGGAGACTGCTGATGGTTCTTGCGAAGGAGCCATGCCAGCAGCCTGCCCGATCTATCTCCCTCTGTCTGTAGGCGCATTAGATGATATTTGTGGTCATGTCGGCGGAGACGAGAATCTGCTTCGTTATATTTTGTGCGTGCCTCTTTTAGCACTGTGTAGAGTGTCTCATTTCGTGCCACTGCAGTTTCCATTATTCTCAGTTCCTTTTCCAATTTACTAATCTCTGCGTAAAGGGCGCGTCTCACTCCCCAAGTGGACGAGATACAATGTCCTCTGACTACCGCCTTGTGTGCCTTCCACTCTACTGCTCTTGTGTCTGTGGAGTCTTTATTAATTTCCCAGTACTGTCTCAGTGTTGTGTTCAGTCCGTCTGCGAATGCCTGATCCTGGAGAGCTTTCACCTGTAATCGCCAGGTAGGGATTACTGAGCATCTCCTGCCCCAATTTAGTGTTAATCTAAGCAGAGAGTGGTCCGACAGTGTCTTAGCCAGGTATTCTGTCCTATTAATCAGTGCACATATGCCCAGGGACCCCCATATTATATCTATTCTAGTGTGCACTTTATGAGGTATTGAGTAGAATGAGTATTCCCTCTGTTGGGGATGTTTCATGCGCCATAAGTCATAGAGTCTCATATCACCCGCCCATGTCAGCAAGGGGCAACTGGCGTTTCTATTTATTGATCCTTTCGGGAGGGTGTTTGATCTGTCTAACACTGCGTTCGGTGTGCTGTTGAAGTCGCCCCCCAGATGGCCGGGGCTGCAGGGTTTACCAATAATGCTGGGGTAAGCGTGCCCAGGAATTCCGCTATTGCACTGTATGGGGCATAAATCCCGATTATCGATAATTGTCTCCCGTCTAATTGCCCCTCTATTACCACATATCTGCCCCCCGATCTACCCTATCCAAGGTTTGGACAAATGGGACAGCACCTGCTATCCATATCACCACAGCCATGTCATATAGAACACCCAAATCCTCACAATAACGATTCATTCATCGGGCCATGGTTTAGTAATGTGAAGCAGAGTTATTAGTGATCTGTCCTTGCCGTGCAGGGGGGTGTCCCAGAAAGGATTCCCACAATTCCAGTAGATATTTCCTTGCAATATGACTGTCATAGTTAGTAAATGCATACTTATCTCTCTTGGAGCTGTGGTGGTGCATGTTCGACAAAGGAAATACTTATGGAGTTCTTGGTTAGGAACAGAAGAACCACTTGTAAAGCCAACAGGTCTGTCTTTAATGTACTAGCACATGCAAAAGACAGGCATGAACAAATGCTGTTTTTGTGCATTATCACATTAAAGCCAAGCCTATTAACTTTGCCAATGCTCCTTTTTTATTGATTCATAAAGGGTTTCAGTTGGTATTTATATTTAAATAATCGAATTTCCTTTATTTGTCCGACTGGATATTTGTTCCCCACATAATATCAGTCATACATTACAATCAATTTCATGACTGATCAACAGATTTTCTACAAAGTAAGAGCCTATTTGTGACATAGAATTATCCACACAGATGAAGATTCTCTTCCCTAGCTGAGCGTTCTTTCAAGGGGATTTTTATACCCATGCGCACTTACAAACTTAGTGGAGACTATTGACTCAACAGATATCTCAATGCAAGGGAAGGCCTGTGTAGCCGGGCGCCTCACGGCCCGGCTACTCCTGGAGACGGCCCTTGGAGAACTAGGTGCCCCGGGGGCACCGCCAGTGTTAGCCCGGAAGCAGAGGAGATCGGGAATCCGGAAATCCGTGTTCCCACAGAAACAAAAGAGGGACAACCGACGTGGCCAGCGTGCACAGAGAGGAAAGAAGACGCGGGAGAGAAGGACGGCCTAGGACGCGATCGACCGCACAACAGAGCAGAGGAGAGATGGAGTGAATAACGAACACCTGACGACGAAGGGCAAAGAAGCCCTAGAACACCCGCTAACCGCCACGTCCCCGGAGGGGCGTGGCTAAGGCAGGTACGGTCCTGTTTACACTGCTGGAGAGGGAAGAGGGAGCGGGAGGAGGGAAGGATTGTTGGAAAGAAGGGGACAAGGGAAAACCTCACTAGCAGACAGGGTGGACAAAAGTGGAAACCCTACCTTAAATATATATATTGGATTTGTTGGCGTTTTTTTCTTCCTCTTCTCTTTTCTTTCTTTCTTTAAACCCTTGCTACGGGCCTGCAGAGTTGTTTCTTTTTCCCTCCCTACAAGCTTCAGCATTGTTTATTTTCCTCCACGGTAACTCCAGTGTAAGCCTCATAGTCTATACGTTTTCCTACTAATCCACGGCAGGTCATTACGGGACGGACGGTGCTTATAACAGTTCGTCCACTCTTTGTAACGCCGCTCCTTGACACAGTGTATCTTTTTCCAACCGCGGTCGGAACGCGCTGCCGTTTCTCGGAGCACTGTTCCCCGCGTTTTCTTGCCGTTTTGGCAACGCGTACCGGGAAGCGTTTGTTGCGCTCCCAGTCGCATCGCCCTGACCAACTGTAAGGCATTGTCTTCTCCCCTGTCGGTGGTGGTCTTCTTTCTGGTCTTTTTTCCTGTCTTTTTTCATTTCTTTTTCTTGCTTTCTGTGTACTGCATTCCTTAGTGTTCCTGCTGGTGTCCATGTTGTCTTCTTCCTGTTTTCATTTCCCAGCATGCTCTTTTTCTTATATACTACATCCTTTTTCCCTATTCTTTCTATGGGCTTTTCCCAATTCAAGATGGTGTTATTTTCATTTCCTGTGATGTCACTTCCCCTTTTCCAGTATATAAGCCGCTCTGTCTTGTTCTACCTTGCGTTGCAAACACTTCCCCTTGGTAGTGCTCTTCGCTCCTGTTCATCGTTCCTGTTTTCGTCTTTGGAGAATTTTTGCCTTGTTTTTTCCTGTTTTCAAGCCCTGTTTTTTCTTCTTTTTTCAGGAGTTCCTGTTTGAGGTTTTTTTCCCAGTTCTTGGGTTTTTTCCTCAGGGACTCCTTCTGGAGGGTACGGTCTGCTTTGGCGTTCTCTGTCAAGCGGCACCGTGGCTACTAGAAAGGGTCGCCGCTATCTGGGATTATCCAGAACCTGCAGAAGACCGGGTGTTTTCTCCAATCCTGCATCCAAAGGTGAGATGTCGAGTGCAGTTCGTGACAGATTGCAACGCCAAAAGATTCCGCGTTGCGAGGCAGCCATGGAAGGTCCACAGGGAGAGGTGGCAGAAAATGCTCAAACCATGCTACAAACAGTCCAACAACAAGCTCAAGAGTTACAGCAATTACGGGCTGAAAACACTGCACTACGACAAGTCCTGTCTTCCCGGTCAATGGATATACCACCTGTATCTGCCGCTACTCCTCGATATTCAGGAGATCCTCTGAAGATAAAGGAGTTTTTGGATGCCTTAACGGTCTTCTTTGCCTTTCGTCCACTCCAATTTTCCTCCAATAAGGCTAAGGTGGGCTATCTGATCAGCGCCTTGTCTGGTCCTGCACTTGCTTGGGCGACTCCTCTGGTCTCTGCGGAAGATCCAGTCCTGACTAATTATCCTGCTTTCCTGACTCTCTTCAAACAGATGTTTGAGAGGCTTGGGGTGGAAGCAGCTGCTGAGGCGGCCTTATGTGATATACAGCAGGGCAATCAGGACGTTCTGCAGTATATAACTCGTTTCAAACAGCTGGCAGCCGAAACCTCTTGGGTGGAATGCACCTTTGTAACCTTGTTCCGCTGAGGCCTGCATGAAGAAATTAAAGATGAACTTGTACATTCTACTCCAGCCTGTTCCTTAAAGGAATTGATGGATTTAGTCATAAACATTGAATATAGACTACGAGAGCGCAAGATGGAGAAACGAAGAACGTGAGTTCCATACCAGTCTGGTAATTCTCGTACCAGCAGTCGGCGAACAGACGATGTTCCACCCAAAGCCTCTCCATCCCCCACTGAAGAACCCATGCAGATTGATCTCGTCCGTGGTCTGTTAACTGAATCAGAAAGGGAGAATAGAAGACGAAAGGGACTTTGTCTGTATTGTGGTAAAGCTGGCCATCTGATTCGTAGTTGCCCTGTTCACCCCACCTGACCTGCAGGAAACGCCAACTCCCGTAAGGAGGAAGGAGACAGGAGGAGCTGAAGTACCATTGATATGTTCCTCCAGAGAAAGTATGTCCACCCTGTTTATCCTCTCGGTCAAGTTACAAAGCTCACAGGATCAAGAAGCGCTCATAGATTGAGGAGCCAGTGGAATCTATTTGGATGAGACCTGGACTACGAATAAAGGAATTCCACGTATTCCTAAAGAAGCCCCTGAGCAGGTACACACGGTTGATGGCTCTCCTTTAACCTCAGGTCCTGTGGTGACCTCAGCTCCGACACTCTGTCTGACATTTGGGGGGCACCAAGAACATGTTGCCTTTGACCTTATAGCCTCAACAAATCACACCATGATTTTAGGTCTGGTTAAACCGACACAACCCCTATATCAATTGGGAAACGAGAACTATATCTTTAACAACTTTGTTTTGTCAGCATAACTGTTATTCCAATAACTCCTATTGGTCTCCTAAAAGGTCCTGTCAGTCAACTAAGGATAATACTAACTCCATAAACATGATTAAGGGAGCTCCAGATTGTTATCAGGAATATATTGGGATTTTTCAGAAACCCAGTAATCCCATTCTACCTCCTCATCGAATCTATGACTGTGCTATTCCATTGGTTCCCGATTAAGTCATACCTTTTGGTCGAATGTATTCATTGACAGACCAAGAAAAGAAGGTGCTCAAGGAATACTTAGATGACAACTCACAGAACGGGTTAATTGCTCCTTCTACGTCTCCTGCTGGGGCTCCTCTTTTCTTCATCCCCAAGAAGACAAAAGATCTGCGTCCATGTGTCGACTTTCGTGAACTCAATAGAATAACAATTAAGGATCGTTACCCTTTACCCTTAATTCGGGATATATTGGATGCCATCCAAGGAGCCAAGATGTTCACCAAATTAGATTTAAGGGGTGCCTATCATCTTTTACGGATCAAAGAAGGAGATGAATGGAAGACAGCTTTCTGTACTACTTTCGGACACTATGAGTATTGTGTCATGCCTTTCGGATCGACCAATGGACCTTCTGTCTTCCAACGATTCATGGATTCAGTGTTCTCTGACTTATTAAACCAATATGTAGTAATCTATCTGGATGATATCTTGATATATTCCAGTGATCCTGAGCAACATACGGAACATGTACTGCAGGTCTTGGAAAGACTTAAGAAGAACCAGTTATTTTGTAAACCAGAGAAGTGCGAATTTCATAAGACCGAAGTGAAGTATTTGGGATTCAGTATCAATCAACACGGAATATCCATGGATCCTGACAAGGTCAGCGCCATCCTAGATTGGCCTTCTTCATCGTCAATAAAAGAAACGCAATGTTTCCTTGGGCTATCAAACTTCTATCGCCAGTTTATTCAGAACTTTGCCTACCTACAAATTTTCATTACCCAAACAATTAAGAAAGAGAATCTGAAGAAGGGCTTCGTCTGGACTGAGAATGCTGAACGCGCTTTTCAAGAATTAAAGAAGTCCTTCACCCAAGCACCCATTTTGCGACACCCTGACATTATCAAAAAATGTATAGTTGTGACAGATGCCTCAGCATTGTCCATTGGGGCAGTTCTGCTGCAGAAACAAGACAACGATGGATTAGAACATCCTATCTTTTATCTTTCTCATATTTTATCAGAAGCAAAGCGCAATTATTCAGTACTGGAACGAGAATTACTTGCTCTCAAAGTAGCATGTAAGGAATGAAGGCATTTGTTGATGGGTTCCTGAGAGCCTTTTGAAGCCAGGACTGACCACCGCAATTTACAATGTCTTCGGAGTTTCCAGTGTCGCAACAGTTGTCAAGCAAGGTGGGCTTTCTTCTTTAGCCAGTATGATTTCGTGATGACGTACATACCTGGCTCCCAGAATTTAGTTGCAGATGCTTTATCCCGTCGATATCCTGACGTCGCTAAGATCTCTTCTTCACACATTATTGAGTCTAGTAGAATCATAGGAGCTACTCATTCTTTTCAAGAACGTGTTAAATCTGAGTACCAGTTTCTTTCTACTTCGGAATGGAATAGAGTGACACCCTTCTTGTGGAAGAAAGATGATTACTTCTATCATCAGCAGGCTCTTTTCTTATCTACTAAGAAAGTTCAGACGGAGGCATTACAAATGTGTCACGATTCCCCGATAGCCGGGCATCGAGGAATCAAGAAAACCCAGGAGCTGCTGCAACTATCATTTTGGTGGCCTTCGCTTAAGAAAGATACAGAAACCTATGTTTCAGCATGTCCTGTATGTGCCCAGACCAAGACACCCCGAGCTAAGTCAGCAGGTTTGTTAAGGCCTTTACTGGTTCCCTCAGCTCCTTGGTGTACCCTTTCCACAGATTTCATATGTTCTTTACCAACCTCTTCTGGTAACCACGTAATCATGGTAACAGTTGATTCCTTCACCAAGATGGCACATTTCACAGCTTTGAAAAAGTTACCAGCAGCCCCTGAAATGAGTCGCATATTCATGCAGGATATTTTTCGCCTCCATGGTCTTCCGCTAGAGGTAATTTCGGACAGAGGGCCAAAATATGTGTCACGATTCTGGAGAGCCTTTTGTGCCTTGTTAAACATTTGTCAACATCAGGGCAGTGCACGCTCTACGGGGGACAAGAATGCAAAAACCCAGCACTTTCAAGATAACGTAATTTATGCATTGTGCTGATATGCTGTTGTTTAACCTTTTGCATTGCAGAGTTTAATCCTGAAGACTTATGTTCAAGGTGCTTATAAATACTGTTCATTTGCAATGTATTGCTGCAGGCTTTCAGAGTGTGTCAGGGTGTGGTCCCTTTCCAGGACCTTCTAGAAGCTTTCCCTGCAGCATGCCAGGGAGTGGTTTGTGGGCTGGGCCAAGACTCTATATAAGCAAGCCAGCCCAGCTCCACGTGCTCACTATTCAGAGGTCCGGTGCAGAGCAGCAGCAACTTCCTGAGCTCCTGTTCCAGAGGCCTACTTTGATCTTCCAGGCCTTGCCCTTTCACTTTGTCAGTGATTCTTGATCAGGGCGGTAAGACGGAGGTCGGGCTGGGCCCCCGATCCCGTTCTCGAAGGCTTTCGAGTTCTTGGGCCTAATTTGCATGCTAAACAATTTTACTCTTGTGCGTGTGAATGTGCGCTTGCTTTTTTTATGGCATTTACATGCTGATAGTCGAATCGGCAAGACATGCGATTTATTGTTTGTGTGCAATTCATGTTATTCATTGTGCGCTACCATTTTATGGCATTCACATGGTGGCATTCGAATCGGCAAGACACGCGATTCATTTCTTGTGCTTAATTCATGTTATTCATTGTGCGCTACCATTTCATGGCAGTCACATGGTGGTATTCGAATCGGCAAGACGCGCAATTCATTTCTTGTGCTTAATTCATGTTATTCATTGTGCGCAACCATTTCATGGTATTCACATGGTGGCCTTCGAATCGGCAAGACACACAATTCATTCCTTGTGCTTAATTCATGAATATTCCGTGTGCGCTACCATTTCATGGCATTCCCAAGGTAGCATTCGAATCGGCAAAACACACAATTCATTTCTTGTGCTTAATTCATCATATTCATTGTGTGTTACCATTTCCTGGCATTTACGTGGTGGTTTTAGAATCGGCAAGAGGCGCGATTCATTTCTTGTGCCTAACTCAGGTTATTCATTGTGCGCAACCATTTCATGGCATTTACAAACTGTTGTGGAAATCCGCAATGGGCGCAATTCATGTTCCCGCATTCTAAGAAACTAAAGTGCTAGAATTCTAGATGTTATATTGTACGTGCATAATAAGTCCCTTAAGTTAAATTCCTATGGTGTTATAGAATTCATTCAGATTATTTTCTTGTCCTCATGCAAAAGACTATGCTTGAATTTGAAAACGTAATTCTGGAAGGTTCTGATGTTTCTAATCCATGTGTAACATTTCATTGAGAGGTTCATTGAAAAGTTGTATTAATCCTTCTTGATTCCTTCACAGGTAACCGGACATCTTGAGGCCTAGTTATTTAGTCCATGCTTAAGTTATCCATGTTTCCAGTATGACAATGTTTTAGAATTATAGTCTAGTAATGATTAATATGATATAATCTTGATATTGTGTGTTTTAACCTTTTGCTTCCTACAGGTCTCCTTCCCAGCTGTTCCCTACCTAATCCCCTTTTCCCCACTTGGACTCTCCTAGACTCTGTGACATTCTAATCAGAGTATTGGAGCTGTCTTGTGGTGGATGTGTTGGGAACGCGCGCAGACCCTGAGGATCTGGTGACTCTGACAACATTGAGGTCTCCTTATCCTCTGGTTTTCATCCACAAATGAATGGTCAAACTGAGCGAGTGAATCAGGAACTCCAACAGTAGCTGAGATGTTACTGTAATACCACTCAAAGTAACTGGTCGGAGTTTCTTGCCCTTGCCGAGTTCTCCTATAATAACACAGTTCATAGTGCGACCAAGGCCACACCTTTTTATTGCACCTATGGATTTCATCCTAGTGCCATATCTACTGTTCCCAGTAAATCCTCTTTTGTTCCTGCAGTCACTTCTTTTGTACGTCGGATCCGCCAAATTCAGAGCCTAATTCATACAACTCTCTTAGCTTCTAAACAAGCAATGAAACGGAAAGCGGATCGTTATTGACAAACAGCACTTTCGTATCAAGTAGGCCACAAGGTGTGGCTTTCCTCCAGATTTCTACCCTCCCGATTTTCTGCCAATAAATTCAAACCACGTTTTTATGGACCCTTTCGGATTTTGCAAATCCTGAATCCTGTTGTTGTGCGACTGCGATTGTCTCATACTTGGAGGGTCCATCCAGTTTTTCATGTGTCCTAATTAAAGCCCTTTGTTCCTGATCCATACCACCGACAGTTCCAGTGTCCTCCTCTTTTCGTTGACGGCCAGCCTGAATATGAAGTCCAGGAAATTTGTGATTCCCGATTTTTGGGCACAGACTACAATATTTGGTTCACTGGAAAGGCTACCCTATCAGTGACTGCTCTTGGGAGGATGCCTCCTCCGTCCATGCTCCCTGCTTGGTTCGCCTGTTTTTTGCCCGTCACCCTGACAAACCTGGGGCCTCGGGGAGGGGACCTACTGTAACGCCGCACCTCAACGCGGGATCTCTTTTTCCGTCCGCGGTCGGAACGTGCTGCCGGTTCTCGGAGCGCCGTTCCCCGCGTTTTCTTGCCGTTTTGGTAATGTGTAGTGGGAAGCTTGTGTTGGGCTCCCGGTCGCATCGCCCTCACCAACTGTAAGGCATTGTCTTCTCCCCTGTCGGTGGTGGTCTTCTTTCTGGTCTTTTTTCTTGTCTTTTTTCGTTTCTTTTTCTTGCTTTCTGTGTACTGCATTCCTTAGTGTTCCTGCTGGTGTCCATGTTGTCTTCTTCCTGTTTTCATTTCCCAGCATGCTCTTTTTCTTATATACTACATCCTTTTTCCCTATTCTTTCTATGGGCTTTTCCCAATTCAAGATGGTGTTATTTTCATTTCCTGTGATGTCACTTTCCCTTTTCCAGTATATAAGCCACTCAGTCTTGTTCTACCTTGCGTTGCAAACACTTCCCCTTGGTAGTGCTCTTTGCTCCTGTTCGTCGTTCCTGTTTTCGTCTTTGGAGAATTTTTGCCTTGTTTTTTCCTGTTTTCAAGCCCTGTTTTTTCTTCTTTTTTCAAGAGTTCCTGTTTGAGGTTTTTTCCCCAGTTCTTGGGGTTTTTCCTCTGGGACTCCTTCTGGAGGATACGGTCTGCTTTGGCGTTCTCTGTCAAGCGGCACCGTGGCTACTAGAAGGAGTCACCCCTATCTGGGATTATCCAGAACCTGCAGAAGACTGGGTGTTTTCTCCAATCCTGCATCCAGAGGTGAGAAGTTGAGTGCAGTTTGTGACACACTTTGACTGAAGCACACCTATCCTTGACCACTTTTCTTCCGTTTGTTTCTTTTGCCGGATCCTTGACTGCACCTAGAGGAAGGATAATAGCACTCCGGGATAATTAAAACGGCGTGGAACACTGCGTAATTGGGTGAAGTACCTATGAGTATGGCATGTAACCCCACGTTCCCTCCCACCTCACTCCCTCTTCCTTTACTAACCCAGTCCAAAAGTCGATATTAAGAGACTTACCTTTCCTTTTCTCTCTCTTCCCCATTTCCTCCGCCGATCAACCCCACGTCATCGGGCTTCCACCTGACCGGAGAGGACTCACCTGAGAAGAAGAAGAAGAGAGAAAGAGAGAGACAGGACATTAGAAATAAAAACCCTTGGGACTTGAACCTATTAGGCAAAGGCGAAAAGACATTTAAATAAATAAAATTCACTTAACACCCCTGATAACCTGACTTGTCTCCTCTCTGTCCGCATCCGCTACGCCCGACCCTACAGCCTGGTTTAAAATGTTATCCATTGTCAGATATATGGCACACTTTCTAATCGAGATCCACTGAATTGACCCAAGCTTAACTCTGGTGGTTCTGTCCAAGGATCTTGCCAGCAGCATTGATCATCCCATCTCTATCAGGCAGCAGCCGGTGCAGACATCCATGAGGTTCGGAAGGCAGAAGCTTGTGATGGATATTGGTCATGAAGTCACAGAGAGCTAGATCAAACAGGACATATAGGATGGGGCACTGGAGGACACCGGCCGCTAAAGAGCCATGCTCAGGATGGAAGTGCTTGGGCAGCGGCTGGGATGTTAAATACAAAATGAGTGGAGCACCGTTCAAATCATTTACTATTCAATATTACAGTAGCTCTTGTTCTTCCGTGCCCAACGCCTCTACCCCCAGCTCCAACTTGCAGATGGCATCTTAAAGCATGAAGCATGTGGTGCAGCTGAGGACTGTGGTCCTTGAACAGTGGCTAGGACTCATGTAGTACTCTCTCCATATGACACCATTTGGTTTCCATCACGACGTTGATGCTTTGGCCACCCTTGATTAGAGTACAAAGTGGAAATGACTACTTTGTAAACCAATCCACTGATGCAAAATGGGATTTGAGTGTTTGCGGATTTCTCTGGGCTGTTTCAGAACTTGAGGGACACCATATCCAAGTGGTGGCTGACGAAGACTGAACTAGGGAGGTTGGTGGCTTAAGGAGATTGATCCAACGGCCCCTCAATCTTTTTTTTTCTTTTTCTGAGAGAATTGACGTCTTCAGCTCTGTGGAATAGCTAATGTTGTTCATAGTAGACCTGAATTTTTTTTACAAAAAACTTACGTTTTTCACTGATTATGATACTATGAGTTCCTGATTCAGTACTCAAATTAAAATTATTCCCATTTATTCATAACATTGTAAATGGCTGTAGTGCCTCACCCTTCTTTTGACTTTCATTTTTTAATCTACTTATGAGGACTCCCACACGTTGCTGTTGTGTGCCTTGAGTGAGTTACCAGTGAATGCCCTTATCCCTAACTACTGAACTCCTCTCCCACAAATGGAGGCAAATATGCAGCATTCAGGGTGAACATTGTAAAACTTGTTTTAAAAGAAGAATAACGTGTTTCTAAGGTTTATGCAAGGTCCAGTATAAAATGATTAGAAATAACCGTGATATTTTGTTTTTTGCGGATTCACACCTGTTGTGCATATTTTGATTTACAAAAAATCCAGTAGGGGCCCTGGAATAAAGAGGCACTGCTGTGATGGTGGCCCCCACATACAAGGGGGCCGAGAAAGACCGAGGAGAGCTATTAATGGCAACTGCTGGTGGCATTTTTTAAAGACCGTGCACTTTCCCCGACCTCGAGGAAGGGGCGCGCGGTCCCTATTGGCTGCCGCCAGTGTTCGGGGGGATTTAAACAGGGATTTAAACATGTTCTGGACGCTGTTTCCTGGTTGCCCCTGGCGCTCACCTGTGCGACCCTCTTAGCTCCAGCTCGGAACTCCGCGTTTCCCCACCCTCCATCTCCTAATCTAGTGCCAGAAAGGGGTGGTTTGCTTGCTCTGCTTGTCTTGGAATGTTTCTAATGTTTTTTTTAAATATGCTGGGAGTAAGCATTCCACTATTGTCGTCATATTTGTCCGGTTGGGCAGAGTCATGTTTGGCCATAAAGCAGTAACACCTTTGCATCAGGAATGACAGTGAAGGCCAATTCAGGATTAATTTGGTTTTTAGGCGTCATCTCAAACTGTCAGTAGGACAGGGCCGGGAACGTGTGCTACAACCCTTAGCCCTCCAGGTTACTCTGTTGTCTGCCCTAGTGATACTGGTATAGCCCGAATACTCAGCCTCATTTCCCGAAGGGTGTCTGTGGGGGTCCCTCTCTTGGGTTGCTCTGGCATGGTTGCCTGTGGGACCAGTTTATATGTGGGCTGTAGTTCCATTTCTTGTGAGGGAACAGGTGAGTTTGTCTGGTGAAGGTAAAACATTTCGAGACACCAGGGCAGGGCCTGCTTTCGTGCTGGTGACACCCGGGGCAGCAAGCTTATTTGGCGTCCCCCATCCCGTGACCACCTCCTCGGATCCCCTCACTACCGCCCGGCAAAAGTGTCCCATATCTCCATAGCCTCTCTCACATACATTCATTTGTTTTAAAGTGCTTGTAAAGGCTGGCTTTACTAATCCACTCAGCTATCCACATAAAATACAGATCTGCTCTTTGCAGCAGGCATATTAACCCTCTACGCTACTTTATATCGAGTCAAAACTGCCACTGGACAAAACTCTGATCTCTCTGTTTAGTAGGAACATTAATCACAAGAGTTATCTTGGCATTTTAATTGTTTCCTCAAGGTTGGGCCACAAGGACATTTTCAGCAGTTGCTTTTAATCACAAGTTTCACAAGTTATTGCTAAACACAGCGCCCCCTTGAGGTCAGTGGCCCCCCCATCCAGGTCAGCACCCGGTGCAGCCGCACAGGTCACACCGCCCTAAAGCCGGCTCTGCTCCAGAGGTTTTATCACCCAGCGCCCAACTCAAATACTTGGGGGCATATTTATAGGCCCCTAGCACCACCTTGCCCAACATTCACGTAATTTACTCTGAAGTTAATGTGGCCCAACGAGGCCACAATCCCTGCACCGTATTTACAGGGTGGCGCAATGCATGCATTGCGCCACACTGTAACCCTTTGCGCTACGATATGCCTGCACCAGGCATAATGTATGCAAATGGGGCGTTCCCCCGTTAGGGGAGCCGGAAAAATGGCGTAAGGAAATCTATCACTTTTAACGCCTGCTCAAGAGTAGGCTTTAAAAGGGCCATCCATTCTTTAGAATGGAGCCATATGTACTCTGCAGGAGTTGTGCCAATATTTTGTCGCTATTCCTGTAGAGTGCATCAGTAGCGTCATGAAAGATGACGCTATTGCCCCCTACCCTGCGCCATGGTGCACTGTATTTTAAATACGGCGCACACATGGTGGCGGTAGCGGAGTGCTAAGGGGCGCAGGGAAAGTGGCGCTGCATTGAGTGCAGCGCCTCTTTCCATAAATCTGCCTCTTGGTGCTATAAGAGCCTGCGAGGAATCTACCATGCCTCCATAGAAATTTGGGTAGGAGAGTTTTTTTGCTACCTATCTCACCAAATAGGTCACGATGATATGCAATAATAGAAATGAATGAAATAAAAGGCATTTGTAATAAATACGGCCTAGAGGTGTTTATTCTCTAATGCAAAAATATGAGCAGTAGGACTCAGTCCAGTTCTTTACATGCTCAGCCTTTTTGGGTATGTGAGTTCATTTATAGGGAACTGACTACCTGTACCGGGTTTGGCATGGTCCCTCACCTTTGATACCCTATGATTAACCAATTACAGTATAAAGAAGTTTGCCAATCATTCGGAATTTTCTATTTCGAAAGAAAATATTATCAAATGCGAGCCGGCGAGCGCGTTGACAAATGTGATTTATAAAGACATTTAAGAAGTGGAAACGTAATTTACGTGAGCGACAAGTGTGACATTTCAAGGAGTGACTAATGACAGAACATGGTTTAACCAGGACTCTGCAATCTGTGTGTTATCACTTCCAATGACTGTAAGAACAAGATTGGGGCTTCTGCAGGAATGTTGCCTGTCGGTGATGTCATCGCACCCCGATCCCACTGCAGCTATCTCCGCCGCCAGACCGCCGCTGCACTGCTTAAATAAACATCATGTGAGAGAGAGGGCATGCCTTCTCCCGCCCACGGCTGCTGAGGAATTGTACTCTCAGCCATAACAGACAAAGCCATAATTTATGTCGCTCAATATATGTAAATATATGCATGCACAAATATGTGGCATGGAACTGGCCTTTGCTCCTTGTTCCTTGTATCTTGTGTTTGCAGTTTTTTCTGGTGTATTGGGTGAACAGCTATGCTTTTTCACTTACATCATGTGGCCAGTGCTTAATTTGTAAATAAAAACGGTGCCCAAAGCCCTCCTCTTAAATACGCGGCTTCTGCAATTAAATGTGCGGGCACAGAATACTGAGGCAGCATAATCCTGAAGCCATCTCAGGCCGCTTTAATCCATTTACAGGCACTTCCTGCCCCTTCAGCTCACTCTTGCAGCTTTCTGCTTTCTCCCTGTGTGACACTTGTTCGTTTTTCTTTTCCTCCGTCTTTCTCATATGTGTCTTTTGCTCGCAATAAATGCTTGAGGCAGAAAATTAAGCGCCGGCCCTCAAAAATAAGAACCGGTGCTCAGCACCAGAAACAACAAGAACAAATTAAGCACTGCATGTGGCACCTATTTCTGATCCCACTGGGTCCAGTTTCTGACAGCAGCAGATTGGCTTGGGCCTCTGAACCTCTGCAGGCTCATCCCAAGCCTTCATAGACTAGAGGAGGCTGGGGGCGGGGGGTGGAGCACCAGAGTTTACTTGGCACTGCCCCTACCAGGTCAGGACCAGGGTGGCACTTGCTTCTCATAACTCCATTTGGTTCCTACATATTGGGGGTACCCAGACTAGAGGCGTAGAGGTCGACCTCCGCCATCACTTCCAATCCCGCTCTGCTACTGCATTCAGACCAGAGCTACACTCATGGCCCGCATGAAGGAAGTGCTCTCTCAGGAGGGGAACCTGCATTCTACCGCCCGAAAAGTAGGTTGGGGAATACCAGATAGTTTCCCTCCTGGCCCTTGGTAAAGCCATAGACACAGGGGATGTCACATCCCCACCTTTGGCAGGAGACTTGCCGCCAATGGGATAGGCCTTCTTCTGCCCTGGGCAGGTGAGGGCGGAGGGGCTGGTGGGGGAAAAGCCAGTTATCTAAAGTTGACATCTCCAGCCTTCCATGCCAAGAGGCCAGGAGGAACTCTTCAGCCTGCTAAACAGAACCCTTAGCAAAATCTCTCACTACATTTGACTCTGACCGGGGATGGTCTCATATCAGGGTTTGTGTCAAATGCCTTAGCACCAAGATACTTCTTCATGAGTGTGTCGCGAGCTATAACAAGTACTTATAACATAACATAACTGTTTGCATGTGGAAAGGAAAAGGGAATAGGAGTAAAGACCAAAATTCCCTCCCATTGTCAGATGACCCGCTTTGCTTCAATTAAACATACAGTGGTTCGCTGCTTTATGCACGTGTGGTTCTTCTTGCCTAGGAATTAACTAATTCTGGTTGAGCCCTACAGTCAGGGGTTTCTTCACATTTTTAGGGATATTCACGAGGTCTTCCACAAAGAGAGGCTGTATCACTGTTCCTACCTTCAATAAGCCTCTGGTCTACACCTGTGTTGTGGATAGATTCAATGTGGGGTTGAAATGTTCTCTTTTAACTGAGGCCAATCTGGGGAGGAAAGGTTCTCCTTTGGACCTCAGTAGTCTCTTTTGCACCTCACTCCCCTCTGCCAGGATGCTTACAAACACCCCTTTCCACTTCCAGACAACACTAATGGTGCATGTGGCTCCACAAGGTTGCATTTTGCTTCTCGTCCAGAATATTCTGCAATAAATTGCCTACCTGCTCATTTGTCCTAGGGGCTGCCCAGGTGGGAAACCGATTGCTCACCTGGAGAACACTGAAGTACTCCATCCATGAGCTGAAGAATTCCTAAACCCAGAGGCTCTGATGAACTGCTGTTTACGACCCGCGATCTCTTTGGAGGGATACTGCCCCAGATTCCAATTGCAACTTTACCCTACTTCTTGCCCTGGTTTCAGACCCCCTCTATGAGTCTTCAATTTGTGTCACAGCCAATATACTGAGCGGTTGTTGGTCTGCTCATCCCACTGTTTTTGACCCCCATAAAACACACTTTATGTTGGTCGAAGCCACCAACACAACAGTGTGGGTCTATTACCGCATATTATGGGCCTGATTACAACTTTGGAGGAGGTGTTAATCCGTCCCAAATGTGACAGATATACCACCAGCCGTATTATGAGTGCCATAGGATATAATGGACTCGTAATACGGCTGGTGGTATATCCGTCACTTTACCGTCACTTTTGGGACGGATTAACACCTCCTCCAAAGTTGTAATCAGGCCCTTTGTTTTTTACCTTATTGCCTAAGCCATGCAACATTACTTTTCATCCTCCTCAACCATCCAGAATCTTCAGCACCCATGCAAAGCACCCTTTCATATTGACAAGGCTAAAGTTTGCATACTTTGACATGAGAAAGGGACCCCTATACCATACCATATAGGTACCTTGCTTGATTTAATCTGAATTGCCAGTTCTAGAATGAACTACTACCCAAGGGTGTCATGGCGCTCTAAAGAACAGGTAGTAAATCAAGGACTTGGAACCTAAGCCACAGTGTGGCAAACAGGATACTCCATCAAAACATGGCAGATATCCTATCCGCTATACTGCAGGATCCGCAGGCTGTAATGTGTTCGTAATACGGTGGCAGGTTAGCTGCCACATTTGGCAAACTCTAATTAAGGCCCTTAGTTGGAAAAAAATGATTGGTGAGAGATTTAAAGAAATGGGACAATTACCAGTGAATCAAATTGTGATTGGAAGTTTGTTCCACAAGGATGCTTCTACTACTGAAAAGGCATACCTGCCCTGGCAGGAAAGTAATAATTTGAATATGGCCAGCAGAGGCAGAAGTAACATGAAGTGTGTACCTGAGATAGCAAGGATCTGCTTGGTGCACAGCATGCTAGACCGAAACAATTGAAACAATAATACATCATTAGGCGTCAGAAAAGATGAGATAATTTGAAAAAGAGAAACATTTTACTAGGATTTGTGAGACTGAGACATTCATAAGTGGATCAGACCTTTGAGAATTCTGCAGGAAACAAAATACTGTACACAACTGCAGTTCTACCATTAGCATGCTTTGAATGGGCATTATGTGATTCATATTTTCACCCTTGACCTTGTACAGCTCCCTGCTGCCCTTTGGTTATGTTTGCACTATACAAATACCACATACATACAGTCTTAGCACCAGTTTTATCAACACTTTATAGTAGTGCCAAGTCACCAAAAGAGACGCAAACCAGTGCAAAGTGTTGATTTGTTAGAAAGTTGCCTAATAATGAAAAGCAGTGCTTACTGCTGCTTTGTGTTACTTTGTTTCTAGGGGATGGCCCGTAGGCAGTCGATAGGGTAGATTAAGCAGGCTTCACCTAATTCCTGCTTTAGCCTGCGCCTTTACCTGTAATCCGTTCTCTAACGATGCCCAGCCCTTTCGGGCTCAGCTCTAGCGCTGTCATGAGGCTTCCGCCTCGACCCCCACTCGCTCACTTCCTAGACCCACTGGTCTCTTGCACTCCTGCTCTCTTCCTCGGTCTCCCACTCTCGCTGCCTTCATGCCTCTGGATCTCCTTCTAGCTCCTTGTGCTCCTCTTAACCTTCTGCTGTCGGCTCTTTTACCAGTTTATGCCTCGCTTGCTCTTTTTTTGTTTTAGCCTTTCTTTGCCTTTTTGCTTAATCTTTGCTTCCTGTCGGCCTTCTCATTCATTCTGTGCTGCTTGCTATTGGCTTTCTCACTCTCTCTTTTCTGCTTTTTCTGGACTTTCTCACTCATTCGTTGCCATCTTTCTTTGGCTTCCTGATCAATTCCTTGCTGCCTTTTTCTTGATTTTCTTACTCATTCTTTGCCGCTTTTTTCTTAATTTTCTCAACCATTGTTTGTCGCTTCCTTCTTGATTTTCTCACTTATTCTTTGCAGCTTTTTCTTGACTGCCTCACTTATTCCTCACCTCTTTGGCCTCTCAATCTTTGTCCCTTTTACTCTTTCTTTAATCTTGTGATCGTTCATATGTTCACCCACTCTTACCTCATTCTTCTTATTTTTCCCTTTTTGCACCTTTTTCTCCCCACTGCACTATCTCTTGCCCCTGTGCCCAAGCTGCACTCTCTTCCTTCCTCTACTCCCATACCGCCCTCTCTTCCTGTCGCTCACGGCAGCCTACCCACCGCTCCCATAGCTCTTCTCCCCCCGCTCCTACTTAATGGTGTCTTCAGCATGGACAAGATGCCGATGTGCTAAAGACACGCTCGTCTGCACCTGTCCGCACTGCTCCCAGCACCAGGATCAATGGTCCTCACCCCGTCCACCACCCCACAACAGCCCTCCTCACCCTGAACCCTGAATCTTCGGCGTATCTCCCACCATTGCTGCTGGGCCTCACTGACCAATGTTGAATGGGTGTTTTCCTATGTAACCTGCCACTGATCATGTGCTCCCACCCACTGCACCATCCCCCTCTTCATGTGAAACACACTCCCCTTCAGTATTTACCTGCCATACACCATCCCGATCCCTGTCCTGCCATCCCCTCAACACTCTTTCAATCACCAGAGATGCTACCAAAACCTGTCACCTCCTGCATGACCTCTCACCGGACCTGCTTTTCCTGACTGATACCTAGCTAACCCCTATGTCAGCCCCCAACAACGCCATGCCAATACCACCAGGATACAAGATCTTAAGACACAATAGGGGCAACAGACCTGGAGAAGGAATTACAATCATTTTTAAAGAGCACATCCACTGTGCCAACACTGCTGTAAATACCAACAAAAGCAGGGAACACCTGACCTTCAAATTGCACGTTACCAACTACACCCTTAGCAGTACCCTCATGGACTGACTTCCCGGACCATGCACTGCCTTTGCCAGCACCATTACAGACTTCATCGCCTCCCTGGTACTCAACTACAGCACCTTATCCTTCTCAAAGACCTTGCCTACCACTTGGAGAACAATCAAGACACAATATAACCCATCTTTTGCAAGTTATGTTGACTCTTGGATGTGTCCACTCAGCGAATGGACACATCCACCCATGCCACCGGATACCTGCTGGAACTCATCTTCTCCAGCTTCAATGAAATCAAAGTGAACTAGTCCATTCAGCTCACCAGAACCTCCCATGCCCTTGACCACTTCATCATGGCCATCCTGTACCTCTGCAGAACTGCACATGTGAAATCTAATTGATGAGACTGGAACAAGATCCCAGATGAAATCTGGTCTTCGGAGCTCCAAGACCACCTCCCACACCTCCCACACCACCTCAACAACCTTACTTGATCCCTCGACATCTTCAACAACTGAATAACCTCCTGTGTAGGCATCATGGCTCCACTCAAAACCGCCTAGATTACTAGGATCAGGCCAAAAGTTGGTATACAGAAGAACTCAGAGCCACCAAACACTACTGCAGGCAGTTCAAACACAGAAGGAGGCAGAGCCATGCTGAGACAGACAATAGCACATACTGCTCAGCCTCCAGATGATACTATCAACAAATCCGAGCCACAAAAAGAGCTGCTCTTACCGACCGTATTGAAAACAGCTCCAACAGCACCAAGGAAATTGTTGTCATTCTGAAGGACTTCTCCTTTCCTGCAGTTAGCACCCCTATGTTGCCCCCCCACAGGATCTCTCCACCAAGTTGTCCCTCTTTTTTAGCAGCAAGATCCTCAAAGTCTACAATACCTTTGAGTCCTGCTGGAACCTACCACCCTCACAGTCCTTCTGCCCATTGAAACTAACCTGCCGAAAACCATGTTGACTACCTGGCCCACCATCATGACAAAAGAAAGCCCTTTTACCATGCAGTCCATACATTCTGGAGCCCCTCAGACCACTACCCACAACACATCTTCACCAAAGTACTGGACCCAATCAGTTCCACCCAAACCCGATAATAAATGATGTTTAGAAGCACACCACAGACCTCCTCCCTAAAGAAACCTTCAGAAAACCTGCAGGCGGTAGCCAACTAGTGACTGACCTCCCTGCAACCGTACCCAGCAAAAGTCTTGGAGAAAATCAGCAGCAAACTGCTAGCTGACCACCTCAACAACAACAATCATCTTCTTGACACCGCCCAATCCAGATTCAAACCAGCCAAATTAACTAACCCTTCCTCATAGCTGCCCCTGATGACATCTGAATAATCATTTAGAGAGGAGACATACCTTGCCTCATCCTCATAGATCTATCCACCGCCTTCAACACCATCACCCACCCTTTCCTGATACAATGCCTCCACAAAGCCGATGTACACGGTCCAGCACTCCGCTGAATCTTCTCCTTCAGATCACACCCAGTCAGTCAGCTTGACACCCCATACCTTGACTGCAGCCAAGCTCATCTGCAAAGAATCATTGCTCAGCCCCACACTCATCAACACCTACATGACCCCACTGGTCAGCATCATATGCACTAACAAAATCAGCGTCATCTCTTATGCAGATGATACCCAGCTCACCCTCGTCCTCGCTGAAAAACACAAAGCACCCAGACCAACTTTAACTCCTGCATGTCCTAAGTTACCACATGGACGGAAACCAACTTTCTCAAGTTCAACACAGACAAAACAGAAGTTGCACTCTTCGGCAGAGACACATCGCTATAGAACTTAACTTGCTGGCCAGTATTACTTGGACCAACCCGCTGCCTGGCAACCTCGGCATAATGATTGATGACCATTTCACCATGACCATCCAAGTGAATGCAGCTTTGGTCTCCTGTTTTACACCCTCTAAACACATAAGAAAATACACAAATGGCTCCAGTCAACACATAGATGACAGTCACCCAGATCCTCATCACCAGCAAACTAGATTACGGCAAAAGGCTCTATGTTGGAATCAAATCCCAGATGACAAGAACACTTCAGACCATTCAGAACGCATCAACCAGACTCACACTCATGCTCCCTTCCCAATCCCACAGCACCATACACCTCAAACACCTCCTCTGGCTCCTCGCCCACAAAAGCACACTCTTCAAGCTCCTCACACACACACACATACAAAGCCCTTTACTATCTTGGCCTCACCTGTCTAAACAACTGCATCATCTCCCAGGTGAAATGCAAGTACTCATAACATAACACATGGGCATTCCTATGCAACCACCTTTGTTTTTTGATGCAAATCCCTAGCTACTAACCTTTGTAGATAGAGCTTTGCACAAAAAAATGTCTCTCTGAAGCCAGAGCAAAGTAAGATAAAAGGATTTTTTTCTCCAAACGTATCTAACTTTGTGTGTGTGCTGTACTGTTCAGCACATATACAAGGTTGGTTACGTTCAAAGGTAAGTCTAAGCATAGTAACTTGAACTATATACTTTTAGTATAAAGTCTATGTTAGACTTAGGAAGACACCTTTCCACTAAGGTACAAAGGTGTGTGTGTGTGTGGGGCACAAGGCATCATGAAAGTGTGCCAGTGCTGGGAAGAGAGAAGCACCATAGATTTGTATATATGGCCATGTCCTGCTCTTTTCCTTTTACACAAAACAGTGTAATAACTTTAAAAGTAATCTAACAGTTTCAGAAAGCACGACAAAACACATCAAGTTTGAGTTTTGCTATGATCCTCGAATTTGCTGTTGTTGAGTCCTCTAAAGGCGGCATCTAGGTTCTATGCACTGTGGGGCATATTTATACTCTGTTTGCGCCGGATTTGCGTCGTTTTTTTTTACGCAAATCCGACGCAAAGCTAACTCCATATTTATACTTTGGCGTTAGACCCGTCTTGCGCCAAAGATCTTGGAGTTTGCGTCATTTTTTAGCATGGACACCTACCTTGCGTTAATGATATGCAAGGTAGGCGTTCCCGTCTAAAAAATGACTCCAAGGCATGTGCGCATTATTTAAACTCCCATGCAAAAATGACGCACGGGAGTGGGCGGGTCAAAAAAAATGACATCCAGCCGCTTTTGCGTAATTTTTTAACTCCTGGTCAGGGCAGGCGTTAAGGGACCTGTGGGCTCGGAAGGAGCCCAGAGGTGCCCTCCCATGCCCCCAGGGACACCCCCTGCCACCCTTGCCCACCCCAGGAGGACACCCAAGGATGGAGGGACCCATCCCAGGGAACTTAAGGTAAGTTCAGGTAAGTATTTTATTTTTTATTTTTTTGTGGCATAGGGGGGCCTGATTTGTGCCCCCCTACATGCCACTATGCCCAATGACCATGCCCTGTGCTAAGACATGAGTCATTTCAATGGGGGTTGGGAGTAAAAAAAAATGGCGCAAATCGGGTTGAGGCCAATATTTTGCCTCAGACCTGACTTGCCCCATTTTTTGACACCCAAGCTCCATTTTCCCCTACGCCGGCGCTGCCTGGTGTGGGTCATTTTTTTTGACGCACACCAGTCAGCTGCGCCGGCTAACGTCATTCCATAAATAAGGCGCCCGCATGGCGCTTTGGAATGGCGTTAGCCGGCGTTAAAATTTTTGACGCACAACTGCGTTGGCGCAGTTGTGCGTCAAAAAGTATAAATATGGCCCTATGTTTTACTGAGCACATCAGTGATCTAGAAATGCACTGCCTACTGCCCCTGGTTTATATCACACCCATCGTGATTTTCATATTATTTTACACCAGTTCCAACTCTGAAACAACAATTTTTATCACCTCCTCCACCGGCATCTTTTGAAGATCAGCCTGACTGCGAGGTTTCAGAAACTTGTGCTAGTCAAACCTAAGAGGTTAGAAAGATTATGGACCACCTTATGATATTCTAAGCTGGAGGTCTTCAAACTGTGGGGCGCGCCCCCTGGGGGGCCGTGGATGGATTCCCAGGGGGGCGCAAATGCCTCGGAAAGTACACGTAAATGAAAATGGCGTGGAAGTGGGACCTTGTTTATTTGCCACATTTTTCAGGCAAGCTTTTGAAGTGGATGAAAACAGTACAAACTTTGATCAGAGTGCCATGAGGGCAGGGGGCAGTGAGTGTGGTGGAAGGGTCAATGAGGTGGTTAAAACGTTAAAAAAAAAGATAAAAATAGTCTAAGAGTTTTGTTTTTTCATTGTCAGGTAACTGCTTATAAAATAATGCACTAGCAGCTAAATTGGAAAATAAATGCAGATGAAACTAACTGGGGATAAATGTACTCTTTTAGGTTATGATACCTCAGTTAGCAACCACCATCACTGCAGATGTCTATGGCCCTGATTCTGACCTTGGCGGACGGCGGAGGCCGTCCGCCAAGGTACCGCCGCCAAATGACCGCACCGCGGTCAGAAGACCGCGGCGGCCATTCAAACATTTCCTCTGGGCCGGCGGGCGCTCTCCAAAAGAGCGCCCGCCGGCCCAGAGGAAATGCCCCTGCAACGAGGACGCCGGCACAGAATTGAGCCGGCGTAGTTGCAGCAACTGCACCCGTCGCGTATTTCAGTGTCTGCAAAGCAGACACTGAAATACTTTGCAGGGCCCTCTTACAGTGGCATGGGCACTGCAGGGGCCCCCGTGGGCCCCGCGGCACCCCCTACCGCCATCCTGTTCATGGCGGGTTTCCCGCCATGAACAGGATGGCGGTAGGGGGTGTCAGAATCCCCATGGCGGCGGAGCACGCTCCGCCGCCATGGAGGATTCCCCCGAGCAGCGGAAAGTCGGCGGGGGACCGCCGATTTTCCGCTTCTGACCGCGGCTGAACCGCCGCGGTCAGAATGCTCGTGGGAGCACCGCCAGCCTGTTGGCGGTGCTCCCGTGGTCGGTGGCCCTGGCGGCCACCGGCCGCCAGGGTCAGAATGACCCCCTATGTGTGTTAATGTTGAGTGGCAAGTAATTGAACCCTAGTTGATACATTGAGGAATAATGATCTTCGTATTTATAGTTGGGGCCACTAGAATTATGTGATTGTGCATTGGTGGCATTTTTCCCATAATTATGGATTTGCCACACAATTCATCATCTGCTGCATAAACTGCAGATTTTAGTAAAAAAAAATGTTTTTTAGCTCAAGCAGTTCATAAGTTACTAAAAATGCAGCAGCACGTGTGTTTCCGTGCAGTGGAAGGCCCTTTGCAAAGGGTGACTAGTCATCTTTCTGTTGCTTAGTACTCTATGTGGATGTTGAACTGTTACTTATCAAGGACAGTGTGAACAAATGTTAAAAATGCAAAATAATGCAGTAATACTGTCACAAAATGTGCTGAATTATGCCAAATAGTTTGTGTTTTCTTGCCCCATAATTTAGTCAACTCTGCTGCATAATTTGACCTTCTGCAGCCTAATTCCAGAGGCCTTGTTTATAGTGCTACGAGGTCCTAGCCTATGGCAGAAATCAATGTGAATATGTAAGTCATTATTTTAAAATAGTATTTCACACAGTTTAAGCCAAGCTGCTGCAAATGGTATAAGTGTCTCCTTTGTTCCAGAAGTCATCTGATTCCCCTACATTACTTTACGAAAATAATAAATCTTTGCCACCATGAAGCTTTAAGCATAGTCACTGGAATTATGTGGCAAGAGAGGACCAAATTATGCGGCAGGGTTGACTAAATTATGCATGAAGAAAAAGTAAATTATGCAGCGTAATGCAGCACATTTTGTGGTTAGGATTACTTCAATATTTTCTCATTTTAACTCCTGGCAACACTGTTTGACCTGATTAGTACCTGTTTAACACCCAAAATACAGCAATAAGCAGCTACAAGATTGCCACTCAATCGTTGCAAAGGGACTTTCACTGCTCAGGAACACTTTGCCATGTTTCAAGTAACTTTTGTTCCGTTTGAGCTACAATCAAATCTTTTTTGTTAAAATCTGCAGAAATGATGTAGCAAATGCAATAAACCCATTTATGCGGTAAACGCTGCTGCTGCAGAAACTCATGATTACAGTGGCCCTGGCTTTAAGTGACCCAATCAATTAATGGCTGGTAAGAAGGCATCTTTCTTCCTTAACTCTCTGCACTCCCACCACACCCTTCGCTTTTAGGCAGCGGTATCTCTAAGTCAGCGTTGAGAAGCAGTTGTTTTGTGAAAGCTGAGTCCATGGAGTGGCAGAGAGAAGGCCAGCAGGGTTGCATTCAGATGGAGAGCTCTGATCCTCTTGGCCCCTGGGGCCTCACAGTAATGGTCCAGGAGATAGAGGAAAGGAGCGAGATTCATGGATATTGTCAAATAGATGGCCCAGAATAGGAAGCACTTTCTGGGGACTCATTTCTATGTTTACAAATGGCAAGAGTCAGCCTCCTCAGAGACATACTTCAAAGGGAACATTGTAAGTGGCCTTTATTTTGCTTTTTTAAAAGGGCAGCAGGTACTGTTGCCAGGTGTATAAGTGGCCACGGATGCTCAATTATGTCTGTCTTACCATGAAAAAGTAGAGTGGGGTCGATTTGCCTTGCGGGCATTAGAGCCTAGGTCACCCTCCAAGGGGCAGAAAGTGTCATTGGTGCTGCAGGTACAGTGGCACCAGGGACAAGTGTGATGAGGAGCCAACTAAACCCAAATTATGGCTATTTCACTGTCCTTGCTGGCTTCCTTAGGGCCCACTGTGAACTTGCCAGTGTTGATTTGGACCTCTAAGCAATGGTGCATGGAAGAGGAAAATTAAAGCAGAGGCGGCATCTTTGGCCTCAGAGAGATGGCGGAGGAGGGTGAGCAAGATAGGAGTCCATGATATTTTACAAAGTACAGAGGAGATTGCCCGATTTGCAAAACAGAACTTATCACTAATGAAGCAGATTCAGCAGCACTGGGGATCATCACAATTATGACTGTCTCACTTCAAGAAAGGGGCATAGGAGCTATGTTTCCTTTCTCTCATTAGGATTGAGGGCACCCTTGCAGAAAAATTAGAAACAACACATGGGAGCTCTTTTTTTCTGAAAGGGACACAGGGATTGTTTCAAGATTGGGGTGACTGTCAGGCATGGTGGGGAAGGGGTGAAAGAAGTAGAGGTAGTTGCACTGGGTTCCAGGAGTGTGAGGGGCTCACATCACCTCGGTTATGGGGAGCAGTATTTTTAGGTCAATACTTGTTTTTCTTTGATGCATTTCCTGTTTTATAAGTCTAATTTTTAGCCTGGTGTACGAAATATAGAACAAATACTCCTGAAATGATCTCATATCTGGCCCCCTGCACTCAGCCATGTTTCCCACGCTCCCTCAATCCTTGCCATAAAGTTTCTGAGGCTTTACACATTTGCACCATAGTACAAAGTTGTTTGTTTTATGTCTACCATAGCTTTTGTACTAGAAGCGACAAAGTACAAAATCCTATGGTTAGACAGACTTTAAAACGTTTCTCACTTTGGATGTGTGTGATTGTATGATGGAACAACGCATGCGAGAACCATGCATGCCTGAACAACGACTGCGTTGTTACCACGAATGCCTTTACCACACATGCCTTTACAACGAGTTTTCGTTGAAAAGCATGCCTAGTAAAGGCATGTCAGGGAACGGCATGAGTGGTTCTTGCATGCCACTACCCCACCTGCCCTAAGGCCCAAAAGTATTCCACCACTAATACTAAAACTACCCTGACCCCCCCCACCCGCCCCTAAAAACAAAAGTACCCCAACACCCAAAACTACCCTGACCCCCACATCCCTGCCCCTATAAACAAAACTACCCCAACCGCATCACCCCCACCCCTAAAACAAAACTACCCGACCCCCCCAACCTGAGCCCTAAAACCTTCACTGACCCCCCACCCACCCTAAAAACAACCGACCCCCCACCCCCACCCCTAAAAAACTATCCTGATCCCACCATCCCCGCCCCTAAAAACCAAACTACCCCGACCCCCGCACCCCACCCCTAAAAACAAAACTATCCCAACCCCCTCCCCTAAAAACAAAACTACCCTGATACCCCCCACCCACCCTGACCCCTAAAACCTTCCCCGACCCCCCACCTGCCCTAAAAACAACCAACCCCCACCCTAAGCCCTACCCTTAAATAAAATCCCAAACAACCCCACCCCTGCCCTTAAAAAAAAATAGTCCAACTCCCCCACCCCAAGCCCTTTATCCACCCCCCTAAAAACTACCCCCAAAGTCTGCCAAACCTCACTTACCTGACCACGCCCTCTCCCAATCTACTCTGCCTTTTTTTCTGCCTTAACCACGCATATGCGTAGTTCAGCACATGCATGGTTAAGGCAGAGAAAAATGCATGCATTGTTCTGGCAAGCGTGGTTACACTTGCGTTGTAAAAGTAATCGTTGTTAGGGAGTCGTTGTTCAGGACTTTTCCCGATGTGTGTTATACAGTGCAGCACACATGCAAAGTCAAAAACGTTTGGAGAAATAAAATAATCTTATTTTATGCCTGCCTGAAAGAGGCATTAACTTTTGGTGCAAACCCCTGTCTACTGTTGTTAGTAGATATGGTTTTGCATCAAAAACCATGGGTGGTTGTATGGAAACAGGCATTTACCACTCATGGAATGCCCCCTTGACACAAAGTAATGCAAAACAGAGCAAAGCACTACTCTGCCTTACTTTCAGCCAACTTTCAGCCAACTTTCCATCGCAAAACAAATTTTGACTGGAAAATAAATCCATATCCAAACCCAGTGCAACATGTTTGTAAATCAGACCATCAATGTTAAGTCTCTTCCTTTTACAGCTTGAGCCATAGTCAAGTCAAGTCAAGTTTATTTAAATGCATAGTTAATAATAATCGATACATCATACATTTTTAAAAGATACTACTCACCCCATACAAAATAAAAAAAGCAAATACCTTCCAGTCTAGTCTAAAAGTTCTTCTTAAATTTATAACATATAATATCAATATATCTAACCATAATCTTTCTTCTAATTATACATTTAATAAAATATTACTATTGTTAATTGTTTTTGCTGGCAAAATGCCGCCTGATTAGAGTGAGTATGTTTTAGTCATAGCCACAAAAGTTTTGCTATAAAGTGTAGCGATTTCCCACTCTCCTCATCTTATGTATGCGATTCTAAGCATGTTAGAGAGGTATCTTAAAGATTTCTAATAATTTTTCTTTAAAATAAGTTATACATTTATTTACAATTAAAAGTATACTCCGGACTAAAAATACTTTCCTGAATACTGTGTGGAGGCCTTGTAGGCCAGCGGAAACATATATTAAGTTTATACTAATTGATGAGCTTGCAATAGTTTTTTAGATGTCAAGCATAAAAACTTTGTAAATCTGGTATTCAAGATATAGTCTGAAGGTTTAAAGCAGGCGATCACCGCTTCTCTGCAGGACCATATTCCCCTCTGATTGAATGCTGCTTTTAGTAGAGTCTTACGCTCATTCAGTAGGCCATTACAGATGCAGATCAGATGAGTAATGTCTTCCAGTCCACAGCCACAGAGCCTACACTGGGAAATTGTTGCATTACACTCCCATGGGGCTTGGTGGACACCGCCAGGAATAAGGCCAAATCGGTGTTTAATAAAAAGATCCTTCTCAGCTTTTGACCACCCGGCCTCCAGATATGGCTGATATTTCAGGAGTTTATATTCATTTATTACCATCCAAGAGTGTGACCTGGCTGCTAACAGGTTCTTATCCATTAATACTGATCTCTTCTTCACTGTTCGGTTTAACATTTTTAAAAATGCATAATAGGAAAGGTTTGAGTCCCATAGTTCCCGTACTTTAAAATCTTCTAATGCCTGATCTAGGTACTGTCTCAATTTTGCTGTAGGATTCAAACTAATCTCCTTCCAAAGCGCTTGGCAGAGTTGATTTCCCCTTGATAGCTGTAGGTGTTCCCAGGCTTTAATATAGCTACATTCCCTTGCTATATTTTGGTTTAAGCATCCAAACTCCAGTCTGAATTGAGCTTGGGAAGTATACCCTGGTAATTGAAATAGAGACCTAAATATTTTTCCAACTATACAATTTGGGATGGTGGCATCTTGCCCACGCAGGGCTTTGCTACCGTAACCTATCGTCAAATTTAGTTTAGCTGCCACAACTTGTAGCAGCTAGGGCCGCTTAGCGACTTTTTCAGAGTGTGAAAGGCAAGCAGTAGAACATTTCCTTTTCTATATAAATCCTGCTTCCGAGGGAGAAAGGAACCCCGATTATCAAATAGTACGCCCAGGTATCTATAGAGATTGACTTGTTATAAGACTCCCCTTTGTGTATGCCATATTTTATCTCTAAGTTTTTTTTTAACTGATTTCCATCACTTTGTTTTTTTCTGATTGATTTCCATTCTGTTCTGTTCGGCGTGTTCGATTAAGTTGACGATGAGCCGTCGTAGTCCTACTTTAGTGTGGCTCAAAAGTACTACATTGTCAGCGTATAGCAGATTAGAGATAAACATGTCACCAACCTTAGGGGAGTGCACGTTCACCTTATTATGCTTAACGGTCAAATCTGATAGATAGAGTTGAAAAGATACGGTGCCAGCACGCAACCCTGTTTCAGACCTTGTTTAGTCTAAATTTTTCTTGAGAGGAAAGATCCGTTCCCCTATCTTCACTCTGATCCATGTATCAGTATATAACTGCTGAATGGCCTTTAACAATTTCTCTGGTATGCACCAGGCTGCTGGCTTTTCCCATAGAAGGCTTTGCTGTACCAAATCAAAAGCTGATTTGAAGTCTACAAAACACAAATACAAAGGTTGACTTTTTTTGTTTGCAGTTGTCAATGACAATGGACAGAGTTAAGATGTTTGTAGCCATTCCGGGGACCGCTGCAAAGCCTTAGTAGGGGGAATAATATTGTTCTTGGTTGCCCAGCTGTGGAGATGCTCCAGTAATAGCCCAGCATAGTATTTAGCCTCTACATCCATTAAGGTAATCAATCGGTAATTCTCAGGATGAACTTTATTACCTCCTTTAAATATTGGATGGATTATATAAATTTGCGGATTTCTTTTGAAGAGTTGGGAACTCTGATATTACTCCTTCTTGGCTTAACTCATTTGTTATCTCATCTGAATTTTTAGTGTCTTTCTTATTTTCACCAAAATGGTGAGTTCGGTAATCGGACCATGTGGATTCCGCAATATTAGAGCTAGTCAAGGTCATTGGTGCTTTATTCAGTTGATTAACCATTTTCCAGAATCCCTGGGCATTTGATTTTTTACCCAGAAATAAAGCCTTTGCCCAAAAATCATGACTATTCTGTAATTCATCATCCCATATTTGTTTACTATAGATATTATTTACGTTTTTTAAGTCAGCCTTAAGTCAGTCTTAATATAACAGTCAGTTAGGTTTTTCTTATACAGCCTTAAGAGTATGTTTCGTTGTCTTCTTAGTTTGGTCGCATGAGCTGAAATTTTTTTATATCCTTTTTATGTTTGTTTGGTTTTGATAGTTCTTTTGTGGTCTATCTATGAGGAGATCAACTGCACATCTGTCCAGGAATGTCGACCAGATGTTTATTGGGTCACAGGATATATCGTTATGGCATTGGGCAAATATCACAGTTGACCGTTCTCCAATGGACTCCATTGATTTTTCATTCCATCGAAGTTTCTTATAGTTCGTTGCACTGACATCCCTTCATGTGGTTGGGGCAGGATTAAATATAGGAAAGCCACAGCCAATCTCCAAACATCGTTGATTATGGTCACTTTTATCTGACTTTATAATCTGATATTTAGTAATTAGAGTAAGTAGGGATAAAGAGGCCGCAGTGTAATCGATTGTTGCTTGAGTTCCAGTGACATAGCAAGTATTCGCCGGCGGAGTATCTTGTGGAAACCTCCCATTTAGGAGTCTAAGCCCGAGGGCCTCAAGATCTTTTACTAAGGAAAGCGCCTTAGTGTCAGGTTTACCTTGCTCTAATGACCCCAGGGACTGCTGCGGGACTGCCCACAGCTGTTCTTGCAAGATGGTTTGAGCATCCCTTTCAAAGGGATTTAGTAATTTCATATTGAAGTCCCCAGCTACTAGACCTCCGGGGATCCAAGATCCTGATAGGCAGTTAATATTGTGTCTATCAATTTGGAGGATATGTTTTTTTATGGAGCATGCATCTGGATGGATGCGGACATTAATTAGCAAAAGTGAGCTGGAATGCTCTTTATTCCATCCGTCTAACTTCACTAACAGAAACTCTTCATTTTCCTCATTTACTTGTGTGCATGATATATTTAGACCTGCTGAAATAAAGATTACTAGTCCCCCCCTTGGGTGGCCAAACCTTTTTTTCCCTAATTGCTGGGGAGAAAAAGCCTATGAATCCATCACTTGAAAATGGGTTGGTAGCCCAAGTCTCCTGTAAGAAGATAATTTGAATTTTTTTAATAGACTAGTCAGGTCTTTGTGTTGGATATTTGATCTAATCCCGGTTATATTCCAAGAAAAAGACTTGGAGGGGTTTATCGTAGGGAGTTACCAACCCAGAGTGTGCCCGGCTATTTGTAAGTCACTGACGCTTTTCTTGGTGAATTACATCCAACAGCCACCCTATATCTAGCTGCTGTGAGGTGTGAATATTGGATGCTTTGTGCCCTGTGTATTGATCATCGGTACCTTGGTTCCCGGTTGCAGATCTAAGGACTGAAAAAGGTTTATTTAAGTCTTTTGATTTATTTAAATTGGGCATATTATTTTGGGCCTTTAGAGGGTTGGGATAACCTATTTGTTGGGGTATACTAAATTTAATCCCCCATTTTAAAAAGGAACTTTTTTCTTTTACGACTCTACTTGCCACTTGTGTCGTCCTCCAAGTTACCAGGGTTGATTTGTTAAGTTTGCCTTCATTGCTTTTAGCCCCTGATAGGAATTCTATAGAAAAAATATCAGTAGACTTTATAGCTTTAAGGCCGGAATAACTTGTAAAAGTTTTAGTATGTTTCCTCGATTTAGAATGTCATATGGGCCCCTAGATTGATATTGTGGTTCCAGAAATAGTTGTTTGCAATCTACGGGTGGACCGTAGTCGGGATTTCTTATAGAATCATCCTGTTCTCCCATTTAGGCTGTCTTATTGTGATTTGTTACATATACCTGTGGCACAGAGTCTTCATCTGGCCATCCTGGATTTGATACATTTGGCCTCGCAACTGATCTATTTGGGGGCTCTGCCTCCGAGAGTGGTCTAGGAGATTCCATCATACCCTTTGCCCCTTATCTCACCCTTTCCAACTGTTTGATGGCAGACTCTCTTCCTTTTTTTGCTAGAAGCTGATCCGTTTGGGCCCCTGTTTGAGCCCCTTGAAGTTCAGCATATTCGGAATTGGTAACTGTAATAGTTATACACTCGTCCTCAAATGACCTCCTGTGGATTACTGGAATAGTACTCGGTTCAGCTTTCACCTCCCATTGATGTGGTTTTAAATTCTGTGATTCCTGCTTGGTTGGATCTATATCGTTTAAGTTTAGCGAATCTTGTTTGTCCATATTTTTTATTTTCTCCTCATTGGAGTCTGATTAATTCTGCTCCCGGTGGTTTTGGTGAATAGGCCCCCTCTTTTGTGTGTTGAATAGTGGGAACAACTTGTTGGTCATTGGGCTGGTCTTTTCATTTTGATCATAAGACATTAATATTCCATTTCCTATGTCTGGGGTTAGAGAGGAGTTCATCTTTGTAGTGGGAGGGGCCATTAAGACACCCCCTTTTTTATTTCTTGCTTTCCGTAGTTTTTTGGTTTTTCTTTTTGTGGGAGGCTTTTCTAATTGCAGCGGGTGCACCGTGAATTTAGGGGGGGGAGGAAATGTATTTATTTGAATCTCAGACTGACGCCCTTCCTCCTTCTAAGGAGATTTTAATAGACCTACTATTTCACTGAGTGCTCCCTCCTGCCTGCACCCCAGTTCTTCAAAAAGTTCTATTTCCTTCTCAATAATTTTCTCAGGGCAGCAAGTTACTATGTTGTCCATGTTCCTATTTAGACCGGCCTCCTCCTGTTGTTGGGAAGATTCTTGGGCTACAAATCCACCCCCTTTTATCATATTTAGATTCACCTTAAGGTTTGTTATCATTGAATTTAAAGCCTCTGGGAGTGTGGCCAGCTTGTTGATTAAGGGCTCACAGGTGCAGTCTGTTATTGTTATCTCTGCAAAATTCTGAGCTCGTTTTATAAGGATGGTTAAGTTAGCCAGCTTCTGATCTATCCCTGCCACTGATTTTGCTATGGCATTCAGAATATCCACCTGGACGTCCATTTTTGAGAACTGATAGGACAGGGCATTGAGAGTTAGTTGCGAGGTCTTAAAGAAGATATCCCATACAGCATTTTGATCCAGTTGGTTTTGGGTGTTTTGTGAAGGCAGTATGTTCTCATCTACAGCCTCCTTACTTTCGGAATCATATGTTTGTGTTTTTGATATTATAGAGGCATCTGAGGATCTATCTTCAAAGGCAGAGGTGTTCAGTTGAGTGTCTGAGGTAGCAGCTTGCTCTTTTTGTGGATTGCCCCCTATATCTTCCATCAGTGGTCCTTTAAGGTTGTGTACCGTGGAGCTCAAATCCAATTGTAGATGAGAGGGAGAACTAGGATTTAGATTTAATGAGCCTAGTTTATTGATATAGTCTGAAGTGTGAGTAATTTCTAGTATGAGATTCCCTTCCACTCTTGGCCAGCTTCTTGTGGGCCCAGTGCGGATAGTCGTGGCGTGGAGTCCATACCTCTTTTAATAATTACATTTACCTCAAAGGGAGGTTGGATCCCTAGTTGTGGATGATCATTCAGAGTTTCCAGAGATGGACAGTTGGAGGCAACTTGGGACGGCGATGATGACCGGAGGATTAGTAGAGCTAAGTCACTGATTGAGCCCCAGGCATTTTCTTTAAGTTTATCGTCTGTTAGATTTGTGATATTACCAAGGGCAGATTTTTCGGTCACCCCCTCCTCCTTGAGCCCCCTTATGTCACCTTGCTCATATAGCAAACTGCTTTCACTTTTTATAGGGGAAATTGGGTGGGGTAAAACCACGGAGCTGTTAGGTATGGTGAGAATCGCATCCACGGGGTCCTTCAAGAAATCAAATTTATGGGGGATGTTCGACGATTTCTCAAACCTTTGAAAAAAGGGAGATATTAGAGAGATTAAAGACTGTTGCTCTTGCTTCATTTTTGGTTTCTGTTTTAGTATTGAAGGTGGAGATGAGGATTTAATATACTTATTATTCCTCTTAGTTTGTGGCTGAATAGCCATTTCTTTCCCAGATCGCATCTTCAGCAGCCTAGAGGTTTTTCTTCTCCTTGTTTACATTTAATAACACGCCGCCACACCTCAATGTTGAGGGGCACGAGCACTTGTGATCCTCCTCTGCTATTGCGGGATCCTCCTGAGACCGCTAAGGACTTGAACGGCTAAGGGGACCCACTGAGTCCGGCTAGGGCTTTCACTGGTCTCCAGATAACCCTTGGCACCGGCTTTGCGTACGCGCCGCACGAGCACACGCAAACTTCTTCGGTCTCCTACTGAATCTTGCGGGGCCCACTGCAGAATCTGCCTTATATCTCTTGTAGATCTGAGCGGCCCTGAGGGCTGGGCCTGGCTGATCCTGTTAGGCCTGATCGTCCTGCTAGGGCACTTGGGCACTTGACAGCTTCATAATTATGTGTTTGGCGGCTTTGCAACTTGACACACAGCATGGCGAACGAGTCTCGTTTATTCCCCACAAGCTGCAACCAGACCTGGCTGAGCTGCTGCTGGGAGGCCTGGACTCACCTTTGGCGGCAGTCACCTACGACTTGCGCACTCACCCGTACTTACCAACACTGCCCTGTGTTGAGCTTGTCCTGCTGAAGAGGCCCACACTTCAAGGGGGCCCGCTGCAGGGGTGCCCGACCGGGAAGGTGGGTGGGGGCGGTCTATGAGCAGCTACCCGGCTCCTTGATGCGCAACTTCACGGGAGCTATGCAGTGGTGCAGCAGGATGAGTCTGAGGGGCTGGTGGGGCCGATGAACGGCGGGCAGCCTCCGCAACGCAGCACAAGAGAGCAGGAGTAGCACAGTGAAGCCATCAGCCAAGCCTCCCCACCGCTCAGCTGCTTGGATCTAATAACTGTGGGTTTGGCTGTCGATGCTTCGGCCAGCCGACGCAGTGGCGGTGCAGAAAGAGCCAGAGGAGCCCAAGGCTGGTGAGGCTGGTGGGGCTGGTGGAGCCAATGAACGGCGGTCAGGCAGCCTCCACGGCAGAAGCGGCTCAAAAAAACAGGTGGCCGACAATCAGTCCTCAGGCCGCTCAAATCCAATTACTGCGATGCAATTACTGCGGTGATACCGGGCCTGCTCTGCTTCTGGCCGACGATGCTTGCACCAGGCGGCAGGCAGCAACCGAAGCTGCCTGTCTCCCTCGCTGCTCGCTGCTCTTGGCCACGCTGAATCTCACCGGTCGCGGTTTGCAGTGTCCCAACGTCCCAATGTTACGTCGTAGTCCGTCCCCTCTTCTGGCCGACGATGCTTGCACCAGGCAGCAGGCAGCATCCAAAGCTGCCCAGCTCCCTTGCTGCTCGCTGCTCGGCCTGCTGCTCTCGGCCGCGCTGAATCTTAACGGTCGCAGTTTGCAGCGTCCCAATGTTACGTCATAGTCCGTCCTCTCTTGCAACACTGTTGGATTAGGCCATTGTCTGGCTCTTTTCTTGGACCCCGGCAAAGCTCAGTTACATACCAGGGTTACTTTTCTGCAAATGGACCATCCTGTCTGGATCAGCTGCATCTTTAAGTCCACCTTTCAAGTGTGTCTTCAAGTGGTCCCGTTCTCCGTTGTCAACCAGGTCCAAGAATTTCAGCTGCTGCTCCCGCTTGAACTAAGAGCCACCTGAACTTCTCTGGCTGGCCTGAAGAACATCTCAACGACCTCAAATTGTCCTCTCTCACGTGTCCAGCTCCGGATGAGTCGTGAGTCAATGCTTGAGCCATAGAAATCTAGCTTTGTGTTATGTGAATGCATGCATTGATATATGATTTGTGCTTATTATTAAGCTTGAAGTGGTGCTCTGAAGGCTTGGACCGCCTTTTCCAATAAATTGCTCAACTTTGAAGTTGTTCCCATGTTTGATACTCATCATGAGCTTGCAAGACAAATGTCAGTTTGAAAGAAATTCATCCAACTCTCTATACAGAACGTGAGGTATCCAAGGTCCTTGTCCATATTTGTCAGACCCTCTGGTGAGCAGTTTTTAGGGTGGAGCCTGCAAGTGCATGGGCTAGCGCATATGTCTCGCTTGCGAGACTCTCTTGCGTTTAGTACAGGGCTTGCAGCTCTCCTGTCACTCATCATTTGTAGGTTTGCGTGGCACTCTTCTTTACTTATCTTTAATTCGTCAAGGCACGCCTGCCATCACTTCCGTTTCTTTGTGTGGAGCAGGGATCAAGCACTATTGAATGCAACTTCATTGGTGTCCGTCCGCTGCTCCAGATGTGATTGAGGTACTATTTGTTGTTTTTAACTTTAAGTGCCCCACAAACAGAAGGCTTGGGACTGGCAAAAACGTGCACAGCAGGCACAAAAGTGCAAAATTTTATTTTTTTAAGCTAACTTTATTTTAGTTTGCCAAGTCGCCTTTTCTCAGTTTCTTCTCATGTTTCTTTTTGCTCGTGGGCGCTGTTGTCAAAAGATAATTAACTTGTTCAAAATATGCGAGACCCATTGCATTGGAAATGCTTGTTTGAGATTTGTTTCTAAAGAGTACATTTTTTTCACCCGAGCAGATTAGATCCAGAGGACAGGTCCACTTACAAAGTTTTCTTATTTTTAATTGTACATCACCACTAGTGATACATTCCTAGCATTTTTGAAGCTCTGTGGTGATGTGCAATTCTCATACATGGATATTGACATGCAGTGCATAGATTACATCCTCAGAAAGGCTTTTTGAGCATAGTAAGAACATCTGTGCCTGGTTGTAGGTGCTTTGGGAGCCCTCCCACCCCATTGGTTCGTACCATTTAACCTTAGAGAAGGAAGCAAAAGGATATGAGGAGGAAATGAGAGTGACCGTCCCTTCATTTTGCAAGCCACACAGTGTGCAATATGCCAAAGGATTCCCTTCCCCAAAATACATTTAGATTGCAGATTCTACAAATTAAACCAATGGAAGAATCTCTCATAGCTACCTATTTTTTTCAGTTTCATCACAAGGGTGTGGCTGGGATTCCAAGTGCATTTTTAAAAAGCGTGTATTTGATAAATCTTTCATTACTATTTCCAACTCTCTACTTGAAACTATATGTTGAATGCCTTATTCAATGTACTTTTATGCTGTGAATGTGAGAAAACTAATTAACAGACAAAACATGTACTTGAGACAATTTTTCAGTTTTGTACAGTAGGCCTAACAAATAAATGAGTATACGTTTTCTTCCCCTGCGAAGCATAATATAAGATGAATTAATGTCCAAATGCTGGTCTTGTATCTTTTTTCCTGTATATTTTTTCTAGCCAAGGAGATGTAACTTTTCAAGGCTGGAACCCCGTGGCAGAGTTGCAGGAATCAAAGTTTCCATTGTCGAGCATGAAGTCTGCTTCATGCTTCCTGCCCTTGCCCTCTGCTTGCTTTGTGGCACAGGGCAAGGGCAGGAATGTGCTGTATTTACCCAATACGGTGCATTCCTGTACTTTCCCTTTGTGCTGGTGACCTTTTGGCAGCCTAGCACCAACACTGGCACCCTTGCATGCAGGACTCCTTCTTGCACAAAAACAATTCTGAGAGGCTTTTTCCTCTTTCTATGAGTGCTGCAGTATGCAGTACACAGAGAAAAAGGAAAAAACGAGGAGAAATAAACATATTTCTCCATGTTGCGCCTCTCCTGGGAAGGCATATCTTTTTGGAACATTCCTAGATTTACAAGTAATTGTAAATCTGGAAAATGCAGCAAAATCCATCAATGTTGTGTGGGAACACCCATGCAAAACCCATGGAAGTGCCTCCCTGACGCAGAGTAATGTAACACAGCAATCTTCACTTTTTTACATTACTTGAGGTTTATGCCACACAGGGCAAAGCAAAGGGGCCTTGCACAACTTCATAAATTTCACTTAAGGTTTACGTCACTTGCGCACCATGTTGCGTGGTGCAAAAGCGACGCAAACCAAGCCATAAATATGGCCCTAAGTGAATATCTACAAGGCAACAGAAATCTTTAACTAACTAAGCATTCAGATATCTTTGCTTAACTGTGGTAAGGAATTGGTATACCTTAATGATAGTTCTGTCTAGCCGATTCTCTGTATTCTGATAAAATTATAGGCCCAGATTTAAGAAAAGTGGCGATTCATTACATGATGCGTCACTTTTCTTGCGTCACTTTTCTTGCAACACATTGCTACCCCTAACGCCACCATGGGTGCGCTGTATTAATGATACACTACACCATGGTGCATGATAGGATTAATAGCATCATAATTTCCGACACCATTGTAGTACTTTGCAGGATTATGGTGCTAATCATGCAAAGTACATAGAGGCCCATTATAAACAATGCTGTGCCTAAATTTAACACCTGCACTGAGTAGGCTTTAACAATGATGAGAAAAATGGCGCAATGAAATCTCATAGTTTCCACTTCACCATTTTTCTGGGCCTGTTACACCCCCTTGCATACATTATGCCTGGCATAGGCATAATGTGGCACAAGGGTTTACACCACTTTGTAAATTTGGCGCAGCGTTTTTACCAACCTAATGCCTCATTAGGGTAAAAAATGACGCTAATGTGACGCAAGGTGACGCTACACCCTTCTTAAATTTGGGCCATAGATTTATATTACACAGTAACAGCTACCACTGTGTCGTTTTAGTTAGGTCAGAGTTTCCATAAGAGAAGATGTTTTATTTTGCTGATAACTTTGGGGCCGCTTCAAGAATCTTCACAGAACTTTCCCAAAAAAGTCCATCTGCCTCCTCACCTTCCTGGAAAGTTTTGGGGTGATCCATGAAACGAGGGCCAAGAAAAGGGGAGATCACAAGGCAGTGATTTCCCATGTTAATTCTTATTCGAAACTTCTGACGCAGCTGCAGAAAAAATGGCTGAACGTATTTATACCAAATTATGAAAAACATCTAGAAAAGCATGCTTTTCGTAATTCGGTGTACATCAGTTCATCCATTTTCAAGAAATATCTGGTTAAAGAGGGCTTGAGGTGGGCTTGAAAAGGTAACAAAAAATATAGGCATATCTGGACAGTTGGTGCTGCTGAATTCCTGTTGGAGTGCAGTGATACAGTAAAGTCAAAAACGTAAGGCCCTCTGATTGGCTGAGGGATTTTTTTCCTGTTAGCCATTTGTTTATCCTTGAACTGAAAATTGTCCTGTGGTACTGAACAATGTAATTGGCTGGCCGCAACCAAGAGAAAAGTGCTGCAACTGCATTCACAGGACTCGGTCCCAGTGTCTTAGAAGTGTTTTTAAGAAAAGGTATAAGGGTTCAGGATATGAATAACCTGACTTCCTAGTTCTTGTGGGCTGGAGGAGGGGGCACAGAAAATAAAAATGTTGCCCTGCCAGTTCCACCGTACTCCTGTGGGACTCAGTGCATACCTTAGCACTTCCTCGCAAGCCACCACTGTCCAGTGAATCTTGCACAGCACATCAGCACTGTGGGGTGAAACTTGAGTGCTAGTGCTGAGAAAGCACTGTTGTCCCGCGAAAAAAATCTAAAAATAAATAAATAGAATGGGGTTTGGGATTCCGTAGAGGTAGGCTGCTTTAAGGTTAGCAGATTCAGAGTGACGGTGATGTTGAAGGATGCTCCATATAAAGAGGCTGCTCTCCACCGAAATTTGGGAACTACCCAGAGTTCCTAGCTTCTTTTTTTGCATTATTTATGCAGCACTCGAAGCCTGAAAAGGTATTGTATTGATTATACTTGGTGCTCCCTTGTGTCTGGACAAAGTTATACCTCTCTGAAGGGCTCTAACTTGAGTGAAACAGGTATCCAGGTTGGCTTGGATGGTATTTTACCAGTCCAAAGCTGTAATATTGTGCCTGGAGTGGTAAAAGTCTTTTGTTATTTTTCAGCTGTGTTTGGATGGCACTTGCTAATCCTATGCTTAAATACTTTGATGTAAAAATGGCAAAAAGCTTTGTCACATTCTAGCTCAGGGTGGAGGGCACTATGCTAATCCTATGCTTTAAAACCCTTCTAGAGAAACAGACATTTGAGCATGGACGACCCCTGGCACTGCCTTTGAGACTCCTAGCCTCAGAGGTGGCAAAATCAGTCCCTGCCACACAGGGGCAACCCCACTTTCCTTGTTTTTTGTCAATTCTTATTTACACTAATAGTGAATAATATGCTATTATTCACAGATAGTGTACTAAAGAAGGAATTCGAGTTTGCTGGAATATGGACCTTCCTGGCAGCTGAGGTAAGTAAAAAATGATTTTAAATGATTTTGAAATGTATGGTGTGTGTGTGCCTGCGGGTGAAAGTGTGCTTATGTGAGAACAAGTATGTATATGGGTAAATGTGTGTGTATTTGTAAGCATGCATGTGTGAGTTAAAGTAAAGGTGGTGATGTCACCCCCTGGCATTTTGGTGATTTGATCTTCATGCATTTAAGGTGAGGAGATTCAGGGTGTTAGTGGTGCTGTGGGGTGCTCCATATAAAGAAACTGTTTTCCACCTAAATGTGTGAACTGGAACTACCCAGAGTTCATTTCTTCCTTTTTTGCATAATTTTTGCAACACTTTAAGCCTGAAAGAGTATTGTCTTGACTTATACTGGGTGCTCCCTTTTGTCTGGACAAAGCTATACCTTACCAATAAGAGGGAAACACGTATCAAGGATTGCCTTTATTCATTCCAGGTTGGCATGAACGGTTTTTTATGAACTCAAAGCTGTATTACTTTGCCTCGAGTGGTAAAAGGCTTTTCTCATTTTTCAGCTCAGCATGGATGGCACTAGCTAATCCTATGCAGCCTTTGCTTTGCCACTTTCTAGTTGGACTTGGGTGGCACTGTGCTAAAGCTGTGCTTAAAAACTCTGCTGGAAAAGAGATACTTGAGGTGAGCAGATTCCGTGTGTTGGTGGTCCAATAGGAGGTGCTCTCCACCTAAGCCTTGGAAATATCCAGAGTTCTCTGCTATCTTTTTTGCACAATTTATGTGGCACTCTAAGCCTCAAAGAGTATTGTCTTGATAACTATATATTAATATATTTCTTTTTTGTTTCACTAAAAACCTTGCAGCAGTTTGATGAATCTTCAGGAATCTTTCCCAAAAAAGGTTAATGCACATCAGCTCCTTCCTGTATAGATTTGTACTGATCTGTCATAAAAGAAAAAGATGGGCTCCCCTATGCAATTTCTATAGGGAATTTTAAACAGCACTACAGCCAAAACAGCTAAATGGAATTTCTCCAAATTTGAGAGATCTTTACCCAGAAAGCATGCTCTTTGTGATTTGGTGTAAATCTGTTTAGAGGTTTTTGAGAATTTAAGGGTCAAAATGTATAGATATATTGAAAGTTGGACTTGAATAAAAAAATTCAAGCTCCCTGAGTGGTTCAGAGGGATATTTAGAGCAAATGCTCTGATTGCCTCTCGGCAACATTAACAGAAATGTTGTGGCTGCTATTACAGGACCCGGGACTTGGTTCCTGTGTCCTGAAAATGTTTTTAAAAAAGGACATGAGGAGGGAGAGTAGGGATAACCTGACCCTCTAGAGCTTGTGGAGGGTTCCCTGGGGTCAAACTTTAAAAAACATTTGACCACACTGTGTTCCCACACGACTGCCAGAAAGGGGATGGGAGCGTGTGTGTACTAACTTTTGGTCCTATTTCCCCCGAGGACCGGTAGATTATCTAGAGGGTCCCATCACCGAGGTTAGAGACAAGTACAAAGAATCCAACAGCGGCCTTGCAGAGTGTTCACCCGTCCTCCTGCCTGTGGGATGAGGAGGTGTACTCCAGTGCTACTCACTTGGCCCCCAGACAGGAGCCACTTTTATACTTTCCTCTGCCAGGGGGAGCAGAGAAGATGTTGGCTGAAGCTATGAGGGCCTTGGGGATCTTCCATGTGCCCTCAACAACCATGTAAGTTCTGGGTGCCCCAGATGAGACCCAGGCACCCACCAAAATAAATGCTGATTCCATCCACTGCTGCCAGAAAATGTCGACTACACAGTGCAGGAGGTGGCTGGGGCTGCGAGTGCCTTGGGTCTCCCCTTGTAGGCCTCCAACGACCCCTCAGTAAAAATGTAAAATATCATGTGTGCACAAGGCCACACAGAAAGGGCGGAGCAGATTCACTGTTCATAAAATATTCACAATTCCAAAGAGTACCCCCCCAATGTCCTGTGAGGGTTTTGTTTATTGTATGATTTTTTTCTTGTGCACCCCAAGGAGGGACAGGACACCACCAATGAGTGATGTAAGTGTTGTGGGAGGCTGCAGGGAGCGCAGAAGCCCCCAGGAATATTTTATAAAAAAACTTACATGAAGCCTACTGGGCTATAGAATTGATGACCCCCCAGGAGAGGGTTTGCATTATATTCAAGCTCGCATATTTTTTTTTAAAAACAGACTCTTATTAGCATTTTACCCAAAACATAGTCCAGAGATGGTTGCAGAAATACATTATACAGAGGTCATTATCCTTATGCAGTGCTATATTGTAATTTAAGTCAGGTTAGCCACTCTCCTGGTCAACTCAACATTTGAACCTTTTCAACTTACACTCTCTACGCATTTGGCCGATCCTACCACCCTGGTCACCTGATCCATTTTTTAATATGTCTTTATATCAATTTGCTATGTCTCATGTGATGCCCTCCCTTTCAGCAACCACGTGTTGTGTAGAGGACATGGAACTACCTGGGAGGGTAAATCAGGAGCTTTCAAACATTCAATTAGCCGATCCCAGCCTCTTGCTATGTAAGGACTATATACCCTTTTGCCGCATTTATATATAATACTTGTCCTTCTATTTCTGCCCAAGTCAATAATGTTCTTCTCCAGCATTCTACATCTGGGCCCTTGGATGACTTCCAATGCATTGTTATATCTCTTTTGGCTAAGATGAGGGCAAAGTCTATCAATTTTGTAGTTAATTTAGAGGATCTTGGGCGTGGAAAAAACCCCAATGAGCCATTCATAGAAGTAGTCTTAACTCGTCTTTCTGTCACTTCATTTATACAGTAGAATACTTCCTCCCAGAACTCCTGCATCTGTGAACAGGCCCACATCAAATGAACAAAAATCAGCTTTGGGTTCAGAGCCCCGGGGGCAACAGGTGTTATCAATATTAAACATATAAACTATTTTATCAGGTGTGAGGTTAGCTCTGTGCAGTATATAGAAGTTTAGCAATTTAAAATGAGTGTTCTAGATATTCTACTGGTGTGTGATAAACTGAAGGCCCATTTCCCTTTGTCTATTGCGAGATCAAGGTCCCCCTCCCATTTAAGCGGCAGGGCATCCAGTGGGGGTTAGTGCATGAGTTCGAAATGCATTGTATAATTGTGTGACTGCTCTGATCTTACCGTTTATAGTACATAGTGTCTGGCAGCCTACATGAGCTTTGGGCTCTAATGGTCCTGTTACCCAGTGCTGTTTGATTTTAGTGGCTAACATTCTATGCAGTAGAAACTGACCTTGTTGTAACCCGTAATTCACTGCTAGGTCTCCAAAGGGCATAAGAAGCCCATCTGTATACAAATCTCCCAATGTAATGATACCTTGTTCCTCCCAACTCAGCACCCCCGCAGATTCCGCAGACCTGGTAAAGTTACTAAGGATCTCAACGGGAGGTCAGGTGCATAAGGAGATTTCGTCTGAGTGTGCTGCAGAGTACGTAGCCAGCAGTGTCGTACTACTTGTACTTCTGCTGTGTCACCGGGGCAAGCCAATTAGGGTGGCAACAGGATGCGCAGCAAAGTGAGGTAAAGGGGGGTCCTACAGTGTAACATCTCATCTGCCTGCCGCCACCAGTCCAGCCACTGCGCAAACCATTGATGTTGACCCGCTAGGTAATATAGTTCCATGTCTGGGGCAGCTAGTCCCCCTCTGTCGACGGGTGTTACAATCTGTTCAATGCTACTCTACGTCTACCCTTCCCTCAGATGTGGTCTATTAGTATTGTGTTCAGTTCGCGGAAAAAGGATTTTGGTAGAAAAATTGGTAACGTTGTAAATAAATAAAGCAGCCTCAGCAAAACCACCATTTTAGCTACCGCAATGCGGCCTGCCACTGACAGTGGGAGCTTCCCCCAGAATGCCAGACTTTCTCTGAGTTTCCTGACCTCTGCACCCATATTCCCCTCCTGTAGGTCACTTGGGTCATGATAGATTTGGACTCCAAGATATCGGAATGTGTTTTCCTCCCACTTTAAACCGTGTAATTCTTGAGGGAGGTGTGCATGACGCTGCAGTGGGAATATGAAATATTTTTGTCAATTAATGTGGAAGCCTGATATTTCCCCAGAGCCTTCGAGTAGAGAGACAGCATTCTGTAGACTGAGTCTGTATTTCTGAGGAAAAGAATCATATCATTTGCATATAATGATATTTTATGCGATTGCCCATGTATTGCTAACCCGTCCTAGTGATTTCCCACCCTGGCTGCGTGTGCTAACCGTTCCACTGCTATTGCAAATAGGAGAGGGGAGAGAGGGCAACCCTGGCTTGTGTCTCTGCCCACCATATATGACTCTGAAATTGTTTTATTTGTCTTGGCCTGGGCAGTGGGTTCAGCATATAGCAGTTTGTTCCATCGGATGAAACCTTGTCCCAATGCCAACTTTTCCATAGCTCCATATAAATAGTCTCATCTCAGACTATCAAATGCCTTTTCTATAACAATTGCTATTATCACTGCTCCATCACTGCTCCATCTCTGGACGTTGGGAGTGGAGGAGGGATGCAAGGCGTCTAATGTTGGTGGCCGTACTACTGTTCGGGATAAAGCCTGTTTGGTCCAGATGGATCCATTGTGGCATGCATGGGAGGACACGTGTAGCCAGCATCTTACTTAGGATTTTGTAATCCATATTCAACATGGACAAGGGGCGGTATGACTATACCGCAGTAGTTGGTTTCACTAAGGCCTCTCTTGTCGTAGGGGGTAAACAACCTCTTTCTAGAAACTCAGTGTGGAGCTCCACTAAGCGAGGAGCTAACTCTATGCAATATGTGGCATAGAATTCCACTGGGAGGCCATCTGCACCAGGTACCTTGCTCCTGGCCATCGCTCTGATAGCTGACTTAATCTCGGAAATGGTGATCAGTCCTCCCAGCTCCTGCATTTCTTCCCCCTGGAGATGTGGGATGTTTCTCATCTCAAGGAACTGCTGGTGGGTGGGAGGAAGGTCCGCTTGAGGCGGGGCATATAGGGAGGTGTAATACTCAGCAAATCTATCATTTATATCAGTTTGGCGAACGAATCGTTCACCATTTGCGGCCTCTAGTTCTAGTATCGGGGAGTTGCCGGGGGTCAAGTTCACCAACCATGCTAGCAAAGTTCCACCTTTGTCAGTTTCAGCATGTGCTCACACTCTGTAAGACTTATAGTCAAAACAACGCAGTTTCCCTGTTATTGTCGCAACCTCCTCTTTAGCTTCTAATACTTTCGGTGCTAGGGTGGGGTCAGCTAGTCTGTCACATTCCAGCGTACAAAGAGTCTATTCCTTGTCTTCCAGTTCCCGAACCAGTGTACGCCTCACCTCCACTACTTCCGCTATACACCTGCCTCTAATTACTGTCTTAAACGCTTCCCATTCCATTGCTGTAGAGGAAGCGGATATGGCATTCTCTGAAAAATAGCCCTTTATGGCCTCCCCAATAGTCTGGTGAGATAGTATGCCATCTAGATTTTCTTCTTTTAGTCGCCAAGTTGGTATGCAAGGGCGCTCTCTATGTCATGCTAATGATAAGGGCAGAGGGTTGTGGTCAGATAACGTCCTACATAAGTACTCTGATGATTGTGCAGTACATCTGGCGTGGCCGAGAAGGTATCCAACCTAACATGAAGGTCATGCACCCCTGAGAAAAAGGAGTAGTCCCTCTCCCCAGGGTGCATTTGCCTCCAGGAGTCCACTAATCCCCAGTTACTTTGCCAGTTTCGAAATGATTTGGCTGCCAGTGGTACTGGGGAGTTATTTAGAGAAGGGTGTGATCTGTCGAGAATAGTGTCGGATACACAATTGTAGTATCCCTCTAGTAGTACTACTTGTGCCAGAAATTGGGCCATTATCTCTGATAGTTTGTTGAGGAAGGGACCTTGATCATGGTTGGGTGCATATATTCCCGCTATTGTGAGGTCCTGGCCCGCCAGCTGTCTGGACACTAGGACATATTGCCCATCCGGGTCAATCAGTTCGGTCATTGCTCTGAAGGGTACTTCCGGTCGTACCCATATCAAAACCCCCCTAAAAAATGCAGAATAGGTTGTAGCATATAGTTGGCCCGCTATCGCATCTTGAGCGCATCACGCTCTTGGGCTGTAATGTGAGTCTTCTGAATCAATACTATGTTTATCCCTCTCCTTTATTGGTATGAGTGTACTTTATATCTTTTTGCCATGCTGTTAAGTCCCCTTACATTCCAGCTGTTAGAGAGGATGCCATGAGGACAGTGGACTACATGGGCAGTGATTCCTAAGGTGGCCTAAGGGATACGGCCACCTCGGACGAGATGCGGTTGGATCATTCAGAAGCAGCAGTGAGTGTATTGACATAGTGCAACACTTTTCCAAGCTTTCACAACTTTAACATAACATACCCAACTTCCCCTCCCCAGGACGGAGTAGAGTAACCTCCCCATCCAAACCAGTATATATAACAATAAGGAGGCAGCCGGGATGGCACTCTGTGGGCCTGTTCAAGTGTGTAGTATGGAAATAGGCCCTCATGCGCAACATTGTCACGGATCCACTGCTCCAGAAAGTCAGTCATGTCTGCTCCTGTTCCCTCAATTCTCTCCGGAAGGCCGATAATTCTAATATTGCTCCTCCTGGTTCTTTTTTCTGAGTCTTCTGCTTGTGCTTCAAGTGATTTTATCTTGCCTTCAAGTGTATTCACATGGTCTCTGATTTGGTGAATCTCCGTTGGCACACTCTCCAGGATACATTCCATGGAGGAGACGCGGTCTGCTAGCCTTTTGTGGTCATCCATTAGTATCCCCAAGTCTGTCGCTATTGTGTCAATTTTGAGCTCTAGTGCCTCCCTGGAGCCTGCTATGGTCTGCAGTATGGTGTCCAATGTTGTTTCTGATGTTTGATCTGCACAAATATGTGATGTGGGGGTTGCAGCTGTGGAGCACGGCAAGAACAATCCTCTTTGGCCCCCTTGCTCTATTCCCTCGTTCTTCAATGCTTTGCCTATGATGTAGGGGGTTGGGGTGTTTCAACACCACATCGAATTAGGTGCGATGGGTGGCGGTCCCCAATGGGTGCTATATCTTTCCCAGTTCAATCCGAGTCCTTTCATGCAGGCGGCACCCCCTTGCTCCAGCTCAGGGTGCCCGGTTCAACCAGTGCCAATCAGTATATCCGGGGTGAACGAATTGGAGAAGCCCTTAGGAACAATAAGACCGCTGGGCAACAGTTGTGTGGTAGTTCAGTGGCGCTGCATGCTCTTCATGCTGTTTCTCCTCCATCCCCAGGCCAGGTTTAGGCCCAGGGGGATGTAGGCAGCCAGGGCATGGAGGACGTCTTCTTCCCGCAGCCATCCACGACTGGTTATCTCAGTGTTGGGGGCCAGTCGCCCTGATCGTGGGGCCCCAGTTCCCACACTTGCAGGGTCTCACGCCTCTCCCTCCGCCTATCATTTTGGCCGCTCCTACACTCCCTCTTCCAAGTAGGGGGAGGCTTAAGGTCTCTCAGTCAACTTGCTCTCTGTCAACTCGCAACACCAGTGGGCCCTCAGTCTCTTTGGGGTCCCTTCCAGATAGTCCCTCCAGGGGGTGGTCCCCCCAGCGCCAGTCGCCAGCCCCAGGCCGTCTTTCTACCCCCTGCGTTCAGGCTCAGTTTTTCGGGGTGGCCTGCCGGAGGTCTTGCTTCAGTGTCCCCAGACCTATTGGGTCTCGTACTTCTCCCCCTGTCCTCCGATCCAGCTCACCTCCTGCGTCTCCTGTTCTGGGCAAGGGGAGGGGTTTACAGGGTTTCCAAAGCCCCACCCAGGCCGTCCGTCATCTCAGAGGGCCCACAACCTTTTCTCCTCAGGATCCCCCCAGGGAGACTAAGATCAGCTGGCACCCCCAGGCGCCAGCTGTGACCCCCAGGCTGGGTATCCTCCGTCCATGTGCTGGCTTAGCCCTGTGGAGGGGCTGCCCAGGAGAAGCAGGGGGGACCATCCAAACCTCTGTGGCCTCGCTACCTGGATTCTCCAGGCACCCATCTTGACCAGATGTTCCAGACGCCCCGTGCCCTCCTGTCATGAACACCTCGCCGTACCCCGATGACTCCTCAGCCCCCAGGGACCTCGGCGAAGGCAGGTAAGCGTTACCGAGTCTCCCCAATCTGACGCTCACCTGGGGCCGAGCCACGAGGCGCCCCCATTTTGTGTGCAAATCTCCTCTGGGCCCGTAGGGCGCATCTGGGCTTCCAGCTCGTATTGTGAGCTATCCGGGGACCAGAGCCATGCCACCACCTCAGCGATCCCGCAGGCCTTCAGTAGCTACAGGGTTGGGCAGGAATGTGGTTTTTGTTGTGAACTGTGGAGGTCTGCTGGGAGAGCCGCAATTTGCGTGCTACTCTATATGTCTCAGGCCACGCCCCCAAGCACTCGCATAGTTGAAACTTTTGTTCTTCAGCTCTGGAATGTGGGGACCCTTAGTGGTTAGACTTATGAGGGCTGGAGAGTGTAAAGGAAGACCCTTTCACATGCTGGTGGTTACTTAGAATATATACATGTCTTATTGACAAATTCATTGATAATCATTTAAATGTTTATATTGATAATGAATGTATTTTAAAACAATTATTGATTTCATTTGTTTTACTGATGAATCCTAACATGTGGTTACTGTTGCTATTAATGTAAATCCACGACAAAGCCAGCAGGCCTGCCTTATATAAAATGACATTCGTTTATATTGTGATGTTGCATCTGCTATTGATTTGAGGGTGTCATCCGGCTACTTCACAGAAAAAACGTTATAGTTCAGTATGATAATACTGTCTTATTTTACATTACAAAATACCCAGAAATTCACTGAAAAAAAGTTAAAGAGATGTTCAAGTTAGGTTAAAATGTCAGTTAAAACATAGCATTTTAAACTCAAGAAAACACTGAAATTAGCCAGTTATAGTTTACTGACGTAACTAGAACTAGCAACTCCACCAAGCAACTCTTATGACTTCACATATTCCATCACATATGACATGGTTAATGACATCATTGATGAAATGACTGATGACATCTCAAATGACATCATTCATGAAAACACTGCGCAGTGCCTGTAGAGGCACAAGTTCTAGCCAGGTCAGTAAATTATAATTGGTGATTTCCAGTGTTTTTGAGTTTAAAATGTTACATTTTAACTGACATTTTCACCTAACTATAATGTCACTTTAACATTTGTTTTCTGTCAATGAATTTCTGTGGGGGTTTTTAAGCGTAAAATAAGATTTTATTACCTTTCTTAAATATACCAACCTGCCCCTGTGTGTCGCCTTCAGGTGCACAGAAATACACCAAATTTGGCAAAAATCTAGGTCTTTACTCAGAAAGCTTGTTTTTTGTGATGTGATGTAAATCGGTTCATCTGTTTTCGAGAAAATTAAGATTCAAATGCTAGTGATGCTGGACTTCTGCGGTATCACAAGTTTAAAAAAAAGAGCAATCTGATTGGCCGAGAGGGCCTCTTTTCCTGTCGGCTGCTTTGATTAGCTGGCTGCAACATCAACAGAAATCTTATGTCTGTGGTTAAAGTACATGGGGATGCAGCATTGCAGAGGGGTGGCCACCCACAGGGTTGAACCAGGGCCTAAGTCCAGGTCCTGACTACAACCTCAAACTGTATGGGTCAAAAGGTATGCTCAAGGGGGGCGTGGCCGACTGCAGAGCAAGATGGCCACTTGTTAAATTGGCTCCTGTCTTCTATCAGCCCTATCTCTTAACATCTGAGACAAAATCCATTTCCCGCCCCAATATAGCCAAAGATTTAGAGGATATTGGTTGTGGGGATACTAACTCACTCTCAATTGCACCCAACGATGACCTGCGACCCCACTACGAGGCAAGGCCCAGATTGCAGTAATAAGCAACAGCCTTGCGTACAGACCCAGCAGCTGCCACAACCTATATACCGAGGCACACCCGGAAAGAAGCCACCTGTTGGGTGTTGGACATGCAGACTGAAAAGGTGAATGGGCAAGGGACAGACAGGGTGTAAGAGGTGCTTTTGCCACCTACTACACACAACTATACTTACCAGCTATGACCCCTACGGTGGAGGAATCCCGAGAACTTCTGGCAGATATCCAGCTCTCGAGCCTCTCAAACGTGGACAGGGCTCTCCTGGAAGAGGAATTTACTGAGGAGGAAATCATACGTGTGATACATGACTTAAACTTGGTGAAGCGGTTGGCAGTAATGACATGCTGATTGGACTTTACAAAGTAACAGCCTCCAAACTGGCCCCCACCGCCTGTGAATGTTTAGGGAGAGTCGACAGCTGGGCTCATTCATTAGAGAGCAAAGGATGGCCACCATCATTGTTATTCACAAAAGCTGTAAACCACCCGATCAGTGCACCTCATATAGGCCAATCTAACTCTTAAATTCTGAAATCAAGATACTAGGTAAGGTACTAGCCTCCCGACTGATTCAGTTGATCATGACCCTGGTTCACCCGGCTCAATCTGGTTTTATGTAGGGATGGAGCACCACTCTCAACTTACGGCACCTACATAGCATACTGGGCCAGGGTGACAGACTTCAAGAGGACGTCCTGGTGGTTTCGCTAGACACCAGAATGGCGTTCGACACGTCTGAATGGCCATATATGTTTGAGGTGTTAGCCAAGCTGGGCTTTGGCTCGCGCTTCACAGCATGGCTAATGTTCCTTTACACCGAACCGTTAGCACAATTCAAAGTAAATGGGGGAACATCCCAGGTGTTCGGACTCCAACGTGGTACCAGGCATGGTTGCCCACTCTTGCCATTAATCTTTACCCTAGTACTAGAACCTTTGGCAGCCTGGGTCAGACGGGAACCACTGGTCCAAGGCCTGTGTTGGACAACCCATGGGAGGAGAACATATATCTTTATGCAGATGACATTCTGATTTACATGATGGACCCCATCTTTACACAGAATAATGCAAATATTTACCCTGTTTGGCCGCTATTCAGGGTATACCATTATCTGGAGGGAGGCCTTTATATATATCCTACATGGAAGAACAACAAGACTGCCCGTGAATGTGAGGCAAAGATCGCCAAAGGTGGATTCCAGTAAGTCAGAATCCACATCACTACTGACCCTGACTTGTTTCATAATAGGAACCTGACACCACCAGAGGGAAGGAGCTTGCTGAGCTCAAAAAAGGCTGTGTAGGATGAGAACTCCTCTGGCCCAACGATGATCCGGCCTGATCCTGGTGTCTATGATGCACAAGTAGAGCGCAAAGGCACCGCAACGTGTATACCATAAAGTCAGCTACCACTACTGAACCCAAAACTGCCTGATTGAACATCAGAAGGCCTGCTCTCCTACCTCTACACATCGGGATAAGTGATGTCCTGTGGTAGCCCAAGAATATGTTCTGGCCAGCTGGGAATGAACAGTGGAGGAGGCAGTCTGCGGCAGAGGCCCATGGCTGCAAGGGGCGGCTGGCAACCAGAGTGAAAATATGGCAGGGAGACAGGAGCCTGTGGAGACCGGGGAGCAAGCGGAGTCCTGAAGCAGATCCGCACCTGGCGTAACTTTGTGGCCTGAGGCACCTGCAGTCTCTGCCTTGACTGGGACCAGCGCGCTCCCAATAAATGGATTGCTTGCTCTGGCACTAGCGATGCAGCGTGGTGGACGGAAGTGTGGCAGCTCAGGGCACGTGTCCAGACCCCGAGGATGTGAGGACACTGCCGTCTGAGAGTGTGTTCCTCTCCTATACAACACCCGGTGACCTGGATGACGCTGACTTGTGGACCAAGGGAGAAGATCAAGATACTTGCCCGGGGGGCACATATTGGGGGTACCATGCGCACAATTGTATCTGCTGAGGTTGCTCTGACCAGCTCCCGGCACTAGAGTGGCTTACGGTGATCCGCGACTCCCAGGTGCTGCACGTGAGTGCAAGGTGCAGCTGAGCAGCGCCGAGTATATAATTATGAGGAACACCCAGGGGTGCCCAGCGGCCTCCTCCTGATGTGAGCAGCCTTGTTTCATGAGCAGTTGAGGACCCATTGGTGGGTGTTCTAGCTCTCTGCACTGCACTACGGACTGGTGGGCTCTGTGGTGTGCCCCTCGTTTTTTTTGTGTGTCCTCATTGTGAATTCAGTTGGCTAAGTGGGCAGCCAGGTTTGATCCATCGGGGGCCACCCCACCAAGGGAGAGCCCCCCCACCATCTCCCTGTCAACTCACAAGCCGCGCAAGATTAAAGCTACTGACAGGAGCAACTGCCAGCAGCAGGCTGGCCGCCCGGCCACGTAACCAGGAAGAGATTGTGGGAATTCTTAATCATTAGACACCATCCAACTGAGCATATATACAAAACCGAATAAGGCTCAGTCCTGCATCTATGGATTACACCAGTTTTCCTATAGCACCCAGAACCTACTCCTCTTACTTATGGAGATTCTCTGATCTAGCTGACTTTGTTACTGACATCGGCCACTCATTCACTGGTGGGGGTGAAGGCAGTATCCATTTCAAACAAATTTCCAGACGAGCCAGCAGAACCAATACAAACAAGAGTGACCTTTGATTCTTGTTGAGCTTTTGAATTTCCCCTTCACCATCCAATACCCCAAAAATTACTAAGGGATGGCTTACCTTAGCTTCTGGGGTAATCACATCCACAAACACCTTATCCACATCCTGCCAGGCTTGATAAAGCATATGATGCTGCCAGAACATGGGGACGTCATCTGCCCCCTCTTCATCACATCTAGGCCACTTCTTCTTCTCCGGCTTCCCTAGTGCTTTCCTAGTGCCGTCAACCTCTTTGTGGTCCAGTAGGCCCTGTGTACTTGCCAAAGGGTGATGACGCCCAGCAACGGCAGATCCTTTCCCCACTTTCCTACAAGAAGACAGGAGGCTCTTCCTCCGCCTTCTGACCTTGTCTGTGAACTGCTCTGCCTCTGTGCAGTCCGTGTCTGACTCAAACTCTGACCTCGGTCAGGAGTTCGAGGCCCTCCGCCACCCGCAGGCTCCTACCTACACCTCATCCCTGGTGTCTAGTGGGAGAGCTCTGCTCTTCTACTAGGCTGCCGCTTTGTGCCTTTTTTCATTTTCTGAGCCTTACAATCTTTCTCCTCTTTCACTCTTATTTCTCTCCTTTTGCGCTTTTCTAGTTTTTTGTGTACCCCTCCCCATCGCTGCTGCCCCAGCGGCCCACCCCCCTTTTTCACGCCGTTTTCCCTCTCCCGCTCCCACCTCCCAGCTGTCCTCTCCTCCCCCTCTTCCTACTTAATGGCGGCCACTTTGCGGTAGGGAGAGCAACCCCACTGACCTAGTCAGTGAACTGCTCTGCCTCCGTGCAGCTCCTCCATCAAGAGCATCCCGTGTCTGACTCAAACTCTAACCTCGGTCAGCAGTTCGAGACCCTCCGCCACCCGCAGGCTCCTGCCTGCGCCTCATCCCTGGTGTCTAGTGGGAGAGCTCTGCTCTTCTACTAGGCTGCCGCTTTGTGCCTTTTTTCATTTTCTGAGCTTTTCTATCTTTCTCCTCTTTCACTCTTATTTCTCTCTTTTTTGTGCTTTTCTCGTTTTTTGCTTCTCCCTCCCCGTCGCTGCTGCCCTGCCCCCCTTTTTCGCACCGTTTTCCTGCTCCTGCCTCCCAGCTGTCCTCTCCTCCTCCCTCTCCCTACTTAATGGCAGCTGCACCGCTGGCGCGCGGAAGGCAAGCCTGAGGCTAGCCCGTCTGCGCCCGTCCGTGACCGGACCGCGGACAGCGCCAGGACCCCTGGACCTCCTGCCTGCCACCTCTACACACCAGCAGCACTCCACGCACTCAACCCAGGACACAACAACAACTACAAGCTCTCATCTCCAACCGAAACCCACGGACCATTCAGCTGCCTCCGCTGCTGCCAATCCTTCACCTCGCCAAGACCTTGGACTCGGCACGATCCACTTGCAATAACACACCGACACCAAAGACCCTGAAACGCATCCTCCTCAACATCTGATCCCTCCATAAACACCCCTCCAAAATCTGTGACCTCCTTGACAGCACCACCCCGGATGTCGCTTTCCTCACCGAGACCTGGACCAACACCACCTCAGGCCCGGACATCGCCATCACCATTCCCCAAGGATACAAGATCACCTGGAAGGACTGCCCCAGCTGCCCCAGAGGGTGAATCCCCCACAAGTCCAACATATGTCTGAGCACACACTCCAAAGACCCCAAAAGCCTGATGAAACACCTTAATTTCAAACTACAGACCAGCCCGACATCCACCCTCAGAGGAACCCTCATCTACTGCCCACCAGGACCCCGAGCACCCTTCTCCGAATCCATCACTGACTGCATCACCGCACAAGCCATCGCAGCCACAACTACACCCAGCTAGGAGACCTCAACTTCCACCTCGACAACCTACAAGACCCCAACACTACATCCCACCTAGACAACCTCCACAGCATAGGGCTCCGACAGATCGTGACGGAACCAATGCACTCAGCAGGACACACCCTCAACCCCATCTTCACAACAGGAGCATCAGTCACCTTCAGCCACACCTCCGAACTCCCATGGACAGACCACCGATGCATCCACTTCACCTTCAACACACCCACCAGCCTCAGACCCCAGCACCAACCATCTTGCAGAAGCTGGGCAAGAATCACCAACGACCAGCTCACCACCACCCTCGCTAACACCGCCCCCTCCATCGCACACAATGATGACCTGAACACCGCAGCACGCACCTTTCACAAATGGATCGCTGACTGCGCCAACGACATAGCCCGCTTCAAGGAAAACAACAGCACCCACGCCAAGAAAGCCAGCTGGTTCACCGCAGAACTCAGGGAATCCAGACGCACTTGTCGAGAACATCTGGAGAAACACCAAGTCCACAGAAGCCCAAAACAACTTCAGAGCCGCCACCACCGCACACCACCAACTCATCAGAAGCACCAAAAGAAAAGCAATACAAGACAGAATCTCCTCACCTGTACACAACAGCAAGGAACTCTTCAGCATCATCCAGGAGTTCACCCAGCCCAACAGTGAAACAACAGACATCCCACCCTCAGACAACCTCTGCGACAGACTCAACACCTACTTCCACCACAAAATCAAGACCATCTATGACAGCTTCAACGAGGACAACCTATGTGCAGAACCCCCTCCACCGGAACCTGAAACCAACAAACCAATGATCATCAACTAGACCCCCCTCACCACCGAAGGCACTCTGAAGACAATGAAATCCATACACTCCAGGGACCCCACGGACCCATGCCCCCACCACATCTTCAACAGAGCCACTGACCTCATGGACCCCAAGCTCACCTCACCATCAACCACTCCCTAGCTGACGCCTCCTTCCCAACACACTGAGATCAACCCCCTCCTCAAGAAACCCTCGGCAGACCCCACCTACCTCAAAAACTTCAGGCCCATCTCTCTGCTCCCTTTTCTAGCGAAAGTCCTCAAGAAAGCCATCAACAGCCAACTCGCCACTTTCATCGAAGACCACAACATCCTCAACGCCTCCAATCCAGAGTCAGAAAAAACCATAGCACCCAAACAGCCCTCCTGGCCGCAACCGACCACATCTGCTCCCTGCTGGATAAGAGAAAGATGGTGGCACTCATCCTGCTAGACCTATTGGCGGCGTTCGACACAGTCTCCTACCACACCCTGATACGCAGACTTCACAAAGCCAGCATCAGAGACATGGACCTCGACTGGATCCATTCCTTCCTCTCTGGCAGAACCCAATGAGTGAGACTCGCCCCCTTCCTCTTGGACCCCACACCTACCACCTGTGGAGTTCCCCAGGGATCCTTCCTCATCTCTACTCTGTTCAACGTCTACATGGCCCGCTAACTGCCATCGTCAGGAGCTACAAAATCAACATCACCTTCTACGCCGAGGACACCCAACTCATCATCTCACTATGCAACAAACCCAACTTCTACAAAGGCATGGGAGCAGTAGCCAAATGGATGAAAAGCAGCTGCCTCCAACTGAACGTGAACAAGACAGAAGTTCTCATCATGGGCCCCCAGCCCCACGCGTGGAACGACTCATGTTGGCCACCCACCCTCAGAAACCCGCCCACCCCCACGAACCAAGCCCAAAACCTCTGGATCATCCTTGACTCCAGACTCAACATGGACCGCCAAATCAGCTAGGTCACATCCACCTGCTTCCATACCCTCTGCCTCCTATGCAAGACCTTCAAATGGATCCCTCTTGAACACAGAAAGACCGTCACACATGCCCTCATCACCAGCAGACTGGACTAGGCCAACGCGCTCTACGCCGGTATCAACAAGAAACTCACCCGCAAACTACAGAAAATCCAGATTGGTCCTCGACCTGCCCTGACACTGCCACATCCCTCAACATCTGCGAACACTTCACTGGCTTCCAATAGAAAAAAGAATCACCTTCAAGATCCTCATCCACGCACACAAAGCCCTCCATGACACCTGACTAGCCTACCTGAACAGTCGACTCAACTTCCACATACCTCACAGGACCCTTTTATCAGCCCACCTCTCTCTCGCCGAAGTACCCCGCATCAGGAAAACAAGAACAGGGGGACACTCTTTCTCCCACATCATAGCCACAGCCTGGAACGCCCTCTCGCTACACCTCAAACAGACTACTCCCCTCCTCAACTTCACAAAGGAGCTAAAGACATGGCTTTTTGAAGAACCACCTCACTGATGGATGCTACACGACCACCTCTCCTCCAGCGCCTTGAGACCCTTACAGATGAGTAGTTGCGCTTGACAAGCCCTGATTGATTGATTGATTTGAGCCTCCATCAGCATCCATACCACAATGCAACCTCTTTACAGGGGAGGGCCCCTGGAGCACTTTCTTTTCCCAAATGTCATTCCCATGACCTTCCTTAGGTAGTTTACAAGCTGGTAGTATTTAAATTTAGAAAGAGTACCCTCCATTAGTTCTCTAAGTGTTGACCAAGATATCAGCACGTTATCCTCCAGGATTTGTCCTCACTTCGCAATTCCTTTTTCCCTCAAGGGGGTGGATAACTCATCCTGGAGACATTCAGGAGAGCCCGTTGTCAGCGTGTGACCTTATATTATTTTATATTATTATGATAAGGTGACATGTAAAAGGGCAGTAACATCTACTACCTTTAGAGGTTGACTCAAATCTTTGGACTCAGACAGAAGTATGAGATCATCCAATTAAACAATGAGAATAAATAACCATCAAACAATATACGGAATATGCAATAATGATTCCTTAATTTAAACTCACCATGACCTATGTGGTCATGAATCACCACACCAGTTTAGTAAAGTTTAGACATTTATTGCCCCCAAATTAACAATGCTAAAGTCACGTAAATGATGCGCAAGACCAAATGCTAGAAATATAGAAATAACACACACTGTCCAAAACATTTAAAGACTCTCAATCTTGCCAATGCATTTACCACTAAATACTCCAAAAGAACAATACAGAACAACAACAGAATTAAGTGAATATTTGGAAACGGCATACATTTAGTTTGTGCAGTTGAATTAATTACAATCATTTAATATATATTCAAAATCAAATATAATGATAGGCATCCCTATCTATTACTCTAATTTGAAAAGCATGCGTGGGCTTTATGCAAAAATAAAAATAAGATCGAATTTTTGGGAAAATATTTAACTATGGCACTAACCTTCTAACTATGGTTTCTAAAGGGAAAACCTGCAAAAGAAAAATAAATGCACATTGGTTATACCTCTCCTAAATGAGATAGCAGCTTCCAGAACCTTCATCAGCAGAGTGCAGGGACAGCAGGTCTTCAGTCAGCATCAGAAACATGAGGGGGGCCACAGTTCAGTAATGTTGGGCATAACGTATCTGAACTGTTACAATCATGAATAACACTCAATGGATCTGAACTGCACAGCTCTGAATAAAAAACTGACTTACATCTCCTAAAGCTCTGCTAAATCAAAATCCCAAAACGTTACTAGCTAAACCTCTATTGGACAAGACTATGACGTGGGTTAGTGCGCAGCCAATAAAACATCATATGCGCTTCAGATGTATCTTTTCTTTGTTCCGTCTAGGATAGGGTCACGTTCACGCTCCTCTCTGGATGGCAGATTCCGTACAAATAAGACATTTTTTTAAAGTCAGCAGAACACGACATTTAGCTAACATTGCTTTAAAAAACTAAAGCTTATTGTTAAAAGTTGCAACATTTATCTCAAGGAAGTACAACAAGAGAAACAAGAACAGGACAGAATTTTCCACTGTGCAAGTCACACAGGATGTTTAATAAACAATGTTTGCAAAGCGTTTCAGCAAGATCAACATTACATTAAACATCATGCTTCTGGAAAAATACTAAAACATGGGCCTTTCAACTAATGCTAAACATGAAGAATGAAACATTTCTAGTAATTTCATACCATTAGTTTTGTAGTTCAATAATATTATTCATGTTTTGTCAATGCATGTAGTTATAATTAATCAAAATCCATTTTCATCAGCATTTATTATTTCACATAGCACTCTGCAAGTTTATTTTTCTAACACTAGTTTTTCAGTTAGGCCTTTTAATACACATTATGTTTTAGTGGCTCATTTTTATTAATGATGTTTGCTCCCCATCAGTCCCTCCTCTGATGGCTATATGTGCCTTCACGAAAGAATACTACATGAATTCTTTAATAAGACAACTCAAAATTTTGTTTAGTATATCTACAGTTAGGCTTTCTCAAGTTTTTAAAATTTCTTAAATCACAAAAATATCCGTTCTTATCTTTTCCATTTCTATTGCTTCCTTCCTCTGTTTATTTCTCATCCTTTCTATTTGTGTGAATCTATACAGTTTGTAAAGTCTGATTATACAAATGAGATACCCAAACACTATTAATAATGGTTTCAGTATAATTCCCACAATACCTTGACCATGCTTTCCCAACCATTTTCCCATTTCAGTGAAACTTTTGCCTAGATTTTCCCACATAGTTGGTTGTTTCAGGTCCTTTAATTCATAATTCAAATTCGTCAAATTTCTAAAATAACTTCTGATTTATTTACTGTTATCAGGGATAAAAGTGCAACAACATGTACTTGCACCCATTGTTTCTATTGTGATTGGAATTCATGGCCTTTAAAGAATCAGAAAGTGAAAGAAAAGAAAAATAGATTTAACTATGCAGCCAAAACAAAAATCAAAAATCAAAATAGTCTTCAGTTTTCTTTGTGATTATTTATAGCAGCTTTCAGGTTCTCCAGAATTCAAAAATTGGTTTAGCAGCTTTGTCAAAATCAGTTTTGAATATCTCTTAGTAGATCACAATCTGCTGATCACTAATTATTACTTCCAGTGTATAATATCTCTCTTGGTCATTTGGCAATGCAATTTAAAAACTCAGCTCAAATGTGATTTCAAGTTCCAAAATGTAGAACTGGAACCTCACGGTCAAAACAAAAAAGGACATAAACTTGTGTTCCCACTCATCAGCTGCAAGGTATGCCCAATCAGTACCTGAGTATCTTCAACTTGCAACCCTCTTCCTTTTTGATTTTCGACTTGCATTTGTTTCTTCTTCACTCAAATCTGTTTCTTCTGGTGTTTCTGCTTCTTCATTTATGCTTAACAACACATCAGGAACTTTTTCAGTTGCATGCAAAGAAGGCCATTTATCTCCTTTCATAGTTTTTCTAGACAGTGATTTCACAACCGGACTTATGATTCTTCTTGGTTTAGCAGGAATTTGACAATCTCTTCTTTGACTTTGAGTTGTTTCACCTGCACCATCAGCCACTTCAGGAGGAGTCAAATCTGCATGACTTTGATTCAACTCAGCTCCACTTTTGGCTACTTTAGGAAACAAGATTTGATTTATCTCGTTCTCCCAATCGTCTGCTTCTGGGAGAGTCTTCCTTAGACTTGACTCTCCTGCTACATCTGCTTCTGTTTCTGCTGATAGAGGAGTTTCTCCTCTATCTTCACCAGTTTGCACTGTCTTTACTTCTGCAGTCTCTTGTTCTGTTTCTGTCACTTGCTCTAGAGGAAATTGTGCAGTTTCTGCTGGTCCTCTCAGGAACACCGGATCTTCTTCAAACAAAGGATCTGACTCAGTTCGTAACTCAAGCACACTTCACAGCAGTCTTCGTTACCAGGATAACCTGGTATGGGCCCTTCCACCTAGGCTCCAAGCAAGTCTTCAGCACGTGCTTCTTGATCACCACCCAATCACCAACCCAAAGACTGTGACACTAATCCTGGGATGGTCGCACGGCTGTTGCTTCTACCTGGTGAGACAAAGAGGAAACCACATCAGCTAGACCCTTGCAGTAATCCAGCACTAAGTCATCTGTTATGCTTACAAGTGCATTTGCAGGAACAGTGGGCAACCGCATTGCTCTGCCCATCAAAATTTTGTGTGGGGAGAGTCCAGCCTTTCTGTCAGGTGTACTTCACATGCTCATCAGAACCAAAGGTAAAGCATCAGGCCATTTCAGATTTGTAGATGCACACATTTTTGCCAATCGGGCTTTCAGAGTTCCGTTCATTTGCTCCACTAATCCAGAAGCTTCAGGTCGGTAGCTACAGTGCAATTTCTGCTCAATGTGTAAGGCTGAACATAGCATTTTTACTACCTAGTCATTGAATTGACTTCTTCTATCTGATTCTAAAGAGGCCGGAAAACCAAACCTGGGGATCAACTCTCTAAGTAACAGCTGTGCTACTGTGAGGCCATCATTTCTATGTGTAGGGTAGGCTTCAATCCAATGACTAAATATGCAGGCAATCACCAACACATACTTCAAACACCACACACAGGCAATGAAATCCATCTGCATTCTGTTAAATGGACCCCCTGATCTTCCAATCTGACTCAAATTGACAACAGTTCTTTTTCCCACGTTCATTTGCTGGCATGTAATGCATCTGTGACAAATTGCTTCCGCAATCCGTCTACATTTTGGATTAAACCAGGATTGCTTAAATGTTTGAATCATCGCATCTCAGCCAATGTGAGTTTGACCATGAAAGTATCTAGCCATTTGCATCAGAAGACACTTTGGCAAGAACACCTGCTCTTCATTTGAAACCCAAATTTAATCAATTTCTCTTTGAATGCAACCCAATTTTGTCCAGCTTCTTTTCTTATCATCTGGAACCTCATTTTGTAGTCTTTTCATTTCTTCCCAAGTATCAACCATTGTCAACAAAAAGCTTTGAACTGTCTCATCAGTATCTTTTTCCATTCTTTATTGAAAGTGGCACAATTAAGGGCACAATACTTAGCTACTTGATCTGGATAGATATTACCTATGATGACAAAATCATTTGCTTTAAAATGCGCAGTACACTTCACAACTGCGAGTTTTTCAGGAAATTGTAAAGCTCTCAATAACTCATGAATTTTGTCACCATTCCTAATTGGTGAGCCAGAAGAAGTCATGAAACCTCTCTGGGACCACAACTGCCCGAAGGCATGCACAATACCAAATCCATATTGGCTGTCTGTAAAAATCGTAATTTTAAGCTGTGATAAAATACAGCATGCTCTAGTAAGAGCAAACAATTCAGCTACTTGTGCAGAAAATACTCCTTGAAGCCATGAAGCGTCGACTATGCCAGAGATGGTGCATTAAGCATAACCAGATTTCAATATTCCTGCACTGTCTCTTAAAAAATAAAAAATATTTGATAATTTTTCTCTTATGGGGTATTCTGACTATCAGGCCTGGGTTTGGTGCACAGTTCAGTAACATCCAGGCAGTCATGTTCAACTTCAGTTACATTTTGATTTTCAGCAATGTCTACAGGCAGTAAAGTACCAGGATTTAGTAGAGTACATCTCTTTAGGGTTACATGGGGAGAGCTGAAAATAAGGAGCTCATACTTTGTCAAACGAGCATTTGTCAAATACTGAGTCTTGGTCCTGGTAAGCAAGACCTCAAGTGAGAGAGGGACCAATACAGTTAAAGAATGTCCCATCACAACGCTCTCACTCTGAGCAAGGCTGACTCCAGCTACAGCCACATTTTATAAACAGCAGGGCAAACCTGCAGCAACAGGATCCAAAGTAGCATAAAAATATGCTATAGGGTGATTTACACCACCATGTACCTGTGTTAGGACAGAAAGAGCACAACAATCACGTTCATGACAAAACAGTGAAAATGGTTTTGTGTAGTCAGGCATTCCTAGAGCTGGTGCTCTGCACAAACTTTCTCTCAACTCAGTAAAAGCTTTCATACAATCTTCATCAAAAGGGACTGGGTCAGTAATGCCTTTGTTGGTGAATCTTCGCAAAGGCTTGGAAATAACAGAAAAATTGGGAATCCATTGGTGGCAGTAACTCACCATTCCCCAAAACATCCTGACATCTCTTTGAATAACAGGAGGGTTAATTTGCAATATGACTGTAACACTTTCTCTGGGCACTTTCCTTACACCTTTCTCTATTTGATGTCCCAAATATTTCACTTCTTTCTGACAGTACTGTAATTGTGGTGGCGACACTTTATGTCAGCTTTCATCCAGATGATTCAATAAGGCAATAGTATCCTGCCTGCATGCCTCCCTTGTTTTTGAAGCAACCAGTGAGGCATCAATGTACTGAACCAATGTAGATTGGCAATGCATTTTCAATTACTCAAAATGATTTTTCAAAACCTGATTAAAAATCAACAGAGATTCTGAAAACCCTTGTGAAATTCTGCACCAACAATACACACAATTGCAGAATTTTAAACAGATGAGAAACTGAATGGCTATCCTCATGTAGAGGCACTGAGAAAAATGCTTGTGACAAGTCCACTACTGTGAACCATTCTGCATCACATGGAATTTGGAACAAAATCACTGCGGGATTGGGTACCACTGGACAACATTTGACTACAATATCATTAATCTTTCTCAAATCCTGAACTATGCAAATTTTTCCACTAGGTTTCCGCAAACCCATAATGGGTGTTACATGGGCTGCTCAACACTTCTTTCAAAACTCCTTGCTCAACAAAATCTGCAATTACAGGAGTACCTTCTTTAATTACATCAGGTGCCATTTGATATTGGGGAGTTTTCAGGAAAACTGCATTAGGTTTAACTGTGACTTTGACTGGTTCCACTCCTTTAATTAGACCAATATCTTTTCCAAAAATATCTCACAGCTTCAAATTAACTGTGTCTTGTAAATCAGTTGGCAGGTCCTGTACTGTAAATGCAGGATAAAGAGCAATAAATGGGACTTCTTCATTAATCAAATTACAACTTCCAGCTGGTAAACAGGATTCCTCATTATCACTGTTTGTTTGAATGGCAATTCCATCATTCGTGCAAGTAATCTAACATTTTAGTTTGCACAACAAAACTCTTCCCAGTAAACATACTGGACTTGAGTCACAGACTACGAATTTGAACATTCCTTCAAAAGAACTGATTTTAACAGGAATTGGCTCTGTAATCAGATTTGACAGGTGTTGATTCACTACTCCTGCAACCTGTACTTTTCTCTCAGAAAGTGGCACATTGGGAACTTCTACAGTTCTGACAGTACAGCGTGTAGCTCCTGTGTCAACTAAAATGAGACATCATGACTCATTACTGTTCCATTTACATAAGGACCACTCTGATCCACTTCTAATGAAGATGCTAGCACGCATTCTTCTTCATCCAAACTCTCACTTATAATTTCATCACTCATTCATCCTCACTGTGTTATAAGTGGTTGACTGTTTTGACTTAACCATTGACACATGTTCTGCTGAGGAACCACTACCTGCTGCTGTGCCATTGGAGACTGAGGTATTTGCATTGGCTGATGTGGCATCATTTGCATCTGCTGTTGCATTTGCTGTTTTGGTGCCTGAAAACGTAGCACCTGCTGTTGGGGGATTTGCATTTGCGGAATCTGCATTTGATTATTCATATTCTGGACAATTACATTAGAATTCCGATTTCTCGGTCCCCTCAAATTTGGAAAAAGATTTTGTTAATTCATCTGCACAACATCTTCCTCCACCATCAATGGATACTCCTGCTTCTAGTGTCCAAGACTCCTGCAAGCATGACAAGGTAATATCTTCTTCATTGTTTGCATATCACTTGAATTAACATTAGTATTCAAATCAACACCAACACGATTTCTATTTCCACCACCACCACGTCCTCTCGCCTGTCCCCGACTCGGAATTATTTGCTTCTTTCCCTGTTGTTTGTAGAAGTCCCTGCATGCCTGATTGTGCTGTTCTAATCTGCATCACAATCCCCTTTTCTTTCAATTTTTCTGCTTAATTTCAATTTCGTCACTGCAATATTTAGCAATCGTTCATCAACTCCTTTTGCTTGCCACCAAATCAAATGACTCGTAAGCATGATACTAATTTCAACAAACCTGAACATCAAATTAATCATGTCTTTGGGTCCAATTGCTCCTCTACCACTGTAATGCTTGAATGCCTGTAACAACCTTTCATAGTATGCATGTATTGACTCCTTTGCTTCCTGAGCTGTCCTATCAGTTCTCTGCCAATCAATATCTTTAGGAGAAATTGTTGTTTAAAAAAATTCAATCACTTTGTAATAGCTTCTCATTACTTCAGGAGATGGTGCACCTGTAACTGGAACACGTGGAGGCTCTCTTGTCAGCCAGTCAACACTTCTTTTGCACTCAATCCATAAAACAGTTGCAACCACTATTTCTAGAAGGGTATTTAAATCCTCCCACAGGCATTTTGCGAGTTTCACAAACCTGTCTGTTTGCTGATACCATTGCACTGGTTTCTTTCTCAGCCTCAGGTAATCATATGTGAATAATACAATATAACTCCTGCTCCAAGGGACATCAACATAATTTCCCCTAGGAATTTCTCTCTTTGGTAATATTTTTACAGGACTGTCAGTCTACTAGGTGTCAATAAAGTTCAAAGTTGCAGACTCTCTTTTCTTCTAATCCTTTTTCATTACCCATCTGCCTTCCCATTTATCTAATGCTCCCTATGTTTGGATTAATTCTCTAATGTGCATTTTCATTCCAGGTGATCTCATGTTCTCAATATCTTTTGAATTAAATTCTAATTTGTAACTCCTCTTTAATGGTTTAGATTTCTCAATAGCCACTTCATATTTTTCTGCAAGTTCTGATAATCTCTGATGTGCCAGTCCTGCTCTGTTTGTGACATCTTTACACATGAAACGTAACTCATCTTCATTATATGAGTCAATCCTATTTGATTCAAATATTCTCTCCTTTAATTATAATTTTAATCCTGACAGATTCAGTGCTCTTTCCCCTTCAGTAACTGTTTTTATTGCTGATGCTCCACTCACTTTCTGCAACCATTCTGTTAATTGCTGAGCTGTCAACTCTTGTAAAGAAACATTATTATTCACATTAGGCACACATTGTGGAGTATTACATGGTGGACCCATCACTCTTTCAGGTGACACTAGAACTGAATTTGGATTTGAATTTGGTCTCTCCAAACTGTGTGACATTTTAGAATAAGTTAAATCTATAAGCAAACCTGTTTTGTCAAAAGTCTGATTAATTGGATACATAACTCCTGCAGTGGCATTGAGTTTCCCTATTTCTGCATTTGAATTAAAAGGATTCTGCATATTGCTCTCATTTTTCCCTGGGCATACATGGAACAACTGGACCAATTGTGACAGTAACTGTTAATGTTTCTGGACTTGGTGGACTATTCTGATTTCTCGAGTAAATCATTCCAGAACTCCGACCTGAGGTACCCAATTGTGATATTGTTACTGGAGTATACCTTGCCATTGTCTGAGCTTGACTAACAACTTTTACTGGAGTCACTGAGTTAGGCGTAGACTCCACTTGAACCATCATTGGTTTCTGGAAAATCTGTGATGCCACAGTACCATAATACTCGGTGCAGAACTCACAACATTTCCTGCTGTAGAATATACTACAGGCCGAGCTACAATCTGGATCACAGGAGTTGAGTTACTGTAATAGTTGGAACATTAGTTGCAACCTGTACTTGACTCTGTGTTACCACAACTGGAGGTGGTGCACTTGGACTAGCACTAGTACCTTGATTTGCCTCTTCTGCTGCAAAAGGCGGAGGACGATTTTTCAATAATTGTGTTATAAATTAATTATCATCTGAATCATTATAATAAGTAAGTGATCTTCTAGCTTCATCAGAATTCAGCTCACTTTCCTCGTAATTTTTATTCTATTTCTTTGTCCTTGGTCTCACACTGTTTCCTTTCTCTTGTGAAATTGTAGGAAACATTCCTATACCTTGTAAGGTTTCGGTTTTCCAAAATTTCTACTCATTATCCCATTTGGCTTCTAACAATGTCTTCTCAGCTTTTCACATTCGTTTTTCAAATTTTAATTTCTCTTGTTGTCTGGCTACTAGCTCCAAAATAGCCAAGGCTTCAAATTGTGCTGGTCTTGGAGGGGGCTTTAACCTCAAATTTTCTAAAATCCTAATATTAAAACTCCCATGAGCAGGAAACGCCAAGCTCCCTTCCTTCTCTGTTATTTTGCACCACTGTTTTAACCAAATACATGCTCTCTCTCTTCAATTACTATGTATGCAGGTGTACGTTCTGGCAGGGCAATTTCTCCTATTCTAACTGGAATGACAGCATCTCCTCCTATTGCGCTTTTAATGCTTTGAACATTTTAATTTTTACCTTTAATAGGGCTTAAACTACAAATTAAATTAAAAACAGGAAGTATTTCAATCCCAAAATCCTTTTTGCTTACTACTCTCAACCAATAGCTGTTCACGGTTGTCCACCAATCTGTTTGTGGCTCCTTTCACCAACCGGCCAATCTCAGCGCGGACCCAGTGACGTCACACTTGGTCACACAGTGGCTGACAAAGAATTGCGGCTTGTCCTTCAAACTCGATTCACACAGAAAACGAACTGCAAATATTGTGAGCACCCAAAAGAATCTACAAAAAACAACATGTCTCCTTATTACAGGTAGGGCTCAATCACTTCAGAAGCCTTGCGGAATTTTCTACTGCCACTTTTAGCTCTGACAGCTACTCCTTCAACTTATTGCTTCACCCTTGACTAATACCAGGTCCTCCCTGTGCACTCAGAAATCACCTAGGGGCATATTTATACTCCGTTTGCGCCGAATTTGCGTCGTTTTTTTCGACGCAAATTCGACGCAAAACTAACTCCATATTTATACTTTGGCGTTAGACGCGTCTAGAGCCAAAGTTCATGGAGTTAGCGTCATTTTTTGGCGTGAACACCTTCCTTGCGTTAAGGATATGCAAGGTAGGCGTTCCCGTCTTAAAAAATGACTGCGATGCATATGCGTCGTATTTATACTCCCGGGCAAAAATGACGCCCGGGAGTGGGCGGGACTAAAAAACCCGCATTTGCGCCGGATTTTAGCACCTGGGTCAGGGCAGGCGTTAAGGGACCTGTGGGCTCAGAATGAGCCCAGAGGTGCCCTCCCCTGCCCCCAGGGACACCCCCTGCCACCCTTGCCCACCCCAGGAGGACACCCAAGGATGGAGGGACCCATCCCAGGGAAGACAAGGTAAGTTGTGGTAAGTATTTTTTTTTATTTTTTTTTGTGGCATAGGGGGGCCTGATTTGTGCCCCCCTACATGCCACTGTGCCCAATGACCATGCCCAGGGGACGTAAGTCCCCTGGGCATGGCCATTGGGCAAGGGGGCATGACTCCTGTCTTTGCTAAGACAGGAGTCATGTTAATGGCGTCTGGGCGCTAACAAAAAATGGCGCAAATCGGGTTAAGACGATTTTTTTGCCTCAGCCTGACTTGCCCCATTTTTGGACGCCCAAACGCCATTTTTCCCTACGCCGGTGCTGCCTGGTGTACATGTTTTTTTTTCACGCACACCAGGCAGCGCCGGTCGGCTAACGCCGGCTAACGCCATTCAATAAATACGGCGCCCGCATGGCGCTTCAGAATGGCGTTAGCCGGCGCTAATTTTTTTGGCGCAAAACTGCGTTAGCGCAGTTTTGCGTCAAAAAGTATAAATATGGCCCCTAGTACTTGTCAAACTAGCACACCCTTATCACATATACTAGGAACACAACTACATCAGTTACAGACAAGTAAACAACAACAACAAAGTGTCTCATACACTTGTACAATACTCCGGAGTCTTAGACCATGCAGGATCTGTACATCCACAACAACGTGGGCAATTTTTTAGCACAAAGTGCCACATTCACTTGAAGTATGACGACTTCCCTACACTCACCTTTTGGAGTATGCAAGCTCCCTACTTCTCTCATACATCACTATTCACCTGCAATTTGACAAAGCATTGCAAGTGCAAACCCTACTTAGAACTCATACAACACTGGGAACATCAAATATCATCTAAATAAGCACTGGCAAAAAACACATCCCCCCCCCAAAAAAAAATCTGAATTTTCAACAAGCATTGGCAAAACCAAATATCTCAATTTCTGGATGATTCTCTCCCATTGAGACAAAACAATCAAAACCAGGGGGATCCTCTCCTATTGAGATGAAACAATCCTCTGCTACCAAATCTATGGGTGTGTGAGCTTGTATTATTTTAAATTATGATAAGGTGACACGTGAAAGGGCAGTGACATCTACTGCCCTCAGAGGTTGACTCAAATCATTTGACTCAGACAGGAGTATGAGATCATCCAATTGAAAAATGAGAATCAATAGCCATCAAACAATAACAGAATATGCAATAATGAGCCAGTAATTTAAACACACCATGACCTACGTGGTCATGGATCATCACACCAGTTTAGTAAAGTTCAGACATTTGTTGCCCTCAAATTAACAATGCTAAAGTTGTGTAAATGATGCAAAAGATCAAATGATAGAAATATAGAAATACCACAAGCTGTCTAAAACATCTAAAGAATCTCAATCTTGCCGATGCATTTACCATTAAACACTCCAAAAGAACAATACAGAACAACAACAGACTTAAGTGAATAATAGAAACAGCATACATTTAGTTTGTGCAGCTGAATTAATCACACTCAATTAATATACATTAAAAATCAAATATTATGTTAGGCATCCTTAGCTATTACTCTAATTTGAAAAGCAGGAGCGGGCTTCATGCAAAAATAAAAAATAAGACAGAAATTAATTTGGAAAACATCTAACTATGGCACTGACCATCTAACTATAGTTTCTAAAGGGGAAAACCTGCAAAAGAAAAATAAATGCACATTGGTTATACCTCTCCTAGATGAGATAGCAGCTTCCAGAGCCTTCATCATCAGGAGTGCAGGAACAGCAGATCTTCAGTCAGCATCAGAAACATGAAGGGGGCCACAGTTCAGTAATGTTGGCCCTAAAGTATCTGAGCTGCTAGAATCATAAGTAACACTAAATGGATCTGAACTGCACAGCTCTGAATAAAAGACTGATTTACATCCCCTAAAGCATTGCTAAATTAAAATACCAAAACGTTACTAGCTAAACCTCTATTGAACAAGACTATGAGGTGGGTTAGTGCGCAGCCAATAAACCATCATGTGCGCCTCAGATGTATCTTTTCTTTGTTCCTTCCAAGATAGAGTCACGCTCCTCTATGGATGGCAGCTTCTATAAAATATTAAGGCCCGTATTTATACTTTTTTGAGCGCCGCATTTGCGCCGCTTTTTGACGCAAAACGGCGCAAACCTACAAAATACAATGGCATTTTGCAAGTTTGCGCCGTTTTTGCGTCAAAAAATGATGCAAATGCGGCGCAAAAAAAGTATAAATACGGGCCTAAATGTTTTAAGTGACAGCAGAACACCGCATTTGGGTAACATTGCTATAAAAAACTAAAGCTTAACGTTAAAGGTTGCACCATTTACCTCAAGGAAGTACAACAAGTGAAACAAGAACAGGACAGAAATATCCACTGTACAAGTCACACAGGATGTTTAATAAACAATGTTTGCAAAGTATTTCAGCAAGAGCAACATTACATTTAAACATCGTGCTTCTGGAAACATACTAAAACGTGGGCCTTTCAACTAATGCTAAACATGAAGAATAAAACATTTCTAGTAATTTCAAACCGTTAGTTTTGTAGTTCAATAATATTATTCATGTTTTGTCAATTCATGTAGTTATAATTAATAAAAATACATTTTCATCAGCATTTATTATTTCACATAGCACTCTGTTATGGTGGACACCATGTCAATCATTTTTAAAGCTGCAAGTTTATTTTTCTAACACACGTTTTTCAGTTAGGCCTGTTAATACACATTATTACACATTATGTTTTAGTGACTCATTTTTAATAATGATGTTTGCTCTCTATCATCAGCGAGTCCCAACAAGAAGCAAAGCTACTGTAATAAGGTATACCTAGAACCCACTGAACCTGAGACCAAAGCTTACAGGCCATCACCAAAGTCTTTAGCCTGATCTTTTTAAAAACCTTCGGGTGGCCAAATTTGAAAAATAAATTACCCCCTCTGTCGGGAAGATGCTTTGTCATGGCCTTAAAAAGAGGGGTAAAATGGGAACTATCACTCAGTAATCCTTTGATGTTCTTTAACTGAAATGCCAAGTAATATTTATAAGGGTCTGGACTTGCCATACCACCAGCTCTCTCTATTTACATAGCTTTTTCCAGGCGATTCAAACTCCTTGTGATGACAACACAAAGCTGCTCAAATTTCCCTGTAATTACTTGAACCATGCAGTTTAAACTCGAAAGGGATAGCATTAACTATGAAAGTAAACTTTGGGAGTATAGTCACCTTCAGAATGTTTGATTTCCTTATAAAGGAGAGCGGGAGCCCAGCCAGGGCCTTTAGCAGTTTCTTTGTAGCTGACAGTGTTGTGTTAAAGTTGACCTGAGTAACTTCATTCAAGTTAGTCGTTCTTTGAATCCCCAAATATCAAATTTCCTGCTTAGCTATGGGACTGTCATAACTGATATTCCACTGCATGATTGTAGTTTTTTGTTGATTAACAGAATACCCTGACACCTTCCAGACTCATCTAAAGAATACAAAATACTTGGAAGTGATCTGACCAAGTTACTTGTGTACACCATTAGGTCATCAGCATAAAATGCCTCTTTCTTTTTCCAACCCTTGTATTGAAAGGGAATAATACCTTGGTTCATTCTAATCTTGGTTGCTAAGGCCTCAATATACAAATTGAAAAGTAGTGGGAAGAGCGGGTAGCTTTGATGGGTCCCTCTATTGATCTTAATTTGTTGAGCGAGATTGCCAATAATCAATATTTTCGCCACTGGGTTCTTATATAATGCCCTGATTGCCCTGGAGAAGATCTCTCCAAATCTATAGAGGTCAACCACTGCATGCAAAAAAGGCCAACTAACTCAATCAAAAGCTTTGGTCGCATCAAAAGTAAGCACTGCCAGGGGAAGGTTATCTGAAACTTCAAGATCTATAGCACCCAGTAAATTGTGAATTAACTCAAATAGTTGTTACCCCTTAACAAAGCCCTTTTGATCTTTGTGAACCAGTAAGCCAATCACCTTTTCCAGCCGTTTTGTTAAAATGTAGGTATAGATCTTGTAATCAGAATTTAAAAGAGACAGGCCTATAAGATTTTCATAATGAAGGGTTCTGATTTGGTTTTAAAATTAGACTAATGATGGCCTCATCCTAAGACTTTGGTGTCTCTGAACCTTTGACGAAAACATTATTAACTATCTCTACCATAATTGCTACCAGCTCACCTTTAAGTAACATATAGAGCTCGTTGGATAAGCTGTCGGGGCCAGGTTCTTTCCCCCTCTTCAGACTCTTTATTGCTTCATACATCTCCTCTGCACTAATCTCTACTTCCAACTCCTGCCTCAGGTCCTCTTCTAGACAGGGCACAGGAGTCTCAATGAGAAACTCCTTTATCTGGTCACCTGAGACTTCTAAGTCCTCTGTATAAAGTTTCTGAAAAAAGGAGGTAAAAGCTTCATTCAAAACACTAATAATATTGTTCCTTGTTTACTATACCTTCATCTTCCAAGCCAATAGCTTAATACACCCCGCACTATACTCATAATGAGCAAGCCTACTACTTTCCCACTTTTTCCTATTTTATATTTCTAGAATAGTATCTAACTCAACTCTGGCTGCCTTGATCTGTCCTTCCAGTTTAAGTAATTTCTGCTCATCAAATGGTGAACCAGCTTCACACTGCAAGTTCAGGATGGATGACTCAAGCCCCCTTAACTGATTTCTTTCTTCTTTGTGAGTGTGTGCGGCAATACTAACTTGCCTGCCCCTAACAAAGGCCTTGTATGTGTCCCAAACCACTTGAAGAGAAGCAGAGCCATAGTTTAAATCAAAGAATTCCCTTGTGTCTTGCTTTAAACCATACATAGCTGCCTGATCTGAACACAAGGCAACAACTCAGGGCTATAGCCATGTGGATGTGGTGGTGGCATGACTGCACCCATGTTCTGGTGTCTATCTCCTTCCTCCTGCCACCTTCCTTGGTGACTGAGGTGATTTCTACCTACCTGTAAGGAGTAAGGAGGGGGCCATGAGAGGGAACTTTGAAAGTGGTCTCAGCACCGTGAGTGTGGATGGACAATGTGGGCGGTGGGTAGCTTAAGTTTGGGGAAGGCGGATAGATTGCAGTCCAAGCTGCAGTTCGAACAGCAGAAGACGCCCAAGAACCGCGGGGTGGGTGCGGGGGCACTTGACCCTTCAAAGGAGGGTACAGGCCCAGAGACAGATGCAGATCTATAAAAAATCCTCGTATCCATGCAACATAGTCTGAGGAACGCCTCAACATGGTAAAGTGATGAGTATTGGAAGCAGAGGATGAGCAGGTAATGCTGTAAACATCACAGAAAAAGGCGGAGAAGCTTCTTCTTGAACTGCAATCTAAAACTGAAGACATCTAACGCTTACGCAAAAACAACCTCAGAATCGTGGGGATAGCAGAGTCCACTCGTATCGAAAACATGGAGCACTATGTTGAACAAATGTTGACAGACGTGCTGGGCCGAGAGACCTTCTCAACCATTTTTGTGGTGGAGGGTGCCCATCATTCATTGGCGCCACAGCCAGTCTCCGGAGTCCAACTGCGTCCTATTATCGCGGAACTCCTAAACTACAGAGATCGTGATGTGGCACTCAGAGGGCCTGCGAGCTGAAGGTCTTACGTCACGAGGGCTTGGAGGTGTCGTGGTAACCATGCCACTGTCCCATCTGTGGGATTGCGCAGTGTAGGTGGGTACTATGTTTTACAGCGGTTACTATAGATCACAGGGCCTTCCAAGGAGACTCTCGGCAGTGGAGGAAGCCGTCAACGAGATAATGCAACGCAAGGGATTACTGGATGTCTGGCACCACAAGCACCCAACAGTCCCAGGGTATACACATTATTCTTCAGTTCATGGCATTCACACTCATACTGACTATTGGTTGCTCTCATGACGGTTGGCCCCTCGGGTTCACCACTGTGAGGCTTTACTGTGCACATATTCAGAGCATTCCCCGGTCCTATTGGATCTATAACTGCATGTGCCACGCCCGCCTGTCTTCTTGTGGCGTTTTCCGCCAAACTCGCTAATGGATGCGGTCTTTCAGGACAAACTGGATCAGGCTACAGAGGAGTACTTTGCGATAAATAATGTGTCGGTGACAACATTTGCTACAGTTTGGGAAGCCTTTAGGGTCTATATAAGGGGTGTCACCTTATCCAAGAATGCCAGGGTATTGCGGTCCCTACATGGGCGTTTCCAGAGTTTAGAGGTGGAGATTGCAGACCTGGAACTGCAACTTGAGATGGGAACTGACAGGGTAACCTTGAACGCTATCAGAACTAAGATGGAAGAATTTCAGGAGGAAGCCCAAAGCCAAGGTGAACTGTATGGGGAAGTATGCAGTGGTGTGCATGAATGGTGAGGGATAGTGGCTGGGGGCCACACTGGCCATGCTAATGTGCCCCATATGGGAGAATGATATGATACAGAAGATTCAAGACAAGGGTAGTCAGACTCTGAGTGAGACAGAACAGGTGGCAGAACATTTCCGTAGTTATTATACAGACTTATATTGGTTGCAACTGACGTTTGACAAGGAAGTCATTACTGATTATCTTGCACACATAGCTATGAAGTGGCTAATGACGGAACATAGAGAGCGACTAATGGCCCCACTGTGCCTGGAGGAGATACAGGCTGCCCTCAAAGACATGCCATCGAGAAAGGCATCGGGCACCGATGGGCTTATGGTGGCCTTTTGCAAAGCCTACCAAGACCAACTCACACCACATTTAGCCACCCTATTTGAGGAAATGACAGCGGGTGGCTGTATGCCTCCCACTCTGTGTGAAGCACTACTAGTGGTCCTGCTGGAACCGGGCAAACCGGGCAGACCGGAAGACCGCTGCTCTTCATATAGGCCGTTGTCACTCATGAATGTGGATATGAAATTGTAAGATTCCCAAAGAGGCCTGCGTTTCCCTCATTATATCCTCATTGTGTAGGCATATGCAGATGATACTTTGCTATACAGTAGAGATCCTGACTGCAACTTAATCCCAGTGCTAAGGGAAGTGGTATTATTTGGGCATTACGTCGATCTCTGAATGAATTGGGATGTCTGTAATATTCCTGCTTACTCACGCCACAAAGTCAATACCCTTAGACTACCCATTACGGTGGACATAAGATTCAGTATGATATTTGGGGGTTCAGGTACCTACGAATCCAGCAATAGTTATGCAGGATAACTACGGTAGAGTACTATAGCGTTTGTCAGAAGCTGTGGATCACTGAATCAGGGTGCCTCTCTCACTTGCAGGGTGCGGCTGGAACTTGGGGTGGTGGCCCCAAGTACACTGCTCTAGCTCATGTTTAGGAGCCTGAGTTGGCGTTATGGAATACTTGACTCATTAAACAATTACCCTCTGTGCTTGGCACCAACTCCTTGAGAGACAGGTGGGTTCCCTGCAATACTCACCTCTGACACCTCTGGATTGGTCTACATGGTTCCTGCGAGGCCGGGGGTGTGGTGCTCTAAGGGCATTTAAGGCCCTAGCTGTCAACACAATGGTGGACCTTTTTGCCACCAAGATGTGCAGCTGGGTGACAAAGCGCGATCATGGTGCTCAAATATCCCCGTTAATGCAATTCTACTATTATAGGGCATGCCACACACTGCAGGATTTGTTAGGTGAGGAGACATTGGAGACGCTGGCCATGCCGGCTTAGACCTTGCTATTGCAGGTATCTATGCCCAAAGGTGGTCATTATGACACTGGCGTTGAGTGATAAAGTGGCGACAATATCACCAACAGGCTGGTGGTAATTACTGCCAAATTATGACTATGGCGGTGACAACTCCCATAGACAGCCAATGTACCACACCAACCGCCAGGGTATAAACACCACTGACCACAGTGGTAGCCATCAACAGCCAGGTGGAAGACAAGGTACCGACCACCATATTATGACACAGCACACCTCCACGATTTCCGGGGTGGTACCAACGTCATCAAAAGCCTGGCAGAAACACTACACAGAAGACTGAAGACTCACAATTAGAGGCAAAGAGAAGATCAACACTGCCATGGAACCGGAACTGCAGGTCTTCCTGATGCTTTTCTACGCCATGCTCCACTTGGATCACCAATCCAAACGAAGAAGACGACTGTGAGTACACCCGCATAGCGCACAAGGGAGGGAGGGAGGAAAAGGATAGTGACACACACACACAAAACACACCATTCACACACACACCATACCCACAACCAGCTGCAGATGAAAAACAATGTCACAGAACACATGTAATAATAATGCAAGGACAACAGTAAGGCAGAATTGAAAATGTATTCGCATGACCACAACCACCATTGGTACCGAAGTGATACAGTTGTCCAGAAAGGGCCAATGCTCAGTCCAAAGTACAAAAGGCCCACATGGCAACAGGGAGCGTCCAAGCCCCAACTTGATTCTGACATTCACAGCACCAAACTTTGCAAGGGCCATATGCTGGAAGTGGGCAGGCACCTCTGGGGGAGAAGGGGGGAGGCACCTCAGCTAAAGTGCGGAACTTGCCCACTGCTTCTGGAGGGGGCTCCATGCCCATTTCCCAATGCTGGGGAGTGCAAGGTCACAGTCTCTGAAGTGGGGAACTGGCCCAATGCTTCTGGAGGGGGCTCCATGCCCATTTCCCAATGCTGGGGAGTGCGAGGTCACAGTCTCTGAAGTGGGGCACTCGCCCACTGCTTCTGGAGGGGGTTCCTTGTACAACCGTCCCCGGGGGGTGGCCTACATGCCCTCTGCTGGAGGTGAGGGCTGCATTGTCTCTGCTGGGGGAGGTGTCTCTTGGAAACCCTCTGCTGGAGGTGAGGGCTGCATAGTCACTGCTGGGGGAGGTGTCCCCTGGGCAGCCTCTGCTGGAGGTGAGGGCTGCACTGTCTCTGCTGGGGGAGGTGTCTCCTGGGCAGCCTCTGCTGGAGGTGAGGGCTGCTGTGTCTCAGCTGGAGGTGAGGGCTTCTTGCCTTTCATTGGTGGTTGAGTGGGAACCATTACTGTCATTGGTGGTTGAGTGGGAACCTCTTCTGTCATTGGTGGTTGAATGGGAACCATTATTGTCGTTGGTGGTTGAGTGGAAACCTCTTCTGTCATTGGTGGTTGAGAGGGAATCGCTGCTGTCATTGGTGGTTGAGTGGGAACCTTACCCTTCCTGGCTGGTGGAGTGGGATTCTTCCCTTTCCTGGCTGGTGGAGTAGGATCTTCTCCTTTCCTGGTTGGTGGAGTGGGAACCTTCACTTTCCTGGCTTGTGGAGTGAGATCCTTCCCATTCTTGGCTGGTGGAGAGGGATCCTTCACTTTCTTGCCTCCACGACTAGGGGGTGCCTCCACTATCCTCGTGGACTGTTTGGCTGAGGTGCTGGGCTGGGCTGGGTCGTTGGGACCCTGCTCTTACGGGCAGGATGGGGGGTGGAGCAGGAGGGAAGAGATCAAGTTGGGCAAGGACAAGCTTCTTAGGGACGGTGGTGCGGGATGAGATAGGCGGAATGGAAGTGGAGGTTGAGGGAGTGGTTGTTGGAGGAGTACGTCTGCTGGACTTGGGTGCAGGTGCATGGGTAGTGTGCTGATGTGAGGTGGATAGGTATTGGGTGTCTGAGTGCCTGCGTTTGTGTCCCTTAGGAGGGGGGCAGACAGGGTTGGGGAGGACACAGGGGACACGTGGATGGATGTTGTGGAGGTGTCTGCTAGTGAGGAGTGTGTGCTGCTTGGAGTGGTGATGGTGGTGCTGGCTGTTGAAGCAGTGCATGCAGGTGTGAGTGCGGATGTGACTGTGAGGGAGGAGGAGGAGGGGGAGGCAGTGGAGGCAGTGGATATTGGTGTGTGTGCAACTGTCTGTTGTGAGTGCTTGTGGCCTGAAGTGTGCTGCCTGTGTTTGACTGTGCTACTCTTGTGTGATGTTTTGTGTGCATGCTTGTCTGTATGTGTGCATGGGATGGGTTGGGGTTGAGGAGACTGTGAAGTGGTAGTTGGAGGGGGGACGGTAGGAACAGGGACAATGGCTGCCATCAGAGAGGAAGCCAGAGCCTGGAACGATGTCTGTTGGCCTGCCAATCCACTGTGGATGCCCTCCAGGAATGCATTGCATTGCTGCATCTGGGATGCCAGCCCCAGGATGGCATTCACTATGGTTGACTGCCCTATAGAGATGGTTCTCAGGAGGTCAATAGCCTCCTCACTCAGGGCAGCAGGGCTCACTGGGGCAGGGCCTGAGGTGCCTGGGGCAAATGAGATGTCCACCCTCCTGGGTGAGCGGGCACAGGCAACTTGGTGAAGGGCTACTGGGAGGGCGGTGCTGGTATGGGTAATGGCGGCTGTACCTGTAGCTGTGGTGTCCCAGAGGTATCCGTAACCACCAGGGAGCTCCCCTCAGAGGAGGAATCAGAGTAAGTGTTGTCACCTCCTATCTCCGCCGTGGTGCTCCCCTCGCCCTCCGTCCCACTGGTTCACTCTGCCTCCTGGGTCCTGTTGGATGCAGCTCCCTCAGTCGCCGGGGCCCCTGCGCTTCCGCCAGATGATGCTAATGCACACATGGACAGGATGGCAGAAGAAAAAAGGGGGGAGCGAGAGAAAGTGGACACTGGGTCAATTACAGCACCAACACCACAGTTGGCATACACATTACGATCACACACAGGGTTCAGGATTGAGCACTATGCACCACACTGGCAATCAATTGGCTAGGTGCCAAAGCAAGATGAGGGCCAAACACTACCAACTGCACACCTCCTGGGAAACACTAAGCCCTGTCTGACATGGAATACAACCTAGCTAGGTTTCCTGAATTTGCTATGCACCCATTACCCTTGAGCTGGGTCACGCTGCAATGTCTGACCTGGCATTAAGGGGCACCCACTGACTCATAACCGCCACCCGGATCCCATGCCACCTACCAATGACTGTAGTTATGCCCACTGTACTCACCCCCTTGTGGCTGCTGTGATGCCCTCAAGCGCCCATCCAGCTCTGGGTAGGCCACCGCCAGTATGTGGGCTATCAGGGGGGTCAGGTTCCGACAGGCACCCCTTCTTCATTGGGAGGCCATCCCCAGCTGGACCTCCAGGGTCTTCTGTGCCCAGCGTCTCAGGTCTTCCAACCTTTTCCGACAGTGGGTTTTCCACCTGCTGTAGACCCCCAGGGTCCCCAGTCCTTGGTGATGGCACACCACAATCCCATCTTCTGATGGGAGCTGACCTGCAGAGGTACTACAGACGGAAGGACACCATTACACATGCAATCCAGCCTGTCACACATATGGCCCACTAATCCCATGTCCATCTCCATTGGCACACATATCTCCCGGCACCCACCATGTACACTGGCAACAGACATCCCCCAAATGACACGATGCTTGCACACACATCTCCATGCAACCTTGGCACATGCATCATGCCCAAGGGGTACTCAACTGTTGGTCTGGAGGCCCATACAGCAGTCCATACTGGGGTAGGACCCCTTCCACCAAACGCTCCAACTCCTTTGAAGTGAAGGCAGGGGCCCTTTCCCCTGTCACACGGGCAATGGTAGGTTCCACACACAGGTCACAGCAGCACATGCAGTGTAGGTGTTGTCTTGTGGAAAGTCAGGAATCAAGTGAGGATTTAGATAGAAAATGGCAGTCACGTCTGCGGCTGTGTACACCGTCACCACTGATTCCCATTGGCCACTGTACTCCATAGAGCCCCATATCAGCCAATGAGGAATTGCACAGCGGTGCAAGACCACCTTCCACCACGACGCCCAACGTCAGCAGAATTACCTCACTTCCACCTGTCCCTAAATACAGGACAGGCGGTCGCCATTTAATGGTGGTGGACAACATTCAGATAATCCATAACTTAGTAATTGCTGATGATTGCACGTACATTGCCATTCCCACTGTCCCATCACATTAATCCTCTATATACACTGAGGTGGTGAATCCATTGTACAAATGGTGACAGCCTACTCACTCTTGTGTCCCTTAGATACCTCCCACTGTGGATGAATAGGAGGAGGAGACAAGCCCCCATGTACAGACACTTTGTGGACTTGGCTACAATGGAGGAGAGGCACATAATACTCAGCTATAGACTGGACAGGGCCACAATCACAGAGCTGTGTGACCAGTTGCATCCTGATCTGATAACAGCTATCCAGGGGATCCCCCCTCTTGTGCAAGTCCTATCAGTGCTCCATTTCCTGGCAACTGGTTCTTTCCAAGTGACAGTGGGCTTGGCAGCAGGAATGTCACAGCCAATGTTCTCAATCGTGCTGGCAAGGGTTTTGTTTACCTTGGTCAAACACATGTGCAGCTACATCGCTTTCCCCCAGGTGGAAGATTTGGCCACTGTGAAGGCAGGATTCTATGCAATGGGACATATACCAAATATTGTTGGAGCGATTGATGGAACGCATATTGCGTTTGTCCCCCCCGCCAGAGTGAACAGGTGTTCAGGAATCGGAAGAGTTTCCACTCACTCAATGTGCAAATAGTGTGCCTGGCAGACCAGTACATCTTCCACGTCACTGCCAAATATCTTGGGTCAGTGCATGACACCTTTGTTCTGAGGAATTGCAGCATCCCACAGCTGATGGCACAACTACAGAGGCACAGAGTGTGACTAATTGGTGAGCCTGACTCCCCAACCAATGTATGTCAGTGTATGCCTTCTGGTGTTGACCCTATACCATTGTGTAAGGCTAATGTTTGTCCCTCTATACTTGCAGGTGACTCAGGCTACCCAAACCTATTGTGGTTCCTGACCCCTGTGAGGAATGCCAGGACAGGGGCTGCGAATCGTTATAATGATGCACATGGGTGAACCAGGAGAATAATCGAACGGACCTTCAGCCTCCTGAAGGCCAGGTTCAGATGCCTGCATCTGACGGGTGGATCCCTGTGCATTTCATCCAAGAAGGTCTGCCATACAGTAGTGGCATGCTGCATGTTGCACAACCTGGCCCTCAGACGACATGTGCCTTAGCTGCAGCAGGAGGAGACTGGAAATGCCCCTGTGGAAGCAGTGGATCCTGAGGACAGTGAGGATGAGGAGGCAGAGGATGAGGATGTGGACAACAGAACATCAGTTATACGTCAATACTTCCAATGACACTCAGGTGAGACAGTGTAACTGACCATTCCTCTGACTATTGTTTTATCTGTGTGGCTGTAGCAGGGTGGCATTCACTTCCTTTGCATCTCTACTTACTGTCACCAATGGCTTCTCATTTTGCAGATGTTGGTGATATTGCAACAGTGTACTGATGTGATGACTACAGACAGCTACAGGCCACTAATTCTATACTATCACAGTTTTCAGATAATTTGCACAAGATGTGACTGTTTCCATAAATGCACATTTTCATCACATTAAACAAGTTGTATTCAAGGGTGTTTATTGTAGTGCAAATAATTGACGGGAAAGTGCAATGGAATGGGGTGATGGTAGAGGAAGGTCCAGGGTGTGGTTCCATTCTGTTTGTAGCACAGGTCCAGTGTCCAATGGCCATAGGAAGGGGAGCAAAGGCAGTTCAAAGTGGTCAAGGTGACAGCGTGGGACACACAGGGGACATTCAGGAGTGTCTTATTTCCTGGCGGTGGTCTTGGTCTTGGTAAGTGTCTCTGGCTTCTGTCTGGGTTACAGGGAAACTTTGCGGGGTGGTTCACCTGCTGCAGGGGGAGGGGTGCTGGAGACCTGTGGGTCCTGTGGCAGGGCCTCATGTCCACTAGCTGCAGCAGATGTGGTGGGCTGGTCAGTAGGCTGGCTAGTGGTAAGGGCCCGCTGGTGTGTTTCCATTCCCTCATGATGTTGGTCATGTCTGCCAGCACCCCTGCTTTGGAGATCATTGTGGTGTTGAGGGCCAGCAAATCCTCCCTGATCTCCTGATGGCGTTCCTCCTGCAGCTGCTTGTTCCCCTGCCTGTTGGTAAGGATCTTGCCCATCTTGTCCTGGGATTGTTGGTAAGCCCCCAGGACATTAGTAAGTGCCTCCTGGAGAGTTGGTTCCCTGGGCCTGTCCTCCCCCTGGAGCACAGCAGTCCTCCCAGTGTCCCTGTAGCCCTGTGCCTGTGTCTCCTGAAAGGTGTGCCCACTGCCAATAACCCCAGGACCCTGATTGTCCTGTAGGTGAGGCGTGGAGTGGGGTCTCTGTACAGGTGGGCACACTGCTGATTGCCATATCCTGGGGACAAAGGTGTGGGGACGTTGGGTAGGTGCTTTGTTGTTGGATACTGATGGGGGAGGCTCTGTGGTGGACTGTGAGTGGGCTGGGGTGTCCGACTGACCAGTGGTCCCTGATGGACCAGTTAGTTTATCCAGATCCTGAAGTCCAGAGTTACTGTCATCACTGGGGTCATGTTCTGTTGGGGGACAGGTTAGAGGTGACACCGCCTCTCCACTGGGACTGGCTGGTGCACCTGTGGGGATATAAGTGATGTATTATGCCTCATGTCTGTGACAATTTGTACATCACTGGCTTCCCCTCTGTCGTTGCTGTTGCCATGCCTCCTTTGTTTGTGTATGGTAATGTATTGTGGGATTGTTAGTTCTCCATGCTGTGCATGCTTTGGAGATGGGTGTCCATGCAGGGCTGGGAGGGCTGTCCATGCATAGGTATAGCATGCAGGGTTAGGCATGGGGGTTAGTCATATGTGTAGGTGCAGTGTGTAGTGGAGTGATGGGAGTGAGGGTGAGGGGGTGTGATGGCATGCAGGTATGGGGGTGATAAGTAGTAAAGTATTGACTCACCACTGTCCAGTCCTCCGGCAACTCCAGTGAGTCCCTCAGGATGCAGGTTTGCCAAGACTTGCTCATCCCATGCTGTGGGGGAGGATGTGGGGGTCCACCGCCAGTCCTCTGTATGGCGAGCTAGTGCCTTGCTGCCACGGAACATACCTTCCCCCGTAGGTCATTCCACCTCTTCCTGATGTTGTCCCTTGTTCTTAGATGCTGTCCCATGGCGTTCACCCTGTCCAAGATTCTCCACCATAGCTCCATCTTCCTGGCAATGGATACTTGCTGTACCAGTGCTCCAAACAGCTGTGGCTCTACCCTGACTATTTCCTCCTCCATGACCCGTATCTCCTCATCAGTGAAACGGGGGTGCCTTAGTGGGGACATGGGTGTTGTGTGTTGGTGGGAGGGTGTTGAGTAATGAGGTGGGGTGTGGTATATGGGGTGCGTGATGGATGTGTGTGTGTTTGTGGTGTATGTGTGTAGTCATGGTTTCAGTCTGGTGGCAATAATTGGTGTGCGTAAAGGGTTGTGGGTAATGTGGGTGGGTGTTTTATGGTGATGTGGGTGGGTGTGTGTGGTGTGTGTATGAGTGTCAGGTGTGTGGTTTCAGTTTTGGCCAATGTAGTTTTTTTTTGTATATGGGTGTCCATTCTGAGCGCGCCAGTGGGTACAGCCAATGGCTTACCGCAGTTGAATGTCCACCATGGTGACTCGTGGGTCATAATGTGGTAGGGGTTGTTTTGTTGGTGTAAGGGTATGGGCGTTGGTACCGCCACTTTAGCACTGACCTTTGGGCTGGCGTATTTGTGTATGTGGCAGTATTCTGTCAGATTGGTGAGTGTGTGTCATAATATGGAGAACGGATATCCGCCACTGCGGCAGTATTTTGGTGGTCGTCACCGCAACTGTAAGCGGCATTTACCGTCAATGTCATAATGAGGGCCATAGTGTCCAGGTTATATGCGTATTCACAAGAAGCACGTAGGCCAGGGGTGACGAGGGTCAGACTGGCCTGGCAGAGCGACCTGGGTATACCCATAGATGACAGTACTGTTGTTCTGTGAAGAAGACGATATCCCTGAGCAGCAGACACAGACGTTTACATTTCAAGTATGTCAATTGAGTGTATTACACACCAGCTAGGTTACATAGGTATGGGCTGTTGGGATAGTGCAGCATGCCCAAGATACCCAGAGACAGACGCAGAGTTTTTACACTTAGCTTGGACCTGCACACGGCATACAAAGATTCTTGCAGGCTGTGTTCTGAGAATTGGGTATTATTATGGGCGAACACTTGGACCCAGAGCCGCTATTTGCATTGCTCAAATATGACAGAGAGCTAACAAGCACTGTTGGGTGATTAACAACCATAGTGTTGTTGCTGGTGAAGCGCAAAGTGGCGATGAGTTGGACTTACGGTCCACTACCGACTATACTGTACAGGATTGGCACAAGGACATGGCATATTGTAATACACAGTCAGAGAGGTACAGCAAGCTCCTCCCACCACAGAGTCATATGGGGATCTTATCAAGCCTACCAGACAGGACTGACTACCGAGGCCTCAATGGTGGAGGGTGGTTCTGGCACACTAGAGGCATAGATGGCAATTGACGTTCATTGGTTCTATGCACAGAACACTGGTCCTGTAGTCCACAGTATTGATCATGTAAACTGGAAAACAGTGCTTCCAGTGAAGAATGATGCATTGTGAAATGTAACCTGAGTTTCTTGCAACGCTAATGTCATTGGATATGTTGGCAGTGGGCAGATTGGTTGTGGCTCTTGTGGTTATGCTGGTGCCTGTGAAGAGATCCCTGTCATTCTGCGTATTCTCTGATGTACTTTTATGATGTCACTGTTGTAAACTATGAGGTGCGGATTCAGATTCTTGCCAATGTCCAATATTTTATAGAAAGCTGCGTGCATCTGGGTAACTGTAATAAAAGTAAATAAAGTTGTTTTTTTTAAACCTCAATCCACCGCTGGAACAGCTGAAGCGAGTTGTCCAACACTGGAGGTCCTTTCCTCTGTCACTTCTCGACACTGCAGCACTTTTGAAACTTATAGCCTTACTTCCTCTATGCCCTTCATAACACGCCTTATCAGGTACATGTATCCTATTTCAAAGCAATTGAGTGCGAAGTTTGGGCATTGCTCTGGGATGGAGGCCTGGTGTGAATAGCAAAAAATAAATTAATGAAGGGATGGTATGATGGAGGGATTGCCCTGCCTGACTTCCAGAAATACTACTGGGCGACAAATCTAACCACCATTAATCCTGCGGAGGAGCCTGCATTCCGAATGGAGAGACAGACCATGCAATCAGGGGGATACCTCAGGGCCATATGTGGTGGAGCGAGACACACAAACCTTAGGGGTCCAACAGCAGTAAGAGTCAACCTATCGCACACAGCATCACACGCACTCGGCTGGAGGGGCAAGGTAACACAGCCACCCCCCTCTGGGACACAGTGAAATTAGGTACACTAGGATTTGATAAATGGGATCGCATTGGTCTCTCCAGAGTAGGAGATCTCTTGACACACGGAGTGGTGACCTCCTTTGCTGAATTGCAACACAAGTACCAACTGGCCCCCACTGAAACTTACCACTACCTACAGATATACCATGTACTACAAGCGGCACTGCCAAAAGGGGCAGAGCTCCCCGAGTCTTCGCCCATAGATGACAGACAAGTAGACGACCACATGCCCCATAAGGCGACTTCCTTTACATACCAAAAACAAATTAACAACTCACCAGATACCCTGAAACATCTCCAGCAACAATGGGCGCGTGACCTAGATGGCTTAGAGGACGATGAATGGCCTGGGGCTCTGACGTTCCCAGGGGAAGTGGCCATACAGTCGGGGTTCCGTTTACTGCATGTGACAGGGTCACCGAATCTCCACCTTCTGAGAGTCCCTCGGGACATACATACAGTGACACTCCTTGTTGGTGTAAAAGGTCATTTATTTTAGGACAGGGTTTAAACACAACATCATTTAACATTTAACTGTATATGGTCCTTTAACCACACCTTAACTTTTACAACTCCTTTTGCCTTCATTCTCTCCTCAAATAGCTCCCTTCAATTCTCCTACCGTATACGCTCCCCTATTCCTCCCAGGCCTTCCTTGCTTGTAGCCTACCCCCCGGTTCTGGTCCTTCACCTCCTTGTTTTTCCCCCTGAAAGGGTGGACAAGCCCGCATCTGGCTCTCCACCCTCCCCCATCTCCTGCTACGCACCTCCTAATTCACCTGCCCTAAATGACTGCTAATAAAGAAACCTTACCTAACAAAACTTCCTTCCCTACCTAAACTCCAACTAGCCTTCCTCCCCTGCCCTACCTAAGTTGGGTGGGTGGGTGGTCAAATTTGCTTCCTACAGACCCCCGTCGGCACGGAAAAGAGGCCGACCCCACCCCTCCACCCCCCTTATAAACCCTGCCTCAAAACCCACCCCCACTTACCTGCTACCCAATAGGGCGCCTCTGCGCCACTTCCTGTGTCCCGAACGTACCCGCGGAGAGACTAGACCGGGTCTCTCTCTCCACGGGCCCCACCATCGGGCCGCCCAACCTATGCCCCATGGGTACCGTGGGGTTTATCAAACAGGAAATCGTTCAACCGGATATCTGACCGGAGAGGACCGGAAAAGGATAAGTGGGAGGAGAGATGAGCAGAGACGAGAGCAGAGAAGCGGGAGGAGAGAAAAGCAGAGAGGAGGGCGGAGAAGCGGGAGGAGAGACGAGCAGAGAGGAGAGCGGAGAAGCGGGAGGAGAGACGAGCAGAGAGGAGAGCAGAGAAGCGGGAGGAGAGATGAGCAGAGAGGAGAGAGGAGAAGCGGGAGGAGAGACGAGCAGAGAGGAGAGCAGAGTAGCGGGAGGAGAGATGAGCAGAGAGGAGAGTGGAGAAGCGGGAGGAGAGACGAGCAGAGAGGAGAGCGGAGAAGCAGGAGGAGAGACGAACAGAGGAGAAACAAGTGAAGTGGGACGGGAGCTGGAGTTATCAGCAGAGGAGCAAGGCGAGCTAACAGCCCACGTCGAATACGGCAACAGATCCAGCCACGTCCCTGGAGGGACGTGGCTATCCCAGGTGCGTACACGCATCCCTGGTACTTGGGGATACTGGTGGGCATAGGGAGGCGGGAGAGGGGATGAAGGGCACAAAAAAGGCAAGACACGCAAAACTTTTGATCACTCGGGAGTGCAGCGAGGTATTGAACACAAGCCACGGCTCACTTCTCTGGAGCTAATTTTGTTTGGTGTGTGTATATTATAATTTACCACGTACATTATCCCTCACAGTCTTTGGATCACCTTCCCTTCCTCCCTAGTCCTTAAGTATAGAAGGTCCCAGATAAAAGATAACCATCCACTTACCGTGTATTTCCGGTTCTTTTTCCTACAGCGCTGTAACCCGTAGGGACGAAGTCCTGAAGATCACCGGTCTAGGAAACAAAGAGAAGAAGACGCTATTATAAAGAGACTGACTGAGAAACAAAGGTCAATTAACAAGAAGAAAGTTAAAGAGATAAGACAAAGAAGAGCAAATTATAAAAACCTATTGGATAAGAGTACAGTAGAAGAATGTAAATAAAATGAAATACTCCTGAGAGTTTTCAATTGAGCAAAGAGGCTTGACATCTTTCTTTTCCCGGGGAACGCAACACAGTGCAACTAAAAATTCTCCACCGATCTACTATGCACAAACCATCATGATAAAAATGTTAAGGGCAACTGAGGCGGGTTGTCATAGGCGATGCGGCCAGATCGCCACATTCTTCCACATTTTATGGAACTGCTCTGAGGTACAGCAGTTTTGGGAATCAGTGGTTGCCTGTATGAATAAGCTATGTGGGAGCAATATGGGCACCTCCGCAAAATGGTATGTTTTGATCATCTGGGTTGAGACAGATCTAAATCACATGAAGCGAATATGAATGACCCTTTGACTGGCGACACCCAAATGAAACATTGCAAGAATATGGGGAGTGAAGCAGGCTCCACAACTGGAGGACTGGAAGCGGGATATGGATTGGTGCATGGTGGCTGAGAAGGTGATATATGAAGGTCATGGCTTTCCCCAAAAATGGACGAAAATCTGGGAAAAATGAAATGAATACAGGGGCAATCCCTTCACTCGTCTCAATTGCATTGGCTCTAACGTATTGCTCTCTAATCAATCTGCACTGAATATTGATGTTCATTATACGGCGGGTGGGGGAGGGGCAGAGTGGCTGATTGATGATGAGAAAGAATTGCTATATTTGACCATGCCAGTATACAGCAGTGTATTGTTTTTTGTTCTTCACTGCATCTTCAATAAAAAGATTTATTAAAAAGAAGGGATGCTCAAAGAGGAAGTTGGGTAAATATGATCAAAGAGCCCCAGAAATACACTGAAAAAAACAATGGTGAAAATGATGTTATAGCTAGGTAAAGTAATAAGCTCTTACTTTATGTTTAAAAACCCCAGAAATGTAATGGAAAAAAATAGAAGTTAAAGTGATGTTATTGTTAAGCCTGATAACAATATCTTACTTTATGTTTAAAAAAAGGCTAGAAATTAATTAAAGAAAGCAAAGATTAAACATAAACTTTGCACTTGCATAGCGCACTACCCACCCCTTAGGGTCTCAAGGAACTGTATGCATACTTCTGTGGAACCCCTCCTGGCTTTTCCCTGTGAAGCACCCACTCCTGGGCAACACCCAGGGTGAAGCCAGGCATTCAAGCATTGACAGGGCCATTGTGGATATTAAGCAAGCTATTGCCCAGAGTGGGACCCATTAATTAGATTAGGCACGGAGCCGATATCGCGTCCAAGGGAATAGAGCTCAAGACCCACCAAGGGGGGGAATTGAACCCTGGTCTGAGGCCAGATCTCTGCATCAGAGGTCTGCCACTCTAACCATTGTGCCACACTTCTCCACTGTAACTGTCCCTTGTAATAATAAAAAACTATTGTTTTAGAACAAAAAAATCACTGAATTTCACCAGTTATAGTTTACTGAGCTGACAATGCGCTGCTTATGATCTCAAACATTACATCATTAATTCAGTAAATTTGTTTCCTCCAGCATTTCAAGATGGTAGAGGAGATCCTCTTCAAAGAATCCTTCTCCTTTCCCTCTAAGTTCTTTCAGAGTCCACCCCTTTCCAACCCTTCATAACCAAAGTGAAACACATCCCTTCTAGGCATCCATGGCTTTTTCCACCCAGGGAGTAAGGCTTCTGGGTGTCTGTGATACACAAAAGGATCTACTGAGCTGGCTACCTATTCATTTACAGTTGCCAAAACATGTCAGGATGTGCCTTTATGTGACTAGTCTTTTTTATCATGGCCAAACCTTTTGACAGGGGGATGCTAAGACTAAAGGCACTGTTAGGTGGTAAGGACCATGTCTGAGCAGAGCTTTGATCAGTCATATTCTGTTTTTGACAGATGGCTGTGAAACTGGAAGAGAATGAGGGTACAGGAAGACTATTGCTCTTGAAGCCTCAAACTTGCAGCTGATTCATACGTCTTTGCACCTCTTCTAAATTGGTGAAGGTATAATAGGAAACAAATATTGATGACATGAAGGGAGCCCAGTTAGGACAGCAGATTATAGCCATTAGGATTTAAATGGTTACTTAAAGGCAGTTACATTACGTGCTTAAGAAAAGTAATTCTTGTGGCATATGACATAAAATATGAAACATGCATTATTCCACTGAACCACCATATATACTATAAACCATTTCCCCATAACAGCAGGTAGCTGCACATATGATATGAATGTAGTAATGGTGCTGCTAGCCTCTGTCACTGTAACATGAACTGGTTAAAAGTCACAGTAGAGCTATCCCATGGAGAGATGCGGATATGCATGCAACGGGTTCAGTGTTGAATTCCAACATTATTTGCTTCCACCTTTCTCTCAAAGAAAAGGAACAATTTAAACTGTCACATATAGAGAAATTCATGCTGGTTTTCAGTATCACAGACCTGAGCACCATGGTTCAATGGGGTCATGTGTCTGCTGGATTACTCATTTCAGGGAAATATGTCATCCAAACATGTGATCTTGTTTGCAGTTACCTTGTTCAGCACGATAGCTGTGCTTCTGGGAGGATAAAGCATCATTCTTCTGTTGCACATCCTTTCCGTTTGGTGATGGTTGTCTGTCATTTCAAGGTGAGGCTCTAGAACAAGTGTTACTGTTCCTCATTTCAGGCTTGGGGCATCTCTGTCATTGCTTGTGGGTGTAGGTAGGTATCTCCAATATCACATTGTGGTCTGTGAGGTTCTACTGTGGAAGTCTAGGGTCTTCTCTCACTTCCCATAGGGTGAGATTGATATTGTGCTTATTCTAGCATGGATTCAAGTGAGGTGGTGTGAGGGATAGACTCCACAACTTCACAACTATCTAGGCATGCTTTCTCTCCTCTCTGAGTGAGGTGTTGCATGGATCCTGGTTGTATGCATTGATTTGTGTGAAATCCACTGCCACATGGGCCAGTTGCACCTTTTTCTAACCCAGCCACTTACTTTCGGGGGGCCACAGGGCATGCAGGGGCTACTGGGCCACAGAGGCGGGAGCCTGGGTTGTTTGCCTTTGATGTCCCGAGGTCCATCCTACCATAGTTCTGCAAACCGGGCCACGTACAACCCCATCACACTTGCCTCTCAGTAGTAGCGATGGCAAGCAGTCACAGACTTCTCAGAGAGGTTAGTGGTGTGGTGCAACAGGCTCAACATTTACAAGTCACCAAAGGGTGTAATAACATTGTTGTCCACCCCACTGCTTATCTTTGTAAAAATTATTAACTGTTGCTTCCCAGAGAGGATGTCCTCTGCCCCCCTTCCACCTCCCTAAGTCTACAGCATCCTGGTTCCAGTATCGGTGCAGCCATAAACAAGGACCCTAGATACTAGTAGTGGAGCACGCAAGGCAGGGAACTCGGCTGTACATCATGTAGGGGACATTTCCATCCCAATAGGGGGCTTATGGGTGTGGGTAATTTTGTATAACCCGCTTTCTCTTTCACAGTAGTATGTCTGAGCTGACTTCCAATAGGTTCTCTGCATATCTAGCCCTGCCCTGAGCTGCAGAGATGGCAGGTGATTACGAAGGCTCAGGGAACCTTTCTAAGAGAAACCACCTATGGTAATGTCCTATATCTCAGGTCATGGCCCCCAGACAAATACTCTCCCTCTGGTTTTAGCAGCACCAGGACACTTTATATGGGTCTGAACTACTTGGCAGGTCCCCATGATCAGCCATTTTTAGCCATCTCCTGCAGGAGCATCAACCCAATCCCCTGCACATGGCTGCTATTCAAAATATTACATTTTGCACGTTCTTGTTTCAGAATTAGCATTGAATGTGAATCTCACAAATGGATGAAGTAATTTGCCACTGACAGTCCTGTTGCTAAAGAAGGCTGCGAATGAAATGTCATATAACTTAATTGACGTGGGTCTCGTCTACTGCAGGCAAATAAGTGGAAAGTATGTGATTTCAACATGGAGTCTACATACTCAAGTGTTTGTATATCCCTTTGTCCTTAGCCGAGATATTTGCTGACTTTGCCCTTTGTGAATGAAAGATTGAGGGGATGAGAGTAATAGACCAAAGTGTGATGATTTTACATAGCGATAATTGAGGGATAAGGACAAAAATGGATGATATTTCTAAACGTGAATAGCTACAACTCTCTGCTTCATAATTCCTTCTATCTTGGTGAAGGCCAATTCATAGCCATGATGCCTAAATGTCTAGTACTGTATTTGTTTTTTAAGAGACAATTTTGGATTGGTTATACACCTGACGAACATCGATAGTGCATGCCAAACCAATTCTCCTAATACTGGGATACTCAGAGGTACTAGACACTTTTTGCTTTGCCTGGTAACACTTGACTACAAGGGCTAGCTCCTATTGCGAAGCTCACCAAAATGACAAAACATCCATATTGGGCTTTGACTCGCAGGGGTAGCAAGGGCCAGAAGTCAACACAAATGTGACGGTACCCCGTCTGACATATTACAAGTTCCATTATATCCTATGGAACTTTTAAAAGGGCGGGATGGATATCAGCCACTTTTGTGACTGAGTATCCCATCTGCCAAGGTCATAATAAGGCCCTTACTCTTGCAATAAAATACCTGCTGAAAAATGCTGAAGAGTGGATTTTCCAGGGAAACCTAAATCATACAGAGAAAAAAGAATATTCAGCTGGTTCTATTATTAAAAAAACAGGCAAGACCTTTTATTTTCAGGTAGATTGAACAGTAAAATAAAATATGATTCGTCCTTGTATTAATGGGTGTAAACCGACTGCATAGATTAGACTCTCTCTTTGCACATGCAACTTCAGCAACTAGGAACACCTTTGTGATCGGCTGTTGTGGGTGGGTGATGTGTCCTTGTTAGATGCACAATGCCGGAGTGATAGATGGAGGTTGTTTAGTGAGCCAAATTGTCACATGGAAGGTTTGAGGTGCATGTGATCCGTGTCTGAGATATCTGATTGGTTTACCAGTGACCTAAGGTCCTTTTCTGAGGGTGGTGTGGGGGTGGAGAGACAAGTGGGGAGGGGAGATGAAGTCCAAGTGTTGGAAGACATTTGCTGACATGTAAAGCTCCAAGATCTGGTGGATTCACTCTATCTGCACAATTCAGCGTGGTGATGACTTTTCTGTAAGTCAACCATAAGTGGTGGTTGAGTAAAAACTCAAATACAACCTGTGAGTTGCATCAGGATTTTCCCACATATTTGCCAAAACCCAACCCACAAGCTGATTCACTGCCATGCCAGACTGTAAGTCTGGATTCAGTATTAGAATGACAAGTGAACTCATTTTGTCATTAATGTGCTAAATTTGACATCATGTAAGTCAGCTGTCAGTGTGCACTGTGAAGTAATGTCTAGCTAATTGGACAAACTTCCAGTACAAATGTAACCTTGCTTAAAGTGTCATTATCATTGAGGCTGCTGCACTCTACATATCAGTAATACTACACTGTTTAAAAATCCTACTTATTTCTAACTTTTGCTTAGAAAACTCTAGAAGTGCCATGGTTGAGCCATGTAATTAGAGAAATATACCTTGTACGCCTTAGGAGTACATGATTGAAGAAACGATGTGCCTTGTAGTTAGGTCTATATGGGACAGGCTGGGTAGGTATGTGGGGGGTGGAGACCAAGGTGCTGCACAAAAGCATGCAGAGGGGAACAAATTATGAAAGAGGTGTAGGAGGTGGAGTCTTGGAGTTGGGATGCAGCTCACAAACAGTGACCAATGGCTCGTCTGAGTTTAGTCCAGTTGATATGTTAGGCAAATAGCACATCTTTATAGCCCTTCTTATTTCGGGGTGTTTTACTGATTAGACATATTTGTCTATTACATCATATTTCACATTTACTTTAATAGACCTCTTTCAAGCGATCTTGTATATGGTTACATAAACATATGGATAAAGACTGTATAGGTGTTAATACCGATCAGGTGGCTTCCTTGGCACCAGGGCATGAATTTCTTCACCATGAACCTTAGACTGATGGAATGGGTAATGATTCACACATAATTTACTGATACATCACGTCACCTTCCATGAAAAATTCATTTTTTACCATCTTTCTGAAAATTAAGTGGTTTGGCTGAGGTCTCAAGGACAGGCTGATGTCATTTTATAGCTGTGGGTACAAACCCAGGTTTTTCTGGCCCTTCTGGCTCTGGTGTGGATGGTCTGGGGTTTTGTTCAGTGGAAAGCCTTAAACTGGACAAATAAGGTGACAGTTTCTACATTTAAATTATGCATTCTTTTCGGGTGTCACAATAGTTTTTACATATTCTTTGTATTTTTTCTATATCACATTTAACCACTTCTGCTGTCCACTCCACTCTCCTTGCTGGTTTTAGCCAGCCAGTATTGTTTTTTGGACATAGGAGCCTTCCCTCTCATGACTTGATCCTGTGCTCATGCATGGGGTTATTCTGAACACCCACACAGTCACACATAACTCTCTTTCCAACACTAAGTTGTTACTGCTAGCTAACTGGATTATCCCTTTGATCACGGTTAAACTGTTCCACAGTTCCATTCCATTCCCGGCTGGATGGTATACTGAGGTAGTCTTGTGTTCTATACTATTCCTTATCAAGTAAATCAAGGGCTATTGTCACTCAAGAAGTTTTGGGCAAACCTTCTCTCACGAAGATTCTGTCCAAAAAATTTATAATACAGCGCAGGTGTTAGCTTTTTTCACTATTTCTACTTCTGGCCACTTTGTGAAGTGACCCATTAAAGCTACCACATATAATTATTTCTCCAATTCTCAAATGGGCCCCATTATATATATTCCTACATTGTCCTAAGCCATACTTGGACTGGGAATAGGATGTAGGGGTGGTTTAAGTGTAACTTGTGATTTCTCAGAGTTCTCACACATTCTCCGACCTTCTTTTCCACTTCTTTATCTACTCATGTTACATGTCTACAATTGTTACCTTCCCCAGTTTATCAGCTCTTATTCTTAAGTTTACGTGTGCTATTTTTTATATACTATGGCAACAGTGCAAATGGCTATATAACCACCACCCCTTCTTCAAACAGCAGGAATAACAGAGATTAAATGGAAGGAGTAGATACATATTTTTGAAACTTCTCTTACTGCAATTGATGCAGGTTGTTACAATCCAGCCAGAAAATTGACGTTATTGTTTTATCACCTGGACACAGCTGCACGAAGAGTTTTTGATGCTTTACCTATTATTCCTGCACCTTCTCAGGAAGGTGAAGCATAGGATGTGTATTTAGAGGTGAAAGAAAGACTGTGTAAGCAGTTTGTAGAGGAATCTAGTGTTCTCTTAGAAAGACACAGTTTCTTCATGTGCAAGCAGTCAAGTGATGAATCAGTAGAAGAGTATGTTGCTATACTTAGAGTCCTCGTGTCAACATGTGAATTTGAAAACAATGTGGATATCTATATAAGGGACCAAATTGTTTTTAATTGTTTCTCAAACAAAATCCAAGAGTGTTTGTTAACATGCAGAAATCCCTCAATGTTAGAGACTCTAGTACTTTGGTGAGAGGTTTGTGGTCACTGCGCAGCGTGACTTGCTTCCCCCAAATGTTCTGTCTTAAGTGTTCTAATCCCCAGATACACACAAGTGCTTCTCATTCAATAATGGAATACCTTTCTTCTGTGGGAGTTAAAGAACAGGAGACAAATGCAATGGTATCCTCTATACCCGAATCATTCTTTTGGGTGAGAACTGCACCAATACCTCTACTACTAGTGACAGTGGTGACTATGCTGTGTAACTCAGAGTCAAAACCTTGCAAAGGTGGTCCTTTGCAAATGTCTTCTTTAAGAGATAAAAATGTGTCCTGACATTTACTTGACAAGTCAAATTTGTTCCTTATTTTGAGTAGTTGCCTGATTTCATAAGTTCTAGTTCAAAATGTTTTAACAAATTTGTAATAGAACTCCACCAAGCCTAAGAACGCATGAACCTCATCTTTGTTCTGTGGTCGAGGTGCATCTCTTATTGCACTGAGTAGCTGTTTTTTAGGTCTAATGCCATCAGCTGTCACTTTATGTCCTAAGTATGTGACCTCTTTGCATGTAAATTTACATTTATTGTACTCTGCCGTTAGACCATTATTATTTAGAATACTAAGAAGCTGAAATAATGTTTGATCATGTTCTTCTCTAGATTTGCCCTTGACCAGAATATCATCTTGGAAAATCAACAAGTTTTAACTTCTTTAAAAATGTCATGCATTAACCTCTGAATCATAGCCGCAGCTGAGGCTGATCCAAAAGGTCCTTTTTGGAATCTATAGCACCCAAAAGGTGTCACAAATGTAGTCAAACTTCTGCTTTTGAGGATATGATGAAACTTGATGGTAAGCAGCTTTAAGATCTATAGGAGAAAACCATCCAAACCCTTTAATGAGGGCTACTATTTCACTGATGCGTGGTAAGGGAAACTGATTAATCATGATATTATTTTTGAGATCGCAGAGATCTATGCATAACCTCAAATTTCTATTAGCCTTCTTGGCTACTACTAATGGTGCAACCCATTCTGAGGACTCCACTGATTCAATAATACTTTCTCCTTTTAATTTGTCCAATTGTATTTTAACATTGTTTTTTAAAGAAATGGGAATATTCCTAACTTTATGTATTTGTGGTTTAGCATCTTGTTTCAACTGTATCTTATGTCTGAAACCTTTTAATTTTCCAATATTTCATATGACTACCTTAGTGAATTTGTATATTACAATTTTCCCAATTTCAGACTCAGACTTTATTAATAACACAGGTTTTGGGCTATTTGGGTCCAACAACATACCTGGTTTACATATTAAAACAAATGGACCAGTGACCGAAACATATAGGGCCTCATTACGACCCTGGTGGTCTTAAGACCACCAGGGTTGCAGTGGCGGTCGGACCGCAGCCAATGTGGCAGTCCTACAGCCACATTACAACTGTGATGGTTACACCACGGTTGGACCGCCAGCACAGCCAATTTTCCTCAACTAGAGGGGCTGACGGTCCTAATCCGCCAGAGCAATGCTGCACCCTACGCACTACAGCATTGCCGCCGGCTCTAGTACGAGATGGTTTCAATGTTGTAGGCCATTTCCTGCTGGGCCAGCGGGAAACTCTTAATGGGGCACACAGTGAGGGGGCCGCACTGGCGGTAAGCTGACCGTGGGTATTTGGTGGATGGCCTTTTCCGTCCGCCAACCTCATAACGACCCCCATAGTTTTCCATAATCTCTCTATTTTTTTATTGAAATTTTAAATTTCCTATACCCAACAATGTCAATAGGTTCACCAGTGAACGTTTTGATAAAAATGTCCGGTTTGTCCAATTCATTTCCTAGAACTTGTCTAAATTTATTCCCCCACATATCTTTATTAACTATTGTGTAATGAGAACTTGAGTCTGCAACTATGGAAATGTTTACCCCACCAATTAACATTTCACATATTGTCATTGACATATTGTCATTTTTTCTTCCTTCGCTAAGCACACACATATTTAATTCTTCTTCTTCTGATATACTAGTATTTCAGTCTTCATCTTGGTTCAATAGTTTAACCATAAAACCTGACTTTTTCTGGCTAACTTTCTGGAAGTGTCCCAAAATACCACATTTTGAGCATTTTGTTTGTGTGCTGGGCATTTCTTATCATTTGCCAAGTGATTTACATTACTGCACCTGTAGCATCTTTTCTTATCAAACCCCTTGTTATTTTTTTCTTCAAAATACATCTTTCCAGGAATTTTCTTCATGTACTTTTGGAAGTTTTTGTTCCATGCAATTTTGCTATCATTGACCCCTCACTTCTTTCTTTATTTTCTGATAGCACTGCTTTAGCACACCTGCCAGTTAATTCCGCTCTCTTAACAATATCTATAACGTCTTGAAGGGAACTTTCACCATTACCCCATTGATTGTCCTGTGTGCTGGAGTTGAATGCTTGCATGACAATTTGATCTCTAATGAGTGAATTGTGAAGATTTCCAAAATGACATGTGAGAGCTAAGATTCTTAAGGCTGATACAAAAGCATCTATTGATTCATCTTTCCCTTGCTTTCTGTGGAAGAATTCATATCTGTCAACTGCCATGCACCCTGTTGATTTATAATGATTGTTTAAATCTCCAAGTGCATTACAAAAACATATCCTTGACCTGCTGGTCTTTATTTTTTGTTTATTCTATTAAACACCATTAGTTCTCCTGGCCCCAAGCAATGTAAAAGTATTTTCATTTTCTTTTCCGCTGTGAATTCCTCATCCTTGTCAAAAGTTGAAATGTAATTAGTAAAATATTCTCACCATTCTTCCCATTTTAATGTTGGTTCGCCTAAAGCTGGTAGAAAGACTGGAGGTGGCGATAAATTCCACACATTTCCTGATGCCATCTTTCAAAATGAAACATTTCTATATATTGTGCTATAGTCAAATGGAAATGTGTACTTTACCTGTATTCTACTGAAAGCCAATTGTATACAGAAGAAGAATTGTGCAAGGGATGTGCCCTGGCTGTATCACTGCGTGATGTGCACAGAAAAACCTAGGCCCATATTTATACTTTTTTGCGTCGCATGTGCGCCGCTTTTTTACGCAAATCGGCAAATCGCAAAATCGGCGAAACCTACAAAATACAATTGTATTTTGTAAGTTTGCGCCGATTTTGCATCAAAAAGTGGCGCAAATGCGGCGCAAAAAAAGTATAAATATGGGCCTTAGTTCCCTAAACAGCACAAAGTCATATTATTGACTCACCAAGATATGTCAGTTTGCATTGCCATATGTTATCTGTGCTGCCAAGCTGTGGGATACTAACAGTGGTGCGTAAGTTGTGTCGAAGACAGCAGGGGTTGAAATATTGCCAAAGAATGCCGATGCAATGTCTATATTGGTTAGCATAGGTAGCATGTAGGGTTAGCGTATTATGGGGCATATTTATACTCTGTCTGCGCCGAATGTGCGTAAAAAATTTTGACGCACATTCAGCGCAAACCTTGCCCCATATTTAAACTTTGACGCCCGAGCCCGCGGATGTCAAAATCCCGCCGTGTGCGTCATTTTTTGGATGCAGCAACCCACCTTGCGTTAATCATATGCAAGGTAGGCATTCCCGTCCCAAAAATGACTTAAACGGCAGTGCGCCGTATTTATGCTTCCGGGCAAAAATGCCGCACGGCTGGGAGGCGGAGACAGAAAATGACGCACAGCCCGATTTGCATCAAAAATTAACGCCTGGGTCAGGGCAGGTTTTAAAATGGGGCAAACACACCTGTATTTAATCAGAACACACAGAAGCAGCAGCAGAGCAGCAAAAGGGAGACATGGAGGTGCTTCTCATCCAGCGTGCACTCAGACGCAGAGCCCAGCAGCAACAACAGCAGCTACTACAACACCAGCAGGGGCCCCAAAGGCAGCGCAGAAGGCAGGAGAGGATATTCCGCACCAGAACAATCCTTCATGGCCTCAGGGAACATGACATCATCCAGAGGTACAGGTTGAACTGGCAGGCCATTCAGCAGCTCCTGCGAAACATAGAGCCACAGTTGGCACCCACCTTGCTGACACCCCGCACCATCCCAACAGAAACCAAGCTGCTAGCTGTACTTCACATGCTGGCAAGTGGCTCTTTTCAAGCAACCGGTGCCCTGGTTGCCGGAATATCACAGCCATCATTTTCTGCCCTTTTGCCCAAAGTACTGGATGCCATCATTGGACTCACACCCCGCCACATCCGCTTCCCAAACACACTGCAGAAGCAGCAGGAGACAAAACAGGGGTTTTACCTCATAAGTGGCTTCCCACACGTCCTTGGTGCCATCGACTGCACACATGTACGCCTTGTGCCACCTGCTGCAACTGAACACCTCTACCGCAACAGGAAGCGCACAGACATTCCATCAATGTGCAGGCCATTGTTGATCACCAAGGATTGATCACCAACATCGTGGCAAAATATCCTGGGAGTGTCCATGACTCATTCATCTTCTGTCACTCTACCATCAATCAGCACTTCCAGAATGGACGGTATGGAAATGGACTACTTGTTGGTAAATACAGAAACCTACTTATATACACACTGCACAGCAACCCTCTAGGACACAGAACACATACACCACGACAGCAACATGTGGACAGGAACACACTGAGGTCGTGACATCGCTCGCCATGTTTCATTGGTCTGCATTGAACCTGTCACACATCTGAAAGTAGTTTACAGTCTAATGTTAAGACGTCAATGATCACAACGTTTGGAGTGGTTTGCCTAATTGTCACCTTGCAAAATGTAAGCGTTTCACTGATGTTTAAATTAATCCATTGCATGCGTCTAAAGGTATGGGATGTCCAGGGTACATTTATGTGAACGTGTTAACAACACTGTCAAAATTAATCTGTGTATGGAACTATCATCTCACCCCCAGGGAAGACACAGGGACACCTGTATCACAAGTCACAAAGCTAGGGAGTGCACACTGTACTGCAAATCCCAAACCATACTGCTGACAACCAGTCAGCAGCCAAACACTCGTACAGCCAAGGAAACAACACAATGCAGATGTTACATCCTACAAGCCTAAGAAGGAACCTATAATACAAAAGAGTCACAGACAACACAAGACAACTACTGCCATGCAAGGTGATTTCAATGGGGCAAGCTACATCAACATGATCCCATTCATTTTCTTTTTCAGCTGATCAGGGGTATGGGATCCAGCCATGGATAATGACACCATTTGGCAACCCAAGCACTGCAGCAGAGCGTGCCTACAATGACGCACATAGGAGGACACGCAGCATAGTCTGGAGGACCTTCGGCATTCTCAAGTCGAGATTCAGGTGCCTCGACATCACTGGTGGTAGCCTCCTATGTTCCCCTGAAATGGTCTGTAAGATCATTCTAACATGTGCCATCCTGCACAACATTTGCATAAGAAGGAACATTCCCCTCTTGGAACCAGAGCCACACATGCCTGAAGAGGAGGAAGAGGAGGATGGTGGCCTGCAACATGAGGGGGAACAACAAAACACGGCTGCTGGAGTGCATAGGCGCCAACATATGGTGAACAATTTCTTTTAAAACTAATCACCATCACCACTGTATTAACTAATGTAAATAAACACCGATAATAATCACCATATCATGGTCTGGCTAATCATTTTTGCTCACCTTTATCTCTAACTATCAGAATAAGAGTGTAGCCTCATGGAGCATTGCTGATATACCGATCCGTACACAGAAAATCACAGAGCAATTGTGATGTGTATCATACAACAGTCACATACACACACACTGTAAATGACATATATCCTGTACATTTCACCTTTGAAGGGCAATAGCAGAGGACCACACCTATTTCACACATACATGTTGGCAACATGGTTCATCGCAGCATATGGCACACAAGTAAGACACCATCACTCAATAAGGGGAAAACAAGCCTCATACATGAGGCAGTTGATGTGCTATTGCATTGGTAACAGGAATGTATGACCAGACCCTTGACAGCAGTGAGTCCAACTGCACCGATCTTTGCAAGGACTACCTGTGACTAGAGTTCCATATAAGCAGAACATAGTGCCACACCTATGACAAACATTGCGCACATGACATTCCATGTACATGTCAGCCCATTTCCTAACTCCTGACACACCCATGCTCCTGGGCACAACCGACCTGTCTGAAGAGGTCCCTGGAATGGTAATATGTGTACCCTGATATTCCCTCCTCTACACACACAGACAAACAATACTAATCCTGCGTGCTACACCCGTTCCTATGTTATGCCATTGTCATAGTACATCTGACTGCATGGACGTCAGGTCAATTAATACACTGGCTTGTAGTTTCTAAGCCCTGTTATCACCTGTAGATTGCTTCCCGTGTGAAAGGTACTGTTGGCCATTTGATTTCAAATCTCACATACAGGACTTGTGAGAAACTGATGCAGCACACACCTGCGATCATCTCCATGTACACCACCCATTGAACATGCACTGTAACACAGCCCTTGGGTTTATGTGTCACCTTCAAAAACACAGGACATACACAGTTTTCCATGTCAACTGTCTTGTTCTTCCTCCAACCAGTCTTAGTCAGACCACTGATTATGTACCTTGTGAAATTGCTGGATCCAGATTGACCCTGCATCCTGTCAGCCTGACTGGCACCTGTCTGTGCGTTACCCTAAAGGTTCCTTGTGGCTACATATGTGCCACATTTGCGTTAGCAAACCTCTCATTCCTCAGAGGGTATTTTGTCATGTGCTTCATCAATGCATACCCAAATACATTGTATAGCATCATCTGCTTTTTAAATGTACCATATTAGTAAAATTGTCTTTGAATACCAAAATCATGGCCCATCACTTGTGTGACAGTGTACCAGGGCCGTATGCAGGGATTGGGTACGGTGCCTCCAGCAGAACCAGCTACCTTTGATAATGTGCATGAAAAGTCCACGCATATTAGGACCCTGACAGTTCACACACTGAATCACATTGCTCACAACATATTGATGGGCTGTGCATGCTGAATAGCTGCTACATTAATCAACACAGAGGCTATGATGTTCCCAGATGCAGTGTGAACTTCACAGGCCAACCTGTGTACAAATGTTGTAATGACACCTGCCGGAACATGACTCCGGAGACATTATCTCACTCAGCACACCAAGGTTGCCCTGTTGACAGTCTCATTACACGTCTTCAGTGACAGGGTGGGACCATGCCCATGGAGGTTCTCATGTCCTCATCCACTTTACTCACATTGATCTCTGAAGGTTACTCAGTAGATACAGGAATAGCTGCCACTGACTCATGATGAGACCTGGACGTAACTGTGACAACATACACCCCTAAAAATATACAGGATCAAAATTGGACCACACACATGAACAAGACACCTCTGTGCAATTGATCACTGGAAATATGTGAACACATGCTGCCTTGTCTGCTGGTCCACCACTGCCACTGGATAGCTGTGGCTCAGTCATATGACCACAACTGTGGCGTCATATTACATTTGTGGTTCACCTTTGGCTGTCTGTGCCAATAACATGGTACCCACTTCGTCTATGCGTCTATGCATGTCTCACTGTGGGTTCACCAACAAGTGCCTAGGAAGCAGTTACCAAAATTCTAGGACATGGGATGGCCAACTTGTGGACCATTGACATGAACTAGCGTCTGCCATCTATCCGGTGCATGCTTTGTCATTTGTGGTGTCTACGTTACCCAAAATCTTGGAAGTGCACACAACAGATGTTGCTACATGTATGACTAGCACATGTCCTCTCTCATTTCCACAGTGACTTGCATCTAAGGTTTTGGACACATTGACTTCACATTCATACAAGCATATTTGCAATAATGCATCTTGTGATGCACACACCCTGGGTGGACAAATACATTAGTAGCCAATGCACACACATTGAGCCATAGGCATTGAGGTATTGTACTCATGTGCGTCACCTTGCTATCCTCTCCTGATGCCAAACATGCCCAAATTGTGCAATACATATATGTAGGCTACACATATGGCCATCTAGTGCGTCAGCCAAGCGTGAAAATCCTGTTATGGAAGTAGCGGCTCATGGCCTGCAGCAGTATGATGTCTCACATGTGAACATACACCATCAACACCAAAGTGGGTGCAATCAGCCTTATCTCAGTTGTGTCACAAATGTAAAATAACATTAAAATGGAAAAAATACCCAAAACCAGTTCATGCCCTGAAATTTTGATGCATACGCGTCAAAAAATGATGCACGAGCGTCAAAAAATTACGCTTATGCCCCAAAAACAACGCATAATGCCCTGAAAATTGGTTAAGACTATCTACAAATATATGGATGCGGCCTAATTTTTACTCCTGTGCGTCGAACAAAATGACGCACATCCTGTATGTGTGAAAAAATATGACGCATAACGAAAAAATGGCGGCCCTTTTATGCAGGAAGTGATGTAATAGGATATCCTGTTTACAGATTATGTACAGTGGGTTCACTTTCACTTTGCAGTCTGTGATTCTTCTAGACTGTGTGGCTGTGTTCTGAGTTTTGTCCAGTGAATTTGTGCTTTTGTCTCCTGTGTGCTCCATTACTTGTTAGTTTGTGAAATAAATATTGTTGTTGTATACTGTCTGAGTGTGTTTTGTGTACAATTGTCCAGTATTGTATTGTATTTGTTGTTTGTGGGAGTCTGTGGTGGGTAATGCTAGTTTGGGGATAGTTGGGCTTTTTTAGTTGTTAAGTTTACTTTTTTGTACTTCTACTTTCCCCCTTTTCTCCTTTCTTCTTCTTTATCCCCTATTCCCCTTTTCGGTGCTAAGATGTTGGGTAGGCCACGTCTTGGCAGGATGGGTGAGGAGGAGCTTGGGAGGGTTTATATGGCTGGTGTGCCATTTCCTCCCACTGATGATCGAGGCAAGGGGCAGGGTGATACAGGGGTATCACACCGAGGCGTGACTAATCCGGTGGGGAAAGGTCCTGCATCACTTGCAGCGCGTGTATGGGAGCCAGAGGAATAACCACCAGCTGAAGCACTGCTGGGCTGACCTCATCACCAAGGAGCAAGATCTGCTGAACCACCTGGGAATAGTGATTGGTGGCCCTGTTGGTGAGTACAAATCATGTAAATGTGCACAATTAAAAGCTCTGTAGTGACATCAGATGATTTGTACAATATCTGCCGGCTAAGTTGCTGACTGTGTGGAATGCTTCGGAAACATACAGAGTCATTGATGGACTATGTGAAGGACCACAATTGCTAGCTGTCAGGAAGCACGTGCTCTGCAAACTTACAGAATACTTTTGCTTTATGTAATTTGGTGCCACCTTTGTGTCAGGCAGCAACACAAATTAGGAGCCAATCATGTCTATATAGGTCACCTTTGGCAGTGAAGCAAAGATTTTTAAAAATATTGGCAACCTTTGTTGACGCAATAGCTAGACTGACTTTCTAAACACTACATGATGCAGAAATTGAGTGCTGGCTTCACGTCAATTGATGATAGCAATGTGGCCCAGATATATGTCTCATGTGTGTCTGGTGAGTGTACAAGGAAAGCGTTTTTGGAAGTTATATGAATGTTAGGGATTATTGTGGTCCTTCATCATTTTGGATACATGTCAGATCTGTATTTGGAAACATAGGGAAAAGGTGTAAGGTGCCCTCAGCTAACATCTTACACTGGTATTTGGTTTGGTGTTCCACCTTTCGTTTACGGATGGCAGGCCAAAGGTATGCACATGGGTTCATATCTCTATGGTTGGTGCAAATCACCATAGCTGGGCCACATCAAATGATGAAACTGTAACAACATGAGGGCTTACAAAAGTCCCTGCCCCTCTGTACATTGTACCTATGTGTCATAAATGTGTCATGGCCACATAGGCTATTTGACTGGTAATGCAGTCCTCAAGTAACCAGGCTTTGGATGTCTCTCTTGGATGCACATGATGAGATGAATACACGCCATTATTATGTCTGCTCACTAATGACGGAGCATGTTTGCCACCACATGATAGTTAGGGCCACTGCATGTGTGCAGATATGTGTGTAATTGTCACAGGAGACCCATGCTATGTACATGTTAGCCTTGCTATATTGGATTCAGTATCATCATGTCTGAGTGGCTTTACTTACTTATGTCATCTTACACATAGTTTTTGTCTTTGGAATTGTTGGTCAGTGCACAGATTTTGAGCACATTTCTTCCTTCCATGCCTTACAGTTGGACCGGCACCCTAAAATGTGGGCGAGGTGGCTTCATTTGAGGACTCTGACAACTCCAGTAAGTGTTGATATGTCTGTTATGTGTTGCGTTTGCTGGTGATGTGTGATGGACTCCTGTGTGTTGAACACATAGCAAGGTATGATGCGCTGGCCCATCATTTGTCTTGTTCCATGAGTGGGATTTAATTTTCTAAGCATTTTGGAGTTTGACAATGCTTATCCTATTGTCTTATCTAGGGATTCTAGGTCATTCCTGTAGGCCCCGCAAAGTGAACTGGGGTGAGTCATGTGGATAACACTTGTATCAACAAGATTCGCCCTGGAACTAATCTCAGATTTAGGGGCATATTTATAGTCTGTTTGCGCCGGAATTGCGTCGTTTTTTTTTACGCAATTCCGACGCAAAACTAACTCCATATTTATACTTTGGCGTTAGACGCGTCTAGCGCCAAAGTCCATGGAGTTTGCGTCATTTTTTAGCGTGGACACCTACTTTGCGTTAATGAGATGCAAGGTAGGCGTTCCCGTCTAAAAAATTGACTCCAAGACATGTGCGCCGTATTTACACTCCCGGGCAAAATTCACGCCCGGGAGTGGGCGGGTCAAAAAAAATGACGTACGGCCGCTTTTGCGCCATTTTTTAGCACCTGGACAAGGCAGGCGTTAAGGGACCTGTGGGCTCGGAAGGAGCCCAGAGGTGCCCTCCCATGCCCCCAGGGACACCCCCTGTCACCCTTGCCCACCCCAGGAGGACACCCAAGGCTGGAGGGACCCATCCCAGGGACATTAAGGTAAGTTCAGGTAAGTATTTTTTTTTATTTTTTTGGGTGGCATAGGGGGGCCTGATTTGTGCCCCCCTACATGCCACTATGCCCAATGACCATGCCCAGGGGACAGAAGTCCCCTGGGCATGGCCATTGGGCAAGGGGGCATGACTCCTGTCTTTGCTAAGACAGGAGTCATTTCTATGGGGGTTGGGAGTCTAAAAAAATGGCGCAAATCGGGTTGAGGCGAAAAATTTGCCTCAGCCTGACTTGCCCCATTTTTTGACGCCCAAGCTCCATATCCCCCTACGCCGGCGCTGCCTGCTGTACGTCGTTTTTTTCCAAGCACACCAGGCAGTGCCGGCGGCAAACGCCGGCTAACGTCATTGATTAAATACGGCGCCCGCATGGCGCTTCAGAATGGCGTTAGCCGGCGCTAATTTTTTTGACGCAAAACTGCGTTAGCGCAGTTTTGCGTCAAAAAGTATAAATATGGCCCTTAGTCTGCCTGTCAGACCCACATTCTCAAAGAATGGGGCTGCAAAATACTTACCCACAGACTTCTGCTTCCCTATTCACCAAAGTACTTATGAAACTGTAGGGTGAACTTCCTAGCAGCATGTAGCTCCACATGTAGTGCTACAAGTATGTGGCATTTGAGTGCAATGGCCTAGGTGTGCATTCAAATCATGGCCATGGGTGTTCTTGCAACTCTGTGTCTGTTGTAAGTCATGCCTTACTGGAAGTATATGATGTGGACAAAGGTCTGCATTTCCAGACATGTGTGGCGCTGGAATTGGCCAAGGGTTTGCTGTCTCCTATTTGTTGATACACCTTACCTGTGGTGTGTGTGTAGAGGCAAACACATGTCCAGCTTTCAATAGCTTCCTGGGTGTCCATGTTGTTTGAAATTGTTAGTTGTTTCTCCACCCCCCCACCCTCAAACACAGGCATGGGTTTGTGAATAGTGTACCTAGGACTGATGATACAAGTATGTTACACAGACATGTAAATCAGTGAATGTTTGGTCGGAACCTAGTATACACACTCAGGTATAGCACATGAGTACTATACTAGCAAGTCCATTTACAACTTGCAGATCATGTGGCCCTAGACTTACATCCCGTACACTGACATTTGTAGCCCTGGCATTGGCGCAGGATGTGCTGCATGATTGTTAGCTGACAACTGTCAGAACTTTGATGCCAAATTAATGCCAGTTGTTACCCATCTTGTAGGGTGTGGATGTGCTATGTGTGATACGACCTTTGTAGGCTGGCCTGCCATGTACTTCCTCAGGGACATTCAATGATCTGTATCATGATATGAGCTGTTACAAGTACAGTAGATGTACTGTCTGATTTACTTCTTGTGCCATTTCATACAATGCAGTTCCTAATGTAATTTTTTGCCTTTGTCTTCACAGCTGCTAACATGACACCCATCCAGGTCCGTGAGTTCCAGAGGCGGGCAATGCGCTACCAGCATATCCTGCTGGTAGAGTCGGGTTCAGATGGATGGCCCGAAGATACAGGAACGAATGGGCCTCCGGAGCATGGAGTGCTTTCCCACAGGGTGGCCCTACTTTGCCCACCACAGACACCACCAGCACAACCACCGCTTCCACCCAGATGGCACCAACCACAGCTGGGACTGTTGTCCCAACAACGTCTGCAGTAGCTACAGGCCCTAGCAGTGGAACACCTTCAGGGCAGCCCACAGGCATAGACTATACACACCCACACACATCCTCAGCTGGTACCCGGACCGCCCCAGCTGCTACAGTTGACCCTGCAACTTTTCAGGACATGCAACGCAAAATGGACCGTGTCCTATGGAAAATTAGTCACCTGAGCCGGGATGTTCGCCATATGAACAGGCGTGTGCGGTCCATAAAGCGGACCCTCCGGAGGGAAAACCTCTAGACTTTTTAAATGGACATGATTCCCTCCCCTCCCTCCTCTTTCCTTGTTCTTATACTTAGTGGGCATAGGGGGCTTAGTGTTGGGTTAGTATAGGCTGTTAGTTTAGTTAGTGTTAGTGGGTGGAAGGTCCTGATTATTTCTATTTTTTCTTTTTGAGTGCGTGGGTGGTGGGCTCTGTTAAGTTTCTTGTGTGTTTACAAAAAATATATATATATATATATATTTGTTTAGTATAGGATAGTATGTGTTTAGGTTAGTATCTGTTGTCCTCCATGTGTCCCGTCTCATATCGGGGGTGGGGGGTTGATGTTTAGAACGTTTCGTTACATGTGATAAGTAAGTTTAGCTTAGGTTAGTTAGCGACAGTTGTGGGTAATGAGTAGTTAGGGTAGATTAGGGTAGGTAAGACTTTTCCCCGCGTTTCCTCTTCTGTTATTTCTGTTTATAAATATATAGTGAACCCTTTATAGTATGTGTTAAATGCTTGTTGATCAGGGCCTCGGCATAAGTGTACATGAATTTTTTTCTCTTTCATTTGTGTCCTATGCTACGAACAAATCCCAACTGAGCTGTAAGATTGGCAGCTACCCCTTGCAAAGATTCCACCATTCATTGCAACCACTAATCACAGTTAATATGGATCCCAACGTGTTTTTTTCAATAAGTATGTTTTCAAAGTCACAAACAGTGCTTCCAGATTTGGTATTGGGGGAACTGTTTTAGCTCTGACTGCAGTGTGATGTTCAAGGAAACCCTTATAAGGTAAGTGGTCGTAAGCACTCTTGTAGTATCGTCTTCATGACTCACAGACATCATTTGTGACACTGTTCAGCATGATTACTTATTTGGATGGAAACAGACACATTCATTCATGCAGTTTTTTGAGTGTTTGCTTAGATTTGTGGACACTGTTATATGTGTTAGTATTGCATGGTGACAACATTTTGCTGCCACGATTTGATGACTTAGATATCCCTTGAGGAAGAATTATTCTGTCCAACACAGCATGATGGTGTATGTTTTCTCTTTTCATCAGCTATTACCCTCAGGAAGGGCAGAGTATGATGCAATCCAGGCCACTGTGCAAAGTTATCTGACTAAATAATTTCAGGACAGTTGTATTGACAAGCTACGTTATTTGACATGAGGCACATTTCAGTTATCTACTGCACAGTTGATGTGTCACATTACACAGAAACAAAGTGGTTGTGTTAGTGCTATTTAGTGAAAAGTGCTGTAGTGCTATGTGTACATTGTCCATGATTGTGAGTCCATTATAGTGACATCTTCCATTGTGATCCTACACAAGTGGTAAAGGAAAATGCATTTGACATGCTGGGGTGATGTGTCAGACAGTGCAGAGGGACAGGATTTGCCAATGAGTAAGTGAGAGACAATCAGTGGGCAGGATGACAAGATAAACAGTGGTTTGCAGAACAGTCATTGAGTACAGTTGTAAGACTGGCATGTTACAAAGCGCTGGACCTTGGTAATAGTTGGCCATGCGGCAGGGACTAGTGCTTCTGGGTACTTTTCCGTGTGAAGGTGATCTGTTCCATGTCTTCTTCTGATGTGTGTGTTGCCTCCTCTGTTCTTGGTGGTGGTGGTTGTGAAGGGGCAACACACACCTCAGTGTTAGAAGACGTGGAGTCAGACATCCCGGTCGCTGCTACCTGTGAAGGTCTTAAGGGCAGTACTGCTGCAAGGAGGATCTGCTGATTCTTAGGAATAGCAGCCACATCACGATGGTAGGCAGCCAGGTCGGCCCTGAGGGGGTCATGATTGCATTCGTGCATGCAGTGGAAGGTTTGGGGTGCGAGGTGTTGTGGCAACTCCCTTACTGCAGTGGTGAATTCCTTGACAGTTTGTTGTGGTCCTTGCAGGATGGATGTTAGGGCTTGCCTGGCTGCTGCCTGATCTGCAGATGACATCATGCACGAACGCACCCCCTCTAGGCTGGCTGCCATAGTTTGCATCCCCACCCGCACCTCCTTGGCCAGCTCCCGCTGTACTCCAACTACAGTTCTCTCAAAGCTGGTGCCTGTGTCATCTGAGTCCTCAGCTGTATTGGAGCTGGCAGGTCTTACAATTGGGGTGGTGGGTGGGTCCTCTGTGATGGCTGCTTGTTCTGAGCTCCTCCTTGTGACTGAAGGTGGGGTCTGGCGTGTTCCAAGGACATCTTGGATGGTCTGCTGAGTGATGTTTGTCAGCTCGTCATCCATGTCATCAGGGTAGTCCTGGACAGGCAAATCCGCAGGAGAGCCATCATCCTCTGCAATGAAATAGGATACAATTAGTGTGTCTGTGTTGTGGCATTGGTGATGTGACATGCCTGCCTTGTGATGAATTCACATTGTGATCTTATTTCCTGTTCATTGCTCCAGTCTTTCAGATGGGCATTCTCCCAGGCCTATGGCCCACCTGCATGTCACATGTATTGTATTAAGTTATTAGACTTGTCGGCATCGTCTCCTCTAGTGTTGTTTTAGGCCAAATAGTGAATTGCCACCTTCTTGTCCTACTCAAGCCTCCGTCTACATCTATTCTCATGGTGAAGCCTTTCACTGGCTGTGGGTGCTCTGATGGCACTAGCAGCACACTTAACAATCTGGACCTGCCCCAGTCTCTGATCTTTCACATCCACTTATATGTAGTTGACATGTAGCATATCCTATGCATAGCATTGTCATGGCACGATATGGATGTTAGCATTGGTAATGTGTACAGCTGATGTTGGGGAATGTGTGGTGATTGGATTGCCCTGTTAGTCGTAGCACTGTCCTTTTTCCTCCTCTGGCTGTGCAGGTGTATATCAGTGACCAGTTACATGTGTCCTCCCCCTCAATGCTGTTGTCTGAGCAGTATGACATTTGGGATGGTGCATTGTGACCCAGGCACAGGATGGACCCTGGCATATGCAGCATGGGTGTATCCTTAGTGCTGTGTAGCTCCTACTGTTGATGACATTGGCTGATGTTTGTGGCAACTATGGGCATTCACATTTGACAGGACCGGAGCCTTTGTCTTGTTTCAGGGGATTGTTGAAGTTGTCATCCTCAACCCACTAATTTAGTTGTGTATGATCCATGGGGACGTTACTGCCATTGGCTACTTGAGCTGCACACAGAGCGGAGGTGGTAGTGACAACTGTTGTCACTGTTACATTCCAGTTATTGGTATGGCTAGAGGTTGTCAATTGGGCCCTAGTTAATGTAGGGGGTATAGTGGCTGACGTGTGACTGGATGTCAGTTTGATGTTGTTCCCTTCCCTCCTGGCGTGGCTTTACCTTTGCTCCATCGTTGGCATGGCAGCATGCCCCCATGGGACTGTTGTTGGTGTACTGTAATGGTGTGCCCCAGCTTCTCTCTGTGCAGGCCATGCCCCCATGTCATACCCCTTTACCCATGCCACTCCATGTATATGATGACTTCTATGCATTTTGTGGTCCGTATCCCCCCCGCTTACACTATGCATTTTAATTCCCCATGCGACTTACCCTGCATGTGCGTTGTCTCCTGGTAGTCTGCGCTGTCCTGTCCTTGAATCCCTGTGACGATTTCCTCAGGGATGACGGCTGCGACCATCTCCTCCATGTGGTTCAGGGCCTCCTGGTGTGCTGGACTCCCACCTCCAGTCTGCAGTGCTGCCTTCCTGTTCCTGGCCTTTATTTCCTTGGTCCTGCGCTTGCAGTCATGCCAGCATTTCTTGCACTCGATGACTGTTCTGTGTACTTCTGCCAAACTGTTAATCTTGTCAACAATTTGTTGCCATATTGCCTCTCTCCTACTGATTGGCAACTTTGAGGTGACAAACTGTTGGTGCTGGTGTTCCGTCACCTCATTAACCAGAATTTCCTGTTCCTCTGCACTGAAGCGACACTTTCTTTTCTTCTTAAAACTGTTCTGGGTCTTATGTGGGTCCTCCTGACTGGTTCCTGGTCTGTTGTCATCTTCCTGGGGTCTGTACAGGCATCTGGGATCCATTTTGGCTCTTCACTGCTGAAATGGCTGTGTTTGCGGGGAATTTTGACGCTATTGCGTCAAAAAACGCCACATATCCAGTGTGCGGTGTCGTAAAACGACCCACAGTCATTTCCGCTGCGTTAACATCGTTTTGTTTTACGACTTGACTCTGCAGTGTGCGTAAAAAAAAATGACTTACACCTGTGCTTTGCGCCGCCGGGCGTCAAAGTATAAATTTGACACCCGCACGGCGCACAGAAATTGCGTTAGCCAGCGGAAATATTTTTGACGCAAAACTGCGCCGGCACAGTTTTGCGTCAAACAGTATAAATATGGGCCTATGCCTTTCTAGAAAAGACAGGCAAGATGGCGACACGCTATTATGTAACACAAACACGCACCTCGCAACAAATACTGGAACCGTTGTAGACGGTGAGAGAACCGTTGATCCTTTGAACAGTCTACGAGGTTCTCACTGTTAACTTAGATTACTTTCACTGCAAGGTTGTAACACAGGCACTAAAAATCAGCACGCGCCGTGAGTTTCCATTCCTGTTAAGTGACACCAGCAGTTTCCGTTCGTTAATTACCAGCGATCTTCTGAAATATCACCCGGAGTATGCACACTGCACGTCAGTGGGTCCAGTCTGTTGGAGCTCGTTGCCAATTCTGTGCAGATGACTCCACACACTTAGAAGTAACTTTTCATAGTTTATTCGTTGGCCACACTTGTTAAGGAGGTGTCAGGTGCTAACACCTCAAACTACTTCTCTTCAGCTTCCCAGCGCTGTTCTGTCAACATTCCATAATGTGCATGACATACCTGTGGTGACACAGAGTACGGTGTCCCATGAGGATAATATCATCATGACATTACAGCATTATTACGTCACTACAGATATGTCCTACATTAGCTACTATGTGACAGACATGACTTTTAGCGCTAGGAGGCCCATCGGGTAGCCATGCGCTTTACAAATCCCTAGCATAGCACAGCATAAGACAGGAGCTGACCTGCCATTAGTGTGAGGCAGCAGAGATATGACAGGGCAACTAAATAAACAGGAGAGGAAAAAAAGCACCAGCGCTGCACAGAACACCATCATGAATATTGACTTGCTGAACTCCATGTGCAGAATTTATTATTAGGATTCATTTGCTGGATAATTTTAAAAAATACAGGAGAAAAATGTTTCGTATACAAAATAAGTGAACCTTGCAAATTTTTCTGAACAATTTGCACGTGGATTTTCCCACAAAAATTATTTAGATTGGAAAGTTAGCCAGAGGGTATATTTGGAAAATATCTAATCACACCAAGCAGGTGAAGTGATTAACCCCGACCTGCCCCACCCCCTTAGAAGAGTTCTCTTCAACCTGTCATCATCTTTCCATCTTCTATCCATTCATCCTTTGTACATTTCATCTATTCGTCTATCTATGTACCTTATCACCCCCTATACATCTCCTAACACTTCAAACTATACAACTATACTTTTTCCATCCCTCCATTCATACACCCTTTCATTTTTCCTTTCCCCGTCCTTTTAGCCGTCTGTTTTGTTTTTACACCTTACTATTTTGCATATCGTTTCTTTCATTCTTTCATCCATCCTTACACCTTCCATTTATTCTTTCTTCCGTCTATCAAACCTTTCTCCTTTTCGTTCTCTAACTCATCCGTCCTTTCCTTCTTCTCGCCTGCCTTTTACCTTTCTTCCTTTTTTCCTTCTTTTCCTTCCATCCTACCCCCATTATTTGGGTTCCTTTTCCATCTACCCATCTTCTCTCATCCTTACTTTTTCTGTCTTAGCTTTTTTGCTCATGATCACGTTCCCATTTTGCTCTCTGTGTTTTTTCCTATTTTCTTCAAATCGCTTTCCTCAAATAGGCATATCAATTCACAGGTCACACCCCTCTGTCTTGCTATTACAGTGTTATTTATGATCATTTAGTCTGAAAAACCTGCAGACAGAACAGGCCTTTAAACAACGAATTAACTTTTTAGTAGGACTTACTTGAATATCCCATTGAGCCCAGTGGGAAGATTTACATAAAATGCAAGTGGGGGGGAGCTCGCAGTATGTCAGTGAAGGGTCAGAGCCACAACAAAGCCACTGAACAGAAACCCATTTAAAAGGCAAATTTATTTTTAGGATTTTGGTGGTGGGATGTCTGCAGTTCGTTTCTGTTTTTGGATGTTCTTTGCCCTGTTTCACTATACATCTTTACTCTGAACTACCAGACACAACAAACTACAAGGAGAGTTTGTTGTGTGTTATTTTTAAATAATTAGAATGTTCCTAGGTATTGAGTTTTCTGAACTCAAAGTATAAAAACTGGATGTAATATCAAAACAAAAAATCATGCTTAATTCACACTCTTTCGTTTAACAAATAAAAGCATATAAAAAAGGCATTAGATACTGCGGCCCGTATTTATACTTTTTGACGCTAAACTGCGCTAACGCAGTTTAGCGTCAAAAAGTTTTGCGCCGGCTAACGCCATTCTGAAGCGCCATGCGGGCGCCGTATTTATTGAATGCCGTTAGCCGGCGCAAGCAGACCGGTGCTGCCTGGTGTGCGTGGAAAAAAACCACGTACACCAGGCAGCGCCGGCGTTGGGAAAAATGGCGCTAGGGCGTCTTAAAAATGGTGCAAATCAGGTTGACGCAAAAAATCGCCTCCACCCGATTTGCGCCATTTTTAACGACGCCCAGACGCCATTTACATGACTCCTGTCTTAGTAAAGACAGGAGTCATGCCCCCTTGCCCAATGGCCATGCCCAGGGGACTTATGTCCCCTGGGCATGGTCATTGGGCATTGAGGCATGTAGGGGGGCACAAATCAGGCCCCCCATGCCAAAAAACAATATAAAAAAAAAAAACAATTATACTTACCTGAACTTACCTGAATGTCCCTGGGGTGGGTCCCTCCATCCTTGGGTGTCCTCCTGGGGTGGGCAAGGGTGGCAGGGGGGGTCCCTGGGGGCATGGGAGGGCAGCTGTGGGCTCATTTTGAGCCCACAGGTCCCTTAACGCCTGCCCTGACCCAGGCGCTAAAATCCGGCGCAAATGCAGGGTTTTTTGCCCCGCCCACTCCCGGGCATGATTTTTGCCCGGGAGTATAAATACGACGCATTTGCGTCGCAGTCATTTTTTTAGACGGGAACGCCTACCTTGCATCTCATTAACGCAAGGAAGGCGTTCACGCAAAAAAATGACGCTCTTTCCTCATACTTTGGCGCTAGACACGTCTAACGCCAAAGTATAAATATGGCGTTAGTTTTGCGCCGAATTTGCGTCGAAAAAAACTACGCTAATTCGGCGCAAACGGAGTATAAATATGGCCCTAAAAGTCCACCACATGTATTCTAAGGAGCATATTTATAAGCCCCTTGGTGCAGGGCACAAGAGAACTTGTTACTCTGCCTAAGCTACACCATATCTGCAAGCCATGAAAAACCATGCAAAGTGGCTTGGCGTGGCCTTGTAGATATGGGCCTGCACTATGCTTCACCAGTTGTTCACAAAAAGTGACGCACCAGTGGTGTGCGGGGCTTGTAAAAATGCCTCTAAGTATACATTTGATGCATGGCTACATGTACATATTTTTACTTTGACTTTACAAGTAAGATTGCTTAAAAGTGTTCACTTCAATATATTGTTTCACAGGGTTTAGACACTGACCTCAAAGCACAATTCATAGAGTCTGTGGCACAGATTTAGAGCTTGGCAGACTACCATATGCCAAATTCAGATCTCGCCACTGGCCCAACAGTCATCTTTCTACCTATACAGGAACCACCATCATGACAGCTCCTGTCAAGGTACAACACGTTTGGTGGACAGCCGCTGTCAGTTTTGACGGCCGGCCACCAAACATTACCAAACTTTTAGTTTTTCACAAGCAAACTCTCAAAGTGGGAGTCTGTTAACAAAAACAAAATAATTTGACCCCAACACCCAGGGAGAGTTTTTTTCCTGGGTGTGGGGGTCATCCTGTCTTTTTTTCTGTTTTTTGTCTGTCTAACCTGTGGTTAGGGGCAGAAACAATAAGGACATTGCACTGTCCCCTCAAGTTAGGGCAGGTGGTGTAATGCCCTTCCCTCCTACGGCCCCTTCCGTGTTGGGCCATCAAGGAAGCTTTCTGCAGATGGAGCCAATCAGCGCTCTGTTGATGTGGAGTTGACAGTACTAGCAACCCTAAAACTGGTGGGCGGACTGTCAGTTTCCTCTCATAACTCCCTGTGATTTACATGTCATCCTAGGTGAAGTGAGGGTCACGTGGCATGGTGTAGTTTGCTGTCGTCACAACATAAAATTGGAGGTGGTGCTATTGGTGTTATACTCCTAGGATCGAGCACATGAAATGCAATGTTTTCCCCTATTGCAGTCTATCTCCCTTTATCAACCAAAGTGCAGCAATTCGGTGTTTTACCACGCCAGTTACAATCCTGTTCTCCCATGGACACCATGACCGAGTTCCAATCGCTCCTTTATTTTGGGGAAGTTATTTTTCTTGATGCCTTCTGCCATCCAAATAGGGATGTGCGAAATTACATGTGTGTGACATTCATCATGTCACCAGTGTGCGTGAAATTTTTTATGTCAATGACACTGGTGATGCTTTGAATAATTAACCCAAATATATAACTAAATCAACAACACGCGTGATTTCCCGGTGTGACTTAGCGTTCAGAATCCTGAGCTGCCCTGGAAGTCCTGATGGAGGCTCATTTGAATAGTAAAGCCCAGCCAGAACTTCCGGAAGACAGATATATTTGCTTGAATTTCCCCCTGTGTCACCCAGCGTGCATCGGGACATACATACGTGACACTCTTGTTGGTGTAAAAGGTCATTTATTAGAACAGGGTTTAAACATCATTACTTAAACATTTAACTGTATCTCCTTTTAAACAGACTTTAACTTAACAATTCCTTTTCCTTTATTTTCTCCTTAAAATATCTCCCTTCAATTTTCCTACCGTATATGCTCCCCTATTCCTCCCATGCCTTCCCTGCCTGTAGCCTACCCCTCCCCGCTCTGATCCTTCAATTCCTTGTTTTTCCCCCTGGAAGGGTGGACAAGCCCGCACCTGGCTCTCCACCCTCCCCCATCTCCTGCCATTACTCTCAAAATCACCTGTCCTAAATGACTGTTAAACCGCCCCTAACTGACCCCCCTTTCCTGCCTGACAAACCTCTCCTCCCTCTGCCTTCCTAAGCTGGGTGGGTGGGTGGTCCTAATTAACGCGACCCTCCCACGCTAAGTCGGCGCGGTGAAGAGGCCGACCCCACCCTCCACCCCCCTTATATTTCCTACCCTATACCCGCCCCCACTTACCTTTTACCCAATGAGGTGCCTTGCGCGCCACTTCCTTTTCCCGAAACTGCCCGTGGAGATACTAGACTGCGTCTCTCTCTCCGCGGGCCCCTTCATCTGGACATACATGCGTGACACTCTTGTTGGTGTAAAAGGTCATTTATTAGAACAGGGTTTAAACATCATTACTTAAACATTTAACTGTATCTCCTTTTAAACAGACTTTTACTTAACGATTCCTTTTCCTTTATTTTCTCCTTAAAATATCTCCCTTCAATTTTCCTACCGTATATGCTCCCCTATTTCTCCCACGCCTTCCCTGCCTGTAGCCTACCCCTCCCCGCTCTGATCCTTCAATTCCTTGTTTTTCCCCCTGGAAGGGTGGACAAGCCCGCACCTGGCTCTCCACCCTCCCCCATCTCCTGCCAACCAGAGAAACGCGTGAGGCGTTTCGCTGCCCCACCCTCTTTTATTTCCGGGTACACAAATTTGTACCCCATACGCTTTCTAACATCAGTCTCAGTTCTGTGATATAGTATACATTACCCAACTTTGATAAATGGACACCGTCGTCGCGAAACAAAACTTGTTCTTGTTCTTTTATGTCCCCATGTCTCAACACTTTGATCCCCTGGGCCCAGCAGAAAACTCTCATAGCTCTGTTCAATTTTTTCCGAGCCCGCTCTATGGCTCCATGATTGATAGCCCCTCTCCAAGCCCTTCTCGGCACAAAATCCGTCCATATCAAACATGTTTCGTATAGTTTTTGTTTTAAAAGTCCCAAATCCCTCTGCATCAATTGAATCAAAGTGAGCCCCGATAGCTTCACCAGATCATTCTCCCCCAGATGTATCAATAACAAATCTGGGCATCCCCACTGAGGCAAGTTACTCGTGATAAATGGAAGCAGGCTCCCCCACCTCATACCACTCTTGCCCCACCAACACACTTCATGGCTTCTGCTGGGCAGTCCCAATGATCTGCCGTAAATTTGCTTCTCTGCAAATTTCGCCGCCCAATGAACAAACGAATGGCCGACCAACCATGTTGTCATCTTTCCCGTCTCCGGCCCAGCCACGCAGCCTGTAAAGAAAAAACATTGTAACACAATTGCCTGGATACGCAAACCCCCCCCCCCCCATCTCCCCTCTTCTGTCTGTTCCGTGTTCTTCAAGGCCTAACATATCTCTCACAGCACCTAGACTTCCATCTCCCTATGGCCTTGATCTTAGCCCAATCCCATCCCAAATGTGCCGCCTCCGTTGCCGCGCCAATCCTAAATGAGTGCGTTCCATAGTCACCTGCGCGCCGCCCTATCCTTCCAAGGGCCATTCTCATAACTTGTAAAAGTTGGTAACTAGTTAGCTTCTTCCCTGACGCATGCATGAAAGCCCCTGTTTCACCTGCCCCTGGCCATCTGGCTTTGAAACTGACCCATTCCTCAACCGGGCAAGCTGACTCCACACCCCCTTTTCTCAACCATATCCACTTGCCTTTCCCCAGCTGGTCGGTTTTTGACCGTCTTAGCCATATCCCCAACCTGTCTTTATGCACGCATACCTCTTTTCTCCTTACCCCGATTTCTTTACCCACCCCCAACAACTCTGATACTCTAAATGCACCAAAAAACATCCACAACATACATAACCGAAATAAACCCACCTCGTATTCATCCCTACAACAGACTGGTAGCACCTGTACCATTTCTACCAACATTTCAAACATAATGGGTTCCCTTCCTGGCTTGTCTCCGCTTGCTCTAACCTTGCTCCATCCCCTCAGCATTTTACCCAATAAATCATTGCGCGCTGGATCATAACCGAAAAACAATTTGCCATAAAAAGACACGCCAGCCAGTTTCCCCCCAATTGTAGCTGGAGATAAACCCTCCCCGATCAGAAACAGCACGAAACATCTAGTCCTGGCTTCAAGCATTGGCAGGCTTTGTGCCCAGAAATTGCCCCAAAACTGTTCAAAAGATTGAAACTCCAACCATGCCATTCTGTAATTACGCCGCGTGGATACTGCTAATGACATCTCCACCAGCCCCATGATCATCATGCCCCCCATTCCCAGATGTCTGCCGGGACCACAGTCTTGTTCTGATCCGCTCCAGGTGCCAATTCGCGGAAACGCTGCCGCTGTGAACGAGATAGTGAGTCTGCAATCTCGTTGTAGATCCCCGGTATATGTGCAGCTTTAAAAATAACATTCAAAGACAAACATAACAGCATGAACTGGCGCAACAAGCGCAAAACTCTGAGGTCCCTTGCTCTCTGTCTGTTTGCCAAATCTACCACTGCCATATTGTCTATCTGAAAAATCACTGTCCTGTTAGCTAATTCTTGTCCCCACACTGCCAGTGCCAGTAAAAGGGGAAAAAACTCCAAAAACGCAATGCTTCTCCCTTGCTGCATCCAAGATGCCGGCCATGTCTCCGCACACCACCTCCCGTCCCAATACAAACCAAAGCCTGATGCTCCTGCTGCGTCTGAGAAAATTTTTACCTGCCATACCGTGTCCGACTCCCCAAAAGACATCGGCACTCCATTGAAATGTCTCAGAAAAATCTCCCATACTCTCATGTCTTCTCGTAACGTCAATGATACTCGTATCCTGTGGTGCAGAAGTACGGCACCTGACATGGAAAGTCCCAAACGCCTACAAAAAGTTCTACCTCCCCTAACTACTCTGCACGCAAAATTCAGGTAACCTAACAGCCTCTGCGCCATTCTCAGGTCCATCTTGCGCAAAGTGCGCACTTCCGCCAGGCAATCTAGCATTTCTCCCACTTTTGCCGCTGGCAACCTGGCGACCAATTCTGTCGTATCCAGTTCAATGCCCAAAAAGGTTAGAATCGGCACGGGGCCTTCTGTTTTCTCCGGAGCCAAAGGCACACCTGCCTGTTGCGCCAGCTTCTGGAAAGCGTCCAGAGCCCGCCCACACGCCCCAGATGCCGCAGGCCCTACGAATAAGAAATCGTCTAGGTAATGCGTCACCCACCTATGTCCACTCGCTCTTACAAAAACCCATTGTAAAAAGGTGCTGAAGGTCTCGAAAAGAGCACATGATATCGAGCAGCCCATGGGCAGCACCCTGTCCACGTAAATGTTGCCATCCAGCTGCATGCCCAAGAGGTCAAAATCTGCTGGATGAATAGGGAGCAGTCTAAAGGCTGATTGAATGTCGCATTTTGCCAATTCCGCCATCCTGCCACATTTTAAAACTAACTTTATCGCATCATCGACTGACGCGTAAATTACTTTAGAGTCCTCTTGGGCAATAAAATCATTGACAGACGTCCCTTCCGGCCAAGACAAATGATGAATCAACCGAAATTCCCCTTGTGCTTTCTTGGGTACCACTCCCAAGGGGGATATCATCAGGGTGTCACTTGGCTACCCGGAGAATGGTCCTGCTATTCTGCCTAAAACTACCTCTTTTGCCAGTTTGTCACGCACTATCTGCGGGCGTTCCTTGGCTGACCGCAAATTGTCAGCCCATCTCCGTTGCTGAGGGCCTTGGTAACCTATTCTAAAACCTTCTCTAAAACCCCATTCAAGTAAACGCGCTTTATTCATGTCTGGGTATATATGTAACCATGGCAACAGAAATTCCAGTCTAACTGGTGTAGGCCCCTTTTGGCGCAGGAGTGCCATGCGCCCCTCTCCCTCTAGCAGCCCTCCACTGTTCAGCTGGGCTGGACAGGGAGAAACATTGGGTGACTGGATGACGGCCCCGCACTTGGAGCAGTCATGCTTGAACCTGCATTGTGCCCTGGAACAAAAACCTTTGTTAAAGTTCCAACAAGCCCCCGCCGTTGTCCCTGTTGTCTTAGTGGTATTGCCCGCCCCTCCCTGGGCGGGGTGAGCTTGAAAGGGCTTGTAAGTCACTGGCAGGCCGCTCGCAGTGTGAGTGGACACCGCTGTCTGAGCTGATGCCATCCATTGCATCCACAATTCGGGGTCCACGTCACCCCACGGTTTTTCCGGATTGACACTCACCCGGGCCCTGAATTCTTCATCGTAACTGAGCCATGCGAACCCTCCAAAATGCATTTGGGCCTTCCTAATTATATCCATGTATTTAAAAAGTGCAATGGCCCTGTCCGGGTATTTCTCGCAGTAAATACTGGCGAATATCAAAAAGGCCGATGTCCAGTTATCCATTGTTATCGGCACCCGAGGCCTACGTGCTAGTTCCCATTCTTCCTCTTTGGACCCTTCCTTTGCCTGTATGTCCCTATGCAACAATTTAAACACATCTACATATTCGTGTTTCCATATTTTGTTTTTTGTTTTTTCGGCCACATGCGAACCTAGTGGCATGGCTAAACCCATGTATGGCAGTCTCTTTCTGTGACCTCCCCCTTCCTTGTCCTCTACCGTCTTTTCTCCCGTATCCACCTTCCACGTTGTGGCCGTACCACTCGTGGCGGTGCCTTCTTTATCTTTGTTCTCGACCGTCTTCTGAATGTCGCTATCACCTGCCTTCTCTAGAACTGACCCGTCTCCTACCCCAATGGACCTTCTTGTGTTAGCCTCCTTTATTATCCCGCTCCCTTCGCCCCACACTGACCATCAATTCTTACCTCCAGCGGTGTCTCCCAGACTCCTTGGTAGTCTTTTTAGGCTTCTGCCACCCGGCGTAACTTGCCGACCACCAGTGGGGCCTTCCAGCGGAGCTGCCACCTGTAAAACAGAGCACGAAGAGGTTGTGCCGCTCTTGCGCCCTCGCCCGCCACCCTTTGTCACCGTGCTCACCTCCCAATCTCGTATTTCGCCATCCTCCCATTCATCCCCTTCTTCCTCATAGTCCAGTTCCAGTTCATCATCTCCTTCCCATTGGCCTTTGCGCTGGCCGAAATCTCTAGTATTAGTTGATGTACTCGCACTTGCTTCCAAACCCGCATGACGCGTGTCATCGGGACGGTGTCCGTGATTCCTCGGTGTGGAGAAGGCCGCCGCAGACCCCTCCAGAGCTTCGTGCCAACGCGTTTGGGCCGTATTGCGCCCAGCCAGTGTATTCCGTCTCTTGCCAACCTCTGCCGTTGACATTGCTGCCCTTCTGCCCCCGTGACCGCCTGCGTCACGGGGTTTCACCGCGCCTACTGCCCCTTCGGCCGCTCAAGCCTCTTGTCTCTGTTCTCCCCTTGCCTGTGGCACCCATACCCAGGTTCCACTTCCCTGCCCTGGTTGCTGTGTCCCTGCCTGCCCCTTGGCCTCTCTGGGTTTTGGGGTTGTCTCACTGCGAGCCTGTGCCTCGTCCCTGTCCTTGCAGAGCTGCGCCCACCTGGCCTCTGTTTCTGCAACGGCCTTACGCTGTTCCCTTATTCTGGCCTCTAAATCCCATGTCTCTGCCTGGTCCCAGGCCCCCTGCGTGTGCGGGCTCAAGTCCCCCACGGACCCTGCTTCCTGTGCTGCCTTGACTTTCCCTCCCCTGTCCTGGTGTGGCGCTGCCTTGGCCCTCCCTGGCCCACCCCTGTGTCTTCCGGCATACTTGCCTCTTTTCTTTACGGGCGCCCGAAAAACCCAGAGCTGGGGCCCTCCCCCCTGTGGTATGACAAATCTAAAGGGGCGAAATCCCCACTGGGCCCCGGTATGGGTTGCTCTACCTCCTTGCTATGCCTGTCGTCCCCGGCCCCCCCTGTTGGGTGGCCCCCGCTGCTTGCGGGGTCCGCGCCTACTTGCGCGCTAGCTGTCCCTGCGTCCTGCGTGACCTGTGTCTCCCCGCCAAACATCAGCGGGCTCTGTGTCCCGTGAAGAACTTGCTGCGTAATCGCGCTCTGCCCGGGTGCTACAGATCCGTCATCCCTCTCCCCATCAGAGTCCTGTGACTCGCAAGCCGCTATTGCGGCCACTACCCGCCCCGATGCCGCCCTGCTGGGGCGTGTCATCCCCACCCAGGCCTGGTCTAGGACCCCTGGTCTAAGTAAATCTGCCCTGCCTGCTTCGCCTAAAACGCGTAGTGCGGCCCTTACTGCCTCCGCGTCATGGCCGGTGGCCATGTTGCCGACCGAGACGTCGGTTGTTGTTCTACCACAGCCTTATTAGGTGCTTTCTTTTATGTGTCTCTGAAAATTATCTGTGTTTTTTCTTCTATTTTATTAATATTTATTTATATGTATTATTATTTATTTATTTATATATATATATTTTTTTTTTGCACCAATGTTGTGCCCCAAAAAAACAAGCTGGCCTGCACCCGTTCTGGGTGTTCCTTATGCTGTCCCCTGCATTGGGGAGGTGTCCAGCTGCCTGTGACCTGCTGCCAGCAATTCTGAAAAATTTATACTTTATTATTTATTTATTTTTTGTGTGCCCGAGGGGCCCTCCCTGTCCCTAGCGCGCCTCTTGATGCCCTGGGGGCCCCGCGCGCGGGTTTGGCGGCGCCTCCGCGTCAGCAAGGCCTGTACCTGCTGATTTTCGGCAGCGCGTCTCCCGGCGGTGCTGAAAAACCCCAGGGGGCCGCCTCTTGCCGAACGCGCGTCTCCGCGCGCTAACGAAAATTATTATTATTTATTATTATTTTTTTTTTTTTTGCGGCCTTCCCCGCTTCGCGCTCCGATTATATTTTCCACTTGCCAAAAACAATGCCCAAAGGTGGGGGGCTGCCTCCCCCGTCTCTGCCCTCGTGCCAAAAATGCCCAAGGAGCCGGCCTCCCCTTCCGCCGGTGTCCTACTCCTCCTGCAGGCCCCGCGGGACGGTGTGCCTGCCTGAGAGACTGCTCTCAGCTAAAGATCCCATGGCCTGACTAAACCTGCCTCCTTACCTCCTTCCTAATTAACGCGACCCTCCCACACTAAGTCGGCGCGGTGAAGAGGCCGACCCCACCCACCACCCCCCTTATATTTCCTACCCTATACCCGCCCCCACTTACCTTTTACCCAATGAGGCGCCTTGCGCGCCACTTCCTTTTCCCGAAACTGCCCGCGGAGAGACTAGACTGCGTCTCTCTCTCCGCGGGCCCCTTCATGGAAAGCTGGTACAAAGCTCTGACCACTCAACAGGACTGAGCACCATCAGGCGAGACGGGGAAGGTCCTTGAGCTGGGCTCCATTTGCCAACCCACAGTGTCGCAAAGTGGACTGGGGTAGATTCTGGAGGCCCCTTGAGGGTTCCCTCCCTTGCTTTGGGAGAGTGGACTGCTCTGACCGTACTTGAGTCACAGCTCTCACAGACCCAGGGGCGTGGGCCTCTGAGGCTGGGCTCCATTTACTGATGGTCACAATGCGCCCCTTGGGCTTCCCTCTGCTTCAGTACGGTGGAAAGCTCTGACCGGCCTTAATCAGAGTACCTTGACGCTTACCTGGCCGGGGTTGAGCCCTGGCCCCGGCCGGCAGAATCGCTTGGTGCCCAGCTGGCCCCTCCTATGCTTGACTCAGGGGCTCGGAGTGCGCATTTTACCCTTACCTAATTTTGCCTCTTTCATATTTCATTTCAGCACAAGTACCAACAGCCGCCTTAACTGTAAGCGTGTTTTCACTGACGTTCCGTATCAGGTCCCTCACTGTGCTCCCATAGATCAGATGGGAACTTGCTGGCAGGGATGAGGGGGGAACAGGGTTGATAAGTTTGCTGCACTTTGACCTTCCGAGGTGTGCTAAAATATCCCATTTATGACTTAAAAACCGTGCACCGCTACACTTTTGGTTATCAGTTTTCATAAAACATTATAGGATTTTGAGAAACAGTAGCATACTTTTTTCAGTTTTGGAGATATCACCACAAGTCAAACTAACAAAAACATAAATTAGGAAACTCATAGTTGTTTTTCATTTGAAGTACAAATGCCAACAGCAATTAAACAGCAAGTATTTGGCCTGCTGCTGCAATCGCAAACAGCTTAATTTCATTGAACAAACTGTGTATATTTAAGACATATGTGCAGTTCGCTGGACAGAGTTTTGTTTAAAAAGATAAATCAAGTTACAAGAGCACTGGCTAGTGAGTCAGCCCAGCTGACGGTCAATGAGGAGCAGCTCTCTCCTGAGTCCTGGGCAACAGCACATGCGCACTGCAACGTTCCTCAGTTTGGAGAGAGTTATCCTGCCAGTTAGAAGTAAAACTTGCTGGACCCTGCCCCCAATATTCATAATTCACCAACAGCCAACCAAGAAGTGGGCGGCAGTGGAGGAGGCGGAGTCTGCCTTTATATGGTTGTCATTCATACTTGCATTGCGCATTGTCCCCCTTGGCCTGCCCCACTTCAGCCCAATACATGGCATTATGGTTTACTTAAAGAGTGTCCTGTGGGCTCGTTATCGCTTGGATCTAGGTTTTAATCCATGAGAGGAGTTTAAACGAGTTTCGTTTTTGGCTTGCAGTTCTTTGGTTCTTACCTACCTGTGTTCTTGACTAGAGTTTAAGTTGAGTTGGCCATCTGAAGTTTCGACTAGTGAATGACAAAAGGGAAAGTTAATTAGTAAGTCAGTGTAACTTGGAGAGGCGATCCCAGAGGTAAGGCCCTGCTGCCTTGATGAAAACCAAACTTAACTGTGAAACCTGCGAGTTACTACAGCCTTCACAACTGAGAAAGCATTTTCATTCCCTGATTGAAAGAGAAAGTTCAACAAAGTACAGTGAAAGGCCTTGTCTGCTGAACACTGATCAAAAGTAAACCTTGTTTAGTATCTTGGAAATAATTATTTCAGAAAACAAAGACAATATACATTTTTTTAACATTATTTTACCTCGTTTTTTGTGGGTTTTTGAATCCCTAATTGTGAGGTAACATATTAAGAGAACAAGGTGACTATGCCCCTCATTACGACGCCAGGGCCATGGTGGTGGTCTGACTGCCGCCAAAGTGGTGGTCTGACTGCTTTGGCAGCAGTCAGACCACCACATTAAGACTGTGGCGGGTGTGCCACGGTCGGACCGCCAGCACCGCCAGTTTCCCTCCACTATAGGGACTGGTGGTGCTGGTTGTCCTAATCCGCCAGGGCAGCACTGCATGCAGCCTCGCCCTGGGGATTACAACCCTCCTCTCTGCATGTAAAGACTGGCAGAGACGGGTGCGGGGGCCCCTGCACTGCCCATGCACTTGGCATACCGCAACAGTGCTGCTGGCTCAATTATGAGCCGGCGTCAAGGTTGTGGGCTTTTCCCCGCTGACCCAGCAGGGAACTTGTAATGGGGCCTGCGGGAAGGTGCCCACAATGGCGGCAACCTGACCACGAGACTTCAGCGGACGGTGAAAAACGTCCGTGAAAGTCAAAATGACTCCCTGTGTCTCAGCTTCTGTTCTACCAAAAAGGGTTGATCCACAGGACCTGTGGGAAGCAAAGTGGATTCAAACCCGTGCCACAAGACAATTCCACCAAAGGCACTCAGTTGCTCTTTTCCTACTATTAAATATGCTATATATATATTAATATATTGTGTCCAATATATTAATACAGCACATGTAACTGACAGTATGGTAGTAATATAATCAGCAGAAATACTGGAAATCGTTAGTAAAGCTCATGGCACATAAATTGAGGAAACATTAAACACGCCAAATAAAAAGGCACAATCAAATAGAAAAATCTTTATAAAATGTAACAGACGACAAGACGAAAGTATGATTAGAAAGCCTGCAGACTGCGATTGCGCTTATGTCGAGCATGCCTGTAAATGCTAAAGAATTGAAGAGTCAAAAGTAAAAAGTCAAAATTGGTTACTTGTCAATAAATGCGAGTCTTCTAATCGTGTTTTGAACAATGCATGTCATACAGAAGAATTTGGTGACATATTTAATACTACAAAACATTTTGTCAGGACCAGAGCAGGTACAGAGATGGCGCATGAAAACAAAACATTTTCTCTTAATTTCCATCTGAACACTTGCCTCCTTAAAATACAAATACACTACAGTGGAAACACACTTTTACTCCAAAGAAGGATGAGTAACCTAAGACGGGCTAGGCTGAATAAAAAAAATAATGTATTCTACTTTTCACTTTTTAGTGAAACCATGGTTATTATCAGAATAGGAAGCAAAAGACATAAGGCATCTCTAAGCATCTCTAAAAGGACGAATATCCCTGAAACAAGAAGAAACCCTTGTGATCCAAGCCTTTCTCATTTCTTATTTCATCCCATTGTCTTTTCCCCTGTCAGCAGCTTGGAAGAGGACTTGAGAGAAATAAATCAACTTTGAATACATGTTGCATCAACATGAGGAAGACCAGGTTTGTATTCAAGACGCATTTACAAACAACTTTGACAGTGAAAGCAAAATTGCTGCTGTGGGAGAGAAGTACAGCAGAGACAACTTCCTTCAAAAGTTCCTTCTCATTACTAGAGAATTCCATCAATGGGAGCATTTCCCAGCAGTGCCTTCTGAACACCTGAAAACTTTTGCAATTTCAGATTGTTCCAGAAGTGTCTTTCTAGCTTTCACAATCTCAGTCATGACAGTTTCATCAAAAAGTCCCTTCTCCGTGTTTGTTGACCCTAGATAATATCGGGTTCTTCGAGCAGTTTCTTCTTGGCACTAAAGGACTCATGCTGTGTGACTTTTCTTCAGTGTTCTGTCAGTGTTACAGGCCATTCTCAGCATGACTTTTCTCCACTAATGCCTTCTTGGTGCCTGAGGATGCCAGCTAAAATACCCTGCATTATCAGCTTTCCCCAGCCCTGGCTTTTCAGTGTCAGAAAATATATTTGTAAATTACTACTATTTTCTTGATACCAGGAGAGGGTACTGCTGGTCCAGGGTTGACCATAGGGTCTGGCCTCCAGCCAGGCTCTATGCCCATCCCCCAGTGGTGTCCCAATACCCTGTGGGCACCCATGCGGGGATTGGGCTCAGGGCCTGGCCAAAGCCAACCCCTGTGTGTGCCCAGCCCTAAGGTGCACATGGCCTTCAGCTATGTGCAGTGGAGAAATCCACGCGTGCCTTGCATGTGCGCACCCACAGCTACCCAACACCCTGTGGGTTGCCAACCCTATGATGTGCAGGTTAGACCACTGCAAGGGTTCAGGGGTGTCTTTTCTGACTCAATATTGCAAGGGCATTGCCAAAGCAGTACAGCCTAGGATCTTTTGTCTACAGTACCAAGCCATAACCAGAAAGAATGTACCTGGGAAAAGATAATTGGTCAGGACAAGATAAGAGTTACAACACAGTTAGTTGTCAAATGGTACTCGCTGGCAGTGATTTTAATGTCAAAGTATCATACTCAGATGGGTATTCTAGCCAATTCGGTGAGGAAGTAGATTGAGTCGCCCTTGCGGTGAAATAAAGCAACACATTCCAAGAGTAAGACATCAACATACTGCACCAAAGTGTCCACATCATTCTTTAAAGATTGATAAAAGATTAACGGAGACCTTGAGGGACTTAAGGAATGTTGAGACCCTTGGGATGAGCATACAAAGAGGAAATAACTATTTTCTTCAATGGGAATTTAAAAGCAGGAAGAAGAGAGGTATACCACAATAAACGACTTGTGGCAGGCACTGGGGTAGTACACCTGCTGACAATAGGCACATGCTTACATAAACCAGAATTATAGAATGAATCCCTGCCTCAGACTATGGTTTGAGTAATTACTGAGGTATCTTAGGTAGCCTTTTCTGTGGGTTGGTCTTGATTTCCACAGGTTCTTGGATGATATAAATCCTGCATCATTGGCCCCTGTGGACCACAATAAGGGATGTACCTGGGAACGCAAATCAGATAAATCTGGAGACATCTCATTATTATTCACATTAGATTGACAATTAATGTTTTCGGATAGAAAGGCAAAACCCTGCCGGCGTATATTAAGATAAACTCCATCAAGGGTGCAAAACAAAATGTAATTTAGTTTACAAAAAATGCTGCATCCTAATAGATTCGGGGTGAACTAGTACTGAGTAGGAAGGAATGCTTATCGGTGATGGGTTCAAGGTAGACAGAGATGAGATCATAGATGTAAAGTGGAATCTGCTAATCAGAAAAACTGGCTCCATCTATGGACAATCCCAAGGGAGGTAAATGTAGGAAGCTGGCTCTGTATATACTATACCAAGATGAGGTATAGTGTGGTATAGAGTGCATGGAGTCTAGTGGATCTCGAAAGGCTTAACAGAGGCTAAAGTAGAAGATACTAATGCTCTTTTCTGTGGTAGTGTGGTTGAGCAGTTAGGCTTATCAGAGTGTAGTGCAAACTATTTGTTGTACACACACAGTCAAGAAATGAGGCACACACTCAATGACTAACTCCAAGCCTATGTTTTTATATGGCAAAAATATACTTTATTTCTAGAACCAGAGGGATCTTTACTGCAGGTAAGTACAGTTTAAAGTGTGTCAAGCTTATATATCAAATGCGCTTTGTTTAAGTTTTTCAGATAAAAACAGTTCACAAGTAAGTAACACTTTTAAATTTCAAAAGTAGACATTTAGTGCAATTTCTCATAGGAACCAATACAGTCCTTGGGGAGGAAAAGTGTTAGCACAGTTTACAAGTAAGTACTCGACTTATGATCCCATTCTTCAGGGGTTAGGGTGTCCACAGGTCAAGATTCAAGTTGACCCCAAAAGTGCACCCCCAGCAACACAGGGCCGGCCTGGTACAGAGGTCAAAGTTGGAGTCAGGTTTCTATTAGAATCCTATAGAGGCTGGGGGCACTCGGAAAGAAAAAGGATGCAGGAAAGTACCCGTGACTTCAGGGCACAGACCTTGGTGTTTAGATGAGCACTGGGGGGGGTGGCACAGGTCAGCACCAAACACACACCCTCAGGGGCACAGGGTGGCAGGGTGCAAACAGAGTATCGGGCGCCTAATGCTTTTCAACGGGGGAACACCAGGGGTCGCAAAGACGCTGCAGGCTGGGTTCAGGGAGTTGGTTGTGGAAAACCAAAGGCTGGACAAGAAGGCGAGGTGCCCACCTGCCATTGCTGGACCATTGATCGGATTCCCCAAAGCCAGGGGGCTGCGGGTGCCGGGGTACCTTTGGGCGTCGGGAATCTTCATCGGATCTGGTCATGGTCAGATGGGTCCTCCGGATTTAGGTTGCAGGCATGGTCGTGTTGGCCAGGAGGGGTCAACCCAGGGTGGACTCGAGGTTGGAATCACCTGGGGACCTTCTCTGGACTAGTTGGCCACCTGGACTCGGGCCGTGGGTGCCAGGTGCAGAGTGGGCAGGGCTTGCGGATCCGGGGCGGGTCTGGAGTCCTTCATGGATGTTTCTAGTGGACAGGGCTGCTGTCCTCTGGAGTTCTTTGTCCTCTGGTGGGCATGCAGTCCTCTGGTGGTTTGTAGAGGTCGCTGGTCATGCAGGATACATCGCCTTTTTGTAGCAGGAACCTTGAAGATGGCAGACAAGCTAGTAGGGCTGGGTCAAGTCAGTTGTTGCCTAGAGTATTCAGTGCTGGGGTCGGTTCTTCAGTTCTTCTTCTTCTTCTATTTGAGGTCACCAGGAATCTGAAGGGCGAGGTTCATGGGTGCCCCTAAATACTATATTTAGTGGGGTTACAGAGGTCAGAGGGTAGTAGTCAATGGTTACTGTCCCTGAGGGTGGCTACACTCTTCCTGTGCCCACTCCCTCTGGGGATGGGGACACATTCCTATCCCTATTGGCTACTTTCCTCCAAAGCAAGATGGAGGTTTCTGCAAGGAGGGAGACACTTCAGCTCTGGACACCCCAGGGGCGGCCCCAGCTGCAGTGGTCACTCCTCCTTGTTTTTCCTAATTTTCCCACCTGACCTGCTGCCAAAAGTGGGGCTTGGTCCGGGGGTGTTAGAGTTCCTGGAGGAGGGAGGTGTGAAGCACCTCGACACAGTAGCCTTTATTTGGACCCCAGAGAGCCCTGCGCTCACACCCCATGGGGTCTGAAACTTGTCTGTTAATGGTAGGCTTTGTCAGACCGGTCAGCCTTACACTAAAGGGTTGGGTGAAATACAGGGGGCATCTGTGAGATGCCCTCTGTGTGCAATTTACAATAAATCCCAAACTGGCATTACTGTGGGTTTATTGTACCTAGAAGTTTGATACCAAACTTCCCAGTCTTCAGTGAAGCCATCATGGAGCAGTGGAGTTCGTAATGACGAACTCCCAGCCCATGTACTTAATATGGCCACACTGCACTTTCAATGTCTAAGAATGGACTTAGACACTATATGGGACATTTTGCTCATGCAGCTATGCCTGCGCCTGTGGTATAGTGCACCCTGCCTTCGGGCTGTAAGGCCTGCTAGAGGGATGACTTACCTATGCCACAGGCAGTGGTTGGTAGGCCTGGCACCCAGAGAGGGATGCTATGTCGACTTTACCTTTTTCTCCCCACCAGCACCCACAAGCTGCAATGGAAGTTGGCATGTGTTTGGTGAGGGGTCCCTTGGGGTGGCATTATAAGTGTTGCAGCCTTTAGGGACCCTATCTGGCCACAGAGCCCTTGGTACCACTGGTACTTTTTACAAGGGACTTAGCTGTGTGCCAGAGTTGTGTCAATTGTGGAAACAATGGTACCGTTTACAGAAAGAACACTGGTGCTGGGGCCTAGTCAGCAGAATCCCAGCACACAATCAGTCAAGTTACCATCAACATCAGGCAAAAAGTGGGGGCGGGGAAGGGAGGTAACCATGCCAAAAAGGGGCACTTTCCTACAGGAAACTCAAGGATTTAAGGCATAGTGGCTAGTTCTGGTGTCAATGAGGCAGGTGGCTTGTTTACCATTAACAAGGCAATCTACATAAGAACCTTTCTGGCCTACTGAGATTAGGGTATTTGTGACAAAGTCAGAACCTCTCAGGCTGTCCTAAAATTCAGCATTAGAATTCTATATAACTTAGTGAAATCCGAGTAGGTCAGCAAGACATCATATGTGTACCCTCCAGCTTCCAATGCCCCAGTTGACCACAAGCAAAGCAAGATCCTTCAGTTCCTGGGACCTCTCCTCTGCCTTTTCCATTGCCGTTCCCGCTTTCCGTCCACCTGGGCTTCCCTTTGCCTCACCTTTTTCCCCTTTTGAGGGACTTCCTGGCTGCCTCCAGTAACTGTATGTTGCAAGGACATCGGTTTTTATTCAGTGTTGCTTCTCTCTTACTTGCAAAGCCATGCAATGCTCCAGAGTGGTCACCAACTCTAATTTCCTAGTTTGTCATCCATTCCCCCTTGCCATCAGCTGACTTCTTACATTTGGTAACAATCCTTGGATTTCGGCAGCATCTACAGCTTCCTGAGCCATCTCTATCAGAAGGGCTGTACACGAATACCTCTCAAACACATTGTAAAGCTTATCTAGATAATATGCAGGTGCTTCTCCCGTATTCTGCATGTAATTAGAGATCTTAGTCCAATATGTTTTCACAGGGCACACATCTGCAACCGCATTCAACAATGCATCCTTTCCAGCATTCAATGCCCTGTCATTTCTGGGTCCAGTCTCTGCCACCAATCTCTTACCTCACTTTGTACCACTAACTGCAGTAAGTGATTCACATCCACCCAATTTTGTTTGAATTCATCAAACACATATTGTAATTCTTCCCGGAACTGAGTTTCATTTTCCCTAAAGTTAGGGAACTGCTTTCAAATGCTCATTAAGTCAGAGGGGATCCAAGAAACGTGGGCCATGGCTCTACCACTGGCCCCTGTGTAGTCCCTCAATGGAAGAAGGGTGTCATGGGACAGATGGGAAGTTGTTCTTGTCATCAGTATCACTAGAATAGGGAGAGGAAAAGCATCTCCTAGTCAACTTGTCTGCTGTCTGTCTTAAGCTTTCTCTGGTAGTTGTGGGGCAATGCTCTCAGGGGTCCCAAAGCCCCATGGGGAAAGATTGCACTGATTTTCTGGACCAATCCGAGAAAGTAGAATCAACATCTTGTCTTGTCACTCACACCGCTATACGGGGCACTTTACAGTTAGTCAGTTGCATTGCAGCACTTGCATGCACTTTGCATCCATGTGCTCCTTTAGTCCTCAGCTTGCAGGCATTGCTCCATTACCAGGTGCATCTGCATCTGGGGAATATGTAAAGCAAGTCCTCTACCCATGGGTCTTTGTTTTCTTTTGCCTTCTCTTGTGGTTCAATGATCCAGATGAGTAGATGGGGAAGGCAGAGCAGTTGGTGCACAAGCTCAAACTCTGTTCCTAAGTTGACTTACTTGGTAGTCCTCTTGTCCTGGGTATTTGTCATACCCCAGACTTGCAAAAAGAGTGGCCACCTATGGCATGGTGCCAAGGTCGAGGTCCACACTTACCTTGACCGGTCCTCAGACCAATGAAGGCTCTTCCGGACCCGGCTCCATCGCCTCAAGGCTCCAGACTCATTCCTTTAGCTCTCTTTGCTCACTGCTTTCTCACCTGTCTTCTCTCCATCCCTCTGCTCTCACTGCACACTGTTGTGCTCTTTTGGGCTCCTTACTGCCAATCTGTGTTGTCTAGTGCTATTTGTGCTCTTGTGCGATTCATTGCTTTTTTGTGCTCCTTTTTGCTATTCTTTGCTCTTTTGTGCTACTTTAAATGCTACTTTGTGCTATTCCTTGCGCTTTTGTGCTAATTTTTGTTCTACTTTGTGACATTGTTTGCTCTTTTGTGCTTCTTTGTGCCAATCCTTGGTCTTTTCTGCCAGTTTCTCCTCTTTCAGGCTCTTTTGCGCTTTTTGTGTTTTGCACGTTCTCTCTCCCATTTCTTTTGGGCCTTTATTCCCCTCTGTTGCACTCCCCGCAGCCCCCCTCACCATCCTGTGCTCCTTCCAGCCTCCTGCATCCCCCGCTCCTTACGTGCACCACCCGCTGTGTTCTCCTTCTTCCCTCTAATTCCCGCACCGTGGCCCCACCATAACCCAGAGCTCCTCCCCCTCTCGGGACTTACTTAATGACAAGCCCGTTTGTGCTGATATGCAGCTGGATTGCACCCAAGCCAGAAACGTGGTCTGATCAGCACCCAGCGATACTTCAAAGTGAACTTCGATCACTCAACCCAGGATGCTCCACATCCTGCTGCTGCTGTGCAGCGCCACGCACCACAGTAGAAGCTTTCACCTGCACACACTGCCAATTCTTCTGTAACAGCATACCCACACACACCCTTCTAGCACCAACAACATCACCAATTCCTTGACCTACCACCACCAAATATGCCAAACCCGCACCTCAATAGCCCCTCACAATCTCTCTGCAAACATGCCGCTGAGATTTGGGATCTCCTCAGCTGCAATGCTCAGGACCTCCTGTTCCTCATGGAAACCTGGCTGAACCCCTCGTTGGCACCCGACATTGCTGTGGCTATATCAACGGGCTACAAGTTTGCACAACAAGATAGCCTTGACAAGCCAGGAGGAAAACTTCCCATCTCCCACAAGGAAACCATGAAATGCTCTACACCTACAGAGAACAACGCACCCTTCATGGAATATAGGCACTTCAAACTACAAATAAGTGATAGTTACACCCTACAAGAAAACCCTCGCCTACTGACTACCCAGACCGCAGACCAACTACAGTAGTCTCATTGTGGGCTCCACAAACCTCCTCGAAAGCCTGGACAACATCGGACTAATCAAGCTTGCCACTGACCAAACTTACATTGCAGGGCACACACTGGACCCAGTCTTCACCACCAGCGACATGAACATTTACAACTCTACCTTCCTGCTCACATGGACAGACCACTCCATCATCCACTTCCAAATCACCACATCACAAGTCATTGCAACCACCACCATTAGCCTACCAAGCTGCAGCTGAGGAAAAATCTCAGAAGCAGACTGGCTCAACGCCTTCAACATGGACCAACCCAACATCACCAACAACCTCAAAGACAACATCACTAATTTCAATGAGTAGATCAAGTACTGTGCAGACTCCCTCACACCATCAAAACCAACAGGCAAAAATACACCAACAAACAAGCAACCTGGTACACAGATGACCTCTGAGAATCCAAACATCACTACAAACAACTCAAAAGGAAATGGAGAACTAACCATGAGACCACCTCCAGAACCAGATATGAGGCCACATTCAGATGTTACCACCTGCAACTACGAAACACCAAAGAAGAGCACTAGCAGAAAGCATTGAAATGAGCATCAACAGGTTCAAGCAACTCTTCTACATCGTCAAAGATTTCATCACCCTTAAAGTCGCAGTCAACAGCATCACCCTCTCACAGGAACTCTGTGACAGCTTATCAAACTTCTTTCAGAGCAATATAGCAAATATCGACAGTAACTTCAAACACCCACCAGACTCCAGAGACCTCATCTCCGACCTGCCCACCACCAACCAAGATAGACACTCTAATGAATGGGAAACACTTGCCAGAAAAGACACAGAAGCAATCATGCAAACGGTCCACTCCAGAGTCCCAACAGTTCCTTGCTCCCACCACATCTACAACATGGGAGGATCACCGATCAGCAAAACCATCACTCACATCATCAACACCTCCATCAGATCTGCTGCCTTCTCAGGAGACTGGAAGCACCCAGCAGTCAATGCCCTCCTCAAAATAATCTGACCCAAATGAGTTGAGCACCTTCCATCCCACCTTACAGCCAAAGTGATGGAGAAGGCCATCAGTAAACAACTCGACAGCAACTTTTAACTGCACCACCTTCTAGACCTCACCTAATCAGGATTCAGAAGTAACTATAGCACCGAAACAGTATTTATTATGGCCACAGGCGACATATAAGATAGAATATACCAAGGAGAGACTGCCACTCTCATCCTGCTTGACTTCTCCGCAGCTTTTGAAACGGTCTCTCACCACACACTCGTCAAAAGACTCCACAACATCAGCATCCAAGGACCTGCCCTCAACTTGATAGGCTTCTTCCTCACAGGAAGAACACAGTGTCAGACTACAACTCTATACATCAGAATCCAAGAACCTGATCATAGGAATCCCACAGGGCTTTTCCCTCAGTCTCACCATTTTCCATAGTTATATGATGCTGCCTGCTACTATTATCAGATCCCATGACACTAAAATTTCCTACACTGATGACAACCAACTCATGCTATCTCTGACTGACAAGACAACTACCACCAGCACAAACTTCACCAAACTGTATGATCAAGGGAGCAGAATGGATGAGAACCAACTGCCTGAAGCTCTACTCTGACAAAACAAAAGTGATGGTCTTGGGAAACAAGAACTCCACCTGGGACTCTACATGGTGGCTATCACAGCTAAGACCCACACCAAACCTAACGAACAAGCCAGAAACCTAGGAATCATCCTGGTTGATAAACTCAGCATGGCAGTGCAAGTAAACAGAGTAGCTCCTCCTGCTTCCACATCCAATGCATGCTACTCAAGATCGTCAGGTGGCTGCTCCAGTACACCAGATGTATCATCACACAAGCTCTCATCTCAAGCAGACTCGTCTATTACAATGCACTCTATGCTGGGATCTTCAAACCACTCCTACACAGAGTGTAGTCCAGACCATCCAGCCAACCGCAGCAAGACTCAACCTCTTTTGTAGCACCCACATCTCACCATACCTCAGAAAGCCCCACCACTAGCTCTCCATGCACAAACGCAATCAATTCAGACTCCTAACGCATGCATACAAGGTATTAAACAACATCGGACCAGCATACCTGGACAACTGCATATCCTTTCACTAGCCGACCAGACTCCCAAGCTCAGCCCTGCTCTCACTCGCACACGCACCTCGCATCCACAAAAGTAGAATGGGAAGTTGCTAATTTGCCTTCCAAAATCTGAAACGACCTCCCTCAACACACCAGAGCCTCCACCCCAGTTCTCAAATTATGCAAGAACCTAAAGACCTGTGTCTTCGACAACCCTGAGGGTCCCAGTGCCTACGCACCATGCTCAAGCACCTGGATACCATCGTAGGTGATTAGTGCACTGTACAAATCCACCTAACATAACATCTAACTTGTTTTGGGGAGCCTTCAGTTTTTTTTAAATTCCCTAATTGCTCTATAGCAAAGGTACTGTGTTCAGGAAAGAACTTCTTCCCATCCTGTCAAATGAGTCCCACCCCCTCCGTTAGCTTCTTGCACAGGGCTTTACCGTACTGTTGGTACATCGTGTGGGCAGGAGCACTTTTCAGAGGAGACTCACTTTTTTTAGATTTTCCATCCCACATTTTGTTTTCTTGCTGTTAATACACCACACATAAAACAGAGAAAGGTCTGCCAGGTTTGTGCCCGCAGCTCATCCCATGAAGGAGGGAGACAAAATAGCAAACAGGTTAGCAATTCCCTCAGTTATTTCCCTAACCAATCTTGTGAAGGAAGGGAATAAAATGTATCAGACATCACACTGAAAAATCTGCCTGTATTTGACTGAGCTTCAGTAGGGTGCCTAGAGGAGCTAATGAAGTGCCCAGGGTGGCTAGATCAGAGGGTCTCTTTTTCACATACATTCAACCGTTGTGCTTTCACCTGGTCTCTGCTTTGGGTTTGGCGCTCATTCCTGTCTTTCCTGCTGCCTTATTATTTCAAGAGTATGCTTGCTTTAAACCATGGATTCACATACAGCTTCCATCTCCTGGCCCCTTCCTTTCCTACCTACCCAAACAGTGTATTATCCTGTTGTGTCCTACCCAGACAACACCTTTTGTGCACTTTTAACAATTCTCCAACAAACACAAAAACATACAGGCCATGCAAGCAGAGCATGGTAAGTATAGTTACACAATTTGTTTTAACGCTCTTACGCTGTCTGGCTCAATCACAGAGTCGAGTGTTGGGCCGTGTTACACCTCAGTAGACCCTCTGGAGAAACGTCTCCCTTACCTCTGCTGCCCTGGGTCATTGTGTGGAGTCTGGTACAGCGCTCTCCTATTCACCTAATGTATCTGGTTTCTAGTATACAATGCATCAGACAGTAAAAGAAAAACACAACACTTGGGATAGTCTATAAAGTCTAACATGTGTTTAATGCAAAGCAGCCAATATGCAAGCTAAAGTGATGCAAGGCAATTGCCATTTCAATGGACCTGAATTTCCATCCTAAATCAGTTTGAGCATGGAATGTTAAAATGCATACATTTGTTTGTTGCATTCGCATGGGCGGCTCTTCCGTTAGGGCAGAGGAGCGTCAGCCTCCCCCCCCCCAACCCTCCTCGCCAGCAGTGGCGAGTGACGAGCAGTGAGGAGTAGGGCACAGCACTCCCCCTCACAGCGCATGTGTGTTTGGCCGGCAATCTCTGTAGGCATTCTCCAGCCCAGCAACCCAGTTGTCGGGCTGGAGAGAGCTTGCACAGCTCCCAGTCTGCCTGGGAACACCCTGGCTAGGTGCTCCGAGCCAATCCTGATGCTGCTCTGAGCAGCATCAGGATTGGCCGCAGGTCAGGCTGGGAGCCTGTGCCTGCAGCCGGAGAAGGGGGAGTGGAGTGGCGCGATGGCGAGTGAAGGTAAGTGGCTTTTAAAAAAAAATAATAATAATGTATATTCCCCCCTCTGAGCGCCCCACCCCTTCCGCGCCCCGCGAGCCGCGACTGTGCATTCATCCAGTTTTTTCAATACATGTGAAGGGGAGTAGGAACATGTGACTGCAAATGAAACTTACTGATACTCACTAACGAGCAGGTGTCAGAATGTTCTCAGAGAGAATGTGAGAAACCTTGACAGACTGATACCGAAGACACAGACGAGGACTGACCCCACTATTTTCTAAATTCTTGCTTGTTTGTGTCAATGCTCAGAACCAGGCTACGCTTAATACACAGTGCAGGAAACGTGCAATTATCCGACACAAAATAAAGTGTCTGCGGTGCATTAAAAAATCGTGCAACTGAGCATTGGTAACGCGTCCAGCCCTTATAAGTTACCTGTACCTGGACACGTTGGAGGTCGGTGAACCTTTTAGCCGAGTTGGGCTCTCCTCATCCTCGAATAGTCGGGTCACTTAAATCAATAATCAATAACTATTGTAACCGATAGCCAGTACTCAATTAATAGATCGGAATAACACATTAGGAATCAATAACAGTTGGTATTTCGACGCACCATGACCTTTCAGTCATGAATAACCACACTGGTTTATTCAAAGTTAGTGAATTTATTTCCCTATATTAACAACGCTAGCACAATAACACATTTGGAATCAATAACAGTTGGTATTTCGACGCACCATGACCTTTCAGTCATGAATAACCACACCGGTTTATTCAAAGTTAGTGAATTTATTTCCCTATATTAACAAAGCTATCACAATGTATATAAGTCTCAAAACCAAATGATATATGTATACGAACATTACTAGCTGTCCATAGCGGCGGAAGAAACGCAATCTACGCCAAAATCTGAATAATGATACATTCAGTTATGGCAATACAAATCACTAATATAAGCAACTGAATTTGACTAATTTCATACATCGGTCAGCATGACAAGATTTCAATTCAACATGGTGCATCAAGTTCATACCTCGACTAACCTCTAATTAGCATTGGCATGTGGGGATTCATGCAAAACAAATTTAGTCAACACAAATTTGGAAAACTTCTAACTTGGGCCCTATCAAAATAGCAGCTGGTACCTAAAGGAAAAAAAAACACAATGCATAATACAATTATCCTTTCATAATTACCAAATACAATCAGCATTCAAGAAAGTCTTCGTCCTTCAGGTACCGGTTCGATCAGCATGGGGCAGAATTTCAAAGGGGCAAAGTTAAGGGCAAGTTTCCTTGCAGCAGCAAGGAGAATGGGGCAAAGTTACTGCATGGGCAAGACGGGGCAATTTAAAGTTAAAGTCTCTAGGGAGAGAATTCTCAAAGTCTCTTTCTCAGTAATGGAGAAAAGGGCATCAAGATGTCGTCTAAGATGGCGTCTGGCATTTGGCTTCAAAGATGGCATCAAGGAAAAAATGGCTGACTTCTCTTTGTCCAGTGGGTTTAAGTAAGAAACATTCCAAATTCTGCAGGGTCTTCCATTGGAGGGTTCATAGGGTGGCTTCAATTTGACCAATGAAAAATGTCTTTCTACTAGTATTCATTTATGCATACATTGTCCTTGGAGCCTTGGAACACAAGTTGCAACATGACTTGCCAATTACTTCGATATCAGTGCTCTTATTGTGTGCACCTGCAGAGACTGACCTTGCTTCAAAGGGGATGAAACTTGCCTAGTACGAAACCTTGGAGATAAGTATGTTAGTCATCCCTACTGGAAAAATACAACTTTGAAGTAAAATATTCCTTTTATTAGTTCAAGGAAAATCCACGCAGTTAGAATTTGAAACCAGGCAACTAGGCCAAAGCCTTTACTAAATTTAAGCTAAGCATAAAACAGTTCCAGCAAGAAATCATGGCACGCATTTGCAATTATGGCAGATTACTACAATTTTCAATTCTTCGTGATTAATAAAGCTCGTTTATAATATTGGCGAACTACTCAGAGGGCACAATTTCCCACGTACATTATTTTCTTTACTGAAATCACACTACATTATACGATTTTGGTTACATGATATATGAATATATGTTGGACCCTCTTTTTCTGCGTCATCAGCATGCATACTTGGATTTCAGTGGTCTTCCTTAGGATGACATAACAATGACAGTACTTGAACAGAAAAATGTAGCAATACATGTTAAGGCAAACATGAGCATTGGCGTTCTCACAATACAGGTAATGGTAATAAGGCACAGATTTGAGTAAATCTGCTTTCTCAGTGCCCTGTTGCTTGGAGGTAGGTTTTCGCTCTATTCCACCGACATCCAGAGCGACTTTCTATTTCCCTATAAAGCCTACTTTGCTGTGGCCAGCCTACGACTGAAAGATGCCACAACAAATAAGATGCCACAACAAATAAGATGCCACAACAAATACTGTCTGAAGATGAGCGGAATGACGTTTCAAACTTCGCTTTCAAAGCTGGGCGAAAGTGACTAAGATTTGAACTTTCAGCAGTTTGAGAATTTTTCCAGTTTATTAACTTCATCCGCAGCAGATGTTTCCGCAGTAAAAATAGTTTTTGGGAGAGTTTTTTGTGAGAGTTTTCGTAGAAGCCTTTTTTTGCTGAGTTTTTCTTGTCAGCCAACTTTTAGAGAAAATTTCCTTCAATTATTCAAAAATATATATTTCAAACTTCATCAAAGTTTAATAAGATTACAAAGTTAAAACAAATCTTCAGAAAGTTCTGGAGGAAATTAATTTACAGCTCCCCAAACTATATTTTAAAGGAGAACTTTATGAATTTAAAATGATCTGAAAAAGAAAGATTCAGAATGCTTTTTAGCCGGGGAATCCTTACCAGGGAAATGACATCGTGACGCTAACGCCTTTGTCAGTGGTAGTTAGAGCTAAATAAAAACAATTTACAAGTATTATGAGACGATTAAAAACACTAGTAAGCGTTTACAGAAAATGACCAGGAATGTGTCCTTCATCGTGGGCGGGCTCTTTTACCTGTTTCAATGATCATGGCCGCCTGACCGACTCTGCCTTGCAAGGGCGACAGCCCACACCATTTGAGCAATTATATATTCGAGAACACAAATCCGATCGCACCCTGCCATGGAGCAGGAGAGCTGTCCAAAAAGTGAGATTAACAGGATTTTGCAAATCTGGAACATATTATTTCCAACGCTGTCTTGTATGCATGCCACGTCAAATTCATCTTTCCCCCACAGACTCAGGAAGTGATATACTGTGCTGCATCGAATACTCCTTAGCGCATAATTCACTATTTTTATAGCTTTAAAGTACGTTTTTTATCCCCTAAATCCAACAGGATCTAAATCAAATGAAGTAACTATTTCAAGAATGCTGTGCAATAATGGGTATGCTGGGCAGTTTTAATCTACAGAAGATATCAGAGCAGCACATGGGCTGTTAATATTCAATGGAGGTGGGATGATATACGTTTAGTGATGATTGATGTCATATATCTGCTGAAGGAGTGTCACGGAAGTAGACACGGGTGACATCCACAGAGTAGCTCGTCCATCATGGCTGCGCCTTTGCCAACTGCAGTTTTGTAATCGATGTCAGTATTGGGTTCCAATGTCCCGTCACACGGCCAAGGGATGCTGAAATGAAACCCCTCGGATATAATCCGCAGCGCTTACTGGGAAACAGCTGAGCCTAAAATGCAGCGAATATGAGCCCCGTATAGTTTTAAATAGCCGGCTGACACCTTCTCCCCGTTTCGCACTGATGAGGAAGCGGAGGGCGGGAAAAGGGCACAAGGGTCCCCGATGGCAGATGAGCAAAAGACCATCTCACGAGGAGTGGGGTCTCCCCTGCCTCGCGCCTCTCGCCACAGTCTTCTAAAGCGGATTGCGTTTTCATCCTGACTTCCGGAATGTCCGACGCTTTAATTAAGAGTCTAAAATAAGCAGGGTCCGGGGGGCCCGAGCGCACCAGGCAGCTTCGGAGTGAACGCTGCCATGGCTGCAAGCTTTGTTGGCCCAATATTCATTTCAGATTATGAGAGGCTGCAGGCACCCTCTTTTCAGCAAAATGCCACTCGATAGTGTGTGTGACAGCATGCCGCGGGTGGCTCTAATTCTTTCCAGATCAAGGATGGAGCTGTGTGCAGGCCCGGTAACCCGACGCCGTGGCGCCATGCCACCTGGCACCGAGGGCGAAGCCCAGTGCCCCGTGGTGTGTCAGCACCTGTCTAAATGTACTCTTCCAAAGAGGTGGAATTGAGGGATGGCCCTAACACACCCTTAGACATATGTACCATCAGTACACGTCCTCCACCCAGAGCTTTCCCCAGTTCCACCAGTTTCCACCTACCACACTCCTGGATAGCCACACAAAGCATTCTAGCTCGTGCACACCCGCACAACTTTCTACACATCTACAACAATGCATGCAGTGGCTCATATACACATGACAAATCTCACCCCATGTACGCACAAATAAATCTTACCCAATATACCGCAACGTAACACGTCAAGATTGAATTAATATATTATATGAATTTATAGAGCGCCCTAAAACCCACTAGTACCGAAGCACTTAAGTGAGACAGAGTAGTCAACAAAGCAGAATAACCGAAAATTAAGGGAAACTGTAATGAAAAAAGCTAGGTTTTTAGGTGTTTCTTAAAAGACACCAGGGAGTCTGCTTCAGAAATATGAGTGGGCAGGGTGTTCCACAAAGTGGCAGCAGCCACTGAAAAGGAACGTCCTTCCCTATCTATCCTTCCAGAATCTAGAAATCATAAGTTTTTTGTGGTGTGAGGATTTGAGAGACATACTAGGGCCCATATTTATACTTTTTGACGCTAAACTGCGCTAACGCAGTTTAGGGTCAAAAAATTTTGCGCCGTCTAACGCCATTCTGAAGCGCCATGCGGGCGCCGTATTTATGGAATGGCGTTAGCCGGCGCTAGCAGACCGGCGCTGCCTGGTGTGCGTGGAAAAAAACCACGTAGACCAGGCAGCGCCGGCGTAGGGGGAAAATGGCGTTAGGGCGTCTTAAAATGGGGCAAGTCAGGTTGAGGCAAAAAAATCGCCTCAACCCGATTTGCGCCATTTTTTTCGACGCCCAGACGCCATTTAAATGACTCCTGTCTTAGTAAAGACAGGAGTCATGCCCCCTTGCCCAATGGCCATGCCCAGGGGACTTATGTCCCCTGGGCATGGTCATTGGGCATAGTGGCATGTAGGGGGGCACAAATAAGGCCCCCCTATGCCACCCAAAAAAATTTTAAAATATAAAAAATTATACTTACCTGAACTTACCTGAATGTCCCTGGGGTGGGTCCCTCCATCCTTGGGTGTCCTCCTGGGGTGGGCAGGGGTGGCAGGGGTGTCCCTGGGGACAGGGGAGGGCACCTGTGGGCTCATTTTGAGCCCACAGGCCCCTTAACGCCTACCCTGACCCAGGCGTTAAATAGTGGCGCAAATGCGGGGTTTTTTGACCCGCCAACTCCCGGGCGTGATTTTTGCCCGGGAGTATAAATACGACGCATTTGCGTCGCCGTATTTTTTTTAGACGGGAACGCCTTCCTTGCATCTCATTAACGCAAGGAAGGCGTTCACGCAAAAAAATGACGCTTTTTGCCCATACTTTGGCGCTAGACGCGTCTAGCGCCAAAGTATAAATATGGCGTTAGTTTTGCGCCGAATTTGCGTCGAAAAAAACAACGCTAATTCGGCGCAAACGGAGTATAAATACGGGCCTAGGTGTTTACCAGTGAAATAGTGCATTCAGTAGGATAGGGTCCTTCTTGTGCAGAGCCCAAAAAAACGTACACCGAGCCTTGGATGGAATTCCCTTCCTAACCGGAAGTCAGTGAAGCGAGCGGATCCCGTCTCTCACCGAAAGCCTCTTGGGGATACTTAACAAAAGGCAGGTAGCCGCATTCTGTACAACCTGAAGTTTATTCAGGGAAGAACTGTTAATATTAAGGTACAGCGCCAGTGCCTAATTTGTGCTTCTTGTTTCCGGCACTTATTTTTCAGGGGCGGCGCTTATTCTTCTGCCTCAAGCATTTGCTGCGAGCAAAAGACACATATGCGAAAGACGGATGAAGGGAAAAACGAAAAAGCGTCACAAAGAGAGAAAGTAGAAAGCTGCAAGAGTGAGCTGAAGGGGGCAGGGAGTGGCTTTATATGGATTGAAGAGGCCCGAGATGGCTTCAGGATTACGCTGCCTCAGTATTCCGTGTTCCCACATTTAATTGCAGAAGACGTGTGTTTGAGGAGGGCTTTCGGCACCGGCACCTTTTTATTTACAAATTAAGCACTCTATAGTGCATTACAGTAATCCAGCAGCGAGGTGACTAGGGCAATGACGACTGATTGGCACAGTTCCGAGGGGACATAAGGGAAGATCTTTTTTCAAAATCCTTATGCCATAAAAACAAGTGCTGGTAATATGGCTGACCTGTGTGTCAAACCTCAGGGGATCATCAAATGATGATACTGAGATGTTTTTGCTGACTTTACTGGGGTGGGGCGAGGTCCACAGGCTTACAGCGACCAGATGTGAGACCAGATGGATTCCTGGGACCCAAAGAATGAGACCTCAGTCTTGTCTGTATTAAGCTCAAAGAGTTGTCTCCCATCCCGCTACTGATGCTAGACACGCACTGGTTGCACCTCCCGGCTATAGAGGTCAGGTTGGTGGAAATTGAAACGATGATTTGAGCATCGTCAGAGCACAATAGTACTTGAATACCAAAGGAGCGCACCACTTCAGCCAGAGGGGCCACATACAGATTAAATAGTGTGGGGTGCAAGGAAGAGGTGCAAGGACGAGCCCTGAGGCACCCCACAGGGAGGCTGAACGCTTCTGCCTTAAAGCCACCACAGATGACAGTTTGTACCCTATTGGTTAAAAAAGAATGAAAAAGCTGCAGGTCATAACCCCTATAAACTAATAAAACATGTTCTGCCACTTGTACACCTAAATAACACATCCTACCACAAATAGAACCAGATATCTTCAATCAATCAATCATTAGCATTTATAAAGCGCGCTACTCACCTTGAGGGTCTCAAGGCGCTGGGGGGGTGGGGGGGGGGGGGGGGGTCAGTGCTCGAAGAGCCAGGTCTTGAGCTGCCTTCTGAAGGAGAGGTGGTCCTGTATGGCGCGAAGGTGGCTGGGAAGAGAGTTCCAGGTCTTCGCTGCTAGGTAGGAGAAGGACTTGCCTCCGGCGGTGGTTTTGCGGATGCGAGGTACGACTGCCAGGGCTTGTCCGGTTGAGCGTAGGGTGCGAGGAGGAGTGTAGAAGGAGACGCGGTTGTTGATGAGTTTTGGTCCGAGATTGTGCAGGGCCTTGTGTGCGTGGGTGAGGAGTCTGAAGGTGATCCTCTTGTTGACTGGAAGCCAGTGGAGTTTCTTCAGGTGTCCGGAGATGTGGTGGTGGCGAGGTATGTTCAGGATGAGTCGTGCGGCCGCGTTCTGGATTCGTTGAAGTTTCCTCTGCAGCTTGGTGGTGATGCCGGCGTACAGAGTGTTTCCGTAGTCCAAGCGGCTGGTGACGAGGGCGTGGGTGACGGTCTTCCTGGTGTCGGTGGGGATCCAGCGGAAGATCTTGCGGAGCATGCGGAGGGTGTTGAAGCATGCAGAGGTCACCGAGTTGACCTGTCTTGTCATGGAGAGGGATGAGTCCAGGATGAAGCCGAGGTTGCGTGCGTGGTCGGTGGGTTGGGGAGTGCTGCCTAGGGCGGGGGGCCACCAGGAGTCGTCCCAGGCGGTGGGTGTAGGGCCGAGGATGAGGACCTCCGTCTTCTCTGTGTTTAGTTTGAGTCGGCTGTCTGTCATCCAGTTCGCTACTTCCTTCATGCCTTCGTGTAGTCTAGTTCTTGCTGCAGTGGGGTTGTTGGTGAGGGATAGGATGAGCTGGGTGTCGTCGGCGTAGGATATGAGGTTGAGTCCGTGTTTTCGTGCGATGTTCGCCAGGGTGGTCATGTAGATGTTGAAGAGGGTGGGGCTGAGGGACGATCCTTGGGGGACGCCGCAGATGATCTCCGTAGCTGTGGATCTGAAGGGGGGGAGGCGGACTCTCTGAGTTCTTCCGGAGAGGAAGGAGATGATCCAATCCAAGGCCTTGCCTCTGATGCCGGTGTTGCTGAGGCGACGTATCAGGGTACGGTGACAGACCGTGTCGAAGGCTGCGGAGAGGTCCAGGAGTATGAGGGCCACGGTCTCTCCTTTGTCGGTCAGAGATCTGATGTCGTCCGTGGCTGCGATGAGGGCGGTCTCGGTGCTGTGGTTAGCTCTGAAGTCGAACTGTGAGGGGTCGAGTGAGTCGTTGGCTTCCAGGGCGGTGGTGAGTTGAGCGTTGACGATTTTCTCAATCACTTTGGCGGGGAACGGTAGGAGCGAGATGGGCCGGAAGTTTTTGAGTTCGGTGGGGTCTGCTGTTGGTTTCTTTAGGAGGGCGTTGAGTTCGGCGTGTTTCCAGTTCTCCGGGAAGGTGGCGGTGGTGAAGGATGTGTTGATGACGTCTCGGAGGTGGGGTGCAATGATGTTGTCGGCTTTGTTGAAGACGTGGTGCGGGCAGGGGTCGGATGGTGATCCTGAGTGGATGGAGTTCATGATGCGGGTGGTTTCCTCGGTGGTGGTTGGGTTCCAGGTGTCGATGGTGGTGTTGTCGTTGGCGGGTTCCGGTGGTGGGTTCGTGTTGGTTGTGGTGAAGCTGTTGTAGATGTCGGCGATCTTGTGGTGGAAGAAGGCTGCGAGGGAGTCGCAGAGGTCCTGTGAGGGGGGGATGGAGTTGTTTTCGGCGTCGGGGTTGGAGAGCTCTTTGACGATGCCAAATAGTTCCTTGCTGTTGTGGGCGTTGTTGTCTAGTCTGTTCTGGAAGGCTGATTTTCGTGCGGCGCGGAGGAGTTGGTGGTGTTTGCGGGTGGCGTTCTTGAGAGCAGACATGTTCTCGTCGGTCTGGTTGAGGCGCCAGGTCTTCTCGAGGGTGCGGCATTCTTTTTTGGAGTCCTTGAGGGTGGGGGTGAACCAGGAGTTTTTCTTGTGGCTGTGTTTGTTTGTTTGGGTCTTCAAGGGGGCCAGGAGGTTGGTGCAGTCTGAGATCCAGCTTGTGAGGTTGTTGGCGGCTTCGTTGGGGTCTGCAGTGCTGGTGGGTGGGTTCTGAGAGAGGGTTGCTGTGAGTTGTTCGGTGGTGATTCGATTCCACTGTCTTCTTGGTGGTTGCTGGGCGTGGTGGTGTACGTTGGTCTTCTTGAAGCTGAAGTGGACACAGCTGTGGTCTGTCCAGGAGAGTTTGGTGGTGTGGTTGAAGGAGATGTGTTTGCTGGAGGAGAAGATGGGGTCGAGCGTGTGTCTGGCGAGGTGGGTAGGTGTGTTGACCAGTTGTTTGAGTCCGAGGTTGGCTAGGTTGTCCAGTAGGGTGGTGGTGTTGTTGTCGGTGTGGTTCTCCAGGTGAAAGTTGAGGTCCCCTAGGAGGATGTAGTCTGCGGACTGGAGTGCGTGTGGGCTGACGAAGTCTGCGATGTCTTCGCTGAACTTTGTGCGTGGTCCTGGTGGTCTGTATATGAGGGAGCCTCTGAGGGTGGTCTTGGGATCGCTGTGGATTGAGAAGTGGAGGTGTTCGGCGTCGGGGAGTGAGTCGTCGGAGTAGGTCGAGATGCGGATGGAGCTCTTGTGGGCGATGGCGATGCCTCCTCCAGTGCGGTTGGTGTGGTCTTTCCTGATGATTTTGTAGCCGTCGGGGATGGCTATGGCGATGTCGGGTGCCGAGGAGGGGTTCATCCAGGTCTCGGTGAGGAAGGCGATGTCCGGGTTTGTTGAGTCGATGAGGTTCCATAGTTCGATGGCGTGCCTGTGGACGGATCGGGTGTTGATCAGGATGCAGTCGAGGTTGTTTCCGGGGGAGTCGTTCTTGTTGGGTGCGATGTGTGTTTGTAGGCAGGTGGAACGGCAGTTGCGGCAGGTGAAGGGTCCGTGGTTCCGCTTCGGGGTGGCGCGGCAGCAGCCTGGCATGCGGCCAGGGTTGAGGGCGGTGAGGGTGGCGGTGTCGTAGGTCAGGCGGGGGGGTGGAGGTCGTGGGGGCCAGGGGTCGTGGCACTGGGCGCGGTCCAGGCGCGGACGGGCGCGGACGGGCTTGCCTTAGGCGCGCCCGCTGCGCGGCCTCGCAGCGGCCGCCATATATGGGTAGCCAGGGAGGAGGGGTCAGCTGGGAGGCGGGTGGCGGGAGGGTAGGCGGGGCTAGGGAGAAGCGGCGGGAAAACAGGCGGCAAGGCCAGGAAACAACGAGGCCCAGAAAGGACGAAAAAACAGGCGAAAAAGCGGAAAAACAAGACAAAAGAGAAGGCGCTCTGGGGGCACTCACACAGGGTACACAGAGGAAGAGGGGTCAACAGGCAGCAATAACAATAGCAGTAACGGCGCTATGGGCACTCACACGGGATACACGGAGGAAGAGGGGTCAGCAGGCAGACAAGGAGCAACAACGGCAATACGGAGAGAGCAGCGGACAAGGTAGCAAGGCAGCAGGCAAAGGCAGGTGAGCACTGGTGGCGCTGCAGAGGAGGGGGAGCGACCTACCCTGAGGTCAAGGGTCGCTACTTCTGCCTCGCAGCGGCCGCCATATATGGGTAGCCGGGGAGGAGGGGTCAGCTGGGAGGCGGGTGGCGGGAGGGTAGGTGGGGCTAGGGAGAAGCAGCGGGAAAATCTTATATTTTTACAGACATCTAAACGTGGCCAACCCTGTATATAAACACCAATCACGTTCTATCCCCTAAACACCAGGAGACAGCCTGTTCTACTGTAAATATAACCAAAGCAACACACGAGAGAGTGAGAAGGAAACACTGCCTGCTTACCTCCCCATATCATAACCACAAAAAACAAAAGCAGGAGTTAAAAAAAACCCTGATGTTAAAGTCCCTGTCAGAATCTTTTGTTCTTTTTAGAAGACCCCTCACCCACTGACCTGGCTGGTGGCCTGCTTCATCATCGGGGTCCCACCCTGGGTGCCTAGCGCCTCAGGAGTGTGCTTCCATGCCTGATTACAGCAGAGCAGGTCCAGGGTGTCAGTGTACCTGTATTCTGAAAACATGCAAAAACCAAAGAAAATGAGTGGTATTAAAAATGACTAGAGGGCGCTCATTGACCAATCCCTTTACTTTGCTATTGGTTCTTTCTGACAAGATTAAAAGCAATGTGATGTGTTGGATTATTTATGTACCCCTACATCTAAAATAAGGTCAACATGTATAAGCCATTAATCACTACGCCCCAAAGGGGTCGAAATTGGCTTTCTTCAGGACCTAATACCACATCAGCTCACTAAGAATGATCAGTGTTTATTTTGTAAATAAAAACATGTCGGTGCCCAAAGCCCTCCTCTTAACCCCTTCGCTGCTAGGCCTTTTCTCCCTCCTGTGCCAGGCCTGTTTTTTGCCTATTTGGAATAGTTCTCGTTTAGGCCCTCATAACTTTTTGTCCACAAAGGCTACCCACGCCAACTTTGCATCCTTTTTTTCCCACATCCTAGGGATTCTAGAGGCACCCAGACTTTGTGGGTTCCCCTGAAGGAGACAAAGAAATTAGCCAAAATACAGTGGAAATTTCGTTTTTAAAAAACAAAATGGGAAAAAGGGCTGCAGAAGAAGGCTTGTGATTTTTTCCCTGAAAATGGCACCAACAAAGGGTTTGCAGTGCTAAAATCACCAGCTTCTCAGCTTTCAGGAACAGGCAGACTTGAATCAGAAAACCCAATTTTTCAACACAATTTTGGCATTTTACTGGGACATACCCCATTTTTTACGATTGTTTGTGCTTTCAGCCTCCTTCCAGTCAGTGACAGAAATGGGTGTGAAACCAATGCTGGATCCCAGAAACCTAAACATTTCTGAAAAGAAGACAAAATTCTAAATTCAGCAATGGGTAATTTGTGTAGACTCTACAACGTTTTCCTACAGAAAATAACAGCTGAAATAAAAAATATTGAAATTGAGGTGAAAAAAAACAGCAATTTTTCTCTACGTTTTACTCTGTAACGTTTTCCTGCAATGTCAGATTTTTGAAAGCAATATACTGTTACGTCCACTGGACTCTTCTGGTTGCGGGGATATATAGGGCTTGTAGGTTCATCAAGAACTCTAGGTACCCAGAGCCAATAAATGAGATGCACCTTGCAGTGGGTTTTCATTCTGTACCGGGTATACAGCAATTCATTTGCTGAAATTGTAAAGTGTCACAAATAGGTATCAAGAAAACCTTTGTATTTCCAAAATGGGCACAAGATAAGGTGTTGAGGAGCAGTGGGTATTTGCACATCTCTGAATTCTGGGGTGCCCATTCTAGCATGTGAATTACAGGGCATTTCTCAAATAGACGTCTTTTTTACACACTGTCTTATATTTGGAAGGAAAAAATGTAGAGAAAGACAAGGGACAATAACCCTTGTTTTGCTATTCTATGTTCCCCCAAGTCTCCAGATACAAATGGTACCTCACTTGTGTGGGTAGGCCTAGTGCCCGCGACAGGAAATGCCCCAAAACACAACGTGGACACATCACATTTTTCCACAGAAAACAGGTGTTTTTTGAAAAGTGCCTACCTGTGGAGTTTGGCCTCTAGCTCAGCCGGCACCTAGGGAAACCTACCAAACCTGTGCATTTTTGACAACTAGAGACCTAGGGGAATCCAGGACGGGGTGACGTGTGGGGCTCTCACCAGGTTCTGCTACCCAGAATCCTTTGCAAAGCTAAAAATTTGGCTAAAAAAACACTTTTTCCTCAAATTTCGGTGACAGAGAGTTCTGGAATCTGAGAGGAGCCACAAATTTCCTTCCACCCAGCGTTCCCCCAAGTCTCCCGATAAAAATGGTACCTCACTTGTGTGGGTAGGCATAGTGCCCGCGACAGGAAATGCTCCAAAACACAACGAGGACACATCACATTTTTCTACAGAAAACAGAGGTGTTTTTTGCAATGTGACTAGCTGTACATTTTGGCCTCCAGCTCAGCCGGCATCTAGTGAAACCTACCAAACCTGCACATTTTTTAAAACTATACACCTATGGGAATCCAAGACGGGGTGATTTGTGGGGCTCTCACCAGGTTCTGTTACCCAGAATCCTTTGCAAACCTCAAAATTTGGCTAAAAAAACACTTTTCCCTCAAATGTCGGTGACAGAGAGTTCTGAAATCTGAGAGGAGCCACAAATTTCCTTCCACCCAGCGTTCCCCCCATGTCTCCCAATAAAAATGGTACCTCATTTGTGTGGGTAGGCATAGTGCCCGCAAAAGGAAATTCTCCAAAACACAACGTGGACACATCACATTTTTCTACAGAAAACAGAGGTGTTTTTTGCAAAGTGCCGAGCTGTAGATTTTGGCCTCCAGCTCAGCCGGCACCTAGGGAAACCTACCAAACCTGCAAAATTTTTTAAAACTAGACACCTAGGGGAATCCAAGATGGGGTGACTTGTGGGGCTCTCACCAGGTTCTGTTACCTAGAATCCTTTGCAAACATCAAAATTTGGCCCAAAAAAACTTTTTCCTCATATTTCGGTGACAGAAAGTTCTGGAATCTGAGAGGATCCACAAATTTCCTTCCACCCACTGTTCCCCCAAGTCTTCCGATAACAATGGTACCTCACTTGTGTGGGTAGGCCCAGTGCCTGCGAAAGGAAATGCCCCAAAACACTATCTGGACACATCAAAATTATCAAGTACAAAAATACCTGTTTTTGCGGGGGGCACCTGGGTTTTTGGTCCTGGGCTCAGCAGCCATACAGGGAAACCTACCAAACCCAGACATTTCTGAAAACTAGACCCCCGAGGGAGTCCAGGGAGGTGTGACTTGCGTGGATACCCCAGTGTTTTCTTACCCAGAATCCTTAGCAAACCTCAAATTTAGCTAAAATATCACATTTTCCCTACATTTCTATGTGGGATCACTGCACCGGGACAAATCTCCTACCACCCAACGTTCCCCTCAGTCTCCCCGTAAAAATGATACCTCACTTGTGTAGGTGGGCCAAGTGCCTGTGACAGGGAAGAGCCAAAAACATGTCAGTCAAAATTGAGGGGGAACCAAAGCGGGTCCAAAAGGGCAGTTTGGAAGAAAACATTTTTAGGCTGAAAAGTGGGGCAGAATTTGTAGCGGTATAGATGAGACAATGCTGGGTGGTAGGAATTTTGTGGATTCCTGCAGATTCCGGTAGGTTCCATCACAAAAATATGGGAAAAATGTGTGATTTCCAGCAAAGTTGGAGGTTTTCAGGGCATTGTGGGTAAGAAAATGTTGTGGGGTGCATTTGAAGCACACCACCCTGGACTCACCAGATGTTTAGTTTTCAGATATGTCTAGGTCTTGTGGATTTTTCTACATGGCAGCGTCCCAAAGTCCAAAAAGTTCAGCCCTCACCGTTCCAAGTGGGACGATTTTGAGAGTTAGCCAAGCTCTCATGGCCCAAATGTAAAACCAAAACCCCAAATAATCAACTGTCCACTTGCTTGCCGTGGGATAAGATGTTTTACTGTGCGGGGAAAGCTGAAAGACTGTTACCCCCTTCAGTTGGGGTGGGGGCATAACCATGCCCATACTGGTTGGTAGCCACCACCCCACAATTTTTTTTTTTTAATTCCCTGGCATTTAGTAGACTTCCTACCCCCCGGAGTGTGGATCGGGGGTAATTGCTCTATCTGCCCACTGGTGGGCAGAACAACTTTGGCCCCATTTATTTGCGGTTGGGGTATGGCCATACCCCCACCCTCTTATTTTGAAAAAAAATCTTCCCTGGTCTTTGGTGGGCTTTCTGCCCCCCTTGGGTGCAGATGGGCCTTCCAAAAATAAGCCGATCTGCCCCCTTGGGGGCAGATATGGCCAACAGTAATGTGCCCCCATGGGGAGCGACCCTGGCCCAAGGGGCTCCCCCCCCCAAACAAAACACACACACCAATCCCTGGTGCCTAAGTGGTTTCTGCCCAAGGGGAGCAGAAATGACCTAAAATAAATTTTACCCCCCAAGGGGAGCGACCCTTGCCTATGGGGTCGCTCCCCTTGCGTGAAATTGGCACAAAAAAAACCCCCTGGTGCCTAGTGGATTCTGCCCCCCTTGGAGGCAGATCGGCCTAATAAAAATAGGCAGCTCTGCCCCCACGGGGGGCAGAAATGGGCTAAAATAAATTTGCACCCCAGGGGAACGACCCCTGCCTAAGAAGTCGCTCCCCTTGCGTGAAAGTTTCGCAAAAAAATAAAAAGCCCTGGTGTCTAGTGGTTTCTGCCCCCCTTGGAGGCAGATTGGCCTAATAAAAACAGGCCGATCAAATGGCCCATAGATAATTTTGCCCCCAGGGAAGCGACCCTTGCCTAAGGGGTCGCTCCCCACATATAAAAAAATAAAAAAATCCCTGGTGCCTAGAGGTTTCTGCCCCCCCTTGGGGCAGATCAGCCTAATTACAATAGGCCGAACTGCCCCCAAGTGGGGCAGAAATGGCCTAAAACAAATTTGCCCCCCCCAGGAGAGCGACCCTTGCCTAAGGGGTCACTCCCTTCAAGAGAAACTGGAAACAAAAAATCCCTGGTGTTTAGTGGTTTCTGCCTAATAGAAATAGGCCGATCTGCCCCCTTGGCCCAGAATTAATTTTGCCCCCAGGGGAGCGACCCTTGCCTAAGGGGTCGCTCCCCACATATAAAAAAAAAATATATATAAAAAAAAACTAGTGTCTAGGGGTTTCTGCCCCCCTTTGGGGCACAAATGGCCTAGAAATATTTTTGCTCCCAGTGGAACGACCCTTGCCTAAGGGGTCACTCCCCACAAATAAAAAACACAAAAAATAAATAAATCCCTGGTGTCTAGGGGGGTTTCTGCCCCCTCCACGTGATCGGAGGAGAAATGCAAAGCATTTCTCCTCCGATCGGGCGCTGGAAACTGAGCTTCCAGCTCCGGAGGGAAGGCCTCCGATGAGGTCAGCACGCGAAAGCGCGCTGATGTCATCAGACGCCACAGAGGGTTACGGGGGGCCGGGGGGTGGAAGGGGAAGCAATTCCCTTCCATCCCTGCCCAGGGGAGGGGTGTGCCTGGCCATCGGGGGGACCGCTAGCGCTCCCCCCGGGGGCCCATAGCAGGACGAGGTGATCTCGTCCAAGGCCCCGGGGAACCGGCGCCTTGGACGAGATCACCTCGTCCAAGGCATACAAGCGGTTAAACACTGCTGCAATTAAATGTTCGAACACGGAATACTGAGGCAGCGTAAACCTGAAGCTATCTCGGGATCTCGGGCCTCTTCAATCCATTTAAACCCACTCCCTGCCCCTTCAGCTCACTTTTGCAGCGTTCTGCTTTTTTCCCATTGTGACGCTTTTTCGTTTTTTCTCTTCCTCCGTCTTTCCCATAAGTGTCTTTTGCTCACAGCAAATGCTTGAGGCAGCAGAATAAGCGCAGAGCCGGCCCTCAAAAATAAGTGCCGGTGCTCTGCACCAGAAACAACAAGCCCAAATTAAGCACTGAGAATGATGCATCTAAATCTCATCCGTATTATTCACGGATCCCTTCTTTTTGTTGGCACTGCTCCACTTGAGAATCTGCAGAAGTAAAAAAGGGGGGGTAGAGAGAACATAGACCACAGGTAGACACATGGTCACTTCCTTAGTCTTAAATCATCCTGTTCAACCATCAGGCATTCACATAAACAAACTGGCTCTCCTTCACATAGTGCTAGCCCACTTTGTTAATTAGTCCGCTTCACTCAGTTGCATTCAACTCATATTGTTTATATCCCATACCCAAATGCTTGCAAAACTGTGGATCAAATCCATAATCATCCCTCTATAGGACATACCACCAACATTAATTTAAACTGTCTGTATTATAGACTAAGGGGAATCATCTTCTCAAACTGACTTACACTGATATACACAGTGATTTTATCCCCAAAAAGATGCTGCTTTCACCACACCAATCACTCACTAGGCAAGTTTATTCAAGCGGCCTTATTGCTCGTTATCATAGGGGAATCCCTTTCTTAAAAATATGCGTTACTTAAAGGGCTTGTGTACTCTCAGCATCCGTGTGCTAAGTGGTGACAAGAAACAACCTTACCTACTTGTGTCCTCTTCTTTAATTGCTTCATAGAGGTCCCAGGGGGGTGAGCCCTGTAGCCACACACTGGAAAGTAAATGTATGTTGAAATAATCCTTTTTTAACATTACTCCTTCTCAAGTAGAACAAAGCCACCCCCCACACTCCCACCTACTTTGTCAAGAGATTTATTTTGGAAACAGAATAATACATTTATTTAAAATGTGCAATATGAGTATAGAGGCCCCCCGGGCCAAGACAGTGAGGGGGTGCTCTCGACAAAGTAAGTGTCTCATTTTATTATCAGTATTTTATACAGCATCCCAGGTGACTACTTCCTCCTTTACAGTGTACATAATATGTTTATTCCCAAAAGCTAGGGTACACATTACTTATAACTTAAGAAACATATTCAAGGGAAAACATTCTCTACATGGTGTATTAATCCTCGCGGCCAGATCATCTGACATATTCTATTCTACTGATGTGACTTTATCAAAGCCCCACCGAATTCCAGGGTACATTATCATTTAATCCCCCCTTGAAAGTCAAAAGGCGATAGATCCATCTTTGTTCTTTATCAAATAGTCTTTGTTCCAGATATATATATATATCCCAATGGCAGTCACCACTAGATAGTAATAGTTAGGATCCTGTTTCCATAGTATAAACATTTTTTGGGTTGCTTATAATTTTGGCGCTGTTTGATGAATCTTCACAAAACTTTCCAGTAAAGGTCTCATCTATTTCAAGTTCTTTCTGGAATGTTTCAGAGTGATCCATCAAGCAGGGGCTGAGAAAATGGGGTGGTGGGAGGGGGGTGATGGGGATGCAGGTGTCCCAAAATATGTTTTCCCCTTTCATTTTTCAGTAGGAAAATTAGTCACAGCTACAGACAAAACAGCTGTTTGGAATTGCGCCAAATTTGGCAGAAAGCGAGATCTTGGTCCAGAAAGCACACTTTTAAGATCTGGTGTAATTCCGCTTAGTAGTATTCAGGAAACTAAGGTTAAAATATAGGTATACACTATGTGGAGGATCCAAGGAGTCAACCAAACTAGCTATAAGATCTGATTGGCTGTCACTACATCAACAAAGATGTAATGGCAGACATTTTAGGGCTCTGGGACCCAGTTCTTGTCCTGAAAAAAAGTTAAAAAAACATATAAGGAGCAGGGTAGGGATATCTTGCTCCCCTTGGGCCATAAATCATTTTTTTTAGATTTTAAATAAATAAATATATATATATATATATATATATATATATATATATATGCATGCGCCCACCACCAGGAATGTTTGATAGAAAAAGGGGAGAGGGCATACAGCTCCCCTCCCCGGGCCATTTCTTGGCTCCAGGCACCCTATCTCCTGGGATCGAATCATTAAAAAAAGGGGAGGGGATATGTGGCCTCTCTCATCAGGCCATTTCCAAGGACCAGGGGCCCCATCTTCCAGGGCTAAGTTGCAAGTAACAGGGAGGAAGCCACATGGTCCTCCTTCCTCTGCCTCATTAAGGCCCAGGGAATCCTATTCCCTGAGGCCATGCATTAAAGTGAGGGTAGGGGGCATTTGGCCCCCCTCCCCGAAAGATGCTATGGCCCCAGGGACCCCATAGCCTGTGGCTGGCTCCATCTTGGTGTCCTTGGGAGCCAAACCCCAGGACACTGTCTTTTCCCTGCCTGCAAGAACGCAGGCAGGGAAGTCTTCTAAGCTTCTACCTAACAGGAGCAGAAATGCTCCCACTGAGTGGGAGCACAAAAGGTTCTCCATGCCCATGCTCTTGAGGGTAGAGAAATATTGATTTGCTCCTGCCTGGTGGGAGAACAAAATGTGTTACTGGCTCCTGCACAGGCCACCCAGCAGCCCCCAACATAAAAATGCTCTAGGCTGCCCTGGGTTGGCACTGAGACACTCTAGCTTTTTAAAAAAAAAAGAATAAAAAAACAAAGGGGGTCATTCTGACCCTGGCGGTCATGGACCGCCAGGGCCAACGACCGCGGGAGCACCGCCAACAGGCTGGCGGTGCTCCCATGGGCATTCTGACCGCAGCGGTACCGCCGCGGTCAGAAACGGGAAACCGGCGGTGTCCCGCCGGTTTCCCGCTGCCCAAGGGAATCCTCCATGGCGGCTCTGCAGTTTTTTATGAAGCACTCAGAGCTGCATCTCTATGCTCTTCCGCTGAAGTGCAGGGTCCTCTTGTGGTTATTTTTAAAGCTGCATTCTGAGCCCTGAAAATGTTAAAAGAAAGACTCAAATACATCTTGAGTTTTTTTAATAAGTCTTTATTAATTTTGTTTTTATGGCAATTACTTTATTTATGTGTGAATTAATGAAATATACATTTGATTGTAATTCTTGGTGATTGACAAAGGCAATAGGTATGCTTTATATAGTTTGATATTCAGACCATTTGGTAAAGCCAATAGATGCACTTTATATATTTTGGTGTACTGATCCTTACTTTAAATTACACCCTTCAGATTTTCACATTACATGTTGAGCGGTGCGGCCAACTGCATGCTGCGTCTGGTGGGTAGGGTTTTTTTGGGGGGTTGGGTGCAGAGCCTGGCAGCAGGCCAGGCCCTGAGCTCACCCACCCCACGCCATGCACAGAATTCCTACTTTACAGCAAAACACAAAGAAATTCACTGAAAAAACAAAGGTTAAAGTTGTGTTATAGGTAGGAACTGAAACAATATGTTACTTTTTAAATAAACCCTTAGAAATTCATCGAAAAAATCAAAGGTTAAAGGGAAGTTATGGTTAGATGAAAATGTCAATCAAAACATTCGTTGTTAAAGCAAGGCATTGTGCTAATTATGTGGCAAACATAGTAAATCTATAAATACACAGTAAACCCTGGAGCCACAGGATCATATAGATCCATTGGCCTTCGTTATGTTATATTGTAACTGGGCGCCTCCGGACGCCGCTTCCCCGTCGAAGAAAACGATCGCCAAGGGATACCCCGGGGGCACCCGAGGGATTCCTGACGTGATGACGTCCAACGTCATCCGTCAGACAAGAACAGCCGACGAGAGGCAAGCGGCGCGCGACCGAGAAAGAGAAGCCGACGTCAAGCAGAGCCGGAGAGAGGAACGCCACGGATCGCCGAGAGGGAAAGGAAGCCCCGCCGTAGACGAGGATCAACGCGAGGAGAGCGGAAAGCCTTGGGCGCCTCCCGCCCCTGCCGAGGCGAAGTCGGGAGATCCCCTACAAGCCGGCCACGTCCCTGGAGGGGCGTGGCCAAGTCAGGTACGAGCGTACCGGGACTGGGGCTGGGGTTCTGGGTGGTTGGCTGGGTTTAAGGGGGTTAAGGAGGGAGGGCTGAGGTCCTGTAAGGAAGGGGAGCCCATCTGAGTAGGAATACCGGTAAATAAAGAATAACCACACCCTCCGTACCTAGACCAGTGAATAAAAGAGTAAGGGGGTCACAGAGAGGACACAACAAAAGGAAGGCACGAAAAGAAAAGTAACCCCACATTCCTCCACCTCCACAGAACCCCCCCCTTTCACTCCTTACTAACCCTTATTAAACCGTGTATAAATAATTTGCCCCACTTACCTGTTCCTTTTTCCTTCTTTGTTTGGGAAATCCTGGGCCATGAATACCGGGTGAACAAGACCTCTCCCTCCGAACCGGACCAGGCCGTCCCAAGAACACCAAAGAGCCCTGAAAAGAAAAGGGAATTATTTTATTTTGGACTTGGAGTATAACAGTTTGGCGGACAAGTCAGTGCTATAAATCCCAAACGAGCAAGAAAATAAACATACTACCCCCTTGAGTGCTGCGTCTGTCCCCTTCTTCCAATATTCCCTCGACTCGGGGAAAAGACCCCGCCACAGTGGTGTCAGAAGTGGGATATTGGAAGAGGCGACCGAGACTTCCCAACCATGGAGGAGAAGTGTACCATATCCGATATGATGCAACAGTTGGCCTCCGGACAAAGACACCTGCAATTAGTGTGGGAAGAGCAACAAAAAGAGGCCAAATTGGAAAGAGAGGCACTACAAAATGCCCTTAAGAGTCAGGCCACCATAATGGCCAACAACCAGTTGGTTCATGAAACCGCCATTAAGAATCTCACAGATACCATCGCTGCTACCCGCGTACACCCGAATGTGCCCAGTTCGGTCTTACAACGATATCAAGAAGGTGAAGACCCCGATGCCTTTTTCACCAATTTTGAACGAGTTGCTACTTCCGCTACTTGGCCTCAGGAACGATGGGGCCAATATATCGCCCCCTTATTGACGAGGACTCTCCAAGCCGCCTATCAAGCGGTAAACCCCGGTGGAATAACCCCCTATAAGGATATTAAAAAGAGCATCTTAGAGTGGGTGGGTTTTGATTCTGAACATTATCGCGTCCGGTTTAGGAAAGCCAAGTGGGGACCCAACGAAAATCCCCGGGCCCTATATTTTAGGATCAAAGATCTGGGTCTCAAATGGTTGGGCCCCATAGGGACAAATCGGGAAGACATTATTGAGATCGTGCTCTTAGAGCAATACATGGACGCGCTGCCTCCGTCCACGCGCAACTGGATCAAACAACATCTAAACCCAGATACCAATGCTACCATCGAGTTGGCCTGCGCCTTTCATCGCTCCCTTGAGTTCAAAGTAACCCCCCCTCGGTCAACACCTAGTCCCCTGCGTCTGGGTTCGGGAACATCCTCGACAGGGGGACGAAGAATCAATGAGGACATAGGGAAAACCCGGGGACTGGATAGGCCCTATATACAACAACCTCAGTGTTTCAGTTGCGGGGAATGGGGTCACATAGCTCGAGGTTGCCCCCTGAAAACAGAAAAAACGGAACACATGGAAATAGGGGTTACTAGGGGAAGAGTCTTTTATACAGGGAGAAGAGACACCCCTTATAAAAAGAGACTGGTTATCAATGGGAAAAGCACAGTGGCCCTCATCGATTCAGGTTGTAGCCAATCTGTGGCCCGGGCCGGGTTGTTCGACGCCCATGACTGTACTTCGGGACTCACGGTATCAATCTGTTGTATCCATGGAGAAACCAGAGAATATCCCCTAATCTGGACAACCCTCACCTGGGGAGGAAAAGAAATACCCATAAGAATGGGTTTAGTAGAACAACTGGTTGAAGAAGCTATTATAGGAACTGACTTTTCGGAATTCCCACAACTCCTAGACAGCCTCAGACAGCTTGAAGAAACTAACAACTGGTGGAAAGATGCTCCTTTCTCCAGTGTGCCTCTATCACCTCCGAGGGTACGACCTAAACTCTCCCGGAAGGAGAAAAGAATAATGAAGAAAGCCTATACTCAAGACCTCTCCAGCACGCCCCGGGTAATTACAAAGGTCCTCGCCCTCACTGCCCTTCCCAGCTTCCGGACTTCTCAAAGAGAAGACCCCAGTCTGATTCATGCATGGAAAAGTGCACGGCCACGGAAACCTCAGGATAAGGGTCCCTCGTTCACCGTAGTTAAGGACCTATTATACCGAGTCACATACAAAGACCAAGACGAAAAGAAACAGTTGATAGTTCCAGAACCCTATAGACAACAAGTTCTACACTTAGCACACAGTCAGCCGGGGGGCGGACACTATGGGAGGGAGAAAACCGAGGAGTATTTGTTGAGAAAATTTTATTGGCCAGGGGTATTTTCCCAGATTAGGAAGTTCTGTCAACAATGTCCAAAATGCCAATTGATTGACCCAGGCTCACGGAGAAAAGCCCCTTTACAACCCCTCCCCATCATTGATGTGCCCTTCTCCAGAATAGGGATGGACCTCGTTGGCCCTCTTCTACCCTCGTCGAGAGGCTATCGTTATATATTGGTATTAGTGGATTACGCCACAAGATACCCTGAGGCTATTCCCCTCTCTAGTATTAACACCAAGAGTGTTGCACACGCCATGATAGGGTTCTTTTCCCGAATTGGGTTTCCTCGAGAAGTCCTAACGGACCAAGGGACCCAATTTATGTCCAACCTGATGACACAAATATGTCAGCTATTGGGGATCAAACAGTTACAGACGTCGGTCTATCATCCACAAACCGATGGTTTAGTGGAGAGATACAACCGTACCCTCAAAACACTACGAAAGAAAGCTATCTCGGAGACAGGTAAGGACTGGGATAGGAAACTCCCCTTAGTATTATACGCAATCAGGACACACGAACAAGCCTCTACGGGCCATAGTCCGTTTGAACTGTTGTTTGGGCGACAACCACGGACCCTACTAGACATGGCCGCTGAGATGTGGGAAGAAGAAGACGGGGAAAAAACCATTCTAAAATACGCACATGAGTTAAAAACCCAACTGCATACAGTATGGGAAAGCGTAAGGGAACACATGGAGAGGGCCCAAGAAAAGCAGAAAAGGAATTATGATCGGAATACCCAATTGAGGTCCTTTTCCCTAGGAGATAAAGTGCTAGTTCTTCTTCCCAGTTCCGATAACAAATTGTTGGCCAAATGGCAGGGACCCTACACCGTAACAGGACTAGTAACTCCCGTAACTTATAAAATTCAGCTTAACGATACCCTCCCTAGGTCCCAGATCTTCCATGTTAACTTATTAAAAAGATGGGAAGAACCACCGAACGACCCAAGGCACGGCTGCCTAATTAATACCGTTAAGGAACTAGAGATAGGGTGGTGTCCCACTGATCCCCCTGGCGAGAGGGAGATTCCTCTCATTAATACAGAGATCTCGATTCAACAAAATAGACAGTTGAAGAATCTCTTCGATAAACACGTTCGGGTGTTCTCCTCGATACCCGGTAGGACACGATTGGTACATCATCACATCCTCACACCACCTGGGAAGACCGTGCGACTAAAGCCTTATCGTATCCCTGAAGCTAGGAAAACCCTCGTAGAAAACGAAATCGAGAAGATGTTAGATCTAGACATCGTAGAACCTTCCCACAGCCCCTGGTGTTCGCCCGTGGTATTGGTGCCCAAACCTGATGGGTCTATACGTTTCTGTATTGACTTTAGACAGGTCAATTCCATATCACAATTTGACACCTATCCCCTTCCAAGGATAGATGAGCTCTTAGAAAGATTGGGGAAAGCAAAATACATGTCTACCCTTGATTTGACCAAGGGATATTGGCAGATCCCGTTGGGTCCCGAAGACAAAGAAAAGATGGCTTTCGCTACTCCCTCCGGATTGTATCACTTTAAGGTTCTCCCTTTCGGGTTGCATGGCGCCCCCGCCACCTTCCAACGTCTCATGGATACCATATTACGACCTCATACCAGATACGCGGCGGCCTATCTGGATGACATCGTTATTTTCAGTGAGACCTGGGAGGACCATGTGACCCACATAGATCACATCTTCTCGGCTTTAGGGAAGGCTGGACTGACAGCCAACCCCGCAAAGAGCCGACTGGCTTTTAGGGAGATCTCCTACCTGGGTTATCACATTAGCAACGGTATACTTCGACCCCAAAAGAATAAAATCGAAGCCATCCTACACACCAATGCTCCCACCACGAAGAAGGGAATCCGTTCCTTTTTAGGTCTAGTGGGGTACTATCGAAGGTTCATTCCCCACTATTCCAGTTTGGCGGCCCCCCTAACCAATCTTTTAAGAAAAGGACAGCCCAACAACATCCCACAACTAGACCCGACTCAACTTCATAGTTATCATACCTTGCAAAGGTATCTCACCACTCAACCGATATTGAAATGTCCTGAGTTCGACAAACCCTTTCATCTCCAAACGGATGCCTCCGATGTGGGGGTCGGGGCCGTTCTCTTTCAAAAGGATGAAGATGGGGTGAACCATCCCGTCGTCTTTATTAGCCGTAAGCTATTTCCCAGGGAGCAAAAATACCCCATTATAGAGCGCGAATGTCTTGCCATTAAGTGGGCTATCGAAAGTCTCCAATACTATCTTTTGGGCAGACCTTTCCTACTGTATACGGACCATGCACCCCTTACGTGGCTCTCAAGATACAAGAATACCAACAATCGTATATTGAGATGGTTCATCGAACTCCAACCTTTCTCCTTCCAGGTTTGCCACCTCCCTGGTGACCTTATGGGTCAGGCTGACTATTTGTCCCGCTTTCCGGATCTGGTGGGGCTCGATCAGCCCCATTCATGTGAGGGGATGTGTAACCGGGCGCCTCCGGACGCCGCTTCCCCGTCGAAGAAAACGATCGCCAAGGGATACCCCGGGGGCACCCGAGGGATTCCTGACGTGATGACGTCCAACGTCATCCGTCAGACAAGAACAGCAGACGAGAGGCAAGCGGCGCGCGACCGAGAAAGAGAAGCCGACGTCAAGCAGAGCCGGAGAGAGGAACGCCACGGATCGCCGAGAGGGAAAGGAAGCCCCGCCGTAGACGAGGATCAACGCGAGGAGAGCGGAAAGCCTTGGGTGCCTCCCGCCCCTGCCGAGGCGAAGTCGGGAGATCCCCTACAAGCCGGCCACGTCCCTGGAGGGGCGTGGCCAAGTCAGGTACGAGCGTACCGGGACTGGGGCTGGGGTTCTGGGTGGTTGGCTGGGTTTAAGGGGGTTAAGGAGGGAGGGCTGAGGTCCTGTAAGGAAGGGGAGCCCATCTGAGTAGGAATACCGGTAAATAAAGAATAACCACACCCTCCGTACCTAGACCAGTGAATAAAAGAGTAAGGGGGTCACAGAGAGGACACAACAAAAGGAAGGGACGAAAAAAAAAGTAACCCCACATTCCTCCACCTCCACAGAACCCCCCCCTTTCACTCCTTACTAACCCTTATTAAACCGTGTATAAATAATTTGCCCCACTTACCTGTTCCTTTTTCCTTCTTTGTTTGGGAAATCCTGGGCCATGAATACCGGGTGAACAAGACCTCTCCCTCCGAACCGGACCAGGCCGTCCCAAGAACACCAAAGAGCCCTGAAAAGAAAAGGGAATTATTTTATTTTGGACTTGGAGTATAACAGTTTGGCGGACAAGTCAGTGCTATAAATCCCAAACGAGCAAGAAAATAAACATACTACCCCCTTGAGTGCTGCGTCTGTCCCCTTCTTCCAATATTCCCTCGACTCGGGGAAAAGACCCCGCCACATATATCAACAATGTATTCATGAAAGAAAAACAAAACCAACATTTTATAATTCCAATCAGTACCAACTGTTAGTGGAACTTTGAAGCAAACACCTTTTTTTAAGCAACTACCCAGAAATAAATATGTCATATAGTTTCAACCTAGGGTTCTGGTTGCATTCACAAAGCATTATGCTTTGGCCTTATGGTTTATGTTGTACACATATGCACATTTAACTCCACCTTGTCTATACCCATACATCACACATCCAACAGATGCCTGCACAAAATACCTTTTTTTGCTATCCCAGGAACCAGGAACTTCGGGCAATAAAATATAACACACATCAGGGGTTTGGAATTCTTGCTGCTCCAGCCTGTTGATTTGGAGTGCTTACTTACTTCCTAAGTCTTGAATTCTTCTTCACCCATCACTGGGTGCAAAATATCCCTTGCTCCTACTCAGCTGGAGCACCTACTCATAACTTGTGCTCCACCTACCCCTCTGTCCTCATGTTGACCTCTAAATGACCTGAACTCGAAAGGCATTGACCATAACATGCCATACACACTTATACCTTAATCCCATTTATGCAAATCAAATGAGGAGTCAGCTGTCACCCCTCTTTCTTTGTTCTGATGCATTTTCTCACATCTTATTCACATGAGCTCTTGTGCACAGTCTTGAGCACATTAGTCCATGTGACGTAATAAATTTAGTTAAATATAATTATCTTAAGGTTGGTTTTTGAAAATGAATTCATGAATCGTTAAGGCCAGAGAAAGAAAGCTATATTTTTGTGAACAGTGTACCATTTTGGAGATCGTATGAATCCACAGATTTATATAATTGTTATTGTTTAGAAATAAGTTTACAGTGAACCACTGTTGGGTGTTATATGAAAATACAAGTGCAACAGGTCCAAAGTGTGCAATCAGTCTATAGTTATTCCAAGATCAATAAAATGACCATCAATGAGATGGATACATCGCTACCTGCTAATTGCACCAAACAAACCTCTAGGAAAGAACATGCATTCTATAAACATGTTGCAATGCTACCTCCTACCTCAAATATATTCACAGATTTTATAATTTTCCAAACATAACTGAAGAGCAGATCCTAAACCAATGCATCCACACAGGATATCCCTCCTTATGAATATGATGTATTCTTACACAAACCGTATACCCACAAATCATGTCCAACCATAATTATATTTCTGCAACATTCCCTACTTTCTATAAACCCAAAATCGTATATCCCTCTTATGCAGTGTGCACCCTGAATATTGAAACCACAACACCAATGGGGCAAACAATCTAGGACAAAATATCAAAAAAGATACAGAAAGGTAAGTAAGTCTAGATTTTCTATGCCTAACTCCACATATATGTATGTACAGGGTAGATATTTCTTCAAGGTAGAAAGAGTAAATGTGTACTTCCCGATATGCACTTACCTTTTCATATTTTGTCCCTCAACATTCTGTCATCGATATTCTTGCTTCTTGATATTGTTGGTGTTAACTTCAGCAGTGCAACCCCCATATACATTTACAGTGCATGTCATAGCCCACTTAGAAAGAGAAAAGGGTATACAGTTCCTCACAAAAACAGGATGAGAAACAGTTTGTCACTCCTGATATGAAATAGGTTGGAGCAAAATAATTTAATTTAGGAGCAAGTGCCCTCACCCACCCAATTGGGTGACATGCTTCATCATTGGGCAGCTCTTCGTTAGGCCGGTGCTGCAATGCCTAACAGGCACCCACAAGGGTGCTCTTTGCCAGAGATCTTTTCTGAAAAGTGTCATATCAAGAGTCAAGTGATGTGATGTGTAGATTGGAAAGAGTCAAAGTTAAAAATGGCTAAGGGGTATCTAAACTGTGTTTATCCTGCAGATGAGCCTTGTCATGATTAACAAAAGAGGTAACCAATGAAGGAAAATAATGTTCCTTCATGTTTATGTTAAATCAGGGTCAACATGTTTCTTGCCTAAGTATCACAATGATTGTTGGCAATTCGTCAGGACCAAGCTACAAAAATCTTAATCTACTATGGTAATGGGCCAACATAAATGTGAAGGAAAGTTCCCAGACAAAAAAATCACCAAACGGGTTCTGTAAAATAAATATCCAAAGTCAGGCAGGGAACATCCGTCCTATAGGGAATAAACAATCTGAAAATAGCAGTTGTAAAAGTCATCAATGGTGAGGTAAGTTCCTCCTTATGATTAAACAGAAGGTGAATAATCATCACACTGAATAAAACATGCAAAACATAAAACATAATAACATGCTTGGTGTATCAGAATAAACAGGACACACAATTTAACCAAACAAATGCAAGGTAAATTATTGCCACATGATGAGACATGCACACCATGTAACGTCAAGGCAAGTTAGTTGTGTCCAGTCATGAGTAACACTGCAGCAGACTATGGGGGTCATTTTGAGTTTGGTGGGTGGAAAAGCCCGCCCGCCAAACTCCTGCGGTCAGGTTGCTGCCAGTGCGGCAGCCTTCCCGCGGGCCCGATTACAAGTGCCCCGCTGGGCCAGCGTACGGAAACAGTGTTTCCGCCCTCTGGCCCAGCGGGGAACAGCCCACAACATTGACGCTGGCTAATAATGGAGCCGGGGGCAATGTTGCGGTGCGTAGGGTCCAACACATCCATCGCAATTTTCACTGTCTGCTGGCTTAGCAGACAGTGAAAATTGCGATGTGGCATGCCCCTGCACTGCCCATGCACTTGGCATGGGCAGTGCAGGGGCCCCCATAGGGCCCCTTGCTCCTCGTCTCTGCCAGCTTTTACATGTAAAAGCTGGCAGAGAGGGGGCTCATAATCCCCAGAGCTGCATGCATTGCTGCCCTGGCAGATTAGGAGCACCAGCACCACCAGTCCCGCCAGTGGAGGGAAACTGGCGGTGCTGGCGGTCCCACCGTGGCTGAACCACCATGGTCATAATGTGGCGGTCTCACCGCCGCCAAAGCTGTCGGACCACTGCTTTGGTGGCGGTCAGACCGCCACCGTGGCCCTGGAGGTCTGTAGATCACCAGGGTCGTAATGAAGGCCTATCTGTTTCAAACACCAGAGGTGGAATATGCTATGAAACTCGATACAGTCGCCCCAAAACAACTATTAAAAAATGCAGAAAAGTTGCATTTTCAGCAAATGTCCTACTTCACTGAAATTGAAACTATGTCCCTTAGGTATCACAGATGCCTCCGCGTATTATGCAGTTAGTAATGAAAAAACAGTACAGCTCGTAAGAACCCAGACAACCCACATCAAGCTGCGGGGTCAGGATAAATACATCAAGATACTCACGAAGGTCAGTGTCGAATGGTGCCAGCGACCTACCCCCATCCGTAATCCTGGAAGTAATTAGGATGGGTCGGGTGCTGCTTTTGAAGCTAACCTTATATGGGGTGGGGTCAGAGCCACACCCACAGAGAGCGGGAGCTATTATGATGGAATATCTTAGAGCCAATGTTTCACCCAACATTCTTGTGGTGACCAATGCACCACAAATATTCCTGGATGACTTGGCTTTTTGGAAAGATTGGTCCCAAATCGCTTGGAAGGGCACATGGGACTGGCTCATTTTGATCACTAATACAGCTAAGCATCTATCTCTCTGAGGCTCTTATTATCAAAAGTACCATAGCTGAGAATGCACTCAAGAGCAGTATTCAGATCTTGACCTTTAAATCTTGCCTAACTGAAATCAACAGTGAAATGAATGAACTAAAGGATTTTGCAACAGAGTATTTCTAAACTCCAAAAGGACATTAAAGTTTTTGATAAGGAGACAATATATCCCTAAATTGGAGAAGATTTTAAAGTCAGGAAAGAATTACCCTCGGATGAGACCAATACATCTCAGCAAAAACATTCTTGATCATTCAGCAGTGCTTCCAGCACAGACTGCAGTGACAAAGGAGGATGAGGCCCCCCTAATGTGAACAGTCATCCTCCAATGTAATCAACTTATGTGGCCCCAAAGCTTTCCATCACACTTGCCAGGTCCACTAACCCCGGCCTTCTGTGAATCCTTTCTCCAGTCTTTTTTGGCAGAGGCTAGGACAGAGGAAGAGGCAGAAGAAGAGGGGGTAACAAACAGGTCCAATGTCCAATGGAGCGAATCCGAACCACAGATGCTCTATCTCTAAGATCTTTTACTGAGACTGAAACCAGGGTTCTGCAAAAAACCTGGGTTTCATACCCACTCCTAGAGATGGCCTCTTTAAACTTCATTGTGAACTCCATAATTTCTTCAGGAAGATACCCCTTTGAGCCTTTTTTCAAGATAAATCCCTTCCTGAAAGGAAGAGTGGCAAAAGACTGAAGAATCCATACACTTTTACCCCTAATGCCAGCCAGGTACCTTGGGAGATTTTACCTTTTGAGCAGGCATTTCTCAAAGATATTGAGGACATTGGCCCCACTAGTTATTTCTATAATATGTCTAATAATGAACTGTTTGGCAATTAACTCTAGGCCAATGATTCATCTATACCCATAAAACCAGACGATAATGGGTGTGCAATAGTCATTCTGTCTACCTTTGACTATTGTGATGAATGTCTTCGACAGTTTAGCGATTGTCACTATTATAAATCCATTTCCAGTGATCTTCCTGAAAGAATTTCTAGGAGGATTTGATCGATTGTTTCAGATGCTGAATCAACGGGCTGGATTACCAATCTTGAAGTGGAATTCTTGGTTAATACCAAACCTAGGACTTCCTATTTTTACATACCTACCAAGATACATAAAGGTATCCTCCCTCCACCTGGAAGACCCATTGTGTCTGGGATATGGTCCTTCCTCAAACTGCTATCCAAGTTTTGTGATCATTTTCTCCAACCTTCGGTAGAAAAGACTTCCACCTTTCTTAAAGATACTAAGGTAGTTCTCAATCTAATCAAAGAGGGGCCACCACACCCAAACTCTAGCTGCCTTTCACTATCCAACCACTGGACAGATGGGCTAGCCAACATCAGATTCATGACTTTATAGTGTGAGTGAAAGAAGAACATTTATGGAAGTGAGCGTGTGCACGCAAGAATGTGGATGACACCCAAAACTGCAGGTGAGTTGACAGGTATGGACATATGGGGAAACAATTGAATGCAATAATTGTGTGACATGGCACTCAAAGCCCTCTCTACCTGTTCCATCAGAGTCAATGGCTGTACCCTCCTCTGACATTGTGTTGGTGGATCACTAGACCAGTGCAGCCATTATGCTTGACTATTGGCCCTGAGAATATGGAAAGACTGCATTGGGAGAAATAGGGAAAAGTATGAGATGATGCAACATGATGTCTATAAGAGTGGGTTCCCATGGGCAATTAAACGCAGCGGAAAATAGCTTTTAAAGGGTTCTGGTGGCATCAGAAACCACAAGGTAGTAAGTAGGCTGTGTGTCACCTGAAACCTGTAAAGGTAATGTAGGAACATATTACATGTATGACCTGCTGTCTGTATTTTATATCCAATGTTTATTTTGGTGCAATTATACTGAAAAGGTTGTTTTTTCCAAATAGGGAAATGTTTATTGAAAAATGAAGCAAAATTTTAAACTATACTGTTATTGTCTTTAGCAAAAAGAAGAGAATTGTTTTATTTATGAAGTTAAGAATACGAGATTTTAGAAAAACATGATTTGCTTTGATAGAAAGCGTATTCTGTCCATAAAAGACAGATATCTAAAGGCTTGGCGTGTAATTAGAATGTTCAACTTTCATGAACTGACTGCTGATTAAACAGTAGTCAGTGGTTAAGTACAGAGATTGTAAAAGCTGCTACTGCAGTGGTCAACTAACAATGAGCCCTGATTGCAATAAGAATGTTTAGGTTTTGCTTAGCTTTCTTAATGGGGTTGGTAATTAAACAATGGGTTCTAATATAGCCTTATAGCCTGCCCTATCAGGAATACCAGCCATTTAAGGCCTGAGCTGAAGGCCTTTAACAAGGGAACAACACACATTGGAATGTTGATGCTCCTGGCTTCTACCGGCCATTAGAAGCCCAGAGCACTCTATTGTTTTCATGGAGCTGCCAACATTCCAATGCTCTAATAAGCTTTGAAGAAGGGTCTGGGGCAGTCATTATCTAAATACATTCATTAGATGTATGGAGGGAAAGAATTTAAAGTGACTCTTCGCCTCCCATTACCTGAAATCAATACTTTACAGCTTTTTGTGAAATAACATCTTATGCCTATGAAATAAACGTTTTTGTACTACTGCATTTTGTAACTAGGAAACAAATCTGGCTGCAAATGTCATCTTCGTTGAGACTGTAATAATTGTGTTACACTGGATCTAGTCTCAGCAGTCACTACCTAAGAGCTTGACCTTGACTGCTGGTCCAAGGTGCCCCATAGAGTCAAGAATGCACTAGAGGTCAACCTCCTTTGCAGACCAAGTAGCTGGAATCCCAATCAGCAAATAATAGTTGTTTACCAATCTTGGATATTGCAAGCTGGTCTCTTTAGGGCAATGCACTCGGCGCCAGGTTCAGGGGGCTTGGGGTGAGCACTTGATTTTGATGGAATAAAAGCACCTGCTGCAGGGTTCCTTGTATGCTGAGCAATTTTCAGACAATAATAAAAATATCAAGATAACTCTGGTACCTTCTTGGGAGTTCTGAGTTTTGCCTACTTCCAGTTTTGATTTAACATAAAGCAGTGCAGAGGGTTAATGTGCCTGCTGCAAAGCATGTGGCGCATGTAGGTCAGAGTTGTTTTTTATTTAACTAGTTCAGTTGTTGCTGCTTTGTCACAGAGATCCTTTTGTTACTTGCAGTTCATACCTTACAATCCTTCTAACATAGCACAATGACCTATGAAGTGCATGAACCCATGAGGCAAACGTTTAGAACATTAATTATTCCACAGTTTCATTATCATAAGGTGCTAAAAAGAGTTTGTGTGGGAAGACATATATTCTTACTAGTAAAGTCAACACCAACCACTGAGTTAACGTTTGAAATCCTGAGCTTATCCTTCTCCAGACCAAGCACTCTTAAAATATAATGGCTATCAGTGTGGATGGAATGTGACTCCTGCACCTCGTAGCCCTCACTGTCTTATGTAACATTCCCTGTACATTGTTTTACACACTTGTATAATTCATTAGCTCTGTATGATGTGATGCGATGGGTGATGTAAAGTGCCACAACACCCTTCTTTACTAGGAGTAGCACTATGAAAGTAAATACATACATGTGAGAGAGGGAATATGAAGAGATGAGGGGCACCGTTGGAGGATGGCCATGATGGTCCTTAGGAAGTGCCCACAAATTTCGTCCCACCGGGCGCCACCAGCGCTATAGCAGGCCCAGACTTTATTGATGTGAGTAAGGGCCTAACTCTCTCTCTCTCCACGTTTGCTGCTTCTGTTACTATGTGTGCAATACTAGGGCACTTGACAGCAGCATGTGACTTGTGGATTCGTGGCACTTTTGTGGAAAACTACTGGCACGCAATAAAAAGCACAGCATGGTCGAGTGATGTGCCATCCGCCTCTGAGATCGGATTTAAAGTGAAGGCTCAGGGTCATGAGATAGTTCATAGCACGTGTCTACAAACAGTGAAACTCTGCCAAAGACCGAGTGTTGATAGGGAAACATTCTCTGGCCGCAGGAAAGCCACGCTCAGCAGTAATAGAAAAGATCTGCATCACCACTTAGGGGTCTGGCTTTAGATGCACAACAGGTCTCCCCCTCTCAGTCATTGAAGGAATCAACACTATTAAACACACTTCAAGCCCGCACCAGTACTTTGCAGAAGACATATTTTCAGCTGTTTCTCTTGGCCGCGCTCTCAGCTCAGCAGAAATCGCGAGTCCATTTTTTAAAATTATATCTTTAGAATTTGTGAATGTGGTGCTTTGAGTTTGTAAATATTCTGATGAAAATACATACAGAGTAGTGCCCAGTCCCCTCAACTCTTCTGTGCAATGTCTCTAAAGTGGATGCGGAGCACCATAAATCGAACACGCCCTCTTTTGTGGTTAAGGACACATTATGGTCATCTATAATGTATTCATGGTCACACTTGTGCCTATGTGACTTAGGGCCATATGTACGAAGGCTTTTTCCCATAGACACAGAATGGGTAAAATCCTTTCGTACATCTGGCCCTTATATACTGCAAACCTAGCTGCGGTGGAATGCAGAGCTGTACTGGGATGTACCATAAAGGCAGGCAGATGGGATCAGGGCATCTTAGAAAAGAGGGGGTGGAAGGGTGGGAGCATAAGGAATGCTGACATTGGCCATGCTGTGGTGGCGAGAGAGAAAAGGGGCGGGAAGGAGAGAGGGCTACGAATGCGGTGCTGATGATGGTGGCCGAGAAGGGATGCTTCGCAGAGTACAGGAACGAGGAGTGTAAAATGCATTGAAAACGCGAGTCTTCAGCTCTATAGGGAAGGAAGCAGAGTTGTGGACAGAAGCACTATTTACAAACTAGGGCTTCCCTACAGGGGTTTCTGAGTGCATGGCTACCACTTCGGAAACCGCAGGCCAAAATAAGCTGAAAATACCTACTCTTAACAGTGTCTGAAGTGACTACAAGTAACCAGATATGCCTCGATCAGGCACAATGATTGGAGTGAATGCTCTCCCCACTATCCATATAAACACATTAAATTTGTTGATAGGTTAATAGACTTACACACGATCCGTAGGATATCTAACTTTCCTGCATGGTCACCTCAGAATGTTTGCCATTGGCTGAACCCTATATCTTTGCTTTTTGCTGGCTTTAGAACTCTCTGCATTTTACCCTTGCTAGCCAGTAGTAAAGTGCCTGTTCTTCCCTTTTAAAGATGATCAAATTGACATAATCGTAACTGGTGTATTTAACTCGCCTATAAGTCTCTAGTACATGGTACAAAATGTACCCAGGGTCTGAAATGTAAATGCCACTAGTGGACTGCAGCACCCATTGTGCCTTTGTGAAAGGTGAATTAATCACTAATAAATTTGCATTGATTAATAGCTAAGAGTTTACATAACTTTTGCTAACACCATAATAATTTAGCGTCTTGGAAAGTGGGCCCACTGAAGTGGCCACCATACCATGTACGACAGTAATAACGATTTTGCATTAATGGTTTAAATAATGTGCACATGTAGAATAAAATGTATTAGTGGGTCATATTAACGTTTTATAAAATATATTTGCTTCACTTTATGTGGCTTAGAGTAATTGTTAAATTATGGGCCTTGTTGATAGCGTTTCATGTTACGTTTCATGGCAGAAATAAATGTCCATAAATGTATTTGTAAACGCAGAGAATGTATTTATTCATTATTCACACAGTCTGTATCCTTGCTGCATGAGAAACTGATGTTCCCAGGACTCAACAATGGCTGCACTGACCGCAGCTAGGACTGCAACTAAAAAGTTACCCGACGAGACTAATGATGGGAACGGGAGAAGAGGAGCCAATCATCGACGTGTGAAAGACTGTCTAACTACATCATAGATTTTAGAATGATAGTTTACTGGTTCTATTGTGAACATACAAAATTCTCACCAATGGCAAAGTGGGAAAATGCTTCATGGATTTTAGTATATCCAGACTACACTTTTGCAAACTAGTCAGTCATTCTCTTAGGAGTCAGAGCTCCTTTCCCTGTTTTTCTACCGGTCCAGTTTGAGGAGCATCGCAGTTTCAGATGTCTTCCCCATCGTTCCTTAGCCTCATCGCTTAATTACTTATATTGATTGCAAATGCTGTTGATGCTGTTGTCCATATTTGATGTACTTACTAAGTTGGTTCAGTTAACGTAGAGCGATTGTGGCTGAGCCAACCCCTTCGCTTTCCCCTTGCTGGCTCTGACCAGACGGATGTCCACCTGACGAAGAAGTCTACGCTTGCTGATCCATGCAGGAGCCGTGTAACAATTGCAAATGTCTTTGTTGCAGGTTTTGTCTTCCTTTACTTACCAACCGCTATTTTTGTAGAGCCCTAGTCAGATGTTTTCTAAATTAACCTTTGTCTAAATTACTGTTACATGCAAATCGAATTAGAGGGTTAGCTAGAATGTCACTGGCACAATAATCGTTATAAACAAGAGGATTGCCTTTGTTTGTCTGTGTGTGCCATGTCTCTTACTCAGTTGTTGCTATTATTGATATGTACATTAACCCTTGAATGTTTAGTAATAAATACTTTGTTTAGAATGAGATTCTTCTGCCTCTTTGGTCAGCCTGTGTTATTCGTATATGCTTATCATTTGGTATTGAGATTGATTTACGTGATATTAGCATTGTTAATCTAGGGAAATAAACTTACAAACTTTACTAAAAGGTATGGTTATTCATGGCCACATGGGTCATGATGTGTTAGAAAATTACTGACTCCTAAATGTTGATGTGTTGAACTTGTTGTCAAATTGTTAGTTACGGTTATGAGAAGTATTTGTAACCATGGTGGAATCACTCTAAGCGTAGTCAAAAAGTCAATTGAATCTCTAATGCGTCCCCTTATCAAATAAACATAGAAAACCAATCAAGGCCAGATGCGCTGACACCTTCGACTACAGCAGCAGAGCAAACATGTCTTCAGGCCTACCATTGTAGCCTGACATTGGCATTTTAAAAACTGCAATTCAATCTGTGAAAAGAAACGCTTAACAGGTTAAAATCTCCCTTTTAAATATTACTAAGTCACCCCTAAGTAGGCCTTCTAGTTTACAAGGCAGGGTACATGGCATTTAAACATACGACATGTTACAATTTAATTTTAACATGTCCTTACATTGACTAGCACCAAAAATCTATTTTTCACTGTGGCAGGTCTATCTGCTATATGAAGAAACCTAGAGTACCAATTAAAATCCAAATACTGCTTCTCTGCAATGGGACTAGGTAGAAAAATAATTAAACAACTCTTTTTAATAGATCTTAAAAATCCAATGGAATAATGACCTTGGAATTTTAACAAATAGTAAGGAAAAGTTATTTTTTAAAAGGTGCATTTTTTCCTACCTGTGGTTCCTGGAGGCTAAATTTGTATTTCCTCTCTCACTTCTGTCACCCAGTAAATAGCATTTGTATAGGTGTGAAAACGTTTTGAAGTGCACCCCAGGAGCAAACAGTAGGCTGACCTGAATTGCCAGAAATGATTCCTCTTAACCTGGCAGCATATTGAGGGTGGGGCTGTGAGATTCATTTTTGCCATTACAGTGTGAAATTCTGCTTGAATGCCAAACCCTGCTTGACAGTCTGCTGGGTTTACATACAGAAATAGGGGTGCACTTGAAAGGCATGCAAACAGGATGCCAAATAAATGATTGGGTATCCACTGTTTGCTGGGAAATACTCATTTGTTCTACCAGACTTCTGTCTCTCAGTTTATTGGGGCTACAATGACTGCCCCAAACTGGATTTTAGTATTAGATGTGGACAGACACTAGGATTATAATAGTACAATTCCCATACACGCCACCAACCCTCAGAGCCAAAGTTTAGTCGAAGACATTTGCCATCTTAAAAATGCCCAAAGTGAGAAGAGTTGATTTCAGAAACCTTTATCCAATTGCCCAGGAGTTATTCCCACCCACTAGTTTGTTCCAGGAATAAATGTGGCAACTCCAGGCACCCACTTCAGAACACTCCTGAACCCGAGGAAGATCAGAAGAGGACTGAACCTGTTGTCTGAAACCCCGATAGGAGTGCTAAAAGACTGGGCTTGCTCTCTTTTGTACCCAGGACAAAGAAGTGAACTGCAGAGGTCATAAGGATGTCCTCCTGTTGGAGCTATAGTGACACAACAAGATACAAGAGGCCGGCCTGCCACCCTGTGAGTCTCTAAGTGCCTATTCTAAGGTCCTGGTGGGCTTTGACAGTGCAATTTAGTGGTTAAATGGGACTTGAAGGACTAAAGTCAGAAGGTAAAATCATTGACCAGGATGAACCTGGTTGGTGTATTCGACTCTTGCTCCATCGCTGCAGCGTTAAATGGCACCTAGATCTCAGTCTGCCGCAACCATTAAGTATCATTAGACGTTATGTTTCTTGGTGCTATTCTCACTTAAATCTTTAAAAATGAATATCTCCGGTTTCCCTTACTGGAGTTTTGTCATTTTGTTTATTAAATGTTACTCTATTTGTCTATTTCAGTTTGGGCTTTTTATCTTGTTGCATTCCAACTTCATTGCTGTTTTGGTACTGAATAACTACTTTGCACACTGCCCTAAATTAAACCTGTCTGCTCTGCACCATAGCTATCAGGTGGTTGACTTCAGGTTAATTTAGTGACTTTAAGGGTTTGCCCTGACAAGGGTTGTGGTTATTCCTTGAGGTGGGTAGTCACCCGCTCCGATTATTAATCCAGTTTCTTACATTGGTATTCACAGTGGGATCCAGGACTTGTGTTTTGCAGTACCACCAGTGATTTATGTTCCCTTTTTAAAGGGACATCAAAAATCAACTTTGTGAATTTTAAATACTGCTTTTTATTTTTAAATTGTCATTTTTGATTTTTCTTAAATTCGCTTCTTCCCTAAACATTTTGCCCCTGTGATTTTTTGGAAACAATGAAAGTGAATTTGAGCAGTATGGAAAGACTCAGAATAGCAGATCTGAGGAGCATGTGCAAAGGAAAAGGGGTAAAAGTGGTCAAGTCATCCAAGGAGGACTACCAGATTGCCCTCAGAGCATGGGAGGAGATACACATGCTGCAGTTCACCCTACAAAAGCAAGTGTGTGAGGAAAAGAGGATGAAGTGGAAAAAGGAAACAAATTGACATTGAAGAGGCTCTGGAGCCAGAGGAGGATGAACTCACAGAGGATATATCCCCTGCAGTGTCCAGGGCAGGGAGCAGTGTGTTCTCTCTACTTTACTGAATCAGAGCTGGAAGACAGACGGGCAGAAAGGTATTTGAAGCTAAAACTGGCAACCCTGGCAGAAGCAGCATCAACTCTGGAGGAGAAAGGGTTGGCTACGGCAGAAAATAATATTCTACTGGCCTGTGAGAGAAACCAGAGAGAGCTGAACCTGAAGGCCAAGAGGATCTTCGGGTCCATTGAGGATGGTGGCAGTGACAGCTAGTGCCTAGGACAGGTATAGCTTAGTGGGTTACGGCATATGATCTGCCTTACGTATGCATATCCCAAGAAGAGGTTTGAGGGCCAGTCTGTGGAAGTACCTGGCAATTGTAGGGAAGGATACCTTATTGGGCATTAAAGTAGGTGATCAGATGAGGTATGCCACATGAAGGAAGCCCTTATCACTAAGTGCGGTCTGAGCCCTGAAAAGTTTCACCTGAAGTCCAGGGATAGCCAGAAGCAGTCACACCAGTCATGGAAGGATTCTTCTAGCAAGGCACTGGGTGGTTGGGTGAAGTGCAGCAAAGTAAATGATTCTGACTAGCTGTACAGTTTGGTTAGGAAAGAGCACATTTTAAGTAATTGTTTCACAGAGTTGCGCTAGCACCAGGTAGACACCAAGCTCACTGTGCCCAGAGAAACTCACGTTTGGATCAGCACCCCAGTGTTGAATAATTTACCTAGGAGTGATCACAGGAAGGGAAGAAGAAGCCTCAGCTATTACAGAGAAGTCCCCAAAGTGACCCCAAAAGAGTTCATAGGAAAAGGATTCCCATGCCCCTTTACAGCAGAGGAGTGAAGGTTTAGGGAGCCCTTTCACCCACCCTGGTGTTATGACTATCTTCAATCAGATATTTTAGAGCGTACTACTCATGCATAGGGTCTCGAGGCACTGAGGGGTGTGTCCTCAGAGATCAGTTGAAGAGCCACGTCTTGAGGTCCTTCCTGAACTGAGGAAGCGATCTTCAGTCAGGACACAAGAGAGGGGATTCTGTGTATCCCAGGAAGCCATCCATAGGTGAGCACTCCATAAGGGTGGTAAGAGTAGCACTAGTGGGAGGTTATCCCCAGATGGAGAGGGTACAGCCTGTCTTAGAACTCTTTAGTTGAGAGGTGGACTTAGAAGGTAAGCTGGTGATCCTGGAGAGGGGTAGATGTCAGTTCTAGGAAGTTCACAGCCGATGGTGTCTTTGTCACTGCTCTACAGGATGCCTGTTCCAGCTGGATCATGGTGGTGGAAAGACTGTTTTCCCTTGAACAGTATCTGCTAGGACAGGTCTGTAGGGTGACCCATGCCAATGGAAAGGATATTTACCATCCTAGGGACATGGTATCCTTAGAATGAGAGGGTACACTTACCCAGCAGAGAGTCATTGCCAGTCCCCAGATGCTGATTGATTACATCCTTAGCAAATAACTTCTACTGGCAAGAAAAGAACCAGAAGGGTCAGTCACACGGACTTCTAGGGGTACTATCCCTAACTGGAGGTGTATGGTGGTCCAGACAAAAAATAATGGGTAGGAGGTGGATGTCATCCACAGTGGAAGGACAAGAGGGTCAGGAATTACTTGCTTGAAAAGGAGAGCACCCCAGGACTGACTCTGGTGAGGCCACGTCCAAGGAAGAGGTGTTGTCTACATTGTCACAGTGCTAGAAGCAGGAGGCCTGCACAAAGCAGCCCCCTACATGACAAAGACAGTGTGTGTCATCCTTGAGAAGGACCCTCAGGTCCTGAACTACCAGGCACCTGTTCACAGGTTACAGACCCTGAAATAAAAGGCCATCTACAGTGTGTCACCACTAAGCTGGCAGAAGAAGGAGTGAAAGGAGGGCGTCTAACATCTGAGGGTGTGGTCCCTCACTCTGAGAAATCTAAGAGGCCAGAGAGATCTCAGGGGCAAGTGGGGACTCCTTGACACCCCGACTGGAAGTGAACCCCAACCAAGGCCCTAACCAAGACCTCTGTTGATTATTAGCCTTTTGCAAAGAATATTCCCTGCGCTGGGGGCATACGTCTGACCTATGGGGCAGAATGGGCCACATAACTTTATTGACCATGGTGGTATTGTCTCCCTACTTGGATACATCTGTGAGTAAGCTAGGTTTAGTTGCTTCCAGGTGGGATCAGCAGGTGAGGAGAGGGTTTCTCCATAGATAAAGGTAGCTGCTGAGGTAGATACTGACTGAGGGATACAGATAGTTTCAGTGGGTCATAGAATGGACAAGTGCCACTGCAGAAGCAGCAAATTGTCCACGTTCTATCACCTAAGCAGTGAAGTCCGTCAAGGGATTGATGAGCCTACTTTAGCTCTTGCTTGAAGTCGGCCTGTTTCAGCAGTCCACCTTTTCTGCATGCTCACTCTGGATTTTTCGCCTTTGCTAGACCCTACATTTGTGCTGGTTTTAGAATTCTGCACTTTTGCCCTCCTCTGCTAACCAGCAGTAAAGTGACTGTGCTCCCCCTTGAAGCATAGTGGAATATGCATACCCCTAAGTGGTATATTTACTTGCCCATAAAACCCTAGTACATGGTCCAAAATGTATCCAGGGCCTGAAAAGTAAAAGGCACTAGTTGACTGCAACACCTATTATGCATCCCATTACAGTAGCAGTATGAACCTGGCTTCAGGCCTACCAATGTAGCCTGACTGAGGCAGTTTAAAAACTGCTATTTGCCCTGTAAGAATATAGCATACAAAACCACCCTTTAAAATATTTCTAAGGCACCCCTATGTAGATCTTGTAGACACAAGGCAAGATGCATGGTTTTTAAAAGTAGGACATGTAGAAATCGAATGTTAACATGTCCTTACAGTGGCTAGCACCAAGAAGCCATTTTTCATGATGGCCAGCCAGCTGTCCTATGTAGAAATCCAAAGTACATATTAAAATCCAAATACTATTTCTTGGAAGTAGGACTAGCTAGAAAAATAAGAAACAACTGCTTTGCTGGTTTTGAAACTCCAATGTGGAAGGCTGGGTTTTAATAAGTATTAAGGAAAAGTAACTTTTAGAATATTTTTAGTTCCCTTTCTCAAGTTCCTGGAGGCTAAATTTGCATTTAGTCCCCACTTTTGCCAGCCAGTAATTAGCATTTGAATAGGTGTGAAAAAAAGGCGTGAAGTGCCTCCCAAGAGCAAACAATTGGCTGACCTGAACAGGTACAAATGACTCATCTACACCTAGCAGAATAGGCAGGGTAGGGCTGGGAGCATCCTTTTTTACATTAATGTGTCAAATCCTACTTGACAGGCAGGCTAGGTTTACATATACATTTTGGGGCAAACTTTAAAGAAGAAAAACAGGGTTCCTAAACAATTCTTGTGTTGCCCAGTGTCTGGTTGCTGAAGGACCTGCTTTGTTCACAAGACGTCTGTCTCTGTGTTTTAATATAAAACACTGCGGGTGCACTGGAATGGATAGGAAAGAGGATTACAACCAATTCTTGGGTATCTACTGTCTGGTTGCTGCAAAACCCTGTCTTGTTCTACTAGACTCTGTCTCTGTTTTTAATGGGGGTACAGTGACCTCCAAAGACTGGATTTTAGACTTAGATGTACTAGAATTACTATAGTACACTCCCTACACACATCCCCAGTTGTGTTAGACCATGCCCAGGAGTCATTCCCACTCAGTAACTCCCATCAGTCATAAATGTGGCACTTCCAGGCACCCACTTCAGAACACTCCTGGACCTGAGCAAGATCACAAGAGGATTGAACCTGCTGTTTGCAATTCAAAACCAGCCATGAGGGACTGGATCTGCTTTCTCTCAATTTCGTGAAGATTCGCCAAATGGTGCCAAAGATATAAGCAAGTCAAAAACGCCTTTTCCATGGAAACAGGGTTTTACTATAACAATCTAATGGTGACTGCCACTAGGTAATATATACATATATATATATATATATATATATATATATATATATATATATATATATATATATATACATAAACAACAATGGAAGTGTTGGATCTTTGACTGCTGAAGATTAATCGGCATGGTTATCATATCACCTTTTCATCTAACAAGCACAATCAGTGTTCATCTTTACTGCTGTTCCCAGGTGCAACGATAAAGCACTGTGGTAAGGTGAGTAAGACCTGGTCCACAAGATGGCAATAATTGAGGCACCTATGGAAGAGCAGTTTTCAAGAAATGTATTCCATCTTTTTTTCTGAAGGAAAAGGCTTCAGGGGGCTACTGTCCTGATTTAAAGAAGGTGTATGATTAAATGTTGAAAATCCACTTTTAAATGATTGGTTGCAGAAGATAATAATACCCCTAGTCCAGCCTCATGAGTTCTTGGCACTCTTAATCTGCAAAATGCACAGCTTCCCATCCCAATTCACAAGGAAAACCAGAATTATATTAAATTTGCCATTCAAGAGCAAACACTTCCAGTTTGTGTCCTGCTAATTGGTATGAAGTCAGCCCCATTGGTATATACAAACATAATGGCTTCTCTTGTGGGGAGTATACACAATCAGGGAACCTCCCTACACCCATATATTGATGATTGGCTCGTCCACTCACCTTTGAAACGTCCAAACATCAGCCATCTTGAGATGGTTACCAGGCTTCTTCAGACACATGGGCCCATATTTATACTTTTTTTGCGCCGCATTTGCACCACTTTTTGACGCAAAAACAGCGCAAACTTACAAAATACAATTTTGCGCCACTTTTGCATCAAAAAATGACGCAAATGCAGTGCTAAAAAAGTATAAATATGGGCCATGGTTTTTTGATCAACTCCAATTTGATGTCAGAATTCATAAAGGACCTAGAGTTCATAGAGTTCACGTTTCTTGAGGACAGCAGAGTTTTGTGTAGTCTTTATGTGCCAGGTCTCTTCAAGTGCAAAAAAGAACAGATGATGGACAGAAAGTGGAAAAAATCAAACATTCACCCCAAGTCACAGATCTGGATTAAATCCATATTTTTTTGCACGCCATGCCATTTCAGTTTGGACATAGCCATATGCAAATCATTCTTGACCCTGCTCTACATGGGAGCAGTCCAGCCCAAACTGCTGGGCCAGGTCCTCCCTGGACCAGAAACAAGCATCCTGGGACCGGTTTCGGGGTATTACCCTTCATCAGGCAGGCTAGCTAGAATCCAGTGGCATAGCAAGCAAAGGACCCACGTTGGGGCATACCCTTCCCACTTAGGGCTACAAATGCAAAAAAGAACAGATGATGGATGGAATGCAAAACAAATCAAACATACACCCCCAGTCACAGATCTGGGTTAAATCCATAGATTTTTTTCATGCCATGCCATATCAGTTTGAACCCAGCTATAAGCAAATCAGTCTTGACCCTGCTCCCCATGGAAACAGTCCATCCCAAACTGCCAGGCCAGGTCCTCCCTGTGCCGGAAACAAGCATCCTGGGACCGGTTTCAGGGTATTACCCCTCATCATGCAGGTTAGTTTGAATCCAGTGGCATAGCAAGCAAAGGACCCACATCTGAGCATACCCTTCCCACTTAGGGCAACAAATGCAAAAAAGAACAGATGATGGATGGAATGCAGAACAAATCAAACATTTACCCCAGTCACAGATCTGAGTTAAATCCATTGTTTCTTTGCACGTGATGCCATTTCAGTTTGAACCAAGCTATAAGTAAATCAGTCTTGACCTTGGTCCCCGTGGGAACAATCCTGCCCGAACTGCCAGGCCAGGTCTTCCTTGGACCTGAAACAAGCATCCTGGGACCTGTTTCGGAGTATCACCCCTCATCAGCCAGGCTAGCTTGAATCCAGTGGCGTACTGAGCACATCTAAGGGCCAAGTCTTGACTTCAAGTTCAGGAAGACACACCAGCAGCAGTAAGGATAGGTCCATGGGCAAGACGTTTGTGTGCCATCTATTGGCATCTTGGAATCCAGCGTCCACGATGCCCAGATCAGTATGAATCAGTTCATCAGTGCAGAGCTTCATTGATGGCTTCATGCATTTGGAAGCAGGGACCACCCTTTGCATGCCAGTTGCAAGGATTATTACAACAGATGTCAGAGTTTGTGGATGTGAAGTCTTTATAAATTCTCTTTTGTTCTGAGGAAAGTGGTTTTACCTGGACAGAGTGTACTCCTCAAACTGGAAAAAACTGACGGTGATCAGTAGGGCACTTCTGTAATTTGCATCTCAGTTTGAAGGATATGAAATGTTAATAAGGGCAGACAAAATGGCTGCCAAAGCCTATATAAACAAATGGGGGGACTCGGTCTAGGGGGTCTGGCTCCAGGGCTTATTTAATTTTCCTTTTTGCAAACCAGCATTGGTTTTTCCTGTGAGCAATTCACATTAAGGTAAAAGGCAATGTTGGACTTTTCCTTTATCCCATAATTATTGTCTGAGCCAACAAGTTTTCAGGAACATTTTGAAGAGATGAGGTTAGTCATTGTTAGGAAAGGAAAATGCTCTCAATAGGAAACTTTCATGAAGGACCAGGCAGGAGGGTGCATGGGAAATAAATGCTCTGATATGTCTGTGGCCACAGGGTGTTCTCTATACCTTATCTATTTTACTCTTGTTGCAAGAATTTTTCCAAAAGACAGGTGAGAGAAAGTTCAATTAATCCTGGTTGTTCCCTTTCGGCCACACTCCTCTTGGTTTCCTCTTCTTTGTCAGGTGGTAAAGGACTGTTTTTTTCTGATTTATCCTTCACCCCTCAGTTCTTCAACTCTGAGCCAGCCAGAGAGTGCTGTCACATCTCACTTACTGGCCTACAGGTTGAAGGGGTAGGACTGCAGAGAACGGGGTTATCTGGAACTCTGGATACAGTGGTGCAGGCCTGTAGTAGACCTTCTTCTTTAAGATCTGATGATAGTCACTAGTCATCTTTCTAGAGCTGGTGTAGTAATGAAGAAATCGAATAAGTCCCATATGAGAAAATTTGTAGTTTTTCAAGATGGGTTTTATTTGGGGTTAGCAATGGCTGTCCTGATAGTCCAGAGGGCAGCCAGTAAAGCCTTTGAAGACCACTGTATAGGATGTGTTTTCTGGAACTCATGTTATCAGACTGCTAAACTGTTTATCTATCTCACACTGCAGTGAAAAAGCTGGTGCTTAGCTGGGACTTGGTTTTGGTTCTTTCTTCTTTTCAATCTCATCCTTTTGAACCATGGGTGACAGTTCCTGTACAACCAAAAGATTGGGGAAACTAAGTCCACTTTCTGGTAGTCCTCCATTTTTTAGATTCTTTCCCCATTGATTATTTCTCAGATGAGGTACCACCTTTATCCACAAGGTTCAGTCTCCTTCTATTTTGATAAAGATATTATCCTGTAGAATTCATGCCTAATCCTTCTGCTCCAGAGCAGGAAGTTTTGCAATATCTTGATGCCTGAAGGACTGTTTTGACTTATGTAGATAGAGTAGCCTCTTTTGGTAGTATGGGTTCTTTGTTTGTCAACTCTGTACTTCTAAGGCAAGGTTTAAAACCCTCTGCCCCAGCCTAGAGCCTGTGGGTATGCTCAACAATTTCCACTGTTTACAGGGAGAATCATAAACCTTTTCCATGAGGTTTTCAAGAGAGGTCAACCAGAGCCATGTCTGCTTCGTGGCTGTGGGAACAGGGTTCAGGGTATATCACTAATGGAGATTTATAGGGGTGCTACTTGGTCAGTTACTTTAACTTATGTGATTTTGTGGCAAGAGTTCTTTCAGCTAGGAGTTACTAAGAATATTGGCCCTCATTATGAGAGTGGCGGTGACTGTTAAAGTGGCGGTAATACCGCCAACAGGCTGGCGGTAATTACCGCCAAATTATGACCATGTCGGCGATCCCTCCCATAGACAGCCAATGTACCACACCAACCGCCAGGGCGTTAACACCACTGACCACGGCAGTAGCCATCAACAGTCAGGCGGAAGCCAAGGTACCGCCCACCATATTATGACATAGCAAACCGCCCACTGAAGTGGAGAACATGCCCACTGGTTCTGGAAGGGGCTCCTTGCCCATTTGTCCCTGGTGGGGAGTGTAAGGCCACAGTCTCTGAAGTGGGGAACATGCCCACTGGGTCTGGAGTGGGCTCCATGCCCAATTGTCCCTGGTGGGGAGTGTAAGGCCACTGTCTCTGAAGTGGGTAACATGCCCACTGTTTCTGGAGGGGGCTCCTTGCCCAATTGTCTCTGGTGGGTGGCTTACATGCCGTCTGCTGGAGGTGAGGGCTCCTTGACCACTGCTGGTGGAGGTGTTACCCTGGCTGTCTCTGCTGGAGGTGAGGGCACCTTGCCCACTGCTGGTGGAGGTGTCATCCTGGCTGCCTTTGCTGGAGGTGAGGGCTCCTTGCCCTCTGCTGGTGGAAGGGGCCTCTTACCTCTCTTTGCTGGTGGAGTGGGAACCTTCCCTTTCTTGTGTGGTGGAGTGGGAACCTTCCCTTTCTTGCCTCCAGGACTAGGAGGTGCCTCCAATATACCCATCTCCTGTCCCTTGGTTTTCACCATCCTAGTCCTCCCTTTCTGAGGTGGAGGTATGCTCACAGTAGGAGTGGCAGCCGTCACACTCTGGGGTCCCTTTGTGCCAGCAGCTGAGGATTTGATGGGAGCAGTGACAGACTGTTTGGCTGAGGTGCTGCAGGACGGGGGTGGAAGGGGAGGGAAGAGGTCAAGATGGGCAAGGAAAAGCTTCTTAGGTACATTGGGGTGGGATGTGGGAGGAGGGATGGGAGTGGATGTTGAGGGAGTGGTTGTCGAAGGTGAACGTCTGCTGGACTTGGGTGCAGGTGCACAGACAGTGTACGTGTGTGAGGTGGATGGCTGTTGGGAGTCTGAGTGCGTGCGTTTCTGTCTCTTAGGGGGGGCAGACAAGGTGGGAGAGGACAAAGGGGACATGTGGATGGATGTTGTGGAGGTGTCCGCAAGTGAGGTGTGTGCACTGCATGATGGGGTGATGGAGGTGGTGGCTGTTGATGCAGTGCATGCAGGTGTGAGTGTGGATGTGACTGTGAGGGAGGAGGAGAAGGAGGGGGAGACAGTGGAGGCAGTGGATGTGGTTGTATATGCAACTGTCTGTTGTTTGTGTGCGTGCTTGTAACCTGAAGTGTGCTTCCTGTGTTTGACTGTGCTACTCTTGTCTGATGTTTTGTGTGGATGTTTGTCTGTATGTGTGCATGGGATTGGTTGGGGTTGAGGAGACTGGGAGTGGGAAGTGGTAGTTGGATGGGGAGAGGTAGGAACAGGGACACTGGCTGCCATCAGAGAGGAGGCCAGAGCCTGGAACGATCTCTCTAGGGCTGCCAATCCACTGTGGATACCCTTCAGGAACGCATTACATTGCTGCATCTGTGATGCCAGCCCCTGGATTGCATTCACTATGGTTGACTGCCCTACAGAGATGGATCTCAGGAGGTCAATAGCCTCCTCACTGAGGGCATCAGGGCTCACTGGGGCAGGGCCTGAGGTACCTGGGGCAAAGGAGATGCCCACCCTCCTGGGTGAGCGGGCACAGGCAACTCGGTGGGGGGCCACTGGGAGGGCGGAGCTGGTACGGGGGTGGCGGCTGTACCTGTAGCTGGGGTGGTTCCAGAGGTGTCCGCCACCACCAGGGAGCTCCCATCGGAGGAGGAATCAGAGTCAGTGTTGTCACCTCCTGTCTCCGCTGTGGTGCTCCCCTCGCCCTCTGTCCCACTGGTCCCCTTGGCGTCGGTGGACTCTGCCTCCTGGGTCCTGTGGGATGCAGCTCCCTCATTCACTGATGCCCCTGCTCCTCTGCCAGATTATGCTAATGCACACATGGACAGGATGACAGAAGAAAATAGGGGGGGGGGTGAGAAAGGGAGCACTGAGTCAATTACAGCACCAACACCACAGATGGCATACACATTACCATCACACACAGGGATCACGATTGGGGACTATGCATCGCACTGGCATTCAATTGGCTAGGTACCACAGCAAGATGAGAGCCAACCACCGCCAACTGCACCCCTCCTGGGACCCACTAAACCCTGTCTGACCTGGAATGCCACCTAGATGGAATCCAAGATTTTGCTATACACCCATTTACCTTGTGCTGGACCACTCAGCAGTGTCTGAGCTGGCATTAAGGGGCACCAACTAACTGAAACCCAATACCAGGATCCCATGCCAGCCAACAAAAATGGTTATCACGCTCACTGTACTCACCCCCTTGTGGCTGCTGTGCTGCCCTCAAGCGCCCATCCAGCTCTGGGTAGGCCACCACCAGATTGTGGGCCGTCAGGGGGATCAGGTTCCGACGGGCACCCCGCCCTTGTTGGGAGGCAGTCCCCAGCTGGGCCTGCGGTCTTCCGGGCCCAGTGTCTCAGGTCACCCCACCTTTTCCTGCAGTGGGTGCTCCGCATGCTATAGACCCCCAGGGTCCACACGTCCTTGGCGATGGCACGCCACAATCCCTTCTTCTGATGGGCGCTGACCTGCAGAGGTAATACAGACAGGAGGACACCATTAACCATACAATCCGGCCTGTCACACATATGGCCCACGAATTACACTTCCATCTCCATTGGCACACACATCACGTGGAGCCCTGCATGTACACTACCACCAGACATACCCCACACCTTGTCGCATTCATCATCCCCATGGTGTACTCACCTGTTGGTCTGGAGGCCCATACAGCTGTCCTTACAGGGGTAGGACCCCATCCACCAGGCACTCTAACTCCTCCAAAGTGAAGGCTGGGGCCCTTTCCCCGGTCACACGGGCCATGGCAGGATCCAGACACAGGTCACAGCAGCACACGCAGTGTAGGTGTTGTCCTGTGGAAAGTCAGGAATCAAGTGAGGTTATAGATAGAAAATGGCGGTCATGTCCACGGCAGTGTACACCGTCACCAGTGATCCACTGGATGCTGTACTCCCTAGAGCCCCATGTTAGCCAATGAGAAATAGCACAGCGGTGCAAGACCGCCTTCCGCCATGACGACCAACGCCGGCGGAGTTACATCACTTCCACCTGTCCATACCTACAGGACAGGCGGTTGCCATTTCTTGGTGGTACAACAATCAGAAATTGGAAACTGCGTCTTTGCTGTGAATTGTACATACATTGCCATTCACATTGCCCGATTACATACATGCCCATTTACTTTGGGGTGGTGGTTCCATTGTTCAGTTTGTGACACCCTTCTCACTCTTGTGTCCCTTAGATACCTAACACAGCAGAGGAATAGGAGGAGGAGGCAAGCCCCCGTGTACAGAACCCTTGTGGACTTGGCTACACTGGAGGAGATGCATATAATACTGACCTATAGACTGGACAGGGCCACAAGAGCTGTGTACTCAATTTGAGCCTGATCTGATATCAGCTATCCATCATCCCACTGGGAATCCCCCCCTCTCGTGCAAGTTCTATCAGTGCTCCGTTTCCTGGCAAATGGTTCTTTCTAAGCGACAGTAGGCTTGGCAGCAGGAATGTCACAGCCAATGTTCTCAATGGTGCTGGCAAGGGTTTTGTCTGCCTTGGTCAAACACATGTGCAGCTACATCGCTTTCCCCCAAGTGTAAGATTTGGCCACTGTGAAGGCTGGATTCTGTGCAATGGGACATATTCCTAATATTATTGGGGCGATTGACGGGACACATATTGCATTTGTCACCCCGCCACAATGAACAGGTGTTCAGGAATCAGAAGAGTTTCCACTCACTCAATGTGCAAATGGTGTGCCTGGTGGACCAGTACATCTCCCACGTCACTGCCAAGTATCCTGGGTTGGTGCATTACGCCTTCGTCCTGAGGAATAGCAGCATCCCAAATGTGATGGCACAATACAGAGGCACAGGGTGTGGCTGATAGGTGAGCCTGAGTCCCCACCCAAGATATGTCAGTGTATGCCTTCTGGAGTAATCCCCCGTACCATTGTGTAAGGCTAATGTTTGTCCCTCAATTCTTGCAGATGACTCTGGCTACCCAAACCTGTCGTAGCTCCTGACCCCTGTGAGGAATGCCAGGACAAGGGCTGAGAATCAGTATAATGATGCACATGGGTGAACCAGGCGAATCATAGAACGTATCTTCGGCCTGTTGAAGGTCAGGTTCAGATGCCTCCATCTGACAGGTGGATAGCTGTGCTACTCCCCTGAGAAGGTCTGCCAGATAGTTGTAGTATGCTGCATGTTGCACAACCTGGCCCTCAGACGACATGTGCCTTATCTGCAGGAGGAGGAGATTGGAAATGCCCCTGTGGCAGCAGTGGACCCTGAGGACAGTGAGGATGAGGAGGCAGAGGATGAGGATGTGGACAACAAAACATCAGTAATACGGCCGTACTTCCAATGACACACAAGTAAGACAGAGGAACTGACCATTTCTCTAATTATTTATGTTTTCAGTGTGGCTGTAGCAGGATGGCAGTCACTTCCTTTGCATCTCAACTGACTGTCACCTATGCCTTCTCTATTTGCAGATATTAGTGTTAATACTACTGTGCACTGATGTCATGACTACAGACAGCTACAGCTCATCATGTGTATACTACACCACAGTTCATGTCAATTGCACAAGATGTAACTATTATCATAAGTGCACATTTTCATCACATAAAGCACTATCACTCAAGTTGTGTTCAAGGGTGTTTATTGTAGTGCAATTAATAGAAGGAATAGTGCAATGGAATGGGGTGATGATAGAGGAAAGTCCAGGGTATTGGTCCAGTCTGTTTGTAGCACAGGTCCAGTGGCCAAGGGGCCAGAGGAAGGGGAGCAATGGCATTCCAAGTAGACAAGGTGACAGAGTGGAACACAAGGTGGAAATTCAGGAGGGTCTCAGTTCCTGGCTGTGGTCTTGATCTTGGCAAGTGTCTCTGGCATCTGTCTGGGTTGCAGGGAACGTCTATGGGGTGGTTCACCTTCTGCAGGGGGAGGGGTGCTGGTGGCTTGTGGATCCTGTGGCAGGACCTCCTGTCCACTAGCTGCAGATGTGGTGGGCTGTTCAGTTGACTGGATAGCAAAAGGGGACCACTGGTGTGCTGTACATTCCCTCATGATGTTGGCCATATCAGCCAGCACCCCTGCTATGGAGACCATGATGGTGTTGAGGGCCTGCAAATCTTCCCTGATCTCCTAATGGTGTACCTCCTGCCGCTTGTTCTCCTTCATGTTGTTAAGAATCTGGCCCATCTTGTCCTGGGATTGTTGGTAAGCACCCATGACATTAGTGAGTGCCTCCTGGAGAGTCGGTTCCCTGGGCCTGCCCCCCCCCCCCGGCGCACAACTGTCCTCCGAGTGTCCCTATCCCCCTGTGCCTGTGTCCCCTCAATGGTGTGCCCACTGCCACTGACCCCAGGACCCTGATTGTCTTGGCTGTGAGGTGTGGACTGGGGTTCCTGTACAGGTGGGCACACTGCTGATTGACGTGTCTTGGAGACAGAGGTGTGGGGACGTTGGGTGGGCGCTGTGGTGTTGTATACTGAGGGGTGAGGCTCTGTATGTGGACTGGGAGTGGGCTGGGGTGGCAGACTGACCAGTGGTCCCTGATGGGCCAGGTAGTTCATCCAGATCCAGAAGTCCAGAGTTGCTGTCATCACTGGGGGCATCTTCTGTTGGGGGACTGGATAGTCGTAGCTCCTCCTCCCTGCTGGGATTGGCTGAGGCACCTGTGGGGATGTAAGTGATGTATTATGCTTCATTTCTGTGACATATTGTACATCCCTAGCTTCCCCAATATCGTTGCTGTTGCCCTGCCACCTTTGTTTGTGTATGGTGATGTATTGTGGAATTGTTAGTTCTCCATGCTGTGCATGCTTTGGTGATGGGTGTATTTGCAGGGCTGGGAGGGCTGTACATGCATTGGTATGGCATGCAGGGCTTGGCATTGGGGTTAGTCACATGCATAGGTGCACTGTTTGGGATGGAGTGGAGTGATGGGACTCTGGGTGAGGGGGTGAGATGGCATGCAGGTATGGGGCATGATAAGTAGTAAATATTGACTCACCAGTGTCTAGTCCTCTGGCTACTCCAGTGAGTCCCTCAGGATGCAGGATAGCCATTACTTGCTCCTCCCATGCTGTCAGCTGTGGGGGAGGATGTGGGGGTCCACCGCCAGTCCTCTGGATGGCGAGCTGGTGCCTTGCTTCATCTGAACCCGACATCGCCATAGCCATCCCGGAGTGATACAAGATCACCCGAAGAGACCGTATCAACAAACTAGGAGGAGGAATCTCCATAGTACACAGAAGTTCCATCAGGATCTCCACCAACACCAACGACACCCTGGATGCTGCAGAGCACCTACACTTTCAGATACACATCAACGCCAACACCACCTTGCGAGGAACCCTCGTCTACAGACCAATAGGCCCCTGCCCCCAATTCTGCGACGCCATCGCCGACGCAATCAGCTCCCACGCCCTCGCCTCCCTGGACTACCTGCTCTTGGCGACCTAAATTTCCACCTGGAGAGCACCAGGGACTGCAACTCCACTGCCCTAATGGACAACCTTGTAAACCTCTGCCTCAAGCAACTGGTCACCTCGCCCACCCACTCAGCCGGGCACACACTTGACGCCATATTCTCCTCCAGCAGCCACATCACCTTCACTCACACCACCGTACTCCATTGGACCGACCACCACTGTGTTCACTTTTCCTTCCTGAAGCCCACCACCAACAACATCCGATCCCTCACCGCAAGTGGAACAAGATCTCCAAGGAACAGCTGATCTCCAACTTCACCCAATCCCCACCACCCATAACCAACGACCCCAACACTGCTGCACTCAACCTCAAAATGATGGCTCGACGACTACGCCAACACCCTCGCTCCACTCAAGAAAACCAACAACACCCGCATCAACAAGAAAGCTCCCTGGTTCACCGCAGAACTTCAGGCCTCCAAACGAGAATGCCGGAAAACTGAGAAAACCTGGTGCCAAGAACAATCAGGGAGCAACTTCACCACCTTCAAATCAGCCATGCGCAAACACCACTAGCTCATCCGGACCACCAAAAGAGCAGTCTACAAAAAGCGGATAGACAACAACGCACACAGCAGCAAGGAACTATTCAACATCATCAAGGAACTCACCAAACCCAAATCCTGCTCCATCGACCCTTCCCACTCACAAGACCTCTGCGACTCCCTCTCCATCTACTTCCACTGCAAGATCGCCGACATACATGGAAGCTTCGCAACACTGTCCCCCACCACCACCACCACTGACACGGTCAACCCCATCACACCCTGCCGCACCAATGTACTGAGCACCTGGACCCCCACCAACAATGAAGAAACCACCAAAACCATGAGCACCATCCACTCAGGCTCTCCAACAGACCCCTGCCCTCACCACGTCTTCAACAAGGCCAGCCAAATCATCGCTTCCCAGCTCTGGTCCATCATCAACAGCTCCTTTGAGATTCCACTTTTCTGGAAAGTTGGAAAACAGGATTGACAAAGGTGGAACTGTTGCCCTCATCCTTCTCGACCTTTCCGCAGCCTTCGACACCGTATGCCACCAAACCCTTCGCACACGCCTCTTCGATGACGGACTTCGCCACAAAGCCCTGGACTGGCTCACCTCCTTCCTCTCTGAAAGAACACAAAGAGTTTGCCTCCCCCGTTCCAGTGACAGGCCACCACGCCAATGTGCGGGGTCCCCCAGGGATCCTCACTCAGCCCCACCCTCTTCAATATCTACATGGCTCTGCTCGCCAGCATCGTCCGACCCCAAGGCCTCAACATCATTTCCTATGCTGGCGACACCCAGCTCATCCTCTCCCTCACGAGGAATCCCGCAACCGCCAAGAACAACCTCCACACCGTAATTCTCGCCATCGCTAACTGGATGACAGCAAGCCACCTAAAGCTGAACTTAGAAAAAAACAAGATCATCATCTTCTGACCCAACAAGTCAGCATGGGACGACTCCTGATGGCCAGCCACCCACCACCAACGCACGCAATCTCTGCTTCATACTAGACTCTTCTCTCTCCATGACCCATCAAGTCAACACCATCTCGTCCTCATGCTTCAGCATCCTTCGTATGCTCCACAAGACCTTCCGGTGGATTCCCATAGAAAGCAGAAGAACGGTCACCCACGCCCTCGTCAACAGCAGGCTGGACTACGGCAACACCCTCTACACGGGAACTACGGCCAAGCTCCAGAGAAAACTCCAGCACATCCAGAACGCCTCAGCACGTCTCATCCTCAACCTCCCTCACCACGAACACATATCCGCCCACTTCAGAACCCTACACTGGCTACCTGTCAACATAAGGATCGTCTTCTAAATCCTCATCCATGCTCACAAAGCCCTCCACGACACCGGACCGGCCTACCTCAACGATCAACCTATGGAAGACCCAGGACCTCCTGTCCTTCAGAAAGTGCCTCAAAACCTGGCTCTTCGAGTAGTAGCACCCTCCCACCCCAGCGCCTTGAGACCCTACTGGGTGAGTAGCGCGCTCAACAAATTATTGATTGATTGATTGATTGCTGTCACAGAACAAACCTTCCCCTGTAGGTCGTTCCACCTCTTCCTGATGTCGTCTCTTGTTCTTGGATGCTGTCCCACGGGATTCACCCTGTCCACGGCTCTCCGCCATAGCTCCATCTTCCTGGCAAGGAGATTTGCTGTACCTATGCTCCGAAGAGCTGTGGCTCTACCCTGACTATTTCTTCCACCATGACCTGCAACTCCTCATCTGTGAAACGGGGGTGCCTTAGTGGGGACATGGGTGTTGTGTGGTGTGTGTTGTGCAGAGGGTATTGAGTAATGTGGTGGGGTGTGGGATGTGGAGTGCGTGACAGATGTATGTATGTGTGTGTAGTTGTCTCTGTGATTTACATGGCTAGCTACTGCAGTCTTTTCGTGTTGGCAAAGGGTTGTGGGTAATGTTGGTGGGTGTTTTATAGTGCTGTGGGGGGGTGAGTGTGGTGTGTGTATGAATGTCAGGTGTGTGATTTTAGTTTTGGCCAATGTTTTGTTGTTTTGTATTTGGGTGGCCATTCTGACCGCGCCGGTGTGTACTGCCAATGGCTCACCACCATTGAATGTCCGCCATGGTGATTCATGAGTCATAATGTGGTGGGTGTTGTTTTGTTGGCGTAACTGTATGGGAGTTCGTAGCGATACTTTAACACTGACCTTTGGTCTGGCGGATTTGTGTTTGTGGCAGTATTCTGTCGGTTTAGTGTGTGTGTGTCTTAATATGGCGAACGGATGTTCGCCTCCGTGACGGTATGTTGGCGGCCGTCACCGCGGCGGTAAGCTGCATTTACCGCCAATGTCATAATGACCACCATTGTCTTGTTTATTAGTTCAGAGTTATAAAAATAAATTTCACCAACTAACATTGATGAATTTCGATGTTTTAATTCCTAATACATTTTTGTCCTGAATTGCTATTTTGGTTGTGTATCCCTCATAGAATAAGTACTGGAACGAGGAATCAGACAACAATGTAATGTTTCAATTCTTTACCAGTCCCATTATTCTGAGTCCATTATTTCTCGAGCCAGCATTAAGGGCATGGGGCTGGCAATTTCAGGCCATATTGCCAGAGAGCTTGGGACATTACAGGATGTCTTTGGGCTGGGTAGCTCTTTTATCCACATCATATAGTGGGAGGGACTTTCATGGAGATTCTGAAAGTGAAAGAAGACAAACGGGAACTGTCTGAGGAGATGAGCTCTCCTCCTCGAGCAATGACTAGAACACGGAATGATGGTCTCAAAGTATTAGAATTACTGGTAATGTGTTGAAATATTTCCTCCTTTGACATTGTACTGTTTGGCACCATTTCTCTTTATGCTTTTTGACTCCAGAAGGCAGACTTCAATTGCATCCACACAGCAGACGATGTTTTTAAGGACTCTGGGAAGGCTAATTTACGATGCTAACTTCAGTTCTATAATATTTATGAAAAGTACACCTTTTCCCAAAATAGTTCAGAAGCGTTATTTACATTTCTAACTCAAGATCTGGAGCATTCTCCAAATATGTTAGCAGTTGAAATGTTGTCATTTACCAAGGACAGTTGGTGCTGCCCTAACAGCCCTGCTGAAAGAAAAAGATATGAACTCGTGAGAAACACTACTCGAAGATTTCCTGCACATCTCAAGATTTCCCTAGACAGAACAACTGTCCTGAGCCCCAAAAGATCAAGTTAATGATACCTCCTGGCACTCATAGAGTCATCGAACTGGAAAACCTTTGCCACTTCGATAGCACATTCCTCTACTAACAGCAACCTATGAAAGCAGGTGATGAGAACATCTCAGACAGATCACATCACTGTCTCATGCGTGCATCAGGACACCATGGCCATAAAATTGTCAGAACATTATTGGGGGTCATTTTGACCCTGGCGGTCCGAGACCGCCAGGGCAAAAATGACGGAAGCACCGCCAACAGGCTGGCGGTGCTTCCAGCACCACCGGGGCCGGTGGTATTCCGCCACTTTTGCCCCGGCGGTGATAATCCGCCTGGGCAGCGCTGCTTGCAGCGCTGCCCAGGGATTACGAGTCCCCGACCTCCAGCCTTTTTCTGGCGGTTTGCACCGCCAGGATAAGGCTGGCGGAACGGGGAGTCGTGGGGCCCCTGGGGGCCCCTGCACTGCCCATGCCACTGGCATGGGCAGTGCAGGGGCCCCCTGACAGGGCCCCATGCGGCTTTTCAGTGTCTGCTATGCAGACAGTGAAAAGTGCGACGGGTGCAACTGCACCCGTCACATGGCCGCAACACCGCCGGCTCCTATGTTGTGGGCGTGATCCCCGCTGGGCCGGCGGGCGGAAACCAGGTTTCCGCCTGCCGGCCCAGCGGGGATCTCCAAATGGCTGCGGTGGGGGTGCGGCCACATTGGCGGCCGCATGGCAGTCAGATCTTGGCAGGCGGCTAATGCCGCCCACCAAGGTCGTAATGACCCCCATTGTCTTATCAAAAAACATCCCTCTTCTTACACAACCTTCACTTGTTGACCCTACAGAATATCTTACCAACACCACATCACTTCCTTACAAGCTCAACCAAGTGCTATGGCCTCATAGTTGTTACTGACTTAACAGCACACCCTTTGCCTTACAAAATCACGCCTCACAGAGTATGTTAACCTCACTATATTACACCTGCACAACATTGGTCCAAAGCAATATTAGTGGTAAATCATGCCACCACAAGAACACTAACACTTGAAGACTACAAATTCTTATGGCACATTTGCCCACACACATAGAACACTAAATTAATCCTTGCAGGCTTAGACTCATTGCATGCATCGCATTGACCCATTACAAAGCATCACTTAACAATAGAGAGAACAGCCCAATCTTTACTGGCAAATTACAATGATATTGAACCACTGTGATACACTGCTCCTGCCTCTGAGCAGCTTATGTCCTGTATTGACCTGAGGACTGGGTGATGAAGTTCAGTCACTGACTTTAAAGTACTTAGTGAGAAACTCCAGTAGCCCATATTATTAAGTGCACCAGAGTGGCACTCCAAAACCAGTCTGAGATCCCTGTTACTTCTGCCTGAGGCACAAGATAAACACAGCTTTTACCAGGCTGATTTGATCTCATGTTTGCGAAGAGAACTCCAGAATGTCTGAGTTGGGGCACATAGCGCTCACAAACATTACGTTTACTGCAGAAAATGAACACAAAGGCCCTGATTTATACTTTTTGGTGCAAAACTGCACTAACGCAGTTTTGCACCAAAAAGTTTAGCACCGGCTTGTACCATTTCTGTGCACCAGCCGGGCACCATATTTATGGAATGGTGCAAGCCGGTGCAAAGGGTAGGCTAGCGTGAAAAAAAATGACGTTAGTCGGTGGGGCTAACGGTATGGAAGAAGGGGATTTTGCACCAAAAAAAGATGTAAGGCAGGTTAGAGTAAACAAAAATGACTCCAACCTGCCTAGAGTCATTTTCTGATGCAAAACCATCCATACCACGACTCCTGCCTTAGAAAAGACAGGAGTCATGACCACCACCTCAATGGCCAGCACAGGGGACCAGGGTCCCCTGGGCATGGCCATTTCACCCTGTGCCATGTATGGGGGCCCATTTCAGGGCCCCCATGGCACTTTAAAAAATAAAATACTTACCTGTACTTACCTGGGATGGGGTCCCCCATCCTCCGCTGTCCCTCTGGTGTGGGTGGGGGTGTCCCTGGGGCCTGGGGAGGGCACCTGTGGGCTTATTCCATGGTGTTCCACCATGGAAATAGGTCCACAGGTCCCCTAAAGCCTGCCCTGACCCAGACATCAAAAAAAGGGGCAAAGCAAGCTTTGCCCCATTTTTTGACCTCTCCTCCCTCCTGTGCACCATTTTTGCACAGGAGTATAAATATGGCGTTAAGGTCATAGAGTCATTTTTTGCACGGGAACACCTACCTTGCATCACATTAAGGCAACGTAGATTTCACAGAGGCTCATATCTCTAACCCCTTGATGCAAGGACTTAGTCAATGTGCCAATACGAATTAGTAATCCAGTTGGACCTCAACCCATACGCAACCCACTGGGCAATACTGTGTAGTGACTGATTCTTGGTAACAATCAGTCCTACAAAATGAGTTCAGGGACACAGTGGAACACCGAACCCTCTTTTGATCATGAATAACACACTATTTAACCAGACATGAATTTTAAAATGTTTATTTTTAAATCCCAAGCTAGGGCATAAAATATGAATGGTACCTACATAGACTATGAAAATTAATGCAGCAAAACACGTAATGGAAAATGAAACCAGCAAGAAAAACTCAACATTGTAATGGAGCTAAGATTGTCCTAAATACCCGTAAGCTATTTCTAAGTGCCACACAAAGTTCTTGCTAAAGCAATAAATAGCAAGTATGTTTGAAGTTTCAGAGATGGTTCACACATATCTCTAGTTTTATTATGAAACAGCAAGCTAGATATTTCCTATTGCAGCTTGTTCGAGGCTGGAACATAACGAGGCAATAGCTGAAGGCGAAGGCCATTTCTTCCTGCTGTTGCCTCCCTCTAAAGTTGATGCTATGTGACCTCTGCCTACATATCGCCAGTGTAAAGCCCCTCTCGACAATATGTTCTGATACCTGGGTTTCTATAGTATCTGATTAACAATCTTATTTTATACTTTGAAAACTATGATGCAATTAGCATGCACTAAACTAGAAATAAGACAAAACAATCATGGCAACAAAATACATTTACTCCATTAATATAATAATAAATCAGGTGCATAGGGTGCAGACATTTCTAGCATTGCTACACGCTTTAAAACTTCACACTTTCTATGAAAGAAATAGAAAAGTCTGAATAAGACAAGGAATGGAATAGTAGAGTTTGAAAGGACAAAAATATTGAAATGGAAAAGTCTGAACAGGAACTGTCACATTGTTCACAACAACCAGTAAACAGCCTTTGGGTGCAACTGAAAACCCTAAAGAATAATCTGGTACCAGCCAGTCTTTACACATAGTGGAGTGCAAGAGCTACATAGGGGCGGAAACAATTTACTGTCACTCCTCTGAGGGTCTTTCATGAAGGTGTGCCTCAGGTGCAACAGGTTTCAGTTTGAGGTGGTGCCTCTTGGCAGGATGAGGCATGTACCTAAGAAAAACAAATCTTGTGAGAATGAAGATAAAATACCTTGTTAAGACAATGGCATATTTAAAAAAAGAATAGGGTGCTTCATCAAATTGATTAACATTATCTGACACCTACTTGCAGCATGGCATTTGCCTGCAAAGACAAATAATATTGAGGAGGTAAAGTGGAAAGATGTTTATCTCATAATAGGGGAAGTTAATTATGCCCCAAGATGATATAGGGAGCCATTAAATGGCAAGGAGATGCTCAGGTAGTTTAATTTGAGGAAGATAATCACCATGACTTCAAGAGCTTCCTGGTATCTGTTCACAAAAATTGGTATTTTGTGCCTCATATGCAAAGACTTATTCAGTTCGTGAAAGTAAAAGCAAGTTGGTGCCTGAGAAGCTGGAAATCTATTACCCCAAGTTCTTGGGCCCTATTTTGGGTATCACCTTGTGGAAGTCTATTTTTGTATGAAGGCATGTGACACAGTATAGTTGTGGTAGCCTGAGAATTCTCAGGCCCGACTTCATTGCGTTTACTTTCATTCACAAACGTTTTGGTGTACTCCTCCCCATCACTGAAGAAGATGTAAGTTTGGCCGCCTCTTTAGCTGGATTCTTGCAGGTTACCCATGGATTGACATGACTCTTGGGTAAGTCCCTTGTCTCTACTTGGTAGCCTCCAGCCATTTTGACCACACTTCCAGAAACACAATCATGACCCCACACTTTCCCTTCCCAGACACTGGACCGCTTGCATATTTTTAAAAGTTTCTCTCTGCCTTTGCGAATTATAAGTGGCTTTTCCACATACATACCAACATTTCAAAACCAGAAAAAGAAAGGTAGTGAAAAAGAAATTGGGGGAATATATTTTCCCCCTTGATTAACAGCTAAATAAAGCCAGTCTTGGTTTTAAAAACCTGGAATCTCCCACCTGAATTGGTTCTGCTGGGATGTATGTATCCGCACTGCACATCTTGGTGGTGGAACTCCTTAATCCAGTTTAACCTCTCTCGGGTAAACTGCATTGGGTTCTCACCATGAGCTTCTTGAAGTTCTGTTTCACACTTGTCTGTGTCTGCCACGGTGCCCTTGCATTAATGGAACCCAGGGACCCCCACTGTATCATCATGGGAATCCAGGGACCCCCGCCTGAGTCATTACTGGAAGCTGGGGACCTAATTTGTCAATATTTGTTAATATTTTTTCATTTTCTAGGCTTTCGCGGACCCCCTGAGAAGGCTTCACGGACCCCCAGGGGTCCCCGGACCACAGGTTGGGAACCACTGTTCTAGACCATTTTTAGGTCTGGGGTGAGCTGAGACCTTTTGATTTTGCTGAAATAATAATGCACATAGGTCGGCGGGAGCACCGCCGACAGACCGGCGGTGCCCCGCAGGGCATTCTGACCGCGGCGGTTCGGCTGCGGTCAGATGCGGGAAACTGGCGGTCTCCCGCCGGTTTCCCGCTGCCCTGCAGAATCCTCCATGGCGGCGGAGCGCGCTCCGCCGCCATGGGGATTCTGACACCCCCTACCGCCATCCTGTTCCTGGCGGGTCTCCCGCCAGGAACAGGATGGCGGTAGGGGGTGCCGCGGGGCCCCCGTAAGAGGGCCCCACAAAGTATTTCAGTGTCTGCTATGCAGACACTGAAATACGCGACGGGTGCAACAGCACCCGTCGCACCTTCCCACTCCGCCGGCTCAATTCTGAGCCGGCGTCCTCGTGGGAAGGTTGATTTGCCCTGGGCTGGCGGGCGGCCTTTTGGCGGTCGCCCGCAAGCCCAGGGAAAATCCCAAAATACCCTCAGCGGTCGTTCGACCGCGGAGCGGTATTTTGGTGGGGGAACTTTGGCGGGCTGCCTCCGCCGCCCGCCCAAGTAAGAATCACCCCCATAATGTACTAAATTAAAGAGGCTTTCAGCCAACTCCCTTTATCCATTGGTCTGTTGTAGGGATATTCACATTTTGCTTTCATCCACTAAAGCAGACAGCATGGGAACATGGGCCAGCCTACTTCAGCCACTGGTTAATTCCATTTTGAGTGACTGTATTTTTCTCTCCAACAATGAGCACATACAAGGTAATTACCTTCAGTGCCTGTATTTTTGTTTTTACTTGATAATTACTTTAGTGTTGACTTTTTCTTTATTTAGAGCCCAAGGTGAAAGAAGAACCTTTCTACCAGATGTGAGCACAGGTCACATTCAATGCTTGATCAGTTAGTGTCTCCCGCCCATTCTGTTGTAAATTCCGATGCAAGAGTCCTTTGTTTATTCGACTGCTGGTATTGAACAGCATAACAGATTGTGTCCATTTGAAACTGTTCTGTATTATGTTAGTCTCTTTTTTTTTTACTATGAATGCAGTACACAAACCGAAAGCTTCAATATTATACATGTGAATTCATAAGTGGACAATTCTTCCGAACACGGTTATTCAAGATTCAATTTCACCAATAGCTCTTTAATAAACTTTGCCCAGGAAGAAAATCAGCCTTTATCATGTTTAATTTACAGCACCCCAACACTTCTTTTAAAAAAGTATTTACTTCTTTCTTTCTATGTTTCCTCCTTTGCTTAATTCTTCATTTGTCTCTCTTTCCTTCTTTATTGCTTTATTTTTCTCTTACCTTCGTTCTTTCCTGCCTTCTTTTTCTTTTTCTGTCTTCCCTTCTCTCTTTTCTTCTTTCTGTCCATTTTTCCTTTCTTCTTGCCTTTCTTTTTTCTTTCTTTTCTTCTTTCTATCCTACCATCATTCTTTGCATGTTTCGTTCCATCTTTCTTTCTTGTCTTCCTCTTTTCTTTTTCTTTCTATCCCTCTTTCTTTCCTTCTTTTTTCCTTCCTTATCTCCTTCCTTATTTCCACTTTATGTTCTTTCTTTCTTTCTTTCTCACTTTTTCTTTCTCTTTTCCTTTCCCTCTTTCCATATTTCCATCTGACTTTCATTCTTTCTTGCCTTTCTTCTCTTTCATTCTTTCTTCCTTTCTTTCCTTCTTTCTTGCTTTCTTTCCTCCTTTTCTTCCTTCCTTTCTCTTTCACTTCTTTCTTTCTTCCTTTCTTTATTTAATTCCTACCTTTCTTCTTTTCATATTTCTAGCCCTTCTTTCATTTTTATTGCTTTTCCTTTTTCTATCTTTTTTCTTTCTTGCTTTCATTGCTTCTTTCTTTCTTTTTCTTTTTTCCTTCTTTCCACTTTATGTTCTTTCTTTCTTTCTCTTTCTTTTCTTTCATTCTCTCTTTCCTCTTTCTTGCCTGTCTCTTTCCATCTTTTTAATCTTTCCTTTATGCTTCCTTTCTTTCGTTTTTCTATCCTTCTTTCTTTCTTTTCTTTGTCTTCGTCTTTCCTTTCTTCCGTCTTTCCATCTTTCTTTCTTTCTTTCTTGCCTCCCTTCTCTTTCGTTTTTTCTTGCCTTCATTCCTCCTTTTCTTCTTTATTTTTTCTTTTACTTTTCTTTCTTTCTCTCTTTCGTTCCTACCTTCCTTCCTTTCATATTTTTAGCTCTTCTTTCATTTTTATTGTTTGTCTTCGTTCTTTCTTTCTTTCTTTCTTTACTTCTTTCTTTCTTTTTTCTTTCCTTCCTTGTCTATTTCCTTTTTTTCCATTTTTATTATTTCTTTCTTTCTTGCCTGTCTTTCTTTACATGTTTTTCATCTTTCCTTTCTCCTTCCTTTCTTTCTTTCCTTCTTTCTTGCTTTCTCTTTTTCCTTCCTCCCTTCTGTGGTTCCATTTTTCTTTCATTTTTCTTAACTCCCTTCTCTTTCATTCCTTCTTGCTTTCTTTCCTTCTTTCTTTCCACCTTTTTGTCTTTCTTCCTTTCTTTCTTTTGTTACTACCTTCCTTCTTTTCATATTTCTATCCCTTCTTTAATTTTTATTGCTTTTCCTTCCTTCTTTCTTTCTTGCTTGCTTTCATTTCTTTCTTTTTCTTTCTTTCCTTAATTGTCTCCTTCCATCTTTCCATTTTTATTATTTCTTTCTTTCTTTTTTCTCTTTCTTTCCATGTTTTTTATCTTTCCTTTGTGCTTCCTTTCTTTCTTTCTCTCTCTCTTTCTTTCTTTCTTCCTTTCTTTATCTTTTCCTTTCCTTCATTCTGGCTTTCCGTCTTGCTTTCATTCTTCCTTGCCTCCCTGCTCTTTCATTCTTTCTTGCTTTCCTTCCTTCTTTCTTGCTTTCTTTTCTCCTTTTTCTTTCACTTTCTTTCTTCCTTTCTTTCTTTCCTACCTTACTTCTTTTCATATTACTATCCCTTATTCATTTTTATAACTTTTCCTTTGTTTCTTTCTTTCTGTCCTTATCTCCTTCCTTTTCCTGTCTTTCCGACCTTATCTCCTTCCTTCTTTCCATCTTTCTTTCTTTTCTCTTTCTTGCCTTTCTTTCTTTCCACCTTTTTCATCTTTCCTTTTGCTTTCTTTCTTTCTTTCTTTCTTTCTTTCTTTCTTTCTTTCTTTCTTTCTTTCTTACTTTCTCTCTTTTCTCTCCTTTTCTTTCCTTCCTTCCATCTTTCCATCTTTCTTTCATTCTTTCTTACCTCCATTTTATTTCCTTCTTTCTTGCTTTCTTTCCTTCTTTCTTGCTTTCTTAACTACCTTCCTTCTTTTTGTATTTCTTTCTTTCTTTCTTGCTTTCTTTGCTTCTTTCTTTCTTTTTTCTTTCCTTCCTTTCTCCTTCCTTTTTTCCATTTTTATTATTTCTTTCTTTCTAGCCCTTCTTTCTTTCCATGTTTTTTCTTCTTTCCTTTCTCCTTCCTTTCTCTCTTTCCTTCTTTCTTTCTCTTTTTCTTTCCTTCCTTCTGAGGTTCCATTTTTCTTTCATTCTTTCTTGCCTCCCTTCTCTTTCATTCCTTCTTGCTTTCTTTCCTTCTTTCCTCCTTTTTGTCTTTCTTCCTTTCTTTCTGTCGTTAATACCTTCCTTCTTTTCATATTTCTATCCCTTCTTAAATTTTTATTGCTTTTCCTTCTTTCTTTCTTTCTTGCTTGCTTTCTTTTCTTTCTTTTTCTTTCCTTACTTGTCTCCTTCCTTCTTTCCATTTTTATTCTTTCTTTCTTTTTTCTCTTTCTTTCCATGTTTTTTATCTTTCCTTTGTGCTTCCTTCCTTTCTTTCTTTCTTCCTTTCTTTATCTTTTTCTTTCCTTCCTTCTGGCTTTCCATCTTGCTTTCATTCTTCCTTGCCTCCCTTCTCTTTCATTCTTTCTTGCTTTCTTTCCTTCTTTCTTGCTTTCTTTCCTCCTTTTTCTTTCACTTTCTTTCTTCCTTTCTTTCTTTCTTTCCTTCCTTACTTCTTTTCATATTTCTATCCCTTTTTCATTTTTATAATTTTTGCTTTCTTTCTTTCTTTCCATCCTTATCTCCTTTTCCTTTTCTTTCTTTCCGTCCTTATCTCCTTCCTTCTTTCCATCTTTCTTTCTTTTCTCTTTCTTGTCTTTCTTTCTTTCTTTCTATCTTTTTCATCTTACCTTTATCCTTCCTTCCTTTCTTTCCTTCTTTCTTTCTCTCTTTTCTCTCTTTTTCTTTCCTTCCTTCCACCTTTCCATCTTTCTTTCATTCTTACCCCATTGTATTTCCTTCTTTCTTGCTTTATTTCCTTCTTCCTAGCTTTCTTTGCTACCTTCCTTCTTTCTTTCTTTCTTTCTTTCTTTCTTTCTTTCTTTCTTTCCTTTCTTTCCTTTCTTCCTTCCTTCCTTTCCTTCTTTCTTTCTTTCTTTCTTTCTTTCTTTCTTTCTTTCTTTCTTTCTCTCTTTCATTTTTTTCTTTCTAAAAGGCAGGAGACTGGCAGCCAGTGGCAGAACAATTGACTTTTTTGGTCTGAACTAGCCAAGACCTTTTGATGTTAATAACATTATGTCTATGATATTTACTTAGAGAAGTTTTCAGCCACACTTCATCCATCTCTGGTTTTGTCATTCACATTTTTCTCTAACCCACTCAACCATGCCTCAAGGGACAATCGTCAGCCCACTACAGCCACTGACTGACTTCACTATTGGTTAGGGCATACTGTCCTTTCAACAGGGAGCCAAAGTTGGCCCTTTCACAATGAGCATGTCCACACACAAACTAGTTCTCTTGAGTGCCACAAAGTATGACGGTAATGTGTGCTTTTTTGAGAAAAGAAAACATTTTTGCCTTTAATCAAAGTTTGACGAACACAGGGTAGCTCCCTAAGTAATAAAATTTCACAAAAAATATGAAAAGCAAAACAAGAATTGCTAAAAGCCTAATGGACAACACCAGACCTACTGGCTTTTGCTGATGCTTGTTACTTATAATTGGTAACAACATGCTTAACTGAAATGGGGCCCTGTTCTACTGATGGCTTGCTTATCATTCTGGTCCTGAAGATCACCCCATTGTTCCTCTGGGTGGAAACATCATCAGCATTATCCATTTCAACATTTTTCGATGCCTTCAGTGTTACAGTTAAACTATTGAATTGACTATAGTGAAACCTAAATCATTTGTATGGTCATATGCTTTTGTTGCTGTTTCCACACTGTGTATTTTTAATATACTGTAAAGACTTTGTTCCACCACAAATTAGCAAGTTTTAATAAATTCTATTTTAGTCATCTCCAACATTAATTGCTTGAGCTTTTATTTAATCCACACAATATATCTTCAGGTACCGCTGTTTATTTCTAATGCATACAAAACACATTCACAAACAAAACAAGCATTGGCAAAGGCAAAGTGTTAGCAGAGAATGCCCGATTTATTGTATTTGCCAATGCCTATTTAAATGTGAAAGATTGCTTGGCTCTCTCTTCTTAAATAACTCAAAGACCAAACCTCCAGTCAACCACATGAAGTTGTTTTTGTGATATTTCCTGTTTCTCTTGGTGTAGAGTCTGGTGATAAAGTGATATTATTCCCGAGATAAACCCTTTCAAAAATGTTTCAGAGAAAGATCAAATGAAACCTTTATTTTGTGATAATGGCCCACAGTGTGTTCCTTCCCAAGTTAGGGAACCAGCCCTCTCCTAAGTACTCGGAGGTCCTCTCTGGACCAGATATTGGTGTGATTTTGGAATTATTTCAAGTCACGGGGCGCTCTCATTTCACACAGCTCCCTCAACAACACTGACTCATAATTCATTAATAGAACTGCAGCCTTTTCACCCTCCACCCCCGCCCCCACTGTGCTCCAATTTAATGAAAGATATTTTGTTTCCTTCCAAGGAGCGCAATGTTCAACTTCCATCTCAGATTTCATTTTATGTCCCTTCTTTGCGCATATTCTTCACCCGTCATGATTCATCCGAGATGTCATCCCAGAGCAAAGTGACTCTGGTTCCACTTCAGCACTTAAGCCAGGCTGGCACAGCAGCGACCGCAGTCAGAAGCAGCACTAACAAGTATGCAGGGGACCGGTGCTTCTTCGGAACCGATGGATGCAGGGGAAGGAGGCCTCTGCTCTTTTTGGGGGACGGGACATATTTTTCATCCTTATACTTCTGAAGCGTGGCAGTCAGTGGCTGCTACTTGTCAACAGGACTGGCGGGCAGGGGGGGGGATATAAAAAAAAGTTAAATTAATAAAAAAAGTACCCTTTATGTTGGGAGAGACGGTTCCGTCTTTTCTTCCTCCTCATCTCTTCGCCGACTCCCGGAAGCACACAGGCTTCCGGTCTCCCCTCCAATCAAGAGGCTGCTGCCACCAGCATGACGGCAGCGTCGTGATTGGTCTGAGAGGCCTGCTTCGGCTCTTAGACAGGGACATGGGCCCTGTGCACGTTCTGCTCCCAGCTTCCAGTCATGCGCAAAGTGCGCATGACTGTTTGGCCGGCCAAAGCGTCATGCACATTTATGTGCATGAACCACTCCTCCAGCCCTCCTCCTCCTCCACAGCCCTGCGCCACTCTAACTTAGCTCCCAGGAAAACTAAAATGATAATAACATTGCGTTATTATCGTTTTCTTTTTCCCTTTCCTTCACTGCATGAAGCAGAGGGGCGATGCTCCTCCGCCTTAGTGGAGGAGCCACCTCTGATGAGGAAGAGTAGGCTGGTAGAAGAAAGACATGATGTGGAATGAAGACTAGGCGACCTCGGTATTCAGCAACTCTGTCATTTAACAGCACCAATGGCTGACTCCTCAGAAAAACTTTGGGCACCTGTATTTAGATTTTTGAAAATGCTTCTCTCGGATTGACTATTAACTTCTATGCACTTTGACCCTCATTAAAAGTTGAGGTTTTTCACCTCAACATATGACTCTGGGTGAAGTACTGCAACCCACAATTCTAAGTTTTTCCAACTCACCCAAAATTTCTGGTCGCGGAGACCCCAGCCCCGCCTACCCTTTGCAGCTGGCTGGACGGAGCAGACCATGCTCCCTAAGTCCTGCACCGCAGCTGCCACAAATCACACCCCACCACTCAGCATCCCTCCTGCTGAAACTTTCCACCTGATTGAGGTAGGCAAACAAATGACAACATTTTACCCAAGAATCGGTGAAAACCACACAGTGAAGGCACCGGTATGTCTGGGCCTGAATGGTTATTCCCATTTCTGGAGGGAACCTCATAATTGCCAGAAGTTGGTGTTAGAATAATCGCTGGAATCGTCAAGTTTGGCACCCTGGTATCCAGAGTCTAGCCAACTCCTAGTGAGGGTATTGGTGTCTTCGGTCTACAGCTTCACCATTTCTGAGAGGGATGTGTTTTCTTGTGTGCCAGCTGTGTGAACCGCTACTAAAGGCAAACCGGACAGGGCACCGCATTTCCAGTTACACAAGTCGACCTGGAAGATTGCTCAGTGATTAGAGCTCAATCTTTTAAACCCTTGCTTGCCTTCAGCAGGTCCCGAGCCTATGTGATGTAAATGCGTAGATATATTTTGTAGCAGACTAAGGGGTCATTCTGACCCTGGCGGTAAATACCGCCAGGGCCGGGGTCGGCGGTAGCACCGCCAACAGGCTGGCGGTGCTCCGCAGGGCATTCTGACCGCGGCGGTACAGCCGCGGCCAGAAGCGGAAAGCCGGCGTTGTACCACCGACTTTCCGCTGCCCATGGGAATCCGCCATGGCGGCGCAGCTTGCTGCGCCGCCATGGGGATTCTGACACCCCATACCGCCATCCTGTTCCTGGCGGGTCGCCCGCCAGGAACAGGATGGCAGTATGGGGTGTCGTGGGGCCCCTGGGGGCCAATGGCATGGGCACTGCAGGGGCCCCCGTAAGAGGGCCCCACAAAGAATTTCAGTGTCTGCTTTGCAGACACTGAAATTCGTGACGGGTGCAACTGCACCCGTCGCACCTTCCCACTCCGCCGGCTCCATTCGGAGCCGGCTTCCTCGTGGGAAGGGTGTTTCCCACTGGGCTGGCGGGCGGACTTTTGGCGGTTGCCCGCCAGCCCAGTGGGAAACCCAGAATGACCGCCGCGGTCTTTTGACCGCGGTACGGTCTTCTGGCGGTTCCCGCTTGGCGGGCGGCGGTGTATTTGTAAATGTACCTGCTGTCATAGTGCTTAAGGTCTGCTGTGCATGGCTGTAAACCAGAGCTGACCACAGCTTAATCCAGTGCAGGAAATCAATTCTTACTTTGAGCCGGTGGTTTAGGGTGCTCAGCACCAGCACTTAGTTGTCAAGACCGGCACTTATGAGAGTCTGCCACAGGGTGGCGCTGTTTGTCTGATTTAGAGATGAGCACAAAACAGTTGTTTATTAACCTTTAAAAAGGTCAAATAACTACCACCCAAGACATTCTTATACATTAGGGGTCTGCAGTAGTCTGAATTGTCACAGTTGTAGGAGTGTGATGGTTGGTAGTTGTGTTGGTACTGCCATTGGTAATGCCGTCAGGGGCAGTGGGCGATGGAAGATGCAATGGCATCATGACAAGGGCCCTGCCTATTGTTTTTACAAATTAAGCATTGAATACATTAGGCTAGGGGTTGCAGGCTTAAGGTAAAAATATATATTTCATATTTTTCTGCTTTTGTTGCACAAAATGGAGCAGCCTAAAATCCCATATATTATAAAGAACCATTAAATATTGAAACTATTTCACAGTTCCCTGTGAAATATCATAACTACATCACCCAAACCATTCTGCTGAGCTTAACCGTTGCCAGGGATAGTAGGATTGCGTGTTATTGAATCTAAACTATGTGGTATGGGTATTTGAATTACATGATAAATGGGAAAATTATGCACCACATTCTCTCAAAATAGTTCAATAAATTTGAATTAGGAACCACATTTTATGTAAAATGCAAATTATTTGGTATATCCAGTAGATCCATAGTTATGCGGTAAATGCACCCACAGATTAGCATCTGTCACAATTTACTACTGTTTAATGAACAGTTATTCATGAAAAGTAAACAAAACCTAAATATTCTAATTGCATTCGGTGGCTTTGTTAACAGCACTTTGAAGAAAACAGCAAACACTCTCCAAAATAAGTATATAATCTATAGAATGCGCAACAGATAATGGGTAATATGTTACGATGTTGCCATCCTGGGGTACTGGTGACATTTACAAACCACTCAGCTTCAGTCTCATGGTCAATGGTTTTACCAGAACCGCTCAATAACAATATTGGATCGTATAACACATTATATTTAGGTGTTGAAATGAGATTTGAAAGAATGTTTGATAACTAACAAGAAACCCTGAAATTCAGCAGTTATATTTCAGTCAACAAACTAAAAGCTTGAGCCCGTCATGCACTGCTTATGACCTCACATACTACATCACTCATAACATGTTAAAAGACTTCATTAATGACATCACTGCTGAAATTTCAAATTACATCATTGATGGCATCACCAAAGGCACCTCAAATGACATAATGATTGTTACTGTTATTAACATTACTTGATAAACCCTTGCATCATTTAACAAAAATCTGTTAGTAAAAGCCTATAGTCAAATACAGCATAGAGTTACTGCGTGTACATATGGGTGCATAGAATGGAAATGCAAAAACAACAAGGTGAAAAATGGAATGCTTGAATTACTCTCAGTCACTGCCAATTGCTCAGGGCCGTTTCCAAATACATTGGTTTTTTTGCCCAACATGACACTTCAATTTGGACCTACCCATGTGCAAATCAGTCTTGACCCTGCTCCTCATGGGAACAGTCCAACCCAAACTGCCAGACTAGGTCCTCCCTAAACCAGAACACAAGCAACCTAGAACCAGTTTTGCCCTAGTTACGGTTCTTCAGCCAGGCATAGCTTGTTTCCAATGGCACAGTGAGCTCAGGACCCACGTCTGGGTATACCCAGCACAATTAAAACGGTAAATGCAAACACAATAAGTTGATGGATGGAATGCTTGAATTAATCTCAGCCACTGACAATCATGGGAACAGTTCAGCCTGAACTGCCAGGCCAGGTCCTCTCTATACTGGAACTCAAGCAACCTATGACCAATTATGCCCTAATTACGGTTCGTCAGCCAGGTATAGCTTGGTTCCAGTGGCACAGTGAGCCCGGAACACACGTCTGGTCATACCCGGTGCACTAAGAGTGGCAAATGCAAAAACAATAAGATGTTGGATGGAATGCTTGAATTAATCTCAGCCAATAGCAATCACAAGGGCTGCATCCCAATCCATTGTTTTTTTGCCTGCCATGCCACTTCAGTTTGGATCTAGCTATATGCAAATCAGTCTTGACCCTGCTCCTTATGGGAATAGTCCAGCTCAAACTGCCAGGTCAGCTCTCCCTGGCCTGGAACACAAGCAAACTAGGACCAGTTTCTCCCTAGTTAGGGCTCTTCAAATAGGCATAGCTTGGTTCCAGTTGCACAGTGAGACCGGAACCCACGTCTAGGCATACCTAGCACACTCAGTGGGACGAATGCAAAAACAACACAGTGATGGATGGAATGCAGTTTGGGCTGGACTGCGTATAATAATGCCACAGTTGTGTTTAAAAATTTAAACCATAAAACCATTGAAATTCGCAAGTTATGGACATTTTGCAGATGTAATGCCCATGGCCTCACCCTTGATGTGCCAGATGCAATTACAAATATTTGAAACAATCTTACAGGTCAGATTACATATCATATTACAATTAAAACAATAACTTAGATTAATTTCAATGTAGTATTATTGGTTTAAGTAATTGTAGTGATTTAGGACATTATTCCTTTAGGTGTTGTTACATATTGGGATAAAGATTGTGAGGTCAAGGGCATTGCATTTGGTGTGTGAATAATTGTTTCCATGGCTGTTTTGCCAGTTATGGATTACAAAGCTAGCCATAACTGGAGATTTTTTAATGGATGTTTGGGTGTAACTCAGAACCATAACTGTACTTTTATAGTACATCTAGTTTCATGAAGGTACTTCCTTCCCTGCTGCACACAGTCTTCAGGTGTATGCACTGGGGGTTGTCCATTGGCAGCCAACCACCACTGCCAGTGGCCTTGGATGGCCAACCTGCAGCTGACAGCCAATCCCAGATGTGCAGCAAAGTTGGGGCAGGACTTGATCTTCAGCCACACCCTATGCACAACCCACTGCAGACTGACAGACACAAGCTGGCCATTTTTATTTACTTTTTCATTGTATATGGTTTTAAAAATACTATTCTTATGCATTTATTTATTATTATTAAATATTAATGAAATTTTTTGAGGTTTGTAACCCTTTAAGTGCTTGTGGGCCCCTTAACTGAGCAATGCTTGAATACCTGAACTTTTATCTGCAAACCTGAGAGGAAGTGACGACAAAGCACTGAAACCATTGCAGTGGGCCAGGTTCTTTGTTTTCCCCAGAGCTAGTGTTTTGAATTAGCTTGACGCTGCTTGGGCTGTACTCCATCAAGTCAACCCAATCTGTTTATAGTAGTTGAATATGCTTGAAACATTTAGTTGCAGTATTCAAAATCTGATAGCCCTACATCCCCCCACACACAAAAATGTGTTACATTATCGTTATAGTTAGTTGTGATAGAAAAATCTGATTTTGTTTTTAAAAAATAAACTTAAAAAGTCACAGAAAAAACAAAGGTTAAAGTAATGTTCTCTGACATTAGCCCACATAGCGATGCAACACATATATGTGGAACTACTGTTGGCAAACCATGGACCAGTCATACTATTGAGCTGTAGAATCCCCATCGACTATGATCCAGTTGTAAAACAGAGAAACAGAACATTCAACTTCTAGGGCAAAGAATGAAAAAGGGATGTGTTGTATGATTGGGAATGTAGGCTACGTACATGATTTCCGGAGCATTAGAAGTGTCTGCTATAAAAGGTAAGGAACAAATGTATTCCAAGTGTCATCAGCAGAGAATCTCATCCAGAACATATTCTGTGCCATTTAATGTGGCATTGAAGAGTTTGTCAAGATGTGCATACACACTAGAAAGACTATGGTGCTCATTATGACCCTGATGGTGAAATCCGCTTACCGCCACAGTGACTGAGGCCAACATACCGCCACGGAGGCGACCATCCGTCCACCAGATAATGAGCACTGCCTGACATCCCCCACAATAAGGGCAGAAATCCGGTAATGTTCATGCTGGCGGACCGTGGTGACCTGGCACTGCTAACACCAGCACCACACTGTCAGTAGAACCCTGCCAGCTGTATTATGACCTGAAATACGGCCTGGCGGTGTTCTGCTGGCGGGGTGCTGCTGGTGGTAGCCGTGCCCCTTCCTGTTCCCTGCTGGACGACCAACTCGCCAGACAAGGTAAGTTGGGCATCCGACAAAGGAGGTGGGTGGGAGGGTGGGGGTGTTGTGTGTTTGTCTGAGTGTGCCCATGAATTTGTGAGTGTGTGTGTGAATGCGTCTGTTGTGGTGTATGCGTGGTTGTATGCATGTGAGTGAATGAGTGTAAGGATGGTGAAGTGAGTGCATGTTTGCATGTCAGTGTGTTTGTGTGTAAGAATGTGTGTGAGTATTTCTGGAAGTATGCATGTATGAATGTGTGTCTGCCAGTGTGTGAGTGAATGCGTGTCTGCCAGTGTACGTGAATGGGTGTATGCGTGGTGCATATGGGTGTCTGTGTGCATGTATGTGAGGAGGGGGCGTGGTGAGGGGTGCTGTGACTGTAGTGGGGGTGGAAGGAGGGGGTGATGTGAGTGTGTGTGTCTGCGGGTGTGTGCATTTATGGGGGGTGGAAGGGGTATTTGAATCAGGGGTGGGGGTGTTTGTGTGTATCGGAGGGGGTGGGGGGTTGTTTGAATTGGAGGGGAGAGTCAGGTGATTGTTGGGGATGGTGGGGGTGATGGGGGAGCCGCCTACCTGTCACCGGTAGGGCCTACCACCATGGTTTTGGTGGCGTTGCTAATGCAACGGAAACCATAGTGGTAGCCGCGGTCATAATACCGCTGGCGGTAATCTGTGGGCTGCTGGGTCGGAGATACACATCTCCAATCCGGCGGATCATACTGCAATGTCTGTATGAGTGGAGATGTGCCAACCCGCCACACACATAATATGGCGGTATGCACCACCAGCCTGTTGCCAGTAATACAGCCACATTAACCCTGGCGGTCAGAAGACCACCAGGGTCATAATGAGGCCTATATAATTCCTAGTATCCTCAATCTAGAAGGTGATCGGAGAGGGTTTCCATCCTCCCTTGTAAAATGGGCAACCTTCCTGACCATATATTGAGCAAACTCTGATCTTTCTCCAATCTAGACAGCCACAAGCAGTTACGAGCTCCATCAGTGAGCCACCATCCCTGTGGACCAAGAGGTGGTGGCCTTCTGAACTTGGTCATCGCCCCACTCCGGTCCAAACTGTTAGGAATTTGGGAGTGATAATGGATGTTTCTCTTTTGCTGCCCCCCATATTGAGAAGATCACTTTTTGCTTTTCTCAGTTTTCTCATTCTGAAGCTTTTAGGAGAAACCATATCTTTCATCCCCAAGTCTGCTCCTTATTCTGTTATTTATGCACTCATCGTATTGCAACTGGATTATACAATTGCCCTATTCTTTGGACGGTCACATTATCAAATACAGCATCGTCAATTGGTTTGAAATTGTGCTGCCTGTGCGCTTCTGCAGCACGATATGCTCCTACAACCAATCATGTTCGTTCCCTGCACTCCATCACTGTTAAAAAAAGGATCATCTTTAAAGGCACTTGCCTCTGTTTTAAGGCATTACGTGGAGGGGGTTCACTTTCATTCAAATCCCTTTTACCTGGTATGTTCTCTCTAGAACTCTTTGCTTTTCCCTCGAACATCTGCTTCAAGGATCCCAAGGTGAAGAGATCTCCACAACTAGGAGATAATTTGCCTCGCAAGTGCCATACTATGGAACTCACTCCTGCTCCATATGAGAGTTGAAATCAATTTAGAGAATTTAAGAAAGTTATTAGGAACCTGGCTGTTTAGCAACTGACTGCTTTGGATCTTTCTCCCAGTCTTTTTCATGCCCCTAAATATCTAAATACCCTTCCCAGACCTCCCAGGTGTAAAAGAGTCTTTAACATTGAGGAAACTTATTTTTCACACATCAACATTTTTTATACAAACTCGTTCTTTAAGAAGATCCTTATTTTCGGTCAGGGGTGCCCGATGACATAGACAGCTGTGTAATGAACCAAGGCGGGCTATACTGTGATGCTAGACCTCTATAGATCAAGCCACTGCCTCCTGTTTTGGAACAGATACTAGAGTTCCCATGTCCTGCATCAGTGTCATAGCTGTATCAGCGTTTTGCTAATCTGTGGAAAGAAACATGACAGGCCACCGGAAGGCTTAAGCTGTCCGATGTTGCCATTATCACGGAGTGCTTGGGAACTTGCAGAATTCCACTAGTAAAACGATGACCTCAGCGCTTCGAAAACCCAGGAGACATCGCCTGGTGTGGAAAGTTCAGGGCACTTTTGCTGTTGTGTGACGTTGGGTTCAGTGTTAATGGGTAATATAATCCTGTGCTATTATTTCTCCTCCATTGCATGTATGAGGAGCCCAGGGCAGGTTCCTTTGGCTATCACATGGTGATGCTGGCACTGTCTACCGCCCACTGACCCAGTATCAGCGGCTCCCCTGTGCCCTACCTGATGACTTCTGCTCACCTGTTGCAGCCTACCATCTTCCTCCTTTTTCCTTCCCTGTGCTATTTCTGTTTTGTCTCCTTTTCCATTGCATCCCTTTTGATGCAAACCTGCAGGTACCATGTTGCATCGACGGTCATGGACTGTTTTTGCCTCCAACTCTCAGCCTCTCTGTCCCTCACCTCCCTACTCCACTTGTAGATATTCTAACCTCTTCCCGTTCATTGTGGCACCTTGTGTCAGCAGAAGGTGGCTCAATTTTAGGCTGGTGTTAGCCCAGACCTTTTGATTTTACTAAAATTATATGTATAATAATATAAGTGCATAAAGGGGCTTATAGCAGATCTCCTCATTCATTGGTCTGCTGTTGTGTCATTAACATTTTGCTCCGCCACTGCAGCATCAATCATACGGCAATGCGTCGGCCTACTTCAGTAGCTGGCCAGCTTCATTTTGAGTTACAGCATTTAGCCCTTTCACAAGAAGAACATCCACACACAAGGAAGTTCCCTTCAGTGACAGTCTTTTTGTTTTTACCTTGTTATTATGTTAGTGTTGCCTTTGTTTGTAGAGCCTGATGCAATAGCAGGACACTTTCTACCAGATGCGAGCACAGGACGCGTTTCTGCTTGAACGGTTCCTATCTCCTGACAATGCTGTTGTGAATTACTTTGTTTATCTGACTGATGCTTTTTTCACACACACCAGCAGCTCACATGAATAATGAATATAAGCTCATGAGGGTGCTCTGTCTTTGCAACCATATCAATAATTCCTTCTGTTTGTATTACTTCTTCTTTGTTTTTTGACTTTCCTGTTTTTCTTCTTTCTTTATTAATTTCCCCATTCTTGCCTTGCTTGCAGAGAGTACAATGGCAATGTGTGCTCTTTCAAGCCCTTTTTCACCTTTAGCTAGGAGGCCAACACCACACCTGCTGGCTTTCCCAATGCTTGTTTTTTTTGGTACTTCCGTCATCCTTCCTCTTATTTGCTCCTTGCTAGTCTGCCACCGTGTAACAGTCACTGAGATGTTGGGCCTTTTTGCTTATTCATTTCACTTTGTGACGTCCACTTGATAGATGAGTGAAGTGCCGTGATAGAGGTTGTGAATTACATACCTTCACATAAAAAACTTTGCTACAGTATTAGTATGAATTTGCTTTAGATAGTAATTCATGTCTATGATGTGTGTACACAGTTTTCACCTAAACATGTGTTGGGTTGCAGGGATTTCAATGACGTTTTCACTTGCATGGTCACAACACTGTGTGACATAGGAACATAGAGAGGGAAGTAAACAAATTGTTTATAAAAAATATACCGTTTTGTACCTTTAAACATGTCATTGTACCAGTATCTTCACTCAGGTAGGACTTGAGTGGTATTTTAGTTGATTAAATAGTTTTCAGTGTTAGCACACTGTTTCAGATAGAGATCCTCGGCCTGGAGAATGCCCCTGACCTGCATAGGCTTTTCCTGAGGGCAGAAACATGTTTTCTAATTGAGACGGGCTGAGCCATTAACCTCAGCAGAACTGTCACGCCCTGTTTTAGACATACCTGTGGACACCATCATTAAAGGTGATATACCGGTTGTCCACAAGGTATTTTTAGTGAACCTGGATCCCCCTTCTGCCCACTAGTTTTATTTAAGAACTCCCTCCTGTCTGGGTTTGCCAGGAGGTTGAGTCCGCTCTGGTGGCATTGTCCTACCTGGGTGGGGAGAGGTTGCCGATGATAAAGCATAACACAAATAAGTGTACGAGGCTTCCTCTTCCAAAAGAAAAGGCTTCCCTAGTGTTCTGTTAGGAGAGTAATCCTGTTACACCCCTATTTGGAAGACTGATCTGACCCATCCCCGGCAACAGTCTATAATGTTTATGAGCTACTGTAGGAGGCTGGCCTGGCTTGTAGTGGGTACCAGAGGTACTTACACCTTGTGCCAGGTCCAGTTATCCCTTATTAGTGTAGAAGAGGTGTTTCTAGCAGCTCACGCTGATAGAAGGTAGCTATGGCAAAGCAGCTTAGGCTGAACTAGGAGACATGTAAAGCTCCTACTATACCACTGGTGTCATATGCACAATATCATAAGAAAACACAATACACAGATATACTAAAAATAAAGGTACTTTATTTTTATGACAATATGCCAAAAGTATCTCAGTGAGTACCCTCAGTATGAGGATGAGAAATATACACAAGATATATGTACACAAACCAAAATGATGCAGATAATAGCAAAAGGAAGTAATGCAAGCAGTGTAAAGTTACAGTAGATTGCAATAGGAGCACATAGGTAGAGGGGCAACACAAACCATATACTCCAAAAGTGGAATGCAAACCACGAATGGACCCCAAACCTATGTGAGCTTGTAGAGGGTCACTGGGACTGTAAGAAAACAGTGAGGGTTAGAAAAATAGCCCACCCTAAGACCCTGAAAGGTAGGTGTAAAGTGCACCTACAACCCCCATAGAGCACAGAAGTCGTGATAGGGGGATTCTGCAAGGAAAACAAACACCAGCAATGCAACAACCGTGGATTTCCGGACCTGAGTACCTGTAAGACAAGGGGACCAAGTCCAAGAGTCGCAACAATGTCGAGAGTGGGCAGGAGCCCAGGAAATGCCAGCTGAGTGTGCAAGGAAGCTGCCACCGGGTGGAAGAAGCTTGGTGTTTTGCAAGAACGAAGAGTACTAGGAACTTCCCCTTTGGAGGATGGATGTCCCACATCGTGAAGAAGCTTGCAGAGGTGTTCCCATGCAGAAAGACCGCAAACAAGCCTTGCTAGCTTCAAGGGTCGCGGTTAGGGTTTTTGGATGCTGCTGTGGCCCAGGAGGGACCAGGATGTCGCCACTTGGATGAGGAGACAGAGGGGGCGCCCAGCAAGTCAGGGAGCCCTCACAGAAGCAGGCAGCACCCGCAGTAGTACCTGAACAGGCACTTGGAAGAAGAGTGAACCGGAGTCCACGCGAAGTCACAAAAGGGAGTCCCACGACGCCGGAGGACAACTCAGAAGGTTGTGCACTGTAGGTTAGAGTGTTGGGGACCCAGGCTTGGCTGTGCACGAAGGAAATCCTGGAAGAGTGCACAGGAGCTGGAGCAGCTGCAAATCACGTGGTACCCAGCAATGCAGTCTAGCGTGGGGAGGCAAGGACTTACCTCCTCCAAACTTGGACTGAAGAGTCACTGGACTGTGGGAGTCACTTGGACCGAGTTGCTGAGTTCCAGGGACCACGCTCGTTGTGCTGAGAGGGGACCCACAGGACCGGTGATGCAGTCTTTTGTTGCCTGCGGTTGCAGGGGGAAGATTCCGTCGACCCACAGGAGATTTCTTCAGAGCTCCTGGTGCAAGAAGGAGGCAGGCTACCCCCAGAGCATGCACCACCTGGAAACAGTCGAGAAAGCCGGCAGGATGAAGCAATACAAGGTTGCTAGTACTCGTCTGGCTGCTTTGTTGCGGTTTTGCAGGCGTCCTGAGCAGTCAGCGGTCGATCCTTTGGCAGAAGGTGAAGAGGGAGATGCAGAGGAACTCTGGTGAGCTCTTGCATTCGTTATCTGGTGAGATCCCCAAAGCAGAGACCCTAAATAGCAAGACAAGGAGGTTTGGCTACCTAGGAAGGAGGATTGGCTAATAAGAGAGGTAAGAGCCTATCAGAAGGAGTCTCTGACGTCACCAGCTGGCACTGGCCACTCAGAGCATTCCAGTGTGCCAGCAACACCTCTGAATCCAAGATGGCAGAGGTCTGGGGCACAGTGGAGGAGCTCTGGGCACCTCCCCTGGGAGGTGCAGGTCAGGGGAGTCGTCACTCCCCTTTCCTTTGTCCAGTTTTGCGCCAGAGCAGGGCTGGGGGATCCCTGAACCGGTGTGGACTGGCTTATGCAGCGATGGGCACCATCTGTGCCCATCAAAGCATTTCCAGAGGCTGGGGGAGGCTACTCCTCCCCAGCCTTCACTCCTATTTCCAAAGGGAGAGGGTGTTACACCCTCTCTCAGAGGAAGTCCTTTGTTCTGCCTTCCTGGGCCAGGGCTGCCTGGACCCCAGGAGGGCAGAAACCTGTCTGAGGGGTTGGCAGCAACAGCAGCTGCAGTGGAAACCCCGGAAAGGCAGTTTGGCAGTACCCGGGTTCTGTGCTAGAGACCTGGGGGATCATGGAATTGTCTCCAATTCCATGATCTTAGACATTTTACAAGGCCATGTTCGGAGTTACCATTGTGACGCTATACATAGGTAGTGACCTATGTATAGTGCACGAATGTAATGGTGTCCCCGCACTCACAAAGTCCGGGGAATTTGCCCTGAACGATGTGGGGGCACCTTAGCTAGTGCCAGGGTGCCCACACCCTAAGTAACTTTGCACCCAACCTTCGCCAGGTGAAGGTTAGACATATAGGTGACTTATAAGTTACTTAAGTGCAGTGGTAAATGGCTGTGAAATAACGTGGACGTTATTTCACTCAGGCTGCACTGACAGGCCTGTGTAAGAATTGTCAGATCTCCCTATGGGTGGCAAAGGAAATGCTGCAGCCCATAGGGATCTCCTGGAACCCCAATACCCTGGGTACCTGAGTACCATATATTAGGGAATTATATGGGTGTACCAGTATGCCAATGTAAATTGATGAAATTGGTCACTAGCCTGTTAGTGACAAATTTGGAAAGCAGAGAGAGCATAACCTCTGAGGTTCTGGTTAGCAGGGCCTCAGTGAGACAGTTAGTCATCACACAGGGAACACATACAGGGCACATACTTATGAGCACTGGGGCCCTGTGTGGCAGGGTCCCAATGACACATAGACTAAAACAACATATATACAGTGAAATATGGGGGTAACATGCCAGGCAAGATGGTACTCTCCTACACAACCCCCCCCCCCAAACCAAGGACAATAAGACTAGCCATGACCTGATGAGTCTTCATTGTCTAAGTGGAAATATCTGGAGAGTCCATCTGCATTGGAGTGGGTACTCCCAGGTCCATGTTCCACTGTATAGTCCATTCCCTGTAAGGGATATGGACCACCTCAACAATTTAGGATTTTCACCTTTCATTTGTTTTAGCCAAAGTAGAGGTTTGTGGTCTGTCTGAACAATGAAGTGAGTGCCAAACAGGTATGGCCTCAACTTATTCAGTGCCCAGACCACAGCAAAGGCCTCCCCCTCTATGGCAGACCAACGCTTTTCTCTAGGGGTCAACCTTCTGCTGATAAAAGCAACTGGTTGATCCTGGCCCCCAGAATTAAGTTGTGATAAGACTGCCCCTACCCCTAATTCAGATGCATCAGTTTGAACAATGAATTTCCTGGAGTAACATGGGCTTTTTAGGACAGGTGCAGTGCACATGGCCTGTTTGAGCTCCTCAAAAGCTTTCTGACAGCTAGCTGTCCATAATACCTTTTTAGGCATCTTCTTGCTAGTGAGATCATTAAGTGGGGCTGCTTTGGAGCCATAGTTTTAAATGAATCTCCTGTAATACCCAGTGAGACCTAGGAAGGCTCTCACCTGGGTCTGAGTTGTAGGGGGAACCCAATCCATGATTGTCCGGATTTTCCCCTGAAGTGGTGCAATCTGTTCTCCACCAACCAGGTGTCCCAGTCAAATCAAAGGTGCATAGATACTTGGCAGATGCCAGTGTATCTATGAGGTCATCTGCCCTGGGTATAGGGTGAGCATAAGTTTTTGTTACCTGGTTGAGACCTCTGTAATCAACACAAAACCTCATCTCCCTTTTTCCATCTTTTGAGTGAGGCTTTGGTACAAGCACCACAGGAGACGCCCATGGGCTTTCAGAAGGTTCAACCACTCCTAGATCAAGCATTTTCTGAACCTCTTGTTTTATGCAGTCCCTGACATGGTCAGGCTGCCTATAGATTTTACTTTTGACAGGCAAACTGTCTCCAGTATCAATTGTGTGTTCACACCAAGATGTGGTGCCTGGCACAGTTGAAAAGAGTTCAGAAAACTGTCCAAGGAGATTTATGCAGTTGTCTTTCTGTTCTGCAGTAAGACAGTCTGCCAAAACTACTCCCTCCACTAAAGCATCATCTTCAGTGGAAGAGAAGAGATCAGGGAGAGGGTCACTCTCTTCTTCCTGTCCTTTATCTGTTGCCATGAGCAGGGTGAGATCAGCCCTGTCATAGTAGGGTTTTAGGCGGTTGACATGAATCACCCTAAGGGGACTCCTGGCAGTGCCCAGGTCAACCAAGTAGGTGACCTCGCCCTTCTTTTCAACAATGAGGTGGGGTCCACTCCATTTGTCTTGGAGTGCTCTTGGGGCCACAGGCTCCAATACCCACACCTTCTGTCCTGGTTGGTACTGAATCAGAACAGCCTTCTGGTCATGCCATTGCTTCTGGAGCTCTTGGCTGGCCTGAAGGTTTTTACTGGCCTTTTTCATGTACTCAGCCATTCTGGATCTTAGGCCAAGTACATAGTCCACTATGTCCTGTTTGAGAGCTTTTAAAGGTTGTTCCCAACCCTCCTTCACAAGTGTTAGTGGACCTCTTACAGGGTGCCCAAAGAGGAGTTCAAAGGGGCTGAAGACCACTCCTTTCTGGGGTACCTCCCTGTAAGCAAAAAGGAGGCAAGGTAACAGGACATCCCATCTCCTCCTGAGTTTTTCAGGGAGTCCCATTATCATTCCTTTGAGAGTTTTATTAAACCTCTCTACCAGTCCATTAGTCTGTGGATGATAAGTTGTGGTGAATTTGTATGTTACACCACATTCCTTCCACATAGCCTTCAAGTATGCAGACATAAAGTTGCTACCCCTGTATGATACAACCTCTTTTGGGAAACCCACCCTGGAAAATATTCCCAGGAGGGCTTTTGCCACTGCAGGTGCTGTAGTGGTCCTTAGAGGAATTGCTTCAGGATATCTTGTGGCATGGTCCACAACCACCAAGATAAACCTATTGCCTGAAGCAGTAGGAGGGTCAAGGGGGCCAACTATGTCAACCCCTACCCTTTCTAAGGGGACCCCAACCACAGGTAGTGGAATAAGGGGAGCCTTTAGCGTGCCACCAGTCTTGCCACTGGCTTGGCAGGTCACGCAAGACTTACAAAAAATCTTTAGTGTCCTCTGACATCCTAGGCCAGTGAAACAGGGGGACAAGCCTTTCCCATGTTTTGATCTGGCCCAAATGCCCAGCCAAAGGAATGTCATGTGCCAGAGTTAGGAGGAACTCTCTGTACTGCAAGGGAATGACCAATCTCCTGGCTGCTCCAGGTTTTGGGTCCCTTGCCTCTGTGTACAAGAGGTTGTCCTCCCAGTAAACTCTATGTGAGTCACTGACATCCCCATTTTGCTGCTTGACAGCTTGCTGTCTGAGACCCTCTAATGTGGGACAGGATTGCTGTGCCACACTCAGCTCTTCCCTGGCACCCCCACCCAAAAGCTCAGCAGTGTCTGCTGCCAGCTCATCTGGTGAAGGTTCTGCACAGGGAGGAAATTCTTCTTCCTCAGAAGGAGAATCATCTGTAGAGGGAGGGATAGTGGGTAGGGATTTACCCTTGCTACCCCTTGCTTTAGGGAGCACTTGGTCCATTGTTCCAGGATCCAAGTCACCCTGTCCTTTTTGCTTTTTGGCCTGAGCCCTCGTCAAAGTAAAAATATGCCCAGGAATGCCCAGCATTGCTGCATGAGCCTTCAACTCCACTTCTGCCCAAGCTGATGTCTCTAAATCATTTCCTAGTAGACAGTCTACAGGTAAATCTGAAGCAACCACAACTTTCTTTGGACCAGTAACCCCCCCCTCAGTTGAGATTCACAACAGCCATGGGGTGGCTAAGAGTGTTGCTATGAGCGTCTGTCACTTGGTACTGGTGACCAAGTAGGTGTTGTTCAGGGTGTACCAGTTTCTCTATTACCATGGTAACACTGGCACCTGTGTCCCTGTAGGCCTGAACCTCAACATCATTTATTAGGGGAAGTTGCTTGTACTTATCCATATTAAGGGGACAAGCAACCAAGGTGGCCAAATCAATGGCACCTTCAGAGACTAACACAGCCTCTGTGGTCTCCCTAACAAGACCAACCCCAACTAAATTACCAAAAGTGAGCCCAGCTATTCCCTTGGATTGGCTATTAGTAGGTTTGCTCCCACCACCACTGCTATTACTAGGGGCACTAGAGTTTGCAGTAGGGGTTGTGGTAGTGGGAGGTTTGGTGTTTTTCTTTGGACAACTGGCATCAGTTGTCCAATGGCCTTTGACTTTACACAAATAACACCAAGGCTTTTTAACTTGATTTGAAGAGGATTTGGACCCACCACCCCTACCAGAGGATTTTTGTGGGCCTAATGAAGACTCATTTTTACTTTTGTCCCCACCCTTGTCAAAAGACTTACCATCCTTCTTCTTGCCATCCTTGTCACCCCCTGTATGAACTTTTCTGTTCACTCTTGTTCTGACTCATTTGTCTGCCTTCTTTCCCAATTCTTCGGGAGAGGTCAGATCTGAGTCCACTAGATATTGGTGTAACAAGTCAGACACACAGTTATTCAGAATATGCTCTCTCAGAATAAGATTATACAGGCTTTCATAGTCAGAAACGTTACTGCCATGTAACCACCCCTCCAAGGCCTTCAATGAACAGTCAACAAAGTCTATCCAGTCTTGTGAGGACTCTTTTCTGGTGTCTCTGAACTTAATCCTGTATTGTTCAGTGGTTAAGCCAAATCCATCCAAGAGTGCATCCTTCAAAACTGCAAAATTGTTAGCATCACTTTCTCTAACAGTAAGGAGCCTACCCCTACCCTTTCCATTGAAAGATAGCCACAATATAGCAGCCCACTGCCTTTGAGGGACCCCCTGTACCATACAGGCCCTCTCAAGTGCAGCAAACCACTTGTTGATGTCATCCCACTCCTTGTAAGGGGGAACTATCTTATGCAGATTCCTGGAATCATGCTCTCTAGCAGGATTACTATCAGGAATACTGCTGCTGCCACCATGGGGTCCTAACCCCAATCTCTGTCTCTCCTTCTCCAGGTCTAGGGATTCCCTGTCTAGGGCCAGCTGTTGCTGTTTAAGCTTCAGTCTGGTCTCTTCCACTCTCAACCTTTTGAGTTCCCTTTCTAACATGTTGTCTTCAGGGTGGGTGGATTGGGAATGCTTGGACACTGAGGAAAAATTGGAAACAACAGAGGGAGATCTGTCCCTAACAGCTTGGACTCTAACAACCTGGCCTCCAGGAATAAAAACATCCCTACTATGATGGGAGCTCCTATTACTACCAGCATTGCTCTGTGGTCTGCTGAGGGGCAGATTTGGAATAGAACCCTCCACATCTCCCTCCAGGGGTTCCCCTGAGTCAGAATGGGAGCTATCTACTAACTTCTCAGTTGAAGTGCCTGCTAGGGACTTATCATTCTCAATGAGCATGTTATATAGAAATTCTCTTGAAGGGTTCTTTCCTATCACTAAACCTCTATCAATGCAGAGACTCCTTAAGCTCTTGAAGTTTAAATTGTCATAAGTAGTATTGACCATTTTAAGAGCAGCCCCTGCATCAGACATGATAGAAGAAGGTTTAGAGACAGTGAGAAGAGAGAAAAAGTTTCAGGACTTTTTAAAGAACAGAAAATAAACTTTTTCAAACTTTTAGAAACTTTTTAGAAGTTTTGGAGTACTTTTGAGCACTTAGTAGAAAGTGTAAGAGGAGAAAAGCAAAACTTTTTGGTTAAGTGTACATACAATGAACTTGTTTGGTATATTATTCTCTTATGAAAAGTACACAATGACAAAGTGGTAAGTAGTTACAAGTACTTATCCCACCGCTGCACAACCAATGTAGGAGGCTGGCCTGGCTTGTAGTGGGTACCAGTGGTACTTACACCTTGTGCCAGGTCCAGTTATCCCTTATTAGTGTAGAAGAGGTGTTTCTAGCAGCTTAGGCTGATAGAAGGTAGCTATGGCAAAGCAGCTTAGGCTGAACTAGGAGACATGTGAAGCTCCTACTATACCACTGGTGTCATATGCACAATATCAAAAGAAAACACAATACACAGATATACTAAAAATAAATATTATTTAAAAATAAAATTTATTTTTATGACAATATGCCAAAAGTATCTCAGTGAGTACCCTCAGTATGAGGATGACAAATATACACAAGATATATGTACACAAACCAAAATTATGCAGATAATAGCAAAAGGAAGTAATGCAAGCAGTGCAAAGTTACAGTAGATTGCAATAGGAGCACATAGGTACAGGGGCAACACAAACCATATACTCCAAAAGTGGAATGCGAACCACGAATGGACCCCAAACCTATGTGAGCTTGTAGAGGGTCCCTGGGACTGTAAGAAAACAGTGAGGGTTAGAAAAATAGCCCACCCCAAGACCCTGAAAGGTAGGTGTAAAGTGCACCTACAACCCCCAGAGAGCACAGAAGTCGTGATAGGGGGATTCTGCAAGGAAAACAAACACCAGCAATGTAACAACCGTGGATTTCTGGACCTGAGTACCTGTAAGACAAGGGGACCAAGTCCAAGAGTACCGACAGTGTCGAGAGTGGGCGGGAGCCCAGTAAATGCCAGCTGAGGGTGCAAGGAAGCTGCCACCAGGTGGAAGAAGCTTGGTGTTTTGCAAGAACGAAGAGGACTAGGAACTTCCTCTTTGGAGGATGGATGTCCCACGTCGTGAAGAAGCTAGCAGTGGTGTTCCCACTCAGAAAGACCGCAAACAAGCCTTGCTAGCTGCAAGGGTCGCGGTTAGGGTTTTTGGATGCTGCTGTGGCCCAGGAGAGACCAGGATGTCGCCACTTGGATGAGGAGACAGAGGGGGCGCCCGGCAAGTCAGGGAGCCCTCACAGAAGCAGGCAGCACCCTCAGTAGTACCTGAACAGGCACTTGGAAGAAGAGTGAACCGGAGTCCACGCATAGTCACAAAAGGGAGTCCCACGACGCCGGAGGACAACTCAGAAGGTTAGGCACTGCAGGTTAGAGTGTCGGGGACCCAGGCTTGGCTGTGCACAAAGGAAATCCTGGAAGAGTGCACAGGAGCCGGAGCAGCTGCAAATCACGCGGTACGCAGCAATGCAGTCTAGCGTGGGGAGGCAAGGACTTACCTCCACCAAACTTGGACTGAAGAGTCACTGGACTGTGGGAGTCACTTGGACCGAGTTGCTGAGTTCCAGGGACCACGCTCGTTGTGCTGAGAGGGGACCCAGAGGACCGGTGATGCAGTCTTTTGTTGCCTACGGTTGCAGGGGGAAGATTCCGTCAACCCACAGGAGATTTCTTCAGAGTTCCTGGTGCAAGAAGGAGGCAGGCTACCCCCAGAGCATGCACCACCTGGAAACAGTCAAGAAAGCCGGCAGGATGAAGCGATACAAGGTTGCTACTAGTCGTCTGGCTACTTTGTTGCGGTTTTGCGGGCGTCCTGAGCAGTCAGCTGTCGATCCTTTGGCAGAAGGTGAAGAGGGAGATGCAGAGGAACTCTGGTGAGCTCTTGCATTCGTTATCTGGTGAGATCCCCAAAGCAGAGACCCTGAATAGCCAGACAAGGAGGTCTGGCTACCTAGGAAGGAGGATTGGCTACTAAGAGAGGTAAGAGCCTATCAGAAGGAGTCTCTGACGTCACCTGCTGGAACTGGCCACTCAGAGCAGTCCAGTGTGCCAGCAACACCTCTGAATCCAAGATGGCAGAGGTCTGGGGTACACTGGAGGAGCTCTGGGCACCTCCCCTGGGAGGTGCAGGTCAGGGGAGTGGTCACTCCCCTTTCCTTTGTCCAGTTTCACGCCAGAGCAGGGCTGGGGGATCCCTGAACCGGTGTGGACTGGCTTATGCAGCGATGGGCACCATCTGTGCCATCAAAGCATTTCCAGAGGCTGGGGGAGGCTACTCCTCCCCAGCCTTCACACCTATTTCCAAAGGGAGAGGGTGTTACACCCTCTCTCAGAGAAAGTCCTTTGTTCAGCCTTCCTGGGCCAGGGCTGCCTGGACCACAGGACGGCAGAAACCTGTCTGAGGGGTTGGCAGCAGCTGCAGTGGAAACCCCGGAAAGGCAGTTTGGCAGTACCCGGGTTCTGTGCTAGAGACCCGGGGGATCATGGAATTGTCTCCCCAATGCCAGAATGGCATTGGGGTGACAATTCCATGATCTTAGACATGTTTGGAGTTACCGTTGTGACGCTATACATAGGTAGTGACCTATGTATAGTGCACGCGTGTAATGGTGTCCCCGCACTCACAAAGTCCGGGGAATTTGCCCTGAACGATGTGGGGGCACCTTGGCTAGTGCCAGGATGCCCACACACTAAGTAACTTTGCACCCAACCTTCACCAGGTGAAGGTTAGACATATAGGTGACTTATAAGTTACTTAAGTGCAGTGGTAAATGGCTGTGAAATAACGTGGACGTTATTTCACTCAGGCTGCACTGGCAGGCCTGTGTAAGAATTGTCAGATCTCCCTATGGGTGGCAAAAGAAATGCTGCAGCCCATAGGGATCTCCTGGAACCCCAATACCCTGGGTACCTGAATACCATATACTAGGGAATTATATGGGTGTACCAGTATGCCAATGTAGATTGGTGAAATTGGTCACTAGCCTGTTAGTGACAAATTTGGAAAGCAGAGAGAGCATAACCACTGAGGTTCTGGTTAGCAGAGCCTCTGTGAGACAGTTAGTCATCACACAGGGAACACATACAGGGCACATACTTATGAGCACTGGGGCCCTGCCTGGCAGGGTCCCAGTAACACATAGACTAAAACAACATATATACAGTGAAATATGGGGGTAACATGCCAGGCAAGATGGTACTTTCCTACAGCTTCCATGCTTGATGTTATAGAGATGTTGTGACCAGGGAGGAAGTATGGTGGTCTAAACAACCTCCCCCTCTTTTTTAAGGTTAAAGACCTATTGGCTAAATAAATGACAAAAAAAGCCTATTACATGGCTAGCTGTGGCATTTTGTAGGCAAACGCACCAAACATCTGCACACCTACAAACTGATGCAAGTGCATTTTTCTTTTTGGTTAGTGATTTCAGTTGGATCAGACAACAAACAGAAAAAAAGTACCACAAGTAGGTGGGGTGGTTCGAATCACGAAAAGCAGGGGTGGGAGCAACGGGGGAGTGGAGAAAGGCACATGGGGTTCAGCAGAAGTAGCACGGGGCACATGTGGGGAGAAGCAACAAGGAGATGGTGGGAAGAGAAGTAGAGAAGCAAACAGAATAGAAGAACATATATTGGGAGGAATGCATTTGGGAAGAAGCACATGAGGAAAAACACATCATAGAGGGAGTAGGGAGAGATGCACATAAACAAAAAAAAAACAAAATAAGTGCAGACGAGGGGGGAGGGACACGGGGGAGACAACTGGAAAACATCGACACTCTTGTGGAGGGCTTAAACCAAAAGAAAAAAGTAGCACCTGAAACATAAAGTCAGCAGTGCATGGACACATGTAATGCATCCATGCTCCAAGGGGGTGACAAAAGCACAAAGAGGAAGTGAAGCCCTCACAAACTTAATAAATATGGTGCAAGTGAATGAGAGCGGTAATGAAGCCAACCAATGGTAAGCAATGGACGGGCTCTAAGTTCTTATTAAGCTGACAATATGTCTTGCAACAGGCATTGCAGACACTGTTTAGTAGGCAAGACATAAAAAGAAAAGGTAATGAGGAGATCAAAGAGAAAAGGTGTCAAACAGAATGGCAAAGAAAGAAGAGCAGGGAAATGGTCGGAAGAAAGGCAGGATGAAGGAAGCAAAAAAAAGAAAAGCAGAAACAAAGAATGAATGAAGGGTGGGTGAATGGAAGAAAGGAAGGGTGAAAAGGTGGATAGCTGGAATGGTAAAAATATTGATTGAAGGGCAAAAGGATGAATGAGTGAAAAGATGGGTCAACAAAAGTTTGAAAAGTTAGTTCAAAGGATGGATGATGAGTACATGGAAGATAGGATGGACGGATGAAAAGACGACAGCAAGGATGAATGGAAAGAAAAGCAAGAGTATGGGTGGAAGGACTATGAATTGATGGAAGAGTGAAAGGAAGAATGGATGTTTGTATAGTTGCATGGGATGCATGGTTGTCTTTATGGTTGTGTTTACGTACGGATGGGTAAAAGGATGGCTAGAGGGACGTAATAATTAATGGATGGGCGACTGGTAACTCCTGGGGGAGAGGGTGTGCCGTAACGGCCTAAGCTGCTGACCTCAGAGCTGGCAGAACCAGGTTTGAGTCTCGCCGTTGGGTCAACATCCTGTGATTCTGGGCAATTACTTTATCACCCTGAGCCACCAGCTCAGTGCCTTGCGACCTTCAGAGGAAATATACCACGCTTTACAAATCCTGAACTTTACTTTATTAAAGGGTGGAAGGGTGAATGGATGGATGGATGCTTGGATGGATGGAAGAATGGACTGGTGAAAAGACTGATGAGTGAACAGATGGATGGATGAAATGATGAGCAGATGACTGTAAGGGGTGATGGATGGATGGATGGATGTCTGGGTGGAGGCTGCAAAAATGAATCACAATTATCATCATCCTTGGGCCCCACTAGGCCATCTCGGAATCGGGTAATGAATGGGTGGCATCAAGTGTGCCCGTATTCCCTGTATGCCTGAGCTGGTGTCTGGAATGCTGAGAGTGAATGATGTAACTGAATGTTGGTAGGGGGTTCAGAGTGGAAGGTAGGGACAGCTGGAGGGAGGATGAAGCCTACCTGCTGTTGCTGCAACTTAAGGGCCTAAAATTTAATAAAGATCTTACCAGTGACTTGAATGGCTCCAGATTCTTGTTGGCAGACTCTGCTTTTCAGCTACAACACAATACCATCACTTCATCCTTGCATGGCAGCTGGTTCCTACTGGCATTTGTTTCATCACCAACACTCTTATCCCTTCGAATCATAGCCACACAAACTAAAACAACATGGCCCACTGGCTGTGTAAACATCTGGAATCCACATTCCCACTGGACACACTTCATGCTAGCTTCAGGACTGCTAATCAGACGTAGTTAGAGCTGGCAACTGACCTGATGACCTGTGATTAATCCTAGACGATACTGTTGCAACAATTCCAGTTCTCAGCCCCATCCCCTGCATCTGACATGGTCAACCAACCCACCCTTATTGAGAGGCTAGCAGTGACAAGTATCTCAGGAACATCTTTAAACTGAGCTGATTGATCACAGGTCTTATCCCTGACCCTTTAGGAGTGTTGACACGTTCCCATCCATTGTGGGCTCTGCCCTGTACCTCATATTGCTCAATGTGTCTGTCCAGTTGCAAACAAACCTTATCTCATCCTACTGTTTCAGATTATTTTACAATGCAAGCGATAAGCAAATCATTTTCTGCTTGATCAAAATCAATGTCTGTCTACTTTACAATCACAGATGGATCAAAAGGAGCTCAAACCTAACTCTGACGGGACCAAGATTTTGTCTGTGACGAATGAGAAGGTTGACAGTCATTGATGGTTTTGGCCATCATCATTCAGTCCTCCTCCTACCCCAGTCAACGGACTGGAGAATATATACTTCTTTCGGGATGAAAATCTCTTAATTGGTAATCAGATCAATGCACTTGTTTCCTCCTGCTCCCATCAAATGTATTTGCTGAAGATAATCTCCCCACTACATTTGCATGACTTAGAAGGGCTGCTGGTAATTATATTCCCATGACAGAATATTAGTACTACATTTTACCTGGGACTCCCAATATACTACTTCAGGAAACTCCAGTATATCCAGAATCTTGAAGACTCATCTGCAGCTTTTAGGAATTTGAGCATGCCACCTCAGCTCAGTAAATGCTACATGCACTGACTTCACTTGCCATGGGACATTTCACTTAAGGCTTTCTACCTCTGTTCAAACAAAAAAATGAAACTCCATCTGTCCATGTTTAAACTTTGCTCAAAGTTCCAGGCCCTAATGGTGATTCCCAAATATTAGTGCACTTATATTGGCAGCTGCATACTCTATGGCAGTGATTCCCAACCTTTTGACTCCTGAGTACCCTACTGAATGACTACTTAAAACCAGGGACCCCCAAGCAATTTGTACAATTTAAATTTCAAACATTAGAACAGTAATTCAAAAACAAGTACACACCAAACAAATACTATGATTACTAGAGATGTCATCATTTTATATTGAACAAATAAGCAAAAATAGAAACATTTTAATGGGAAGATTGGTGCTGCATCTCGGTGACTAACTTTTCAATGTTTGGTTTTATTTTGGACATTTGAATCCTCTGGTCAGATTGTACATTTCCCATGCGATTTCTGTATTTATTTTTTAGGTGCATAAGATCTGAAAAAGTTTTTTTGCATAAATATGTGCTGGGGAAAGGAAGTAAAACCTTAAGTGCCTCTCTTCTCTCCATAGCCCCTTTGTCACATGTTTTTCATTTGTTTTATAGCACCTCTCATTCCAGTGTAAGGTGTCAGGGCACTTTACATCACACACATACAGAGTCAATGAATCATATGTATGTGAATCAGTGTATAGAAAATATTGCGAATGTTGGGAACCACTGGTCTAGAGAGGCACAAACTCAGGATTCAGAACATAACACAGTGATTAGCATTGACTTTGATAATAAAAATGAATTCCTATGCAAACAAACCTTTTTTAACAGCATCAGGATAATGAAAGACTAGGAAAAAACATAACCTTCTAACTTGTACCATGCAGTTTGCAGGCAGTGCTTTGATGGCAGTTCATAGCTCACTGTGCTAGATTACGATTGCAACTTACAAACTGCACAGTAACACGAGAATCTGTGACAAAAGCAGTAACCCACTGTTCAATGCACATTAAATACTGTTCTTTGATATGCATGATACAAATTCTTTGCAGCTGGCATATTAACCATCTGCGCTACCTCAGAAGTGTCAAAACTACCACTAAACAAAACACCCATCTCTCTCCAGCAGGTACAATATTCAACAGAGTTATCTTGACATTTTTATTTTTGTCTGATAACTGCTAGATACAGGAGGAACTTTGCAGTGCTTTTAAAACGGGTGTAACAAATATCAAGAGGCCCCAGCTGGAGTAGTGACCTCCTGCGGGAAGCAGCCTGAACAACAATGCGGGAACAACAACGATCGTTGTCCACGAAAGTGGGACAACACTTTCTTGAACAATTACCCTGTTATCCTCTGCCTTAATCACGCATGTCCTGAACAACGAACATGTGTGGTTAAGGCAGAGGAAAACAGACTCTGGATCGGAGAGGACGTGGTCAGGTAAGTGGTGCTGGGATAGGGTGGGAGGTAGTTTTAGGGGCGGGGTGGGGATAGTTTTAGTTTTTGGGTTCGGGGGTTGGGGTAATTTTAGGGGTGGGGGTTGGGGTAGTTTAGGTTTTAGGGGCTGGGGTCTGCGGTCTGGGTAGTTTTAGGTTTTAGGGACAGGGTGGGGGGTCACGGTAATTTTAGGGGCAGGGTTGAGGGTCAGGTAGTTGTTGGGGTAGTTTAAGGTTTAGGGACGGGAGTGGGGGGTCGGGGTAGTCTTAGGTTTTAGAGACAGGGCCCCCCGGGTGGGGGGTTGCAGTAGTTTTAGGGGCGGGCCGGGGTAGTTTTATGGGCGGGGTGGAGGGGGTTGTGGTGGGGGTGGGGGGTCGGGACAGTTTTAGGTTTTAGGGGCGGGTGGGGGTCAGAGTAGTTTTAGGTTTTAGGGGCAGGGGTCAGGTAGTTTTAGGGGTGAGGGTGGGAGGTTGGGGTTGTTTAGGTTTTAGGGGCAGAGTGGGGGGTCGAAGTAGTTTTCAGGGGTGGGGGTGGGGGGTCAGGGGGGTCGCACGCTGGAACCATGCATGCCATTCCACGGATGCCTTTACCAGGAATGCCTTTACAATGAAAAATCATTGTTAAGGCATTTGTGGTAAAGGCATTAGTGGTAACAACACGGTTGTTGTTCCAACTGCGTTGTTCAGGCATGTGTGGTTCCAGCATGCGTTGTTCGAACATATATTCCCCTCCTGCCGTCCCAGGTATTGAATGTGTCATGGACCCCTAGGGGCTGCGGTCCACAGGTTGGGATCCGCTGCTCTATGGCTTTCCCTTTACTTCTACTCACCTTCCTTCAATAGGGTCTAAGCATTCTTTCTGCTTTGCTGAACTTTCGGCCTCTAGATTTCTTCACGTCACACGGCCTTCGAGTCCACAGGTGTAAGTGTTCACAATAGGTTCTGCTCAAACTCTCTCTCAGTCAAGTCAATTCTATGTCAGGACCGGAGGCTCCGTTTATGCTTATCAGTCTTTACTACTCAAAAAATCAGCAGCCAATAAAAAAACAGTAAACACTTAATGAGGCTTTAAACCCCGCCTCCCATAACCACCAATAGCAGTCCAACATAGTCTATAAACTGGAGAGGCACCATCTGACTTCCTCTTTCTTTGCTGCTCCGCAGTTAGATAAGTGCCTCCCATCTTTTTTCACTGTATTAATATATATAAAATGTGTGTTTAATTACAATACCGTGGTGTTTTGTTCTTTCTGACAATCGTGCACTTGTTCTTGCTCCCCCGTGCGCCAGGGTGCGTGTTGTACCCGTAAATTTTCTTTTCTTTATGGCAACATTGGTATTGTTACCGCCACTTCGTTGGCGGTTTCTCGTGCCTGTCACACACGCTTCTTTGTATGCGTCCGTAGTTTCTTTCTTCCAAGGTTAAGTTGATGTAGTGACTGCCGCCGCCTCGTGGCTGATTTAGCGCCTGTCAGAGGCGCTCATTAGAAGTCCTGCGACCGGTGGGTCAGGCAAACTTTTGCCTGACTTCCGGGTTGCATTTCCTGCGCACCAAAAGACGCACATGTATAGCCCAATTGGGCTATACGCACGCATGCACACCTTACGAGAGGGGAAGTGACGTCTTGTCAACTTCCTTTTCTCGTAGGACGACGGACGCCGGCCCCAGGCTGTATTAACGGGGGCACTGAGCATTTAAACAAAAAATTGCCTATGTTTTTCTAAAAAACTGTCGATCCTGCTACTGGGATCATTTTTTGTGACAAGTAATTAATGATGCAGCTGAAATTCTTCTCAGGCGCCCTTGACCAGAGTTGGCTGGGGCTGTAATAATTGAAGAATTTTGCTATTTATGCAACTGAGGTTACTTCACTGTTGTGAAGTGAAACAGTGATAAGATCATGCCTGATGAAACCTATTATGAGCAAGGCTTGGAGATGTATGGACCATATGAGGATGAAGATTACTATTTTGACCCCTGTTTTGAACAGGTTATTGACTCTTCAATACAGAAATCCTTGGATAAAGTGATTACCTCTGCCCTACAACCATTGTCTAAATGAATTGATGACTTGGCTGGTCCTTCTTCTTCTCTTCCTTCTGAATGTACCTCATCTCCTTCTGTCCCTTCTACTGGAGAACCTTGGCCTCACAGGGGCAAGTTGGCCAATATGTCCCTACCTTCTACTTCTGAGCATACTTACACTAATGCTTCAGACCCTCCTACCCTATAGCTTTGCCTATTGCGGCATCTGATTCTGATTCTTCTTCTTCCCATGGGTCCTTACAAACTAAAAAACTTACTAAGAAGCGTAAACTTTCTTCTTTATTTTCTTCTTCTCCTTTTACTTTTGAACCTTCTAATTTTATTCACCCCAGATCTTCGGATTGGGCTCCAGCCCCTGCTGTGGCAGACTATATGCAGTTGCGTATTTGGAAAGGGTATGAAAAGGAGGTCAGGTCCGGGCTGAGATCTGAGTGCCCTTGCCCGGATCTGCCCCATAAAACTGCAGTCACCCCCACGAATGATAATACTATGGCAACTTTCCTCAAGAAATATAATAAGAATCCGAAGAAAGGAATAGACAGGGCCCTCAAGGCTTGTCAAGATAAACTGCTAGATGTTTCAGGACCCCTTGAAAAATTCCTGGAGCTAGCTCTCGAGGGTCAGGAGATTGGGGCAGCTATCCATCCGGAGGTTCTGGCTGGGTGGACTCAGCAAGCCATTTGTTTTTTTGGGAAACGCGAATTGTGCTTTAGCATCAGAGCGAAGAAAGTCCGTCTTATCTGGCTTTGGCTGAAGCAGGTCCTCTAGCAGACGGACAACTTTTTGGGGACAAATTTGTGAAAGACATTGCAAAATTCATCAACACCTTCACGTCCTTAGACAAATTTCAGTCTTCTCTTAAAAGAATGTTCAACCCCCATTATGGAAGGGGCGGTCGATTTCGAAGATGCTCGGCCGGCTGAGGCTTCCAGCAAGGTCCTGCAAGAGGAAGATTTTCACGACGCAGGGGTTGTAACCAAGACCCTTCACAAGCAGGCTTCTATCCCTCCAGATATAGAGGAGCACGCAACTGCAACAATCGAGGGGCTGGCAGAGGTTACAGAGCCATTGATAACACCCCCACAGGTAATAAACCTTCCTTTTCCTTCTATCCCTTTAGGAGGCAGACTGAAATATTTCATTGAAAAATGGGCCTCCACTTCTTCAGACACATGGGTTCTAAATACAGTACAAGGGTATTCCATAGAACTTTCAGCCGTCCCTTGGCAAGAAGCCCTTCCTCTTCCTATTCTTTTTTCCCAACAGACAAACCCTTTATAGATGGCAAAATTCAAGAATTGCTAGCAAAGAAAGCTATTACTCTAACTTCCTATCACCCGAGGGGTCTTTGCAGCAACGTCTTTTTGGTGCAAAAGAAAGGGGTCGGGCAGATGTTAGTCCTCAACCTCAGAAACTTCAACCTATTTGTAGTCTACTGCCATTTCAAGATGGGGGGGCATTCATCTGTTGCAAGATCTTCTTCAAGAGGGAGACTTTATGGTTCATCTGGATCTCAAAGACGCCTACTTATCGGTTCCCATAGCTCCTTCTCACCGACGGTTTCTTCAATTTCGATGGAGAGACAGTTGGTACGAATATCTGACACTACTCTTCGGTCTGTCTTCAGCTCCTTGGGTGTTCACCAAACTAGTGAAACCAGTGGTGGAACACCTTCGAGAGAGAGGCATTCGCCTGATAATCTATTTAGGCGACATGATAATCATGGCACAGGATCAGTTGCTGTTACTTACTCACTTACATTGGGTAGGTTTGCTTCTCCAGGAACTGGGATTTGTGATCAATCACAAGAAATCTTCCATGATTCCGTCTCAGCAAATGGAATTCTTAGGATTTCAGGTGGACTCAGTAAAAGCTCAACTGTTGCTTCCTTCTCAGAAAATGAAGTTGATCAAGAGGGAGTTATTGAAACAGATGATATATTTGAGATTCCTGGCACGGATTGTGGGCCTTTTGGCTTCATTGATTCAGGCTGTCTTCCCGGGCCCTCTCCATTACAGGGCCTTGTAGAGACTAAAAACCAATTTCCTGCAACAGGGTTTCTCGTACGACCATCTGGTTCCCCTCTCACTCGATGCCTGAGCCACCATTGAAGCCTGAGAAGAACTTCAATGGTGGCTCTCTCACATGGAGGCTTGGAATGGCAGAGCCATTTCTGGCGAATCACCCGAGGTGGTGATAGAGTCAGATGCCAGCTGCTGGGGCTGGGGCTAGGGCTGGGAAGCGAAATGCAGTCCTTTTTCGACAGGAGGTCGTTGGTCCTCAGAGGAACTTCGATTCCACATCAATTGTCTGGAACTTTTAGCGGGTTCATTTGCCATCAGATCGCTCTCCCCTCTCAGGCGCAATTGTTGCATTCTCCTGAAAATGGACAATGTGTCCGCATTAAGATACATCGCCGCTTTGGGGGACCAGGTCTCGCCTCTTGGCGAATATTGCCAGGGAGTTGTGGCATCTTTGTCTAGATCGAAAAATCATGGTGATGGCGGAATTCCTCCCATGCAAAGACAACCTAGTGGCACATTGGAATGCCCGTTTTTTTAAGGATTCCAGTGAATGGAAACTTCTTCCTTCTGTGTTTCAGAAGCTCATGGTTTTGATGGGCCCGTGTCAGGTGGACCTGTTTGCATCTCGTCTCAGTTTTTCAGATTTCAAAATTTTTCAGCTGGAGACCGGATCCGTTGGCTCTTGCAACGGACGCTTTTCTTCAGGATTGGTCAACTCAGATTAATTATGCATTTTCCCAGTTTGCCATGATCCCATGGCTTGCAACGCTCTTGCATCATCAAGCAGCGTCTGCAATCCTCTTTACCCTGTTATGGAGGAGTCAACCATGGTTCCCATCCCTGCTGGAACTCTCGATTGCTCTCCCTCTGCAGCTCCCGATTTTTCCTCTGCTACTTCTGGATCCAGTTGGATCACCTCATCCTCTTCTACTATCGGGACAACTGTCTCTTATGGCCTGGAAGATATCAGGAGACATTCTCAAGTGCAAGGCCTTTCGTCTTCAGCTTCCTCATTTATACAGGCTTGGTCTCTGTCCACCCACAAAAGATACTCTTTGGCATGGAAAAAGTGGGTGGGTTGGTGGCTTGGAAGGGAAGTGGATACCGTGGGATCTGAGGTCAAGGACATTATACATTTTCTGTCTGAATGTTCTGAAACAGGACTGTGTTACAGGTCAGTAAATAACTTTAGATCGGCTATTTCAGCCGGACACTCATGGATAAATAATAAATCTGTTGGTCAACATCCATTGGTATGTAAATTGCTTAAAGGTATTAGGATGGGGAATCCACCTAAAGCACGTTATTCACAACTGTGGGATGTGAATGTTGTATTATCGTTTTTGAATAATTGGCCTGATAATCATTTGTTATCTATGAAACAATTATCGACAAAATCGACCATTTTGCTCTGTTTAATATCATGCCGCAGGGTTTCTGATGTGAAAGCTTTAAATTTAGCAGGAAGACTGTCTTCTCTTTCTGGAGTTTAGTTTCTTATTTCTAAACGTACAAAATGCATATCTACTTCTATGGATTATCCGGCTTTTCCTCATTTTTTTTTTTTTTTTTTTTTTTTTTTTTTTTAATGTGTTTTTATTATTTATTATCACACAACAAAATTACACAAGTGAAAGCTGACAATAAGAGTAACATTTGCAACAGGTTCGTTCATCACATCACCCTAGACGGCTTATGTACCATGACTGGGCTATGCTGTGCTTCGCCCACTTCCGCGCCACTGCCAGAGAGAGCGTGTTGCCACGGGCTGGAGCAGGGGGGGGAATAGTCCTGACTGGACATCATATTAAAGCATCCTGTTGCATTGGAAAGAAAAAAAAAAAAAAAAAAAAACAGAAAAAAGAAGAGAAAGAAAGAGAAAGAGGGGAAATACTGTGGGGGGGGGGGATAAAGGCCGGGGGGGGCCCTCAAGACGGAGGAAGCGGGGGCAGAGGAGGAAAGGAAGACACGCGCGCGAGCATTGGGTCATGCGTCCCTTTGTGTGCTGGTGTTATTGCTAGTTGGTTACCGCCTATTAGGTTATACAATTTCATGTTGTCTACCCCAGCTCCTGTCCGCCTTCCTCTATTTGACATTCTGATTCGAGCCTGATGAAGGGTGGTTGCGCGCTATCACTGGGGGATTACAGCTATTTAGGACTATAAAATGCAGATTTTAATGTTCGTTGGGGGGATCATTCAGGGCGGGCGTTCGTCATCTTTTCTTTCTATTATTGCTACGAAAGAGTTCCAGGTGTCAAGACCTTTGACCAGAACACCCTTTGTTGATAGGAGCTGCAGCGTGTCGGCTTCGGCCCTGGCCCAACGCCGCAGCTCCGATCGCCATTGTTCAATGCTCGGCGCGTCTGGTGCCTTCCAGTGCATGGCTATGAGGCGTCTGTACAACACCAGTGCCAGCGCTATGCATCTTAGGGTTTGTTTCCGTCTTTTAAGGCTTGGACCTACACCCAGCAAACACAGCTCCGGGGTGGGGGACATTTCAACAGCTGTCCAATCAACAAGCAGTACTATTATGTCTTCCCATACTTTCCGGATTGGAGGGCATTCCCAGGTCATGTGGTAAAAGGTGGCTTCGGGGGTGGCGCATCTAGGGCATGTTTGCTTTGAGTGGGGGAAAATACGGGTTATTCGGTGAGGTGATAAATATGTTTGATGTAAATAATTAAACTGGGTATAGCGAAAACGCGGGTTGCGTGATACTTCTTTTGTCATTGTCAACGCCTGATTCCAAGCGGGTTGTGGTAGAGGCTCTGCTAGCACTGCATCCCACTTGTTCTTTGATTGTACTTGTTTATCTTCAGCGCAAGAAGTTAAGATTATGTATGCTCTTGACACATTTATTGAATCTTCTATGCTACCTAGCAACTCATGCAATCTAGGGGAGATATTTGGTTCTGAGTTTTCATTGCCCCAGCAAAACCTTAGTGTCTGGCGTACAGCTCCATATGCTATAAAGCTTCCGCGCCCCAGTTCATATTTATCAATTAGTGTATTGAAAGTTAGGAGGCGTCCTTCACTATAGATGTCGCTGATGGTGCGTATTCCCTTTTCTGACCAACTGTTCAGGCCGACTCTAGCTGCTATGTTGGCTATTTTCGAGATGGCCAAAAATGGAAGCCTGGGGGAATATTGTGGTGTTTTATTGTTCATGATCACATGGTGGCCCCATATCCAGTGCGCAATTTTCAGTAGTATGTTGCGTGGGTGTTTGGGGGATTCGCGATTCATCAAGTATTGTATTAAGCCCCTGTTCCCCAAAGACGAGTGGATCATCTGTGATTCAGCTCCGTCTGGACGGCTTAGCCAGGATGAGATCCATTGTAACTGGGAAGCTGCGTAGTACATTTCGAATCTAGGCGCTCCCATTCCACCCATTGTTAGTGGGTGGTGTAATTTTGTTAGTGCCACTCGTCGTCTGCCGTTGCCCCATATGAGATTTATTAATAGGCTATTCAGAGGTTTAAAGAAAGAGGCTGAGAGAGTCAGTGGGAGGGCCATGAAGAAGTACAACAATCGGGGCAGGATCACCATCTTCGCTATGGCTACTCTGCCCAATGGTGATAGAGGGAGTGAGCACCAGAAGGGCAGGGAGCCTCTAATGGATCGAATCGCCTGCCCCAAGTTGCCGTCCCTGAGATCTCGTGCGTCGTGATATATGTTTACACCCAAGTATTTGAAAGTGGTGTAACACCATTTCAGTTCGCCAGGGTTGGAGGATAATCTGTGTGCTTCAGGGACAGGACACATAGGGAATATGCACGACTTAGACCAATTTACCTTGAGTCCGGCCAACGTGCCAAACCTGTGCAGTAACTTCAGCACTTCAGGTAGGGATTTTTGGTGATCTCGTAAGAAAATAAGTGCATCGTCTGCATATAGCGACACTATACGGTGTGTGTGGTCGTCTCGGATGCCCCATGCAGGGGCTACCGCTCGTAGGTGAGCTGCTAAGGGTTCGATTGCGAGGGCGAATAAAAGCGGGGATAATGGGCAGCCCTGCCTGGTTCCTCTCTCTATTTTAAACGGTTGCGAAATCGTGTCGCCCGTTTTGACTCTTGCAGAAGGGTTAGTGTAGAGTACCTCTATCCATCTGATGAATGTTCGACCGAAGCCCATACGGCGCAACGCCTCCATCAAAAAGGGCCAACCCAGCGTGTCGAATGCTTTTTCTATGTCCAGTGATACTGCCACTTGAGCATAGTCATCCGTTCGTGAGTTCGCCATAAGGCGCAATAAGTTTCGGATATTGCTAAATGTGCTCCGGCCAGGTATAAATCCAGCCTGGTCGTGATGTATCAGGTCCGGCATACATGGGAGCAAGCGGTTGGCTAGCAGTTTACCGAGTAGCTTACAGTCTGTATTCAGTAGTGATAGTGGTCTATATGAACGTACATCCAATGGGTCTCTCCCCGGCTTAGGTAGCACTGCTATCAGCGCTTCACGGCATGTGTCTGGTAGTTGTCCACGCTCTAGCGCCTCCGTCAGCATCTCTAGATATGGGGTTAGTGTTTGAGTCGGGAACATGCTATAGTATTCAATAGGCAGTCCATCGTTGCCTGGTGCTTTGCCATGCGGCAATTGTTTTAGGGCCTGCTGTATCTCATTGATATCAATTGGTCTTTCCAGGTCTGCAACCTGAGCGGTCGTTAGTTGTTTCAGCTCGATATCAGTAAAAAACTCGCTCAGTGATGTTTCGGGTGGGGGGACGGGAGCTTTGTATAGTGTGCTGTAATACTCCTTAAAGGCTAGGTTGATATCGGCCTGTGCATTTACTATTAGTCCTGTTTCTAATCGGATGGCTCCTATGGGGGATTTCCGGCCACCATTGTGTATGAGCCATGACAGTAATTTACCCGATCTGTCACCCTCTGCGTGGTTACGAGCTATGTAGTGTCGATGATCAAACAGACCTAGTCGTCTATCAGCTTCGTACCATTGTGCGCGCTTTCCAGCTAGTTCTGTGTGTGTAATCTCGCCCCTGGCGAAGTCTTTCTCAGAAGAATGTACTTCCTTTTCTAAGTTACTAAGCTCACGTGCTAGTGTTTGACGCGCGCCGACTGTTGCTGAAATGCATGTTCCTCGTGTGACTGCCTTATGTGCGTCCCATTCTGTTGATCTAGAGCCCGTTGTCCCCTTGTTTTGGATGAAGTAAGAGGATATGTGTATGGCTAATTCATCTCGGAAAGGGGGGTCTTGTAGCAATCGGGTCTGGAGGCGCCAAGTTGGGATGCATGCGCGCGGGCTGCCCCATCTGAAATGAGCGATGAGAGGGGAGTGATCTGAGATTACCCTAGCGGTGTAATCAGCGCTAGTGATCTTGTGGGTGATGTCTTGGGAGATGAGGATAAGGTCTATGCGAGTGTGGAGGAGGTGTACTGGGGAGTAGTATGAGTATTCGCGATCATGGGGGTGTATATGCCTCCAGGTATCTATGAGACGGTGGTCTACCATCCATTGACGCAGCATCTGCGAATTTTTGATTGCTTGGGAGGCTGCTATGGGGGGGTGTGATCTATCCGTGTCTATATGTGGAACGCAGTTCATATCCCCGCCCCAGATACATGTAGAGGGTAGGTCGTTTGAGAAGTGTGAGATTGTTTTGTGTAGGAATTCACTTTGTCCGACGTTCGGGACGTACAGTCCGTTCAGTGTTACTGGTTCCCCATCTAAGTGGCCTGTTAAATGTATGTATCTGCCCTCTATGTCAGAAACGCCGCGCCGCACAGTGTACGGGACCCCCGGGGCTATCCATATCAAAACCCCTCTTGCGTATGATGAGTTTCCCGATCCGTGGACCTGCCCGCCCCACTTTCTTTCCAACCAGGGAATATCTACAGGGGTAATGTGCGTTTCTTGGAGAATGGCTATATGAATATTGTGACGCTTTAGGTGCGCGTGTATCCTATTGCGCTTTCTTATGCCCGCCATACCCTTAACATTCCACGTCATTATATTATATGTTGGTTCCTTTTTTGTCATGTTAAGTTAGGTTGTTGCACACCTATTTTTTTGTACAGTTGGGTCAATCCCGTGACGCGTCCAGAGACTGCTGTTAGTCTAGTGCGCGCTGCCCACCCACGTCTCCCCTCCGCCACCAGCGCCCGCCCACCAGCCCCCCCAGTCCCACAAAACAACATTATCAAAAGAGAATAATAAAAATGAGAGCAAAAAAAAATAATAGGCAAAAGGATATTTCGGGTAAAGCCCGGAGATAAACATAATGGCACAACTGGTGCCTAAACTGCAAACTGCGAAGTTAAGTTCCATTCGGGAGTGACTTGGTTGTCGGAGAGCGTGGTTTTGGTATAGCCGGGCGGGAACCGACCCGTCTCCAGGATAATTTTGTCCCTGCTCGGTCCAAATTGTAAGTACAACCGCTTTGGTTACCCTGTTAGTCTCAGTCAAGGAAGCTAGCGGCCAGAACCCATCCCAAAGAAACCACCAAACACCGCTCTAGGCCGCATAAGGGCGGAAGGTCGCGTGTCCCAACGCCGGACTCGTGTCTGTGGCGCAGTTCATATTCCCTCACGAGGCCTAGAGATCATCCGCAACGCGCGGTGTAAGGTCAGGGCCGGCCAGTAGGAAGGAGGAGGATGCACTTGATTCCCCTCCTGGGGATCCGCTGTCTGTAGCATCTGTGTCACTTCGGGTTTTGGATTGTGGTCGAGTGAAGGAGCTAGTTTCCCTTAATATTTGAGCTTGCTCTGATTCCATTTGCGATTTCGTTGGGCGCAATGTGGTCTTGCTTTGTTTTTTTTTCCTCCTGGAGCTGGGTGTTATCCAGTCCTCAGTTGTTGTCTTTTCCGTTGGCGGGCTGATCAAACCTTTAGCGTGAATCCAAGTCCATGCATCCTCTGGGGTAGGGAATATGAGCGTTTTCTCATCTATGGTGATACGCAGGCGGGCTGGGAACATGAGAGAATAAGTTATATTATTTTGTCGCAAGATTTGTTTGATCTTTACAAAGGTTGCTCTTCTACGTTGTACTTCCAGCGCATAGTCCGGGTATGCAGATATGTTATTATTTTCCAAGCTGATTTGACTGGAAGATCTAAAGTGTTGAAGAACAGAATCTCTGTCTCTGTGGTTAAGAAATCTAGCTATCATGGGTCGGGGTGGCGCTCCAGGCCGAGGGGGTCTGCCCGGTATTCTGTGGGCTCTCTCTATCATTGGTGATTTCGTGGCATCCTGTGTTTTCATTATTTCTTTCAGCCAGTTTTCTAAGAAATCCTCGGCTTTGGGTAGTTCCAATCGTTCTGGGATGCCAATGAATCTGATATTGTTACGTCTTGAGCGCCCCTCTGCTTCTTCAGCTCGGCGTTGTAGCTGTGCCAACTCAGTTTCCATCTGTTTGAATTTGCTTTTCATGTCTTTCATTTCCGGGTGAACCGTTTCTAGCGACAGTTCAGCATTATGCACTCTGTCAGACAGTTTGCGGTGGTCAGCTCGGAGTAGGGAGACCTCCAGCACTGCAGCATCAATTTTCCCTTCTAGCGAAGTTTTGGTTTCCATAATTGCCTGCATAATTTTATCAAATTGCTGGGAGTGTGCGCGTAGCGTCTCGCTCAGTTGAAGTTGCGTTGCCTTTTGCATGTCCAGTTGGCCCATGGAGGGGGGGGTTTCTCCCTCCGCAGAAGTCCCTGTTTTGGATTGCTTAGGCTTGACCATTGTGACCACTATGCGACCGGGGAGAATTAGGCCGTATGAAATCAGCTATGTGTACTGGTGGGGCGAAGCAGAGCCACGCACGTCAAAGTGGGTGATTTTAGCGTTATCAGTGGTCCAGGCGTGGTTGCTTATTATCAGGGATATTAGGAGTTAGTATGTTAATTTGTTGACTGAGGCCCTCCTCGCTGCAAGGCAGAGAGCTGGATGCCACTGGCCTGGTACAGGTGCGTTGGGTTTTTCACTTACTTGCTTGTGGCTTGAAACTTTGGTGACCCAACGTGGTTGTTTTATGTGCGTTTAATTTATTCTGTGCCAGCGCTCACAATCTACTTGCTTCAATTTCTTTATCTTCTTCCTGTTTTTGTTTTTTTCATTCTTTTTTTTTTTTTTTCTCTTTTTTATTTCTTTTTTCCTTTATTCTGATTTTATTGGCTCCTCCTCTCTTTTTTATTTATGTATTTTTATTTTATTTTTTGTAAATTTTTTCCTTCTTCCTTTCTTTCCCGCTCCTCCGCCTCTGCTTCCTACTTTTTATCTTCTGTGCTGGGTGCTGGTGCTTGAGGGTCGTTGTCGCTGGCCCAGTGCTCTGCACGGGAGGAGAGGCCGAAGGTCCCCCCAGCCGGTCCGGTACACTCCACCAAAGGCACGCCGGGGCCCCCACTCCACCCGGGCACGCGTCCGCCGGCCGCCTCCACAGATCAAGGGCGGAGTGCCAGGGCGAGCCAGACGCCCGTTCCCGGCGCCGACACGTCCAAGGCCCGACCCCGCAAGGAAACACCGCCCAGTGCTCTCGCCGCGGCGTCACCGCACGACGCTGCTACCAGTTCTTGGTAGGGGGGCCACGTGGAGCTGCAGGGATGCTAAGCCATATCAGGGGGGGCTCGCTCACTGCCGCGCGCCCCCCGTGTTTCTTGTTGCTCCGATGGAGCGCGGCCGAACCGGAAGCCGCGGCGTCCCCCAGGCCGCGCCCCAGCCAGCAGGCCCGCTCCCAGGGCCCACCGCAGCCCAGGCCCAACAGCCCTCGACCCCCCCGGCGATCCCACGGGGAAGCCGAACGGGGCGACCCGACCGCCGTGCTCACGTCTCGCCGGCCGCGGGAGGGCCGCCTCGCCTCCCGATCCACAGCACCAGGCGCGTCTTGCTTCCTCGAATCCAGCAGTTGATCACGGGGCCATCCGCAGCTACTTTTGTGTCCTTGAGGGCTGCCCCCGGCACTGGGGGGGTAGCCTCAGCATTTTATGGCCGACCGGGAACCAGGGACCAGGATATTCGGCAAGAAGGAGGGCCGCGAGCGGAGCTCTTTTCTCAAGCGTCCGCTCCGGCCGCCATCTTGGCCACGCCCCCCCTCCGGCTTTTCCTCATAATGTGAATCTTTGTGTGGTCAAGTGTCAAGGGTAGGTCGCTCCCCCTGCCGCTGCAGCTCCACCAGCCCAGGCTCCTGAAACCTCCAAGCAAGTCCTGTGAAAATACAGTAAGTACCCCCCCCCCGCCCAGCCCCTCGCCCTGCCCCGCGCTACTCACCTCCTCTCCTGCTTCTTTCTTTATCTTTGATCTTCTTCTGTGCTCTTCATCTGTATTCTTCATCTGTGTTCTTCTTTTCTTCCCTGCACCCCGTCCTGCATGTTCTTTCTTCTGTCTTCATCTGTGTTCTTCTTCTGTATACTTCATCTGTGTTTCTTCCTTCTCTTCTGCACCGCGACCTGCATGTGCTTTCTTCTTCTTTGTCCTTCTTCTGTGTTCTTCATCTGTACTCTTCTTCTTTGTACTTCATCTGTGTTCTTCTTCTGTGTACTTTGTATCCTCTGCTTCTCAGGGCTCTCCTCTTCTGCTGGACTCCTCTTCCTTGACTCTTCTCTCCTCCTCTTCTTTACCCTTCCTCTTGGATCTTCTCTCCTCTGTTCTTCTGCTCTGGACTCCTCGCTCCTCTTCTTCTTTACCTTCTCCCTGGCTCTTCTCTCTTCTCTCTTCTGCTCCTCTTCTTCTTTACCTTCTTCTGGGCTCTTCTCTCTTCTGTTCTTCTGCTCGTCTTCTTCTTTACCTTCTTCTGGGCTCTTCTATCTTTTGTTCTTCTGCTCCTCTTCTTCTTTACCTTCTCCCTGGCTCTTCTCTCTTCTCTCTTCTGCTCCTCTTCTTCTTTACCTTCTTCTGGGCTCTTCTCTCTTCTGTTCTTCTGCTCCTCTTCTTCTTTACCCTCTTCTGGGCTCTTCTCTCTTCTCTCGTCTGCTCTTCTGCTCCTGACTCTTCTCTCTGACCTTCCTCACTCCCCTCCACCTCTGTAACCCCCCTCCCCTATCTTCCTATCTTTTCTTCCTTTACCTTCTTCTGGGCTCTTCTCTCTTCTGTTCTTCTGCTCCTCTTCTTCTTTACCTTCTTCTGGGCTCTTCTCTCTTCTGTTCTTCTGCTCCTCTTCTTCTTTACCTTCTCCCTGGCTCTTCTCTCTTCTGCTCCTCTTCTTCTTTACCTTCTTCTGGGCTCTTCTCTCTTCTGTTCTTCTGCTCCTCTTCTTCTTTACCCTCTTCTGGGCTCTTCTCTCTTCTCTCGTCTGCTCTTCTGCTCCTGACTCTTCTCTCTGACCTTCCTCACTCCCCTCCACCTCTGTAACCCCCCCTCCCCTATCTTCCTATCTTTTCTTCCTAACTCCCCGCCACCTTTAACCCCCCCTCCCCTATCTTTTCTCCCCTCTACCTGACCCCCCCACCCTCCGCTTTCCCGCCGCCACCTCCTGCTCGCCCCCGCCCCCCCCTGCTCCCATTCGTCGCCCCACTCCCGCCCCCCGCTGACCCCTCCTCCTCCCTTCCTCCCTCTTATGGCGGCCGCTGTGCGGCCGCGCCGCTGGCGCGCCAAAGGCAAGCCCATCTGCGCCCATCCGCGCCTGGACCGCGCCCAGCGCCACGACCCCTGGCCACCAGCACTCCCAAACCCCGCAGCACCGCTACGACCCTGCCACCCTCCACGCCCTCAACCCGGGACGCTCCAGTACCTGCTTCCAAGCCAACCCGAAACGTACCCACGGACCCTTCGTATGTCACACCTGCAAACTCACCTTCCACCGCGAAAACACCACACCCGCCAGCCCACGCGCTAACAACCACCTCAAATGCATCCTGATCAACGCACGCTCGGTCCACAAGCACGGCGTTGAACTTTGGGACCTCCTGGACTCCACCGCACCGGACGTCGCCTTCATCACTGAGACCTGGATGAACGCCTCCTCGGCCCCCGACATCGCCATAGCCATCCCCGAAGGCTACAAGATTTCCAGGAAAGACCACACCAACCAAGTAGGAGGAGGAATCGCCATCGTCTTCAAGGACTCCATCAACGTCACCACCTCCACCGAAGACACCCCCCTTGCCGCCGAACACCTGCACTTCCAGATCCACACAGACCCCAGGACCACCCTCAGAGGAACGCTCATCTACCTACCCACTGGACCCCGCGCCCTCTTCAGCGACTCTATCTCCGACTTCATCTCCCCGCACGCCCTTGCCTCGCCGGACTACATCCTCCTCGGGGACCTCAACTTCCACCTGGAACAGAACAACGACCCAAACACCACCGCCCTGCTCGACAACCTCACCAACCTCGGCCTCAAGCAACTGGTGAACACTCCCACCCACATCGCCAGACACCCTCGACCCCATCTTCTCCGCAGGCAACCACGTATCCTTCAGCCACTCCTCCGCTATACACTGGATGTCCACTTCACCTTCCGCCGCGAGACTCGCCACCTCTGCACACAACCCATCCCACGTCGACAGTGGAACAAAATCCCCGAGGAACAGCTTCTCTCCACTCTCAACGACAACCAACCCACCTTCCCCTCCGACCCCAACGACGCAGCCCTCAGCCTCACGAATTGGATCACCAACTGCGCAGACAACCTCGCTCCCCTCAGACGCCTCCCAAGACAGACCAACACCAAAAAACCTCTCTGGTTCACCGATACCCTTAAGGAATCAAAGAAAACATGCTGCACCCTCGAGAAAGCCTGGCGCAAGGACCACACCGCAGAGAACATGACTGCCCTCAAGAACGCTACCCGCGAACACCACCAACTGATCCGCGCCGCCAAAAGAAATTTCTTCACAGACAGACTGGACAAAAACAGCCACAACAGCAGAGAACTCTTCAACGTCGTAAAAGAGCTCTCCAACCCTAACGCCAACGCCAACGCCATCATGCCCTCACAAGACATCTGCAACTCCCTCGACACCTTCTTCCATCGTAAGATCACCGACCTACACAACAGCTTCGGACACCAGACCCAGCCAACCACCACAGAACCTACAACCCCAGCCATCACCCTCAACGCCTGGACTCACATCAACACGGAAAAGACCAAAGCCACCATGAACTCCATCCACTCCGGTGCCCCCTCGGAACCCCTGCCCACACTTCATCTTCAACAAAGCCGACGACATCATCGCACCGCACCTCCAGACCATCATCAACAGCTCGTTTTCGTCTGCTACCTTACCAGAGAGCTGGAAACACGCTGAAGTCAACGCCCTACTGAAAAAACCTACGGCGGACCCAAGCGACCTGAAGAACTTCCGCCCCATCTCGCTCCTCCCCTTCCCTGCCAAAGTCATTGAGAAGACCGTCAACAAGCAACTTACCAACTTCCTTGAAGACAACAGCCTACTCGACCCCTCTCAGTCCGGATTCCGAGCCAATCACAGCACAGAAACCGCCCTCATCTCAGTCACAGACGACATCAGAACCCTGATGGACAACGGAGAAACAGTCGCCCTCATCCTCCTCGACCTCTCGGCTGCCTTCGACACCGTCTGTCACCGCACCCTAATAACCCGCATCCGCTCCACCGGGATCCAAGGACAGGCCCTCGACTGGATCACCTCCTTCCTCTCCAACCGCTCCCAAAGAGTCTACCTCCCACCTTTCCGCTCAGACCCCACCGAGATCATCTGCGGCGTCCCACAAAGCTCCTCGCTCAGCCCGACTCTCTTCAATGTCTACATGAGCCCCCTCGCCGACATCGTACGCAAACACAGCATCATCATCACCTCCTACGCCGACGACACTCAACTGATACTTTCCTTCACCAAGGACCCCACCAGCGCCAAGACCAACCTGCAAGATGGAATGAAAGACGTCGCAGATTGGATGAAACTCAGCCGTCTGAAACTGAACTCAGACAAAACGGAAGTCCTCATCCTCGGAAACACCCCGACCGCCTGGGACGTCTCCTGGTGGCCCACGGCCCTTGGCACCGCACCGACCCCCTCAGACCACGCACGCAACCTCGGTTTCATCCTGGACCAACTTCTCACCATGATCAAACAAGTCAACACTATATCATCCTCCTGCTTCCTCACCCTTCGCATGCTCCGAAAGATCTTCCGTTGGATCCCCGCCGACACCAGAAAGACCGTGACCCACGCCCTCGTCACGAGCCGCCTGGACTACGGCAACACCCTATACGCAGGAACCACTGCTAAACTCCAGAAACGTCTGCAACGAATTCAAAATGCCTCCGCCCACCTCATCCTCAACATACCCGCAACAGCCACATCTCCGCCCACCTGAGACACCTGCACTGGCTTCCCGTCAACAAAAGGATCACCTTCAGACTCCTCACCCACGCAAACAAAGCCCTCCACAACAAGGGACCCGAATACCTCAACCGCCGCCTCAGCTTCTACACACCCACCCGTCCTCTTCGCTCCGCCAACCTCGCTCTCGCCGCCGTCCCTCGCATCCGCCGCACCACGGCGGGTGGGAGGTCCTTCTCCTACCTGGCGGCCAAGACATGGAACTCCCTCCCCACCATCCTCAGGACCACTCCGCTTTCCGGAGACTACTCAAGACCTGGCTCTTCGAGCAACAGTAACCCCCTCCCCCTAGCGCCTTGAGACCCGCATGGGTGAGTAGCGCGCTTTATAAATGTTTATGATTTGATTTGAAGTGTTTAAAAGTTTATGAAGAATGCACTGCAAGTTGCAGAGAGGATCCGCTGGGTCCTCTTCTTATATCCATTCATAAACCTTTCAGACCAGTGTCAGCGGCTACTTTGGCCCGCTGGGTTCGTTGGGTGATGTCAGAAGCAGGCATTTATATGTCTTTGTATGGGGCCCATTCCACCAGAGGTGCCATGGTGTCAACAGCTTTTCTTTTGGGTTCTAGGTTAGAAGACATTCTTAGAGTTGCTGACTGGTTCAGTGATTCCATGTTTAAAATCTTTTATTATAAACCAGACCAGTAGTGCATGTTTCTAATTTGGTGGTGGATGAGCTTTGAGCCAGCATAATCGGAGCCTCCGGTCCTAACATAGAATACAACATTTTCTAGCTTTGCGTTAAGAATTTTAGATTCTATTAAGGACACATAGGCGAGGAGTATCCCACACAGTAATTAAAATGAAATAAAATGTTATTTACACAATTTGCTTTGTGATGTAAATATTTTCCCTACCCTTGAAATTACGGGTTGTCATATACTTGAGTTTCATAATTGTTTTTTCTTTCAGAATCTGATTCCAAACCAGGGTGAAGTTTTGGTGGATCATCCGTTTTTCGTTTCGGCAAGCATGAATCTTTGATTGATGTTCTTTTCGGAGACTGTTTCTGGACTTCGGCACTGAATGGTATAGCTCATATATAAAGAAAGAGGAAGTCAGATGGTGCCTCTCCAGTTTATAGACTATGATGGTCTGCTATTGGTGGTTATGGGAGGCGGGGTTCAAAGCCTCATTAAGTGTTTACTGTTTTTTTATTGGCTGCTGTTTTTTGAGTAGTAAAGATTGAGAAGCATAATCTTCGCCTCTGTGTCCTTAATAGAATCTAAAATTCTTAACGCAAAGCTAGAAAATGTTGTAGTGTCTTCATTAATTCTAGTTTTCAACTATATTATGTATGAGGTTTATACATGAACGTCAATTCACCAAAATGCCAGGGGTAGCGGAAGTGACATCAGACGCCCTTTGACCTTCAATTTCATTCACACACATGCTTACACACACACACACATTTACACTTACACACATACTTTCTCTCAAATAAACACACTCACCTACAAGCATGCACACAACATACATTTAAAAGCACTTTTTTGACTTACCTCAGCTGCCAGGGAAGGCTATATTCCAGCTAATTGTTATCACTTTTTATTACGCTTATTACATTATTCACTGTTGTAATAAAAAAGTTGAGAGAAAACAGAGTGGGGCTCCAACTGACGTCCATAGGGAGGAGCTGCCACTGTGATCCTGGCACTGATTCTGCCACCTTTGAGGTCAGGGGTCGCAAAGACAGTGCCAGGGGTCGCAAACGGCAAGCCAGGGGTCACAACTGCGACCCCTGGGGACCCCTACATGACGTCCATGGGTTTATACACAGTGGTAAAGTTTAAATTGTCACAGCACTAGGAGTAAATTGCAAAACTGCATCTGGGCAATATCTCTAAATTGCGGGCAGCAGGGAAAATATGTATAAAGAGAAGCGCCTTAAAGTGTAGATAGTGCCACCAATGACTGTGTGCTGGTGCAGTGGGCCAGTATCTCTCAATCAATCAATCAATCAATCAGGAATTTGTAAAGCGCACTACTCACCTGTGAGAGTCTCAAGGCGCTAAGGAGGGGAGGGGGAAGAAGAGGAGGGGTGGGAGGTGCTGCTACTGCTCAAACAGCCAGGTCTTGAGAAGTTTCCTGAAGGTAAGGAGGTCTTTGGTCTGGCCCAGGTGGGTGGGAAGAATGTTCCACATTTTGGCGGCAGAGCGGAGATGCCGGGTCGGGGTGTAGAAGGAGAGTCGTCTGTTGAGGTATTCTCGTCCGGTGTTGTGCAGTGCTTTGTGAGCGTGGGTGAGAAGTTTCAAGGTGATTCTCTTGTTGACTGGGAGCCAGTGCAGGTTTTTCAGGTGGTCTGTGATGTGGCAGTGGCGGGGGATGTCCAGGATGAGGCGTTCTGTATGCGTTGCAGCCTCTTCTGGAGTCTGGCTGTGGTGCCTGCGTAGAGGTCATTGCCATAGTGCAGCTTGTTGCTTACGAGGGCTTGGGTGACTGGGGGAAATAGGTATACGATAAGGAGTAACCAGGGGAATCAGATTAACCAACCCTCCTGGTAATCTCTCAATTATTACTGTAGTAAATGCAATTGGTTGGTAATGTGTCCTGACACAGACATGAAGCTCACGCATAGTTAAGTGCTTTATCTGCTAAATTTATCACTTTGACTCCTGGTGATCCCCTTGGATGACACTGCAGAGGTGAAGTTCTTCTACAGAATAGGTGGCGACCTCCAGGAAACTGGTATGGCAGGGCACTCTCCGTTCCTTGCAGGGGGCTCCCTAAGCTTTTGTTATGCCACTGAGCACCACCAAACCCATTACACCCTCCGAGCTGTGATTGCTGTCGAAAACAGTATTAAATACAAGATTATATCCTCAGTCTTGTAGGCCAAATCATCACAGATGTTCAACAAATATCTGGCCTGGTGTGGGAGACAGGGCTATAAAATGTTTATTAGGAGACCAGTGGAAAGTTTCAGCTGTAAACTTGCCAGCGTCTTCTTAAGGGTTTTGAGGGCCCAGACAATACATACATTGACGCCCTTCTGATAGAGCAAGCCTGCACAATGCAAACAATATAATAATTAAACTTGCACACAAAACAACTGACACACATCTTGCCCTGTGCCTATCAATCCCTAAAAAGACACTGGGTAGAGCGAGGCAAAGGCGGGAAGAGAGAAGTTGTGACAGAGAAATACACAAATGTGAGGCAGAGTGATGGAAAATGAGAATGAATACTTTACAAGGGGGCTCCCTAGAAGATCGGGGGCCCTGGGAATTGCTCACCTTGCCCATGTTGGGTAATAACTTTATACGAATTAATTAAAGCCATTACATAAAAAGACAGTGATCAATACAAAATCACACATCTGGGCCCAGTACATCCTTAAAAGCTCGCAAGCATACGAATAGAAACGACTGTCATGTTGTTATGACAGGTTATAATTACAGCATTTAAGCTGCAGATGATAAGGTCCCTATGCAGAAAGAACTGTAGCAGGACCTACCTATTTTTTTGAAAAGCTTCCGCACTTACAAAAGCGCGCGCTGCATACATAGATTTGCAAGTGATAGGAAATAATGCAAATTATATAAAGCTCTGTCAATTCAGATAAATACATCATAGAGGACGATGCTAACCTAGGACTATGGCAAGTGTCAAGTGATGCACTAATTGAGGTTCTCCTCCAGTTTTTGCCTAACACCGAGGTGCCTGAAATTTTAAAACAGGATCTAAGGACTATGTGGCAAGACAGGAATACTCAGTTTGCGAGCGAGACTGCACTAAAAGTTTTTTTTTTTAAATAATGAAAGACTTATATGAATAGTCGTGCTAGTAAATAAGAGACGCTTTTCATTCTAACAAAGGAGGACTCCCTGTGTGTAATTTGTGAACGTGCTTGTACAGCTGGAAGTGCTGCAATAGATCACTAGTGGTGTCTTAAAACCAGTGCTTAATTGTAGTAGTGGTATCCGGTGCGAGGTACCGGCACTTATTTTTCTGCCTCCCGCATTTACTGCGAGCAAAAGACACCCATGGGAAAGACGGAGGAAGAGAAAAACGAAAAAGTGTCACAAAGGGAGAAAGCAGAAAGCTTTAAGAGTGAGGTGAAGGGGCAGGGAGTGGCTGTAAATGGATTGAAGAGGCCCGAGATGGCTTCAGGATTACGCTGCCTCGTTATTCCGTGCTCGCACTTTTAAACTGCAGCAACCACGTGTTTCAGAGAGAAGCTTTGGGCACCGGCACGTTTTTATTTACAAATTAAGCAGTGCTTAAAACCCGTATGGGACTCCGCAGCTCAGCCGAGACCGTGAACGGCAGGCAGAGGCCACCTAGAACGGCCAGACTGAGGAGATGAAGAGAGGTCGCGTGGAAGCAGGCATGTAACCCACCTGTAGGACCTTTTCTGTCGCGACGGACCATAAACTGCAGCTGAGAGCGGATTGCGTCACAGCGAAGAAAGGAGCCGGATTTTCCATTAGACTGAAAAGAATTAGTGACAGGAAGCAGCGCCCATCCCTCGAGCTTCAAAACTGGGCCAGGTTGAAATCGATATGTGGGGAAAGACGTCACTTGGTAATTCAGCCTAGGCTTTGTAACTATTATGTTCTAACCTAGGCTGAAATGGGATGTAATCAGCCCTCTTATTAAAGTTTGATATTTTTATCCCAAACTTTGAAAATACAGAGTCTGAGACGCGCGGCGAAGGAAGCAACGATGACGCATGATTCTGCGGCGCCCACAGACCCACGGACGCTTTTATTAAATGTAAAATGATAGTCTGCCATAATACTCGGATCTAAAACCCTAGGCTCGCGCATGGTCCACCCGCCCTGCTTCTGAGTGGCCCGTCACCCTCTCCGTACCGAGCTGCTGCCAGGCGCCAAAAGTAATGTTTAGTGCCCAGTGGCGTCTCTATAAATGATTTTAGGAAGAGCGCACAAGGGGCCACAGATCAAAGCAAGAGGGCGAACTACAGCGGACAGCCATGAAGATTACGCGCATGTATGTAATGCACGAGCGCTCGCGCACGCACACACACACACACACACACACACACACACACACAGACTCTCTTAAACATTTTAAACAGATTATGAATTAAACATTACTAAGGTCGGTGGAAGTTGCTTCAGTCACTTCAGTTCTCCTCTACCCACCACACCAGACATTTCGGGGCATATTTATACTCTGTTTGCGCCGGAATTGCGTCGTTTTTTTTTACGCAATTCCGACGCAAAACGAACTCCATATTTCTACTTTGGCGTTAGACGCGTCTAGCGCCAAAGTCCATGGAGTTTGCGTCATTTTTTAGCATGGACACCTACTTTGCGTTAATGATATGCAAGGTAGGCGTTCCCGTCTAAAAAATTGACTCCGAGGCATGTGCGCCGTATTTACACTCCCGGGCAAAATTCACGCCCGGGAGTGGGCGGGTCAAAAAAAATGACGTACGGCCGCTTTTGCGCCGTTTTTTTGCACCTGGTCAGGGCAGGCGTTAAGGGACCTGTGGGCTCGGAAGGAGCCCAGAGGTGCCCTCCCAAGCCCCGAGGGACACACCCTTACCCACCCCAGGAGGACACCCAAGGCTGGAGGGACCCATCCCAGGGACATTAAGGTAAGTTCAGGTAAGTTTTTATTTTTTTATTTTTTTGTGGCATAGGGGGGCCTGATTTGTGCCCCCCTACATGCCACTATGCCCAATGACCATGCCCAGGGGACAGAAGTCCCCTGGGCAAGGCCATTGGGCAAGGGGGCATGACTCCTGTCTTTGCTAAGACAGGAGTCATTTCAATGGGGGTTGGGAGTCGAAAAAAATGGCGCAAATCGGGTTGAGGCGAAAAATTTGCCTCAGCCTGACTTGCCCCATTTTTTGGCGCCCAAGCTCCATATCCCCCTACGCCGGCGCTGCCTGGTGTACGTCGTTTTTTTTCACGCACACCAGGCAGCGCCGGCGGCTAACGCCGGCTAACGTCATTGAATAAATACGGCGCCCGCATGGCGCTTCAGAATGGCGTTAGCCGGCGCTAATTTTTTTGACGCAAAACTGCGTTAGCGCAGTTTTGCGTCAAAAAGTATAAATATGGCCCTTCATTTACTAATATTGATGCAAGGCAGTAGTTACAGCCACCACAGCTGCTGTGCTGCGTTGTGTCAAACGGGGAGAGAACAACTGTGCCATGTCTGCTAATATGTGGAGCCTCTTCTCTCTCCCTCAGCGATGGCCCACTTTGGGCAGACATATCCCAATGTCACACCTTTGCACTATAGTGCACCGTGTGTGTGCATTCCTTAACGCAAATATTTTGTTGTGGAAGGGGACCCTTCTAGTATAAAAATCATCCTTCAACATTTTTCCCAATCGGTATGCGTGCTGTACACTATAGCACACTTGTAAAGTTATACAAATAAAGGTACATGAAAACATTGCTTCTCTTCACACCTTCATGGTGGAGGCATAAGGGTTTGGAACACATCCCTGTCTACGAATGTTAATACTTAGAGGTTTGCAACAAAACTTATAGATGATTGCCTGGGAAAACCCATGTACCACCCATGGAATGCCCCCTTGGCGCAAAGGAGCCCATAGCACAACTTTACGTTACTTTGGAGAACTTTACAATACAAATTCTGGTTTCCATTGGATAGTAAATCCCACCCAATCTCTTTGCGCTGGGTTTGCATCACTTCTGTAATGCGAATCGGAACAAAACATTAGTAAATCTGCTCCTGTTTTTTCTGCAGTCACTCAGTTAAGACTGATGACCTTTTTCTCCTGATATCTTTCTGAAGTCCTCCATTTCCATATTGCATACCTCATCTCTTTCCTCTTCAGCATCCTTATCACTCTCTCTTGCACATACCTCTGTATATCTGACCACTCATTTCCCGTTCACTCACTCAAATGCACCCACTCCCCTTTAAGCACTGCCTTTTCTTTATCTTTTGCTTTAGCAATATTTTGACTGTTGTGTACTGCCTTCCCCATCCCTGCTCACAATAGGCAGAAGTCTTGCTGAACTTCTCTACGTCGATGTACGGCCACTGTCGGACTGCTTCATGGTTGACCGTTTGTGAGACTCAAGCCCCCAATTGTTAAATTCATGCCCAGACACAGATGTGTTTTAGTGTCCTTGAAATTTGTGCTGTGGTGTTGCATCCTTTGAAGTGCCCACTTCTCTGTCCTGTCCTTTAGCCAGGAAGCTGTTTGTCAAGGCAGACTCTAAGCTTGATAGCCCACAACACAGACCATGGGAGTGACTAAAAGATCACACATGGATGCCATCCTCACTGATATATGCCTAAAAAAAGGTTATAATTGCAACCCATCCTCTTCCTGAGATGAGATGTGCCCAGGCCCCAAGGACCATTAACATTTCCATAATAAAAGAGCCCCTTTGAAGTGCACAGGGGAGCTTGGCTCTACCTTCCTCCAATGTGTGTCCCACCCACCTCTCAGGAATGTAGCAATCCACAACTCTGCCAGGGGGGCTGCTCCATATGTGCTGGACCTGGCCTTCTGTTTAGGGTCACCTTCAAACTTTTTGCCTTCTCTCCCCCTGTTTTGCTGAATCCAATTTTGTTAGCTTTAGTACTCTGTGCATTTTATTACTGCTAACCACTGCTTAAGTTCTTGTGCCGTCTCTCTAAAACATAGGACAATTGGCTTACACCCACTTCTACCAGGCCTAAACTTTCCTTTTTAATACAAATAAGTCACCCCTAGCGTAGGACATAAATAGCCCACAGGGCAGGGTGCAGTATATTTAAAAAGTTGGACATGTACATTTAAGTTTTACATATCATGGTAGTGAGCAACTATTTTTTTCACTTCAGCAAAGCCTACCTCTCCCATGGGATAGCACTGTGTTTTCTTATTACATTTAGTAAGTAATAACGTTTGTGTTGGAGCAGATAGGAATATCAAGTTTGGTCTTAAATAGTTGTAAATCAAACCCCTCTTTAATAGTAAAGTCAGTTTTTAAGTTAACATTCTGAAAATGTCACTATTAGAAAGTTGGCAATTTCCTGTTCTAACCAGTCTGCAGCCTGTATCCTGGGTCACATGCCTAGGTGTAGCTCGTAGTTGTGTATTCCTCCAAGACAGCATCATAAAGGGGTACTGGATGTTGGCAGTATGGGCCATCCTGGCCTAATGGGAAGTGTGGAACTGTCTCCTACCACACTTACACTTCAAAGAGGCTGCCTCAACACACCCACAAAGGATTTCACACTAGTCTGTTGTCCCATCAGAGCCAGAGCAGGAGAGGAAGGAAATTCTGAACCAGATGGGGGGGGAAGTCTAGAAATTTCTCTCACTTCAAAGCTGGCAACAGGTATAAATATCGGACCCTCAGACCAAATCTTCAGATCACTTCTGGATCTGTGGTAGACTCCAAAGAAGGTCTGCTCTGCTGCCCTACTGCTGGAAAGACTGCCCTGCTGCCCTGCCATCTGAGGAAGGAATATTGGACCTGCTCCTTTAACCCAGAATCACCAGAGTGGCCTCAAGTTTTGAGCTAAAGGGACATAAAAAGCTGCACATACCTGTTCTGCATCTGCTCAGCTGCCCTTATTCAATTGGATCTGCCTGTGCCCTGCCTCTGGCCTTTGCTGAAGCGAGTTTTGATCCCCAGGAGGTGCCGCCCAGGTCCTGGACCTTTGATATCAGAGTGTACTGTTCCTGATTCCCTCAGACCTGACAGGTCACGAAGCAACTCGATGCAGGACCTCTCATTGCAGCACCCCGCAGCTCCTGATCGTTGATCTCATAGAAACTGATGCAGTATGACGCAGGACCTCACATCAAAGCCCCTCACCTCTCCTGATCGGCATCCTCTTTGGAAGTGATGCAGCACAGCGCATCTTGATGCAGGACCTCGCATCGCGGCCCGTTGCAGCTTCTGATCGGCTGCCTCATCAAAACTGATGCAGCGCAGCACAACTTGACACAGCACCTTGCAGCTCCTGACTTGCAGCCACATTGGAACCAACACAACTCTATACAGCACAACACAGGCCCTCAGATTTCAGTCCCATGAACAACTCGGTCCTTTACCTGGCCCACAATCCATCGCAGTTGGCTTGAACTTATAACTGTGTCCCTGTCCAGTTAGACCAGATAACCCCATTTGGCAGTTTGCACTTTTTGGCCCTACTTTTTACCTAAGAGTTTTAAATTTCATATCTCCAGTTCTAATGATTGGATTTTTGTCATTCTGGTATTATTTTATTTATTAAAATGTACTCTATTCTTCTAGGTAAGTGAGGGATTCTCCTTGTGTTGTTCATCACTTTCCAACTGATTGAGTGCTACATAAATACTTTGCACATTAACTCTAAGTTAAGCCTGACTGCTTTTGATCCAAGCTACCAGAGGGTTAAGCACAGGTTAATTTAGTGACTTTTTGTTGTTCATCCTGACAAGAATTGTGGTTGTTTCTTGAGTAGGGTTTCACCTCCTCTACCCCAACCAATAAGCCAATTTCTCACAATGTGCCTTTCCAAGGCCCTGGGTTTCCAGAGAACCCACAGGTTTTGATGTATTGTACCACTCACAGGCACACATACATCATACAAACACAGACAAACTCATGCATGCTTCACAGTGCTACATGCTAACATGATAACATGATAAAGGCCCAGCCAGGGCAAGTCAAACACACAGCAGTGGAACTGTACATGAGTGGGCAGGAGGGCCCCACTGCAGTAAGTAAAAATGCTTGTGTACTCTATTGATAATCATTATAGTAACACAGTATGCTGCCACCACTGGGCTCATGCTACTTAACACTTGGTAAGGGCATTAGACCTATTCTACTACGAGGGTAGAGCTGTGGGCACCCCATCCGGTCTAACAAATCTGAAATCCATGAGACAGGCCTAGGTCATGGTGCACACCCATGATCCGAGTTCGCTCATAAGTAAAAAATCAGTACAAAGGATCCAGATATCAGTGAAGCAGGGACACTCAGGGCAGAGATGCACATCCGTCACTATGTGAGTAACGTTTCTGTCCCAACTGTGAGCAATAAAGTGACAACCATGGCCTCCATGCATGACAAGCAGTCAAGTGGCATCAATGCACGGTAAGCAACAAATTAGCATCCATGAATGGTAAGCAATCAAGTGACATCAGTGCGGGGTTCGTAATCAGTTGGAAACTATGGAATCCATGCATTGTAAGCATTCAAGTGGCATTGATGAGTGGTAGGTAATCAAGTGGCATACATTAAGCAATCACAGTGAAGTAATACTTGTAGGGGAGGGCCTGCAGTTTCTTCCTTAAGTGGAACAGTGGGCGTGTTTGTCCGATTTCAGTTAGGATGTACTTCCAGCTTTTTGGTAGGTAAAAAAGGCCTGTCATCTGGTCTTTTCCTTTATTTTACACCCGGTTGTGCCCTGGCTGCAAATGGTGTCAGGACCACTCTGACCTGAAACAACGCAGTACCCCTTCTCAAACATTATGGGGCTTTACAGCTTAGGTGAAGAGACAGATGCACTCAACAAAGCAAACAGGTTCAGCGATGCTACAAGGGTGGTTGCAGAAGTTATTAGATGAGAGGATGGACCTTGTGTAATGGGATTTTGACAGAATTTCTTCATAGGTTGGTCATCTACCCATATATTGTCTAATTAAGTGTATTCAAGGAGGAACTCTTGCTGCCCTCCCAGTATCAGAACACACCCACAATACACATTCACCTGTTAGAACAAAAGAAATTCATATATTTGCTGTGAGTGTTTCACATAACCTGGCTCGAGCTGAATGTACTTTACAATGATTACTTACAGCTGTGGAGATGAAAACCACTTTAACTTTTATCAGTATGGAAACAGAGGAATCAAGGCCTGTTTGTTTCTGACACTATGGCCCTCATTATGATCATGGCGGTTTGGCCCGCCATGCCGGCAGTGGCGGCTAAAGCCGCCATCCGGCATGGCAGGCCAAACCAGCAGTGGCGGCTGAAGCCGCCATCCGGCATGGCAGGCCAAACCGCCATATCACTAACAAGGTGAGGGCCGCCAGCGGCAGCCGTCACCCACCGACAGGCTCCCGCCATCAGGCAGCCTGGCGGCGAGTTGAAACACCATCCGCCACGGTAGCTGTGCTACCCTGCGGATAATGTTTCATTTCCCTTTTCCTGGTGAGATATCCCGCCAGGAAAAGGCTGGCGGAGGGGGTGCCCCTGCACTGCCCATGCATCTTGCATGGGCAGTTCAGGGGCCCCGGTGCAGAGCCCCGTCACGCAGGTCAGTGATCTGCGTGACGAGTGCAACTGCAACTGCCGCACAGAGGCATTGACAGCGGCTCCATGTGGAGCCGCCGTCAATGTACCGGCCAAGCCTTTCTGTGAGCTGGCGGCGGAAACAATGTTTCTACCCGCAGGCCCACAGAAAAGTTAATTGTCTGGCCGGCGGGGTTCCGGGGTCGCTGGCGGTCAGTGTTTTGACCGCCAGCATGAACATGGCGGTTGTTTCCGCCGTGTTCATAATGACCACCTATATGTCACCAGTTTTTCTGTGTTTTATTCAGTACTGTTTCTACGCTTTGTCTTTGATTATGTTCACTCTGGTTGTATCCTGTGCAACCTGTGTTAGCAGGTTCTTTGCTTTATGCAGTCACCACTGTTTCAGTAAAAAACAATATTCTAATGTGGCTCCTGAACATCCTTCATGATCACAATCTCTAGTTCCAGGTATAGTCCTCAAAGTGGCCATCGATCTTTTGAACCCCAGGTCCTTAGGCAAAATCACTTTGCATGCTGTGGTCTTCATCTCATACTTCCAATGTTAAAAGAGAAATGTCAAGTCCCAGACTGCTACTAACTCTAGGTATGTATGTATACTCTATCTGTATAGCGTTATCCTAGCTGGATTGAAAGGCAGCTGACACTTTACCTGGTCAGGCTCTTGGGTCAAAGCCAGGACTTGCTGAAGGTGTCACACAAGAATGATCTTACATTGCTAAATATTATCAAGGTTTGTGAATAACTGGATTGCTTCCTATACAGGAATGTAACCAACAAGAAAAAGACATAAATGTAGTGTAGAAAAGACGATCACATGAGGTAAGAGAATGTAATCTCTTTTATTTACTGGGTTCCTTAAATATGGCTCATCCACCGACACACTCCGCACGGCTCTTCCTCACACCGCTCCCCACAACCGTCACTCAAACGAACCTCATCCCCAGCGCTGTTCCATTCTAGCATAGATTCAAAAACACTACACACACCCCTCTCTACAATACAAACAACAATAAAAGAATACGAAGAAATAAGGGAACTGAATAAAATTATACAATTCACAAATAGGCGTGTAGTATCCTATTAGACTTAAAACGAGCTAAAAGATATATGAACGAGTTAGACATAATCCTTCAAATAAGCAGGACTCCGTAACTTCCTCTTAGACTTCCTTGGGTAGCTTTCTTGATCTTCTTTCGGGTCTCCTCCAATCACGGATGAATCATCCTTCAGGACACCACCCTTATACACAACCACTCTATTAAGATTCCACACACGATGATCAGAGGTCTTCACGGCATTAGTGAAAACTTTGATGAGTTTCATGGGTTTTAACAGTCTGTTGCCACCAGTCAGTGATTCAGGAGGTTTTATCAAGACCAGGTCCCCAACATTGACCCTAAGAGCCTTTACTGCATGGCTACGGTCAAAATGGAGCTTACTTCTACTCAGCTTAGATAGTTCTTTCACCCTCCTTTGAACTTCATTAACAGCACAACCACCAGAATCTAAAAATTTATTGACCCAACCTGGTTTAGGCATAGTGTTAGGACACCTAACACGAAATAAAACAAATGGATAAACACCAGTGGTTGTATGTGGTATGAACCTATACACACCAACCCTCTTTCCAGTTCATGTTGTGAGACTTAGCCAAGCTTATGGTTTCTTTCAAGACTCTATTGAATCTCTCAACCATACCATTTGATTCCGGATCCCCCTATATATTACATTCCTCACCTTTCCTCCCTGTCTGTTTCCTCCCGCGTTCTCCTTAGTGTTTGAGTATAAGGGGACACTCCCCCTCCTGGATACCAGAGGCCAGTAGCCTCTAGGGAAAGGGTAAGACTATGTAATTCCCTGCAGTGGTAGGACTGCCTACCTGCCTCTTTAGATTTAGTTACCTACTTTTTCACTTTGTGCATGAATATTGCCTACTATGAGCATATGTATTTTGTGCATGAGTGCATCCCTCTGTCACGTGTGTGGTTGGTTTGATTTTGCAGTGTCATGTGTCACGATTGTTCTAATTATCTGTTTGTCCTCTACAGGCCGCCTCAAGGTAACCCCTTGGGTAAGGTAGACCTTTTACATTACACCTCTTAATACTTAAGTAGAGTTTTCCTCCTCCAACGTGAGGTTTAGGGATCCTAGGCCCTGATGAATGCCCGAGACCTTCCTTGGCTCACTCCTGAGGGCACAAACATGTTGGCTACTGTTTGATAGTTAGGTGACCCTGTGAGTCCTTGTTCTCACAGAGGTGTCCCAACCCTTGTTTTAACCACACCAATCAGACACCATTATTAAAATTGCCACTTCTTACAGGTTTCTGCGTAGGTGTTTTTAAGTTTTCACTAGATTAGCTGGATTCCGATCTTTCCAGAACAAAAGCTTATTTACGCACTCCCTCCTGTTCTTTTAACAGCCAGGTTGAGTCCGCCCAGTTGGCACTGTCCTACCTGGGTAGGGCTAGGTGGTAAAATGATGAAGCATGACACTATATAGGGGGTCATTCTGACCTTGGCGGTAAAAGGGCCATACCGCCGGTCAGAACTCCGCCATACTACCGCCGCAGCCGCGGTAAACCGCCACGGTCATTCTGACCACCAACTGTGAATCCGCCAAAAACCCGACATCCAAGGAAGGCCGCCTCATCAGCGGGCCGCGGAAAACTGGAGATGACCAAACCTCCACCGCCACGCCAACACAAACACAAACACGCCCATGCCATTCTGACCCACCAATCCACGCGGCGGTCTTTCAACCGCGGTATTCCATTGGCGGTACACACCGCTGCGCTCAAAATACACACACAGCTCCAAAACACTGCCACATTGGGCAATTTGAAATACACACACCTGACACACATACCAACAACACTCCCACACATCCATACAACTATAAAACACACACCCCCATCACCCACAAACCGCTACGACCGAAGATCAGAGACGAAGGAGAGAGAGACACATCACAGAATAGAGAGCTACATCACACAGAGGCACACTACACCATCACACACACCACATAGAAGCACAAAGCACCACACACCAACACACTCATCACCATATACACCACCCCACACCTCATCCACACCACCCCATGGCACCCCAAAGGCACCCACGCTTTTCGGACCAAGAACTCCGGGTCATGGTGGAGAAAATCATAAGAGTTGAACCGCAGCTCTTCGGCTCACAGGTGCAGCACACCACTATAGCCAGGAAGGCGGAGCTATGGCAGCGGATCGTGGACAGGGTCAACGCGGTGGGACAGCATCCCAGAAATCGAGACGACATCCGCAAACGCTGGAACGACTTAAGGGGAAAGGTGCGCTCGATGGTCTCGCGACACAACATCGCAGTGCAGAAGACTGACGGGGGACCCCCACCCACTCCACCCGAATTCACAGCATGGGAGCAAGAGGTACTAAACATCCTGCATCCTGATGGCCTCGCTGGAGTACACGGAGGAATGGACTCTGGTAAGTACAATCTCAACTACTTCACCCCCCCCCAGCATGCTAACCCCCACCACCACCCTCACCCCCAACCCCCCATCACACATCCTCCCTGAGAATGTCTCTCCAGCACAACCCACCCAACACCAACCCCTGCATGCCCCCACAAACTATGGTCACCCATCACCCAAGCATGACCACTGCACATACCCCCCCCCCCCCAAAAACACCCCCACAACACCTCCCCCAAGGGAATGGCAGCACTGGGGGACAAGGGCACCAATCAATGGCACGCAATAGCACACACAGAAACAATAACCATACTCTCTTACCCCATGCAGGACCCGAACGCCAACACACCGGCCAGGAGGGTCCAGAAATGTCCATCCCCCCCCCGGAAGAGGCCCCCAGTGATGACAGCAGCTCTGTCGACCTGGAACCTGATGACCAGCCCGGACCATCGGGGACCTCTGGACAGTCGGTTCCCCACACACAGGCCACAGCAGACCCAACCCCCTCTGGGACCAACAGCACAGCTCCCACCCAGCGGGCCCATGCCTCTGTCTCTAGGACAGGTCAATCAGCGGTGTGTCTGCCACTACAGGGCACCCAGGCTAACCCACCACCCCAACAACAACAGGGACCTGGGGGCAGTGGTAGTGGGCACACCGTCCAGGGGACAGAGGCCGGGGGAAACAGGGCAACTCGGAGGGCTGCTGTGCGACAGGGGGGGGAGGAGAGGCCCAGGGAACCCACTCTCCAAGAGGCCCTCACCACCATCATGGCAGCCTACCACCACTCCCAAGAGACGATGGCGACGGTACTGGCCAGGTTCCAGGAGATCCAGGCACAGCAGGAGGAACGCTACATGGGGTTCACCAATCAACTCACCAACATCTCTACCGCTATGGGGAGCATAGTCCAGGCCCTCAACCGGATAGAAGACACGTTGCGGGACCATGTGGCACCACACAGGGCCCCTGTCACTAGCCAGGAACAGCCTACCACCTCCGCCGGCGCTAGTGGACAGGAGGCCCCACCACACCTCCTGCTGAAGAACAACCACCCCGCAAGAGGAGCCTGAGATAAAAAAAATCGACAGAGTAGGATGTCAAGACCCCCGCCAGCATGAGACACCCCCTGAAGTCATCCCACTGTCCCACATTGCCACCCTGTCCAACCTTGAACTGCCCCTGCTCCATCCTTCCACAGGCATATGGACAATGCACCTGTGAGACTGAGAACTGGACTCTGCCATGGCCATTACTCCACCCCCACCCATCACCGTGTTTATATCATGTACCATTATCTAGCACAAAAAATAAATCACTCAATGCACTGAAATCAAACAGGAGTCAGGCTGTATTATTTACAAATGTATAACACATTACCGATCAATTATGTTCTGTTAACTTTGTGCTGAACACATACCGAGATCAATAAGCATTAGTCCATGGGCTAACCAAGCAGTAGTCACGGAGTGGGTCATACAGCACTGAAAAGGGAAGGGAAAATCAAACATCAGTTTAAAAGAACTGGGGGGTCATAGACAAAGTTGAGAAGCAGGAGGCTTGCAGGAAAAGTAAAATGGCGTGGTTGATTCTTACCTGTGTGCTACTGAAAATACTGTTGGATAACTCTGTCCCTGTTGTCTGTGTCGTCCTCTGAGTCTTCCTCCTCTTCACTCTCCGCAGGCTCCACAGCTGCTTCAACACCACCATCTGGACCATCCTCCTGCAGAAAAGGCACCTGACGTCGCAATGCCAGATTGTGAAGCATACAGCAGGCCACGATGATCTGGCACACCTTCTTTGGTGAGTACATCAGGGATCCCCCTGTCATATGCAGGCACCTAAATCTGGCCTTCAGGAGCCCAAAGTTCCTTTCTATGATCCTCCTAGTTCGCCCATGGGCCTCATTGTACCGTTCCTCAGCCCTGGTCCGGGGATTCCTCACTGGGGTCAATAGCCAAGGCAGGTTGGGGTAACCAGAGTCACCTATTAGCCACACACGTTGTCTCTGTAGCTGTTCCATCACATAAGGGATGCTGCTATTACGCATCACATACGCGTCATGCACTGACCCAGGGAACATGGCATTCACATGGGAGATGTACTGGTCAGCCAAACAGACCACCTGGACGTTCATAGAATGGTAACTTTTCCTGTTTCTGTACACCTGCTCATCGTCTTTTGGGGGGACTAAGGCTACATGGGTCCCATCAATGGCACCAATGATGTTGGGAATATGTCCAAGGGCATAAAAATCACCCTTCACAGTGGCCAAATCAACCTCCTCAGGGAATATAATGTAACTCCGCATGTGTTTCGTCAGGGCAGACAACACTCTAGACAAAACTTTGGAAAACATAGGCTGAGACATTCCAGATGACATGGCCACTGTTGTCTGGAATGTGCCACTTGCAAGAAAATGGAGGACTGACAGAACCTGCACCAGAGGGGGAATTCCTGTGGGTTGGCGGATGGGGGACATCAGGGCTGGCTCCAGCTGGGCACACAGTTCATGGATAGTGGCACGGTCAAGTCGGTATCGTAGTATGATGTGGCGTTCTTCCATTGTCGACAGGTCCACCAGCGGTCGGTACACGCGAGGATTCATCCTTCTCCTCGCAAGTCCCAGCGGACGGTGCCTAGGAATGACAACATGGAGCACAGAGTCAAGCCAATCACTGGTACGTTCACCACAGCTTGCATAGCACACGGTTATCTATGTTTTGAAAGGCGTGTATGTGTGCCAATGCAAGGCCTAGGCCTGTGTGTCGCAGTAGAAATTATGCCATGTGGGCCCTTGAAATGGCGGCTGCCTGACCTGTGAAGTGGGACAATGGGATGTGAGGTCAATGCGCTGGCGGAGCACACCGTGGCGGTAGGCGGTCGAAGACCGCTACACGGAGCCGCATTGGTTAACATTGAATGCTATGGGTTTCAGGAGCCAATGACGATGTGCGCCGGCGGTAGCGGTACGCACCGCCGCGGTACGCACCGCCGCGGGCGTGACCGCCATTTTCTATCTGCCTAATCACTCGAGACCTGATCATCCACAGGAGAGGACCTATACTGCAAGTGCTGCTGTGACCTCGGTCTGGAAGTGACAATGGCTGCTGCGACTGGGGAAAGGGCCCCTGCCTTCACGTCTGAAGAGTTGGAGAAGCTCGTGGATGGGGTCCTCCCCCAGTATGCGTTACTCTACGGTCCTCCAGACCAACAGGTAAGTACACCGGGTGCACATGGAATGGGCGATGCCTGTGTGGAGTGGGGTGGATGTAAGTTGGTGGGGTGGGGGGCGAATGAGGAGTGCAACGCACGACAGATGAGAGCATGTGCCATATGGCAAGGTTGGGGAGGGGGGGCCAATCACATCTAACATGCAGTAAGTTGATGAATGTTTCCTTCCCACCCTGTACATGTCACATAGATCAGCGCCCATCAGAAAGTTGAGATTTGGCGTGCCATCGCCAAGGAAGTCCGGGCCCTGTGGGTCCACGTCAGACGGGGCACCCACTGCCGCAAGAGGTGGGAGGACATCCGCCGCGGAACCAGGAAGACCGCCGAGTCACTGCTGGGGATGGCCTCCCAACCTAGGAGGGGTGCCAGTCGTACCCTGACCCCCCTGATGTCCCGGATCCTGGCGGTGGCCTACCCTGATTTGGATGGGCGCTTGAGAGCATCACAGCAGACACAAGGGGGTGAGTATCAGCACATTCTGCTATCTTTCTGCGCAGTGGAGGTGTCTGGGTGGGGGAGGAGGGTTGTGGGTGACATTAGGCCAGGGCACTTTCTGTAGTGTAGTCCTCTCCCTTAGGCATGGCCCTGTGCTCCCGGCCCCCACCTCTGTAGGGTGACAAGTACAGCTATTGATGGTCCAGCCTCACACATCTGCGCGTTTGTCCTCTCTTGACCTGTTGTCTTAGTCAGAAGTACTGAGTAGTGTACCCCGAATGCGCGGCTTAGTGCATGAGGCTCCTGTGTCTGTCCTCTCCGCCAACGGTGTTGACATTGCATGCACTCAACCTGGTCTTCTTTTTTCTCCCCCCCCCTTCTTCTTCATCTTCTTGTGCATGTGTGCATTAGCATCATCAGGCGGAGGAGATTTGGCATCGGAGCACGAGGGAGCTGCAAGTCACAAGGCCCCGGTGGGCCCAGGAACAGACACCGAGGGCACCAGTGATCCGGAGGGCGAGGGGAGCACCACAACGGGGACCGGTGGTGAGAGCAGCGACACAGACACGTCCTCGGATGGGTGCTCCCTAGCGGTGGCGGAAACATCCGGGACCCCCGCCTCTACAGGTACAGCCGCCACCCAGCGCACCAGCCCCGCCCTCCCTGCAGCCCCTCAGCCTACGCTCCGTGCCCGCTCGCCCAGGAAGGCGGGCGTCTCCTTCGCCCCAGGCACCTCAGCCCCTGCCCCTGTCACCCCTGCTGCCCTCAGTGCGGAGATCATTGACCTTGTGAGGACGCTCATTGTTGGGCAGACTACCCTTTTGAATGCCATCCAGGGGGTAGAAAGGGAGGTGCATCGGAGCAATGCCTACCTGGAGGGCATTCATTCGGGTCAGGCTGCCCATCAACGATCGTTCACTGCTCTGGCCTCAGCACTGACGGCAGCCATTGTCCCTGTTTCCAGCCTCCCTCTTCTGAATGCCTCCAGCCTGTCTCTGTCTCCTGTTCCTCAGCCTATCCCATCCACACCATCTGACCAGCCTGCACACACCTCAACACCCAAGGGCAGCTCATCCAGACACAAGCACCACAGATCCCACAAACACTCACCCAAGCAACACCCAGATGCAGACATTCCAACAGTCACTGCCACCCCTGTGTCCCCCTCCTCCTCGTCTCCCTCCTCCCTCCCTGTGACGTCTACACTCAGAACCTGCATGCACACCAACATCAGCTAGTGCTTCCATCACCACCACACCCTCCTGTACAGTCCGCACGCGTGCAGTCACCACCCCCACTGCCATTTACACGTCCCCTGTGTCCTCTCCCACTGTGTCTGTCACCCCCTCTTCCAAGACACACAAACGCAGGCAGCCACCCACCCAACAGCCATCCACCTCACGACAGCCTACAGCACCAGCACCTTCACCCAATGACAGCACACCTGACTCTCCTACAACCACATCCTCTTCCTCCACTCCCATCACCACTTCTCCTACCCTTTACCTTGGCCCTAAAAAACTTTTCCTGGCTAATCTTGACCTCTTTCCCTCCGATGACCTACCCCCTCCATCTGCAAAGAGTCCCAAGAGCACCACAGCCACCACCAGCCCAGCTTCGGGTGTCACTGTTGTGCATGGGTTCTGGAGTCCACCCTTTGCCAGCAGTGACACCTCAATCAGCAGCAAGGACACATCCAGCACCCCCCCCGGCAAGAGGACCAGGAAACACAAGGGCCGCCGTGCGAGGACTGACACGGCTGCCCCCAAGGAGCAAACTTCGCCCACTTCACCAGCCACATCATCTAGGGTAGGCAAGGGCCCGAGAGCCCCATCTAAGGAGCGTAAGGGCAGCAGGGCGGAGAAGTCAGGCAGCAGGAGCGCGGAGCAGGTGGGCCCCACATGCACCATCTCAGCTGGAAAGGAGGACACCAAAGGGCCCAGGACTCCGTCCCCGAAGGGTCCAGAAGCATCACGGTCGGAGGGCGAATGAGCAGGGAGTCCAGGCCAGGTCTGGCTCCCTTGACCTACTGGATGTGCACCGCTGAACAGGGCCCGCCGTGGAGAAGAGCACCGCTGAACAGGGCCCGCCGTGGAGAAGAGCACCGCTGAACAGGGCCCGTCGTGGAGAAGAGCACCGCTGAACAGGTGCTGCCGTGGAGAAGAGCACCGCTGAACAGGGCCCGCCGTGGAGAAGAGCACCGCTGAACAGGGCCCCGCCGTGGAGAAGAGCACCGCTGAACAGGGCCCGCCGTGAAGATAGGCACCGCTGAACAGGGCCCGCCGTGGAGAAGAGCACCGCTGAACAGGGCCCGCCGTGGAGAAGAGCACCGCTGAACAGGGCCCCGCCGTGGAGAAGAGCACCGCTGAACAGGGCCCGCCGTGGAGAAGAGCACCGCTGAACAGGGCCCCGCCGTGCAGAAGAGCACCGCTGAACAGGGCCCGCCGTGAAGATAGGCACCGCTGAACAGGGCCCGCCGTGAAGATAGGCACCGCTGAACAGGGCCCGCCGTGGAGAAGAGCACCGCTGAACAGGGCCCCGCCGTGGAGAAGAGCACCGCTGAACAGGGCCCACCGTGGAGAAGAGCACCGCTGAACAGGGCCCCGCCGTGCAGAAGAGCACCGCTGAACAGGGCCCGCCGTGAAGATAGGCACCGCTGAACAGGGCCCCGCCGTGCAGAAGAGCACCGCTGAACAGGGCCCCGCCGTGCAGAAGAGCACCGCTGAACAGGGCCCGCCGTGGAGAAGAGCACCGCTGAACAGGGCCCCGCCGTGGAGAAGAGCACCGCTGAACAGGGCCCGCCGTGGAGAAGAGCACCGCTGAACAGGTGCCGCCGTGGAGAAGAGCACCGCTGAACAGGGCCCGCCGTGGAGAAGAGCACCGCTGAACAGGGCCCCGCCGTGGAGAAGAGCACCGCTGAACAGGGCCCGCCGTGAAGATAGGCACCGCTGAACAGGGCCCGCCGTGGAGAAGAGCACCGCTGAACAGGGCCCGCCGTGGAGAAGAGCACCGCTGAACAGGGCCCCGCCGTGCAGAAGAGCACCGCTGAACAGGGCCCACCGTGAAGATAGGCACCGCTGAACAGGGCCCGCCGTGAAGATAGGCACCGCTGAACAGGGCCCGCCGTGGAGAAGAGCACCGCTGAACAGGGCCCCGCCGTGGAGAAGAGCACCGCTGAACAGGGCCCACCGTGGAGAAGAGCACCGCTGAACAGGGCCCCGCCGTGCAGAAGAGCACCGCTGAACAGGGCCCGCCGTGAAGATAGGCACCGCTGAACAGGGCCCCGCCGTGCAGAAGAGCACCGCTGAACAGGGCCCCGCCGTGCAGAAGAGCACCGCTGAACAGGGCCCGCCGTGGAGAAGAGCACCGCTGAACAGGGCCCGCCGTGGAGAAGAGCACCGCTGAACAGGGCCCGCCGTGAAGATAGGCACCGCTGAACAGGGCCCCGCCGTGCAGAAGAGCACCGCTGAACAGGGCCCCGCCGTGCAGAAGAGCACCGCTGAACAGGGCCCCGCCGTGCAGAAGAGCACCGCTCCGCTGGGCCCCGCCGTCTCAAGCACCGCTCCGCTGGGCCCTTCCTGTCAAGCACCGCTCCGCTGGGCCCCGCCGTCACAAGCACCGCTCCGCTGGACCCTTCCTCTCAAGCACCGCTCCGCTGGGCCCCGCCGTCTCAAGCACTGCTCCGCTGGGCCCCGCCGTCTCAAGCACCGCTCCGCTGGGCCCTTCCTCTCAAGCACCGCTCCGCTGGGACCCGGCGTCTCAAGCACCGCTCCGCTGGGCCCCGCCGTCTCAAGCACCGCTCCGCTGGGCCCTTCCTGTCAAGCACCGCTCCGCTGGGCCCCGCCGTCTCAAGCACCGCTCCGCTGGGCCCCACCGTCTCAAGCACCGCTCCGCTGGGCCCTTCCTCTCAAGCACCGCTCCGCTGGGCCCCGCCGTCTCAAGCACCGCTCCGCTGGGCCCCGCCGTCTCAAGCACCGCTCCGCTGGGCCCTTTCTGTCAAGCACCGCTCCGCTGGGCCCCGCTGTCTCAAGCACCGCTCCGCTGGGCCCCGCCGTCTCAAGCACCGCTCCGCTGGGCCCTTCCTCTCAAGCACCGCTCCGCTGGGCCCCGCCGTCTCAAGCACCGCTCCGCTGGGCCCCGCCGTCTCAAGCACCCGCTCCGCTGGGCCCTTCCTGTCAAGCACCGCTCCGCTGGGCCCCGCCGTCTCAAGCACCGCTCCGCTGGGCCCTTCCTCTCAAGCACCGCTCCGCTGGGCCCCGCCGTCTCAAGCACCGCTCCGCTGGGCCCCGCCGTCTCAAGCACCGCTCCGCTGGGCCCTTCCTCTCAAGCACCGCTCCGCTGGGCCCCGCCGTCTCAAGCACCGCTCCGCTGGGCCCCGCCGTCTCAAGCACCGCTCCGCTGGGCCCTTCCTGTCAAGCACCGCTCCGCTGGGCCCCGCCGTCTCAAGCACCGCTCCGCTGGGCCCCGCCGTCTCAAGCACCGCTCCGCTGGGCCCTTCCTCTCAAGCACCGCTCCGCTGGGCCCCGCCGTCTCAAGCACCGCTCCGCTGGGCCCTTCCTCTCAAGCACCGCTCCGCTGGGCCCCGCCGTCTCAAGCACCGCTCCGCTGGGCCCCGCCGTCTCAAGCACCGCTCCGCTGGGCCCTTCCTCTCAAGCACCGCTCCGCTGGGCCCCGCCGTCTCAAGCACCGCTCCGCTGGGCCCTTCCTCTCAAGCACCGCTCTGCTGGGCCCTTCCTGTCAAGCACTGTTTATGGTTCACTGTGCCCACCATGCCTCCTCCTTGAGCAGTGGACACTGTCATCCACCAGATGGACTGTGGCTTTGCACTCCCCAGGATGGTGAAGTGGGCAACCCACCCACTGTAGAGACTTGAGAGACTGTGGCTTTGCACTCCCCAGGATGGTGAAGTGGGCAACCCACCCACTGTGGAGACTTGAGAGACTGTGGCTTTGCACTCCCCAGGATGGTGAAGTGGGCAACCCACCCACTGTAGAGACTTGAGAGACTGTGGCTTTGCACTCCCCAGGATGGTGAAGAGGGCAACCCACCCACTGTGGAGACTTGAGAGACTGTGGCTTTGCACTCCCCAGGATGGTGAAGTGGGCAACCCACCCACTGTAGAGACTTGAGAGACTGTGGCTTTGCACTCCCCAGGATACATCAATGGGCATGTTGGCCCCTTCGTGGATCTGGCGTCGTGGACTCATGTGGCTGTGGTGCCTCCCCCTTCCCTTCCCCCTGAGGTGCCTGTAATTTTTTCATCAGATGCCCCTGCAGTGTACTCTCCAAAGGACTCAGGTCTCCTGTGTGGGCTTTGCCCTTGTGTCGCTACACTGTAGCCCACGGACTGTTCCATTTAACTTTCATGTACAGGACTAATTGGCTCGGTTCTCCATGGCAGTGTATATAGTATCATTTTGTTATGGATATTTTGCGTAGTTGACCGCTCCATATTAGAGTCTATTTTTTATATACATTTTTCGTCCCAATTTATTTCTGTCTTTGCATTCTTAAGGGGGGTTTGGGTGGTGTCACTGTGCATTGTTGCTCTGCATTAGTGTGTACATAGTTTGGGGGGGGGGGGTTGCATATGTGTGTGCCGTAAGCTTCCCTCCTCCCCCCTCCCGTGTGTCGTAGGTGCAGTACTCACCGTTGTCATCTGCGCCGGAGTTCGTACTCGTGGTAGATGAGAAGGTAGACGAGAGCAGGTAGGATGTTTAATTCGGGTTCCATGCTGTCCTCCTTCCTCGTGGAGTGTGTTTTGGTGCGCGTTTTCCCGTTCGTAGTCTGTTTCCGCCGTGTTTTTATCGGCGGGGCTCCCGCCCCGGAAAAGGTGGCGGATTGGTGAGTTGTGATAGTGTGGGCGGTACATTGTCTGCCGCCTGCCTGTTGGCGGTGACCGCCACGCTGTTTGTCTGCACCGCCGCGGCGGTCAGAGTGTTAATGTGGCGGGCTGTGTTGGCGGTTCCCGCCAGGGTCAGAATTCCATTTTTTCGACCGCCGGCCTGTTGGCAGGTTGGCCGCCGCTTTATCACCGACCGCCAGGGTTAGAATCACCCCCCTAGTGTGTGAGACCACCTAGTCCGTAAAGGAAACTCCACCCTTTTCCCCCCCCCCACACCTTGCAGCTACTTACTGACCTCTCACTGACCTTACCTATCCAAATAGGAACATGTACAACCAAGGGCAACAATTGTAACCCTAAGGTCTTCTCTATAGAACCCCATACTTCTTTGTGTGCTTTTGGTTATAGAAATAGGGAGTTAAGTACGGTTGGGTTCCTTCTAAAACGTCCCTCCTTCTCCCTTATACTCTCTCCATGTGTATTGATGTCGCACAACTGAAGAAAGTTCTCCATTTCTTTAGAAACAAGCTGAACTCCATTGTCAGTCAACAATGTCTCTGGTATGCCCTCCTTCAAAAATAAGTCTTTCAGGAAGCGTACAACATTCTGAGTTTCAATACGTCTCGAAAAATGAATTTCAGACCAACGAGAAAACAAATCAATAACAACAATAATATATGATTCCTGACCATTGCTATGTATGGGTCCCAGTATGTCCAGAGTGATGTCTTTCCAAGGTTTCTCAGGACGATTTCTCAATACCATGGGTTGAACTCTTGGTTTCATGCTTTTCTCACATACAGCACATTTAACACACTCCCTTACCAAATGTTCAATTTGGACATCCATTCCAGGCCACCAGTAACTAAACCTCAACCTCTCCTTGGTCTTGGAGATACCTGAATGGCCTTCATGAGCTATATCCAGCAATTCCTTTCTTAGTTTGTCTGGTGGCACCAGCCTAGTACCACGTAACAACAACCCATTACTAGTAGCCAGTTGATCCTTCACAAACCAAAATTCCTTGCACAGATCACCACCTTGAAGTTTGTATGTCCAACCACCCTTGATGAGGTCAGTCACTCTCTGTAGTGTAGAATCATTCTCCAATTCGTGACGCCACCTGTCTTCTGCAATCACAGCATGATCAATCTCACAAACTACTGTATATCTGCATCATCTACATCATCCACACAACTGCCATCCTTTACCGAACCTGTATCAGTCTCAGAAACTAACCTAGAGAGAGTGTCAGCAACAACATTCTCCACTCCTGGAATATACTTCACACCAAAATTAAACTCTTGGAGATCTACCACCCACCTAGAAATCCTAGAGGAGATGGAATCTATCCCTTTCTTGTTGAAGGTTTGTGATCTGTCCTCACGATGAAAGTGGTGCCCCACAACAGTTTTTTCAGTTTCTTGATGGCCCAATGAACAGCAAGCGCCTCCCTTTCAATTACAGAATACTTGATCTCAGCGTCTTTAAGACTCCTTGACAAGAACATGATGGTGTTCAGCGGCCCACACCCACCTTGTTGGACGACTGCACCTAGCCCTTTGAGGCTAGCATCAGTTGTAATGAAGGAACTCTTCTTTGGATCAAAATTCTTCAGACAGGGCGCTAAAGATAGCTTGTCCTTGATCATTTTAAACTCTTCTTCACACGCATCACTCCACACAAAATCTACTCCTTTCCTCCAAAGACCTCTCATATTGTACGTGATCTCAGCACAATTCTTGATAAACTTGTGATAATACTCACCCATCCCCAAGAATCTCATTAGCTCCTCTTTCGTGGAGGGAGAAGTCTTCGCATGAATGGTATTCACTAGGTCAGCTTTAGGGGCAACACCTTCACCTGATATAGTGTGACCTAAATAATCAATTGTTTTAGAACCAAACGTACTCTTTTTCAACTTGACAGTCAAGTTATGATCATTCACTCTCTTCAACACTTGTCTAACCCTAATACCATGTTCAGCATGATCTTTACTATACACCAGAATATCATCTTTGTATACACAAACCCCTTCTAGACCTTTAAGCACCCTGTCCATGGCACTCTGAAATACGGACGCAGCTGAAACTAAGGCAAAAAGAAGTCTGGTGTATCTGAAAGTACCAAAAGGTGTTATAAAGGCAGTGAGATTCATGGAATCTTCATCAAGCTGTATCTGATGGTAAGCTGAGGCCAGATCAGTGGTGCTGAAAACCTTTGTATCTCCAATCATCATGAGCAATTGAGAAATGTTGGGCAATCGGTACCTATCCATTACCACACATTTGGTCAATTGCCCGAGGTCAACACACAACCTAAGTGAGCCATTGGACTTCCTGACTACAACTATCGGGGCCAACCACTCCGTACTCTCTACCTCCTCAATAATACCTTGAACCCTAAGCTTATTCAACTCACTAAGCACTCCTTCTCTAACATTGACAGGAACCTCTCGAACTTTACTGAAAAATGGGATCGAACCTAGAACAATCTTAATTTTATGTCGATAGTCTTTCAACTCATTCCTAAAAACTTTGGGAAATTCTTGCGATAAAAGTTGCTGCAAATCTAAATCAACATTGGACACACACTCAACAGAGGGAACATCTTTCAAAATGATTGGATTTTCACTGTTGGGATCCCACATTACTCCAAGGTCCTTTTGGTGCCACCAGCTAATAATACTGTCTCCTTTTTTCAAAACATAAATTTTACCAGAAGTAAAACAACCTTTGTACTCAATTAATCCAAGAAAATATCCATGCAAATGTATCACCTCACCATCATACGCACATGGTTTGATGTCCGGTTTAAGAAGAGTAACGCTGCCTTTAAGGCAACGATAGAAAAAATCATTGGATACAATCGTGATTTTGGCACCGGAATCAAACAGGACATTAGTCTCCTTCCCTTCCCTTCTCCTTCCATCAAGAGGACCTCTACCTTTGCCTATTTGAAGTACAATTTGTCCACAGTCAAAATTATTCTGAACAGAAAACTCATCATTGTCAGATTGAACCTCAAATACACCTTGTTTAGCCTTCCTTAGTCTACAAACAGAGGAAAATTGTCCTTGCTTTTTACACAAAGTACAAGCTGCCCTAAGAGCTGGACACTTTTTATCATTGGCAAAGTGCCCCACTTTGTCAACACAGCAGAAACCATACTAGAGGAATCTTTTTTTTATCACATTGACACATTTTGAAGAATGTTCTATTCTTTTGGCCACAACCAAAACATCTTCAAGAGAGGGCTCGTCTCTAAGCCACAACTCCTCACGAACCTTCTCAATGTTACAACCAAACATAAATTGATCTCTTATCCTCTCATTGGTAGAAGAAGCAAATTTGCACGAAGAGGCAAGACGTCTAAGATCTGTCACATAATCTTCAATTGTCTCCCCCTCCCTTTGCAATCTTTTGCAGAAGTAATATTGTTCTAGGATAGTGCTCACTCTGGACAAATAGTGAATATCTAACTTACATATGCAAATCTCAAATTCATTTAGATTTACTGCTTCATTATCAGGAACGTCAGGAAGGTGATCAAATACCTCTTGACCTTCCATCTCTGACAAGTGAAGTAACAACGCAGTACGACGTTCCGCACTCAGTGACGTTCCACACACTTTGGCATAACGCTCAAACACTTTTTTCCACTTTGCCCATTTGATAGGAGGTTCACCTGGGGAGGAAAGAAAGAATGGGGAAGCCATGACGTTCTGCATCATACAACCAATACTACAAAAGAATAAAATAACAGAAGAAAGGTGAATTCATAAGCAATGTACACTTAAAACCTTTTTTCCCTTGTTTTCAAAAGCTGTGCACATCAGCGAACCATGAATCAAAGTGTTCAGAGTTGAATTATAGGAAGATGTGCAAGGTTAAATTGTGAAGCTGTGCACATCAGCATTAAAAAGTACTTGAAAATACACCAAGTCCAAAGTGGCATCACACCAAGGGTCAAGAGTTAGATGAAATATGATGAAATGTGACCATTTCTACTTCCAAAATCTCCAAAGTAGTACTGAAGGGAGAGTCAGTTTAAGGCATAATGGTTGCCACTTCAACCTGGCAACAGCAATCGGAGGTAACCCAAAAAAACAAAAGCAAACAAATCAAGAAAAAAAAAACGTCACTCCGTTGAGAGCGCCGGAAAGCACTCTAATGGTTTTATTCTCCTGGACACGGACGCCATGTAACCATGGTAACAGTGTAGAAAGGCCCTTAAAGGAGACGCTGTACGGAGCACTCCAACGGTGTTGCTATGTACACATAGCAACCAGCTGGAGCGGGAGGCGTCCTCGCGCATGTAAACCAAAAAAATAAATGTGCGTGCGCAGCAGCAGAAAGGGAAGTCCAACTATGTAATCCAAAATGAAGAAAAATAACTCCAGGAAAGGCGCCTGGTATGCCGGGAGTCCAACGGCGACTGCGGCCGATCACCGCCTACACGCCGAGCCTCACAGCGACAGATGCCGGAGATAGTCTTCAGGCGTTGAGCCGACACCCACCTTCGTCACCAGTGTAGAAAAGACGATCACATGAGGTAGGAGAATGTAATCTCTTTTATTTACTGGATGAGCCGTATTTAAGGCTCATCCACTGACACACTCCGCACAGCTCTTCCTCACACCACTCCCCGCAACCGTCACTCAAACGAACCTCATCTCCAGCGCCATTCCATTCTAGCATAGATTCGAGAACACTACCTGTAGTTTACAGGTGGGGCTGCATTAACCTATACCGGAGTATTGCAAGGATTCCTAGGGGTCTAGTAGGACAAGCTTGAGTGCCCTCCGCTCTGGTGACATAAGCAAAAGTCAATTGAGTTCCAACCTGAACTATTCCATTTGGTAGTTACCTCTCCTGTCATCAACACTCAAGCCAAATCAAACAATATTACAGTTTCTATAGCACGATAAGCTCATACAGGCCATCCAAACACTGATGAGAAGGCAAAGAAAACAGAGCCAACAAGCTCAAATTCAGTTCCATTCACTGCACAGTCTGTTGCTGTAATAAACTGGGTTAATCGTCAAGGGCGGTGACTACCACAATCCTTGTCAGCATGAACTATAAAAGTCCCTAAATTAACCTGAGCTCACCCGCCCGGCAACTATTACACAGAGCAGGCAGGCTTAACTTAGGGGAATGTGTGAAGCATTTCTGTAGTACCATAACAGTAAAAAAGTCAAAGCACAACACCATAAAAATCCCTAAGCAAATTAGAAAAACAGGGTATATTTTGATAAATAAACTGACACAAAAATGACAAAAATCCAATTGGGGGAACCAGAGCTAAGTATTTTTAAAGTTAAAAAACAAATAGCTCAAAAAGCGTTAAGTGCCAATCATGGTCTCTGCTCTCAGTAGATCAGGACGAGGGTGCGATTAGAGGCAAACCGCAAGGGAGTGCGGGTCGGATACAGGAACCAGGTTTGACCTGGTGGCAGGTTTCATCTTGGGACTTAGGGCTCGGTTTAGATGTTGACAGATGCCTACAGTGGGGATGGAGTAAATTACTCTTTCCCCATAGCAGAGGGGCCACCCTTCAAATGTATAAATGACCACCAAGCAGGCAATCACTTATAATTTATAATGCATTGTCAGGAACCCCGTCACAGCATATCCTATCAATTCATATTGCTGTTTGGTGCAGGGCTGTGTCAGTATGATGCAGCCCTGCAACAAACAGGTTTTGTTTTTATTTTAAAAAAGAAAATCCCAAAGCAGGTTTTCTTTTTGAAAACAAAAAAAAAGTAATGCTGCCTTCGCCATATCCCATGGCGGGGGTGAGGGTGGCTGGGGGGCATTATTTGGGTTTCACTGTCCCTCACTGCCAAGGTTTGCCTGGTGGTGATGTACAGTAAAAAGAAATGGCTACATCCTGATTGTGTGGGAGAACATGTAGCCATTTCTTGAAAGGCCCTTACTATGTCGGGCCATCTGAGATATTTAGCTATGGCAGTGACAGAGTAGTCACAGCAATAGCCAAACCAAAGGTCTGCCCACATTTAAATCGGACAGGCGGGCCTTCATGTTGGCCGTATGTATTGCGATGGTACATGCTGCCAACATTTAAATTTGGCCCTTTGTAACACAAATTGAGGTCCCGAACCTTTAGTTGAGCAAGACAGCAGGCTTTAGCCAAGGAGGGTTCCATGAGGTCTGATAGCTGTTGGATGCAGTCCCGGGGGAAGCCATGGGTTTTTGGCAGGAAAGCTCAGAGTAGAATAAATTGGAATTTTGCACCCAGATAAGGTCACTCGCTGGCCATATACGTTTGGCATCTTGGCCTCTCAAGAGTTCTATGTTCACAATTAGGGCCTCATTATGACATTGGCAGTCGTACAAGGCGACCACCAATGCAGTGGTGTCCTCCCCAGCCCTATTACGATGTTGCCACCAGGCTGTCCGATGGGAACATTGTAAAGAGCGTTGAACAATACTTCAATATAGGACTCGACTCCTTTAAGGGAGCAGAGTACTATTCTGTAGAACAGAGGGGGCCGACCAGCACCCTCGGAATGCGCACTGTCTGTAAATCAGACTGCGCATTCCAATAAAGCTGGGCTAACATGGGCAGTGCAGTGGCCCACTTGTGGCCACTAGGCACACCCTTACCTCCAGCCTTTCCATGGCAGTCAGTCCTTCTTAGAAAGAGAAAGGCTGGCAGTAAGGGGAGTGAGTTGTAATCAGCCAGGCGGTGATGAGCTCAGCAGTTCCCTGGCTGAATACAACTAAGATCGCCCTCATGCCGTTGGGAACTTAGGGCCAGATGTAGCAAAGGGTTTGCGCCTCGCAAACGGCAAAAAACGCCGTTTGCGAGGCGCAAAAGCCTCTCTGCTATGCAGAAATGCATTTTGCGAGTCGGATCCGACTCGCAAAATGCATTTCCGACTCGCAAATAGGAAGGGGTGTTCCCTTTCTATTTGCGACTCGCAATGCAATTCAATTTCATTTGCGACCGCAAAAGTGGTCGCAAATGAAATCGCAGTTACCATCCACTTGAAGTGGATGGTAACCCAGTCGCAAACGGGAAGGGGTCCCCATGGGACCCCTTCCCCTTTGTGAATGGAAAAAAATATATTTTTTCAGAGCAGGCAGTGGTCCAATGGACCACTGCCTGCCCTGAAAAAACCGAAACTAAAGGTTTCGTTTTTTTTTTCCAAGTGCAGCTCGTTTTCCTTTAAGGAAAACGGGCTGCAGATGGAAAAAAAAAAACTGCTTTATTAAAAAGCAGTCACGGACATGGTGGGCTGCTGACTCCTGCAGGCCACCATCCCCGTGAGTGCCCATACTCGCAATGGGGTCACAAAATGCGACCCACCTCATTAATATTAATGAGGTGGGTCTTTGCGACCCCATTGCGAGTTGCAGAAGGTGTCTGAGACACCTTTCTGCATACCAAATTGCGAGTTGCAATTTGCGAGTCGCACGGACTCGCAAATTGCAAGTCGCAATTTGGTTTTTTCCTACATCTGGCCCCATGTTCCCAGCAGAGACAGCAGTACCCTGGTGGTCCCACCACCATGGTAGTAATGTGGCGGTCGGACCGCCAAAGTTGCGGCAATCCGACTGTCACCGCAAGTGTGGCTGTTCTTGGACCACCACACTAATAATAAGGCCCTTAGTCCCTTTTTCAGAGCTCGGAATCCTTCAGCGTGGCAAGACTGCAGGCTGTACCAAAGGGGGCTCCACAAGACTAGATACTTTCCGTGTGAGGTCCCACTGAATTGGATTTGCTGCTGTGGAGAAGCCCAAAGTGAGAGAAACCTGAATCTTTAGTCCAGTGGCAACAAACCTTGGTTAGATCAGCATGGCAGCATCCTCCAAAGGGATTGAAGTTGAAAACATTTTTAAGCCCAGGTTTTCAGAGGTGGTGGGAGACGTCCATGTAGAAACAGCCAAGGGTCTCAGTACCTCAGGAACATCACTTGGGGTTCAGGAGTCTCTAACAGCAAAGCCTTAGGAAGTTCCAGCTGGAACTGGTTGACTGGACAGTTGCAGGAAAGGGCCTTTTATAGCTTGTTGTGTACCTGTAACTGACCAGGAGGTCAGCCTTATGACACCTAGGCCCATATTTATACTTTTTGACACAAACCGGCACTGGCTAACGCCATTCCTACGCACCATGCGGGCGCCATATTTAAGGATTGACGTTAGCCGGCGTAGGGGAAAATGGGGGTTGTGCATCAAAAAATGGTGCAAGTCAGGTTTGAGTAAAAAATCATGGCTTAAACCCGACTTGCAACATTTTTTGGCGCACAACCCCCATTGAAATGACTCCTGTCTTAGCAAAGACAGGAGTCATGCCCCCTTGCCCAATGGCCATGCCCAGGGGACTTCTGTCCCCTAGGCATGGCCACTGGGCACAGTGGCATGTAGGGGGGTCCAAATTAGGCCCCCCATGCCACTTAAAAAAATAAAATAAAATACTCACCTGAACTTACCTGTACTTACCTGGGATGGGTCCCTCCATCCATGGGTGTCCTCCAGGGGTGGGCGAGGGTGGCAGGGGGAGTCCGTGGGGGCAGGGAAGTGCACCTGTGGACTGCTACCATGGTCAGGGACCATGAAAGTGAGCCCACAGGTCCCTTAACGCCTGCCCTCACCCAGGTGTTAAAAAACGGCACTCATCAGGCTGGGTGCCGTTTTTTAAGGCCCGCCTCCTCCTGTGCGTCAAAATGACATGAGAATGTAAATAAGGCGCATAGGCCTTAAAGTCATTTTTTGGGCGGGAACGCCTACCTTGCATGTCAACGCAAGGCAATTTCCTGCATCCAAAAAATGACGCACACGGAGGAATTTTGACGTCAAAGTCTAAATATGGGGCAAGGTTTGCGCTGAATGTGCGTCAAAATTTTTGACGCACATTCGGCACTAACAGAGTATAAATATGCCTCTTAGAGTCCACTTCTTTCTCCTGGGCACAAGAGGAAGCAGGTCCAGAACATCAGGGCTCCTCACAGGTCATAGACAGCAGGTCCAGTCTTCTTCTGTTATTCTTTGAGAAAGTGTTTAGCAGAGGGTACCAGGTGATGGCACATTTATGCCTGGCATTAGCCTATGGATGTGAGTGACTCCTGGCCCCTCCTTAACCAATGGGGTACAAGTTTGCAGGGGTAACCCTACCCACCTCTGCAGAAGTTTCTGTTTGCCCTATAGCAAACAATCCAACAGTGCCTCTCTCTACCTAAATATAAGATAGTGAAACCCTTCTCCCTTTGTGCAGCTGCTGTGCATCACCCAGAGGTATGGTCCTGGTGATGAGCAGCCCCTTTTCTGTGATCACTCCAAACCAGTTCTGGGGGCAGCTCCCCTCCCACATGGATTGGTGCCTGCCTCATTGGGACAACAAAAGAAGGGGCCTGTCCAAGTGCCCCCTGATATCTGGCTGTGAGAGGTGAGCCCTGTTTGAAGTAAGTTAATTCCTGGCAACATCCCAAATTATCCTGCTGCCAGAGGGACAAACCCACTTCCCCACACCCAGGCCATTGTCTCCATTCTGGGAGAGGTTTTCACCCCTCATCCAGGGCTGAGCACTCAAGGCCAGATTCACAAAGGTAAACTAAGATGTTTGGTCTAAACTGAGACCAAAAGTCTCAGTTTACAGCTTTGGGAATTCACAAAGGGCATTTATGTGTACTGTCTTTATGTCCGCACTCAGAGGTAAGTTAAGTATGCCAATTCGGGTTATGGCAATTTGACCATGCTTACGAAAGGGCAGAACACAAGCACTTTCTTACTGGTTAGCCAGGATTTAAGTACACAGAGACCTAGAGCCAACCAAACAGGTAGGGCAACGATCTGAAGGTACACCATGCAAAACATGGCCATTTCCTACACTAGTCAACTCACTATAAGCTCAGGTATCTCTCTCTCACTTTCGCTCTAAGTAGAATGCCATTCTTTTCCCTCTGCACTCTGGGGCATATTCATACTCTGTTTGTGCCGTTTTAACATCATTTTTTTTACTCTAAACCAGCGCAAATTTAACTCCATATTTATATTTCAGTGCTAGACATGTCAATGAGATGCAAGGTAGGCGTTTCCGTCCAAAAAATGACTCTAATCCCGTACCACCATATTTATCCCCCCATGCAAAAATGGCACATGGGTGGGAGGCGGACATAAATATTGGGGCTAAGCCTGCTTAACGCCATTATTTCATGCCTGGGTCAGACCAGGCGTAAAGGTACCTGTGGACCCATTTCCATGGCCAAACACATAGGAATGAGCCCACAGGTGCCCACTCCAAACCCCAGAAACACCCCCACCCACACCAGAGGGACACCAGAGGACGGGGGACCACATCCCAGGTGAGTAAGGTAAGTATTTTTTACTTTTCTGTAAAGTGCCATGGGGGCTCTTACATGGAGTCCCCTGCCTGGCACTGGGTCTAAATGCCATGCCCAGGAGACACTGGTACCCTGTGCTGGCCATAGGGGTGGTGGGCATGACTACTGTCTACACGTAGAAAGGAGTCATGTATTTGGCTGCTTGTGCATCAGAAAATGACGCTAGGCTGATTAGCGACAGAAATGTTGCCTCTAAGCAGCCTACAGTCATTTCTGGCGCACAGCCTCCATTTCCCGTACCAAAACCCCCGCCCGGCTGGCGTCATTTTTTGTGAAGCCAGCCTATTCTTAGCGCCAGCTTGTGCCGTTCCTTAAATATGGCGCCCGGCTGGCACTGTAGAATGACGCAAGCCGGCGCTAATATTTTTGCAGCAAAACTGCGTTAGTGCAGTTTTGTGGCCAAAACCATAAATATGGGCCTCTGTCTATTCAGTTCACCTCACTCACTGAGCAACCAGGTTCTAAAGGACTGAAGAAGAAACTGATCAACCTACATTAAGGTCATGGTGTTTTTAGTTTTTCAGTTTACTAGAGCGTAAACTTAGCCCAAGGGCATTAGCCTGCTTTGCATGAGGACCAGATTACATTACACAAGGTCAGATTAGGTGTTTTTTAGCACGGACATAATAAGTGATTTCCTAGAATCACAGGACATTTAGCTGACCTGGGACAAAAACCTAGCTTCCCAGTTCTAAAATTGGCAGCTCTGGCTGTTATGCCACATCTCCACACCACACGCACCACTAGCTACTGCCACTGCAAAGGTCGACTTAGTAAAAGGTTTACCCAAAGGCAATGTGGATTGTTTTATAAGTGGGGCACGAATGGCCAACCTCTTCCTCCATTCACTGTCTCCAACTCACTATCTGCAGGGTGCTTCACTACAATATTCTCTCAGCCCACTGCCTGAGCCCCACTGACTGCCCTGCATCCCATGCACTCACTATCTACAGCGCTTCTCCCCATACATTGTGCACAACGTGGTTCTCTACACTCAGTACAACCCCGTTACTCCCCCCTCACCTGACTGCACAGTGCTTCTCACTCACTCGCAAACTCATTGTCTGCAGAGCAATTCTCAATCAGTCAACCAAACTGACTGTGCATTGCTTACCCTCCTTTACTGTCTGCCCAGTATCTGCTCAGTACATCTTTCTCACTATGTGAATAGTGTTTTTTACGACTATCTACACAACAGTCCTCCACCATTCACTCTATTCTCAATGCTTCTCCCCCACTTACAGTCTGCCCAGTTCTTGTCCACCGCTCAGTGTTTGCACAGTGCTTCACTCTCTCTCACTCACTGCTAACACAGTGTGCCACTTTCATCACAAATCACTGTCTCACACAACACTGTCTTTCTGGTGCTTACTTCACATGAATAGCCCACCCCAATGTATGGGAAGTCCTTCTCCCTTCGGGAAGCTTTTCTTCACACAAGCAACTTGCTGTCTGACTACCACTTCCTCCGCGCTCAGTCCTTCTCATGGCAGGCACAGCATTTGAAGGTGAAATTTCACAATGTTCACAAGCTTTTTCTAGTCCAGGCAATGCATCATGGTAAATACAGTACAGTCACAGTGTGTTTGTCTTTGCTTGAATCTTAAAGAGCTGCCAGTGTTGTACAGCGTTTAGCAAAAGTGTTTCATCTATTCATTCTCAACAGAAAGGCAAAATATCTGTTGGGGGAACACGACTTGCTGTTCAGTTCATGACTATCAGTTTTCAACAGCTCTTAGGCGCTAACTCCAGGTTCCAAAAGCCAGTCACCATCTCCGTCAAGGGGCAGGAGCTTCATGACAGCACCTGAAGGTAGACGTGCATACCTGAAATGGATGTGCTGCTGAAATGGAACTCTGAAACTTGAGAGGTCAGCTGACTCTGCCCAAAACTATGGCACATATTTATACTTTTTGACACTGAACTGCAAAGTTTACCGCCGGCTAGCGCCGTACCAAGTCACTGGCATGGCATTATATTTATGGTATGATGCTAGCTGGCGGTAAGGCCCAGCTAGCGTCATAGAAAAGGACCCTAGCAGGGTTGGGGAGGCGTAGGGGGAACAGCGAATTTAGCATCAGAGGATGACGCTAGTACGGGCAGAGGCAAAAAAAATGCCTCTACGCAGACTTGCGTCATTTTTTGACGTTAAAACCCCATGGACATGACTCCTATCTCAGTTAAAACAGGAGTCATGTCCCCCAGCCCAATGGCCATGCCCAGGGGACTTGTGTCCCCTCGGCATGGCCATTATGCAGTGCCATGTAGGGGGACCCAAGTTAGGCCACCCTATGGCACTTTGAAATAAAATGCTCACCTCTACCTACCTGGGATAAGGGTCCCCCATCATTAGGTGTCTTCCTGGTGTTTGTGGGGGTGGGTGAGGGTGTCCCCGGGCCAGGGAAGGGCACCTGTGGGCTCTTTCCATGGTCTCTGACCATGGGAAAAGGCCCACAGGTCCCCTAACCCCTGCCCTGACCCAGGCGTTAAATAACGGTGCTAATCTATTGTCAAGTTAGACAGATGACTGAAAGTTAAACTGGCTGCGACAGTGAGTCAAAATTCTTCCAAATTGTTAGAAGGGCAATGCACTAGTGAGATCCAACTTAGGCCTGTACCTCTGAAAAAGCAGCAGTGCTTGAATAGAATAAGTCAGGACCATACCTCTGAAAGGCTAGTACGGCTGGTGAGAAGTCTGTCATTAGTCCGCCCTATGCCTCTCTCAAGGCAGTGTGGCTTGGGTAGAGTAAACAAGTACTGTGCGTGAATGGTTGGAGGCTGGGCAACCACCACCCACAAAGTAGACCTGCACTTCTGAAAGCTGGGGTGTGGCAATCACTGACAAAGCCCCAAACGAAGTAATAAAAACAATAAAGATATCAGATCACCATATATCAAATTAAAATGAGTTTCTGAAATCTTTAAAATGTACAGAGAAAGTTCAAAACTGAATTACAAAATCAATTTAGCATTATCCATTGTTATGATATTAAAGTCCTCCCGTACGCAGCCAACATGCAACTCATTCTCTCCCTCACAGACAAAGTGCTCAGTACCAAGATCAAGTTCAATGCCTGCATGACTAAAATTGGCCACTGGATGAATAAAAACTGTCTAAAGCTGAACACCGACAAGACTGAAATTGTGATCTTCCTGAAGAGCACATCACTGTGGGAGTCCATCTGGTGCCCAACAAAGGTAGCACCAACCTCCACCACCCACGCCAAGAACCTTGGGATCATTACTGGTAGCAATCTCGACATGACCGCCCAAGTCAATGTGTCACCTCCTCATGCTTTCATACCTGAAGATGCTGAGGAAGATTATCTCATGGCTCCCAATCAGAACCAGGAAAACCATTACACACAAATGGACTTTGGAAACAGCCTCTGTGCGGGATCAACAAAAAACTCACCAGAAAGCTGCAGAGAATTTATAACTCAGCACACCACACCTGAAGGAACTCCACAGGCTCCCAATACACAAACGAGGACAATTCAAACTGCTCACCCACACTTTCAAGGCACTACATAACACTGGCTGTAGCGAAGTAGAAGTGCTTGCAAAGAGCCGTGGAATATAGTATGACAAAACACCAAGCAGGATGTATATTTCAAGAAGAGTTTAATCCATAAGCAAATGAGGACCCACGACCTCAGCAGCGGTGAACTGTTTCTGGAACAACGGTCCAACTCCTACCTACGCGACCGGAGTTCCAGAACCCATCAAGTATCACCCGCAAGTTGCAGTTCCATAACATAATATACATATAAATGCCACAGTAACATTAGGCTAAGCGATTAAATATAAATTACAATATATAATATGAACTAACAATATTACTACATCACCTCCCTTCCTAGAAAGAAACGAAACCAAACAACACAAGTCAAACAAGTATATGATCACAAAATCTTGATGGTAGATTACTAATTCTGGAACTGCGTGTAGATACCGGTTCTGATCTGGCCTCACTGGAATTGTAATCCACATCGCTCATAGCATTATGCTGAGATTCAAATTCACCAGTACCGCTGACAGCATCAGGGGTTTCATCACAAGTATTGCCATCAACAGACGTATTAGTACCTCTCAAATCTTCACCTGAAAGCTTTGAAATATTTCTTGAAAACCCAGAGTTTCCTGAGATTTCATTGGCAGAAACAGTGTCATGTGCAGCATTTTTAAAAAACTAATTTCCAAACTCAGTTGATAACATGAAACCTTCAATGTCTTTGCGTTGAAACATTATCTTGAAAGCTTGTGCTTGTTCATCAGAAATAAGAATGACACTATTCTACCACCCTTTCCCTTCTAATAACACAGAAGCTTTCGTCTTGTCTTAACAATTTTTACCGGTAATGAATACCTAGATTCCCCTTTACTTACTCTAAATGTTTTTTTGATTAAAACCCAATCATTCGTACATAACTCAATACATTTGGTATTTCTTTTACAATCATAGTCATTTTTTTGTTTTATCAGTTTACTACCAACTCTTTTTCTTAAGTAAAAGTCCTCCTTATCAAATGTTGAACAAGGTTTTTCTCCTAACAGTCCACACATCCATCTAGGTGCAAGTTTTGTTCTAGGCTCTCTTCCTCTAAGCAACTTAAAAGGAGTGACTCCAGTAGTGGAGTGAGGGGTGGTTAACTATGTCCACATTTTCTCTTGTAAAAATTCCACAACATCAGAATTAGACGCAAAGGCGGTCTGTATTCCTTCTTTGAGTATACGATTTGCCCTTTCCACTAACCCGTTTGAAGCCGGACTATATAGAGCTACTCTCAAATGTTTAATACCATGCAAATCCATAAAATCACACATTTGTTTAGACACAAAATGAGTAGCATTGTCAGTGACAATAGTGTTTGCTGGACCCTCTAGTTTGAATAATTTGCTTAGAAATCACTATATCAAAATTTGTGTTGGGTACAAAAGAATAATAAATCCACTTTGAAAAATAGTCACCCATGACTAACAAGTACCTTTTACCTCTTGGTAAAAGATAAAATGGTCCAGAAAAGTCCATGGCTATTCTTTCCCAGGGTTTCCCTGGAAGAGGAACAGAACATAATGGTTTGGTGACTGATTTCCAGTGTTTGTCAGAAACGATACATTCAGGACACTTATTCACAAAGTTTACTATTTGTTTGTCCATCCCAGGCCACCAATATGTCAAGTTCAACTTCTTGTAGGTCGCAGAGATTCCCATATGATCTTAATGTGCAATACTGATGATTCTGTTCCTAAGTTCCGGACGTGGAATTACGAGGTCACCCCTTAAACAAATGTTATTTACACAAGCTAACTCTTTGGCTACTTGCTGAAAACATCTGAGTTCACCTATTGATTTCTTCTCAGCTAGCCATTTTGTTCTTAGGAATACTAGTACTTTGGATAATACCTCATCACTCGCCATGGATGTTAACCACTCACGTTCTGTAATGTGATTGTCAGACACAGCCAGCACATCCATCAACGCTATAACACACTCTTGTTCAGAATCAATATCCATGGAAGCATCATAAGATAACAGTATGCGGGATAGCCCTAAAAATCCTTACCCCCCTGTATGTATTTGGTAACCAAATTATACTCTTGAAGTGTGGATAACAAATAAACCAAATCTTGCCCAAACTATTACCATTCATTAAAAACACGAGTGGTTTGTGGTCAGTATACAATTCACAAGTGGTGCCCCAAATGCAAGTTTTAAATTTCTGGATTCCCCACACACACACCAAAGCTTCTCTCTCAGTAGTACTATAATGTACGTCTGCATCAGACAAAGTCCTGGAAGCAAAAGCTACAGTGTTTTCATGACCATCAACCCATTGTCCAAAAACTGCACCTATGCCTTTCAAACTACCATCAACCATAATAAACGGTTTTCCAGCTGGACTAAAAGCTTGTAAAGCTGGAGCATTGAGAACTAAATTCTTGATATCTTCAAACACAGTGTTTAATTCATTACTCCACTCAAATGTAACTCCTTTTTTAAAAAGACATCTCAGTGGCTGTACCGTCATGGCATAACAAGGAACAAACCTGGCATAGTACTCACAAAGCCTTAAAAGCAATCTAAAAGCATCTTTGTCAGTGGGAGAGCATGCATTTTTACCAGCACCTAAATTGCTAAACTTTGGCTTAATTCCTTCATGGGAAATATTATGGCCCAAATATTCTACCTTGGTAACCATCAGTTTACATTTACTCGGTTCAATTATCATACCTTTGTTTTTTTAAAATATTTAAAACCTTGTCTAAAACTCTTAAGATCTCGTCCTGGGTTTCTGTGAAAATTAATATATCATCTTGGAAAGCCAGACCTTGTGGTAAATCGTGAAAAATTCGTTTTAGGAAAACACTTGCCACATTAGCAAGACCAAACGTAAAAATTTGAATGCTCCAAATGGAGTTACAAATGTGGTTAACTCCTAAGAGCCTTCACTCAAAGCAATCTGGTGATATGCAGAATGGAGATCATTGGTTGAAAAAAACTTTGAACGCCCAATATTGGAAATCATCTCATGAATATGTGGAAGGGGATGACAATCCACCACTATGTTCTGATTGACCGATCTCAAATCCACACACAACCTTAACTCACCATTTTGTTTCTTAGTAATCACGATGGGAGAAGCCCATTCTGACGAATCAGTTGGTGCAATTATGCCTTCACCTTGTAATTTATGTGGCAAATTCTTTAAATCTTTTCTAACACTTAATGGTACTGGTCTGACCTTGTGCACCTCTGGAATCGCATTTTTCTTTAGTTTAATGCGATGCTCAAAGCCACATACAGTACCTACTTGATCTTTAAAGACGACAGGAAATAACCCAACCATGCGATCAGTAATGTCTTTAGACATAGACACATTTGCAACAGGATCATTCAAACCCAAATCAGGTAACTCTCCTAAGGTTACGGGAACATCATGACCAGGGCGCAAAATAATTCCAAGACGAGCCAAATCCTTCCACCCTATAATGTCCCGACCTCTAACAGCAACATATATCTTGATAGATATGGATCTGCCCACACATTGCAAACTGGACCAAAAATAACCCAACAAATCAATATCATGGTCCCAAAACGCCTTAGAGTTGATGTCAGGAGATTGTGAGGCGATACTGTCTTTCCACAATTTAAAGAATGTATGATAAGGTAAAATGGTGATGGGAGCCCCCGAGTCAGCTAATACAGAAATGTTTTTTTTATCAGTGAGCACCTCACATATCGCACCTCTAATCACATTCTCAAGTTTACCACAACATTCAACAGGAAGATCCGCTATCAATAAAACATTCAAGAGCTCATTAGAACATTGTGTAATCTCTTCGTTCACATCCACATTGCTAATTTTCACTTTGTTATAACTACCCTTGTTACTTGACTGCGCCAAACACTCACTTTGAAAATGGCCAATTTTACGACAACAATTGCACCTTTTCCCTATCGCAGGACAAGAGGAATCATTTCCAAGATGATATTTAGAACCACAACGGAAACAGATCCTAGAATGTCTTCCTTCTTGTCCGCGACTTGTTTTGCTATGTTTTCCCTGTTTACTACTCACTGTGCACACTACTTCCTCTTTGCTCACACTATCTAGAGAAGTATTTTGGTTAGCTAATACCCTAGAAGTAGTTATTGATCTTTCTATTCCTTTCGTTATATCAATAACTTCGTCAAGTGTGGGATTGCAACAAGCTAAAAGTCTCTCCTGAATTTTCTTAGGAAACAATAGAAAACAAATTGATCACATATATAAATATCAACATTACTACCAAATTTGGATTTTGAAGCTAGAACATGCAAATTGCCTCTCTACTCTTCAACTGTTTCATCACCCAATTACTTACACATGAGAACATTAAAACATTCTAATAACACATTAGAGTCCAGGGCCCAGCATACTTTAGCAATCGCATCTGTTTTCACAAACCATCCAGGAACCTCCCCTGGTCCAACTCCTACTTGCACAAATCCCACATGTACGGAAAACCAAATCCAGCAGTCGGGCCTTCTCCTACATCGCTCTTAAAGCATGGAACGATCTGCCACTACACTTAAGAGCCTCCTTTTCACTTCTTGAATTCTGCAAGAAGCTGAAGACCTGACTTTTGGAGTAGTCCCACTAGGCCCTAGGCATGCTCAGACTAACACTTGTTCAGGGCCAGGATACCCTCCTGGGTGATAGTGTGCTCTAACAATCTGCATAACATAACATAACATGCATTGAAATGGGGTCTTTGGTTGGCAGTCAGGTTACCCCCTGTCCAAGCAAGAACCCTCATTCTAGTCAGGGCAAAGGAGAAAAACACCTGGTTAACCCCCACTCATCCCCTTGGTAGCTTGGCATAAGCAGAAAGGCTTAAATTAACCCAGAGGCAATGTGTAAAGTATTTGTACCAACACACACAGTAATACAGTAAAAACACTACAAAAGGGACACTACACCAGTTCAGAAAAATAGGTCATATTTATGTAAATCAGACAAGACCAAAATGACAAAAATCTAACATACACAAGTCAAGATATGAATTTTCAAAAGGCTAGAGTCTTATGCCAAAGAAAACAATGGAAACGTTGAGTTTACCCAAAGTACCTGGTTTGCGTCAAAAATAAAGCTGCACCGGCAAACATGTGTCGGAAAAGTCAACTATGTGTCTATTTCTTACTCACAAGTGAGCCCGTGTGTCATTTCTTCTCTGGTCAGGTAGGTGATGCATCGTTTTTCTCCCTCGCAAGAGAGTGATGCTTCGATTTCCAGACAGAGCACCTCGGATCCGCACAGGTTCACAATGACTTTTGACGCCCAGGGACGATGTGTGAGAAATCTGGTCGCACGGTGTTAGAAAACCTCGCTGCATGGAGTTTTGTGTCATCAGCAGCCGCAAGTGGGTGTTGCATTGTTTCTCCACCAGTGATGCATCGATCCTCCAGCCGTGATGCAGGTGGAGCGTTGATTTCAGCCGCGAAGCAGGTGGCGCGTCGTTTTCAGCCGCTTTGCAGATGGTGCATTGAAAATTTCCCTGCATGGCGTTCTGTGTGTGGATTTCAGCTCTTGTTCTGCCAGCTTCACCGTTCAAGGGCCCAGGGACTGGATAGGGCACCACTTGGCAGGGCAGGAGTCTCAGCAGAGAGTCCAGGTGTGGCAGAGGAAGTCTTTGATGGCCCTGAGACTTCAAAACAGAAGGCAAGCTCAGTTGGAGATTCTTCTTCAAGCAGGAATGCACAACAAAGTCCAGTCTTTGTCCCCTTTCACAGGCAGAAGCAGCAACTGCTCGATAGCCCAACAAAGCACAGTCACAGGCAGGGGCAGCACTTCCCCTCCACTCTTCAGCTCTTCTCCTTGGCAGAGGTTCCTCTTGGTTCCAGAAGTGATCTTGAAGAAATCTAAAGTCTGGGGTTTTGGGTCCACTACTTATACACCTTTCTGCCTTTGAAGTAGGCACACTTCAAAGGAACTTCTCTGTTGTTCACAAGATCCTGCCTTGCCCAGGCCAGGCCCCAGACACACACCAGGGGCTGGAGACTGCATTGTGTGAGGACAGGGCATAGCCCATTCAGGTGAAAGTGACAACTCCTACTTCCACTCTAGCTCAGATGGCTTATCAGGATATGCAGGCTACACCCCAGCTCCCTTTGTGTCACTGTCTAGTGGAGATTCAAAAACAGCCCAACTGTCAGTCTGACCCTGATAGGGAATCTATCCAACAGGCAGAGTTACAGAATTGTTAAAGCAAGAAAATGCCTACTTTCTAAAAGTGGCATTTTCAAGCTAACAGTCTAAAAACCAACTTCAATAACAGATGTATTTTTAAATTGGTTCAGAGACAACAAACTCCATATTTCTATCTGCTCTCAAAGGGATCCTGCACTTTAAAATTATTTAAAGGCAGCCCCCATGATAACCTATGAGAGGGATAGGCCTTGCACAGTGAAAACCGAATTTAGCAGTATTTCACTGTCAGGACATGTAAAACACACCAGTACATGTCCCACCTTTCACATACACTGCACTCTGCCCCTGGGGCTATCTAGGGCCTACCTTAGGGGTGCCTTCCATGTATAGAAAGGGAAGGTTTAGGCCTGGTAAGTGGGTACACTTGCCAAGTTGAATTGGCAGTTTAAAACTGCTCACACAGACACTGCAGTGGCAGGTCTGAGACATGTTTACATGGCTACTCATGTGGGCGGCACAACCAGTGCTGCAAGTCCACTAGTAGCATTTGATTTACAGGCCCTGGGCACCTCTAGTGCACTGTACTAGGGACTTACTAATAAGTCAAATATGCCAATCAAGGAAAAGCCAATTACACAAACACTTTAAACAGGAGCACTTGCACTTTACACTGGTCAGCAGTAGTAACATGCCTAGAGTACCAAAACAGCAAAAACAGAGTCCAGCACACAGTCAAAACACGGGAAGCAGAGGCAAAAAGACAGGGGAGACCACGCCAAGGATGCCAGGTCTAACAAATATGTTTTCTCTGCTGATAGGAAATGTCATAGGTAAATATCAAGGAACAGGTAGGAGAGAAACTTGGAGGCAACCGACCCAAATGCTGTCTGATTGTCTTGGTTATCTTGCCTCTCAAATTAATTAAAGGGGGCTAGATATGGACCTGGTTCCATGAAGTCTCTGGTGCTACTGTAGTATTTGAACCATTGCTGTGGCACCCATGTATGTGGGACAATTTATTACAAAACAGTAAATGTATGACCCTTTGTACCTCCTTCTCTCTTTTTCTTTTTATCTCTCTCCTTGTGTTTCTTTGGCAATAAATGGGTATGAGGCTTGTCAGTGGTCACAGTGTGGGCATTTGATAAGTAAGGCTGAGCAAGACAACATATCTTATACCCTAGCTATGCTACTCCTTAGGTTATGTTATATTGATTTGTATAGCACACTAATCACCAGAAAGGGTACTCAGGTGCTTCATGATATTCATGATTGGGTACCTACCCTAGTTTTTTCACTCTAACCTGTTGTCCAACCCACACATCAACCTTCTTCACTTTCTTCTTGTAGTAATAAATATTTTCATACTTCTCATGAGAGTTTTTATTTCTGCTCCTAACTTCATCCACAAAACCAATAAAACAATTCAAACCCTAGCATCCATTCCACATTGCTTTTAGTTCTTCGCATCCTCCTTCTCATAACCTCAACAGGTGACACACATGACTCTTCAGTAGTGCTTACTGTGTATGCCCAAACATCGTTTTCCAACTGGATTTCCAAATCCATGTTACCATGCATAGCTAACAGCATTACACCTTTTAGAACACAATCAAATCTTTCGATCACACCATTAATCCTAAGTATGTCCAATTACATGGTTCTGTGTTTCACCCCAACTCTCTCAACAAAACTCTTTGCCTTGTTAGATTAAAATTGATCCTCACTGTCACTCAAAAAAACTGCCTAGATTCCTCTTTTTAAAAACACATGGTTTAAGAAACTCAAAATGTACTCAGTACCTACTTTGTTAACAACCTTAGTCACTGGCCAACATGAAAAAGTGTTAACGCCATAATAAATTGATGATTCATGCTCACTGGCCACGTATCATCAATGGGAACACACTTCCAAGGACCACAGCGAATAGTTACTTCATACACTGGAGTCTTGAGTTTCTTCAATGACTTGTCAGCCATAAAGCACAAGCCGCCCTCTCTCTCATCCATCTCTCCACAGAATCTATCTACCCCTCCACAAAAATAGTTTTATAAAAGATTGCTTGGTTCTCAAAATTCCAAAATAGTATTTATGTGCCAATTTGATAATATTTGCCTTCAAAGCTTCAGATGTGCCCATCCAAAGGCAATGGAGCACATGGTTCAATGGAAGCTTTTGTGGTGGCTACATGCCAACAATCCAGTGCTTAATTTGTGCTTGTTGTTTCCGGTGCAGAGCACGGGCACTCATTTTTGAGGGCCGGTGCTTATCTTTCTGCCTTAAGCATTAGCTGCGAGCAAAAGACACATATGGGAAAGACGGAGCAAGAGAAAAATGAAAACATGTCACAAAAGGAGAAAGCAGAAAGCTGCAGGAGTGAGCTCAAGGGGCAAAGAGTGGCTGTACATAGATTAAAGAGGCCAAAGGTGGCTTTAGGATTACGCTGCCTCCGTTTCCTGTGTTCGCACATTTAATTGCCACAGTTGCATGTTTAGGAGGAGGACTTTGGGCACCGGCACGTTTTTATTTAGAAATTAAGCACTGCGACAATCCTGTTTGTGTTTTGCAGTGCAACGACAGCGGATAGCGGAGGAGCGACAACCAATATGGCTGCTGCATGGCATCATTAGAAAGAACATGCCCGCTGAGCAGGATGCTTATACACAGAACGTGTGTGTCACATCTGGAAGCTGTGAGCATGCTACAACACCGAACATGATTTGTGTAAGGTGTGGTTGTAGGTTATAAAGCCTTGTACATGACTAGGAAACCTTAGCTTATTGTGAACCAGGAGTAATATTAGCTGTAGGGTTTGACTGTGGAAACCCTAGGGCAACACGTTTTGTTATGGCTGCTGATTTTCTGGGCCAAACAGCACACTGGGATAAAGTCTTTGAGGAGGCTCCCGGCTGCTTACCAGGTAACCCCGAATTACTCTCTTCAAGGTGCATCTCCCAGCAGATCTGCAAGTGGATACACAAGTGTAGTAGGCAAGACTACTCTATAAAAAGCCAGATGCCCAACTACAGAGGTTTGATATTTACTAAATAGGAGCAACTAACAATGGCCCTTAAGTCTCTTTTCCTCATTGTATTGTGTTGGAATTACATTTAAGTAACACTTACTACCCTTTATAAGGTGTTTAAATGTCCAGATAGGCATAGTATGAGGAAAACCCTTTGGTAGTTCACACCCCTGGTGAATATTGTAAGGGTGGAATAGGTTTAATGGCATCTACCAGGGCAAAGATGGTAAACTACCCGTAGATTGGTGTATTGCGCAATGCCTGGCACACAGATTGGTGGGGTTCATTTCATTGTAAGGCTCAATTTCCCATCAAAATGACTTCATAAAATCCCATCAAAAATCCCATTGTAAGAGTTAACTCCCATCAAACATCTCATTGTTTCACGCCTATCAGAAATCATACTGTAAGGATTACCTCATCAGAAAACCCATTGCAAAGAAGTATCCTGAAATGAGATGAGCGCTGTGAAGCACATCTCCAGGCCTGCCCTTTCAGGATGCGTCTGCAGTTTTAAATTGCTATTTCAACCTGGCAAAATTAACCTTTGATCAGACCTACACCTCACACCTAAGGTAGGCCCTAAATGCTCTTAGGGCAGGGTGCGTCGTGTTTAAATGTAGCACGTGTATTTTTAATGTTTCACATGTCCTGGTGGTGGCAAATCCCTGAAATCGTGTTTAACTGTAGCAAAGCCGGCTCTCCCATAGGAAAACAACAGGTTACATTGTAACAACATAGAATGCTTATTTATTTGGGAACAGCTAGAAAAAATGAGTCAAGGACTCATTTTATTAGTAGTTTAAAATCCAACTTATTTTGTAATACTAATTTAGAAATTATACTTTCAGAAAGTTGTTATTTCTGTGCCTAAGCCAAAAAAAGACTTCTGCCAGTGTCCATTGTCACCTGACTGTTCAATGGCTCCCATGTGGTGAAATGTGGATTACTCCTAGACAGTGGACAAAAGGCTTGGGTGAGGAGAGGTGTTTTTCTTCCTTGAGCATCATAGCCTGGGAGCTGCCACTAGACAAAACTCCTGTCTCTGTACCTAGCAGCAACATTAATTACAAGAGGTATCTTGACATTTTAATTGCTTCCTGAAGGCTGGACGCTAAACACAGCGCCCCCCCTGAGGTCAGCGCCTCCCAATCTAGGTCAGCACCTGGTGCGGCCGCACCGCTCACATCGCCCTGAATCCGGCCCTGGCCATGGCATAGTACTTCACTCCCACCATGACAAGGGTAGTCAGCCAGCCAAATTTAGATATGTCCGCCAGTGAGCCTTTCCATGCATTGAAAGTGTGACATGCAGTTCCATCAAAATAGTTGTATGTCAAACATTTAAAAAAATGTATCTTCAAAAACAAATTCCTAAAGCAGATTTTTTTCCCATGGCATGGGGGTGATCGAAAAGTTTTTACCTTCGCTTACCACTACGTTTTGGGTGGCGGCTTGTAAAAGTAGAAACAGGCTATGAGTCCACTGGCGGGTGGACACATGGTCAAACCTCCGGCGTCCCTTAACCTGTTGGTCCATCAAAGGGGTATGTACGAAGGGGAGCCGAAGCAGTCTTCGCCATCAACGTACGAAAGATCTGTCAGTCTGTAAATCAGGTGGGCAGATCTTCATTTTGGCTCAAAGGGTAGTCCGTCACATTTGCAATGGAGTAACCCTTTCTGCGAAACTCGAAAGTGGCCCCTAAGTCTGAAATCCTGGTCCCTGTATCTTACCTGGGCTTCCGCACGGTTGGCTTTAAACTATCTCCTTACCCCGGTCAAGCATGACCAGATGACCGCAGTTGGCGCTTTATACTTTTTGGCACTATTTTGAATCTTAAACTTAAAACAATTATAAGTCTGCTTCTACAGACTGGGTTTCCGTTCTTTCTGTGTCATTTTATTATTAAACATTTGCTCTATTTTTCTAAATTGGTTTGGATTTTTCGTGTTGTGATTTCACTTTATTACTGTTCAATACTGCATAGATATTCCACCCATAGACTGTATGTTAAGCTTGAAAGGTTTCTTTATTGACATTTGTGGTTCACCCTGACCAGGTTTTTGATTAGTATTTGAGGTGGGGGTCTCACTCTCCTAAACTAATACTTACACTTATATTTTATGTTTAGAGCGATAACTTTAATATTATTATGGCTGAAAATACACAAAGCCTCCCCAGAAGTTCAGGACAAAGTGCAAGTTCGGGGGGGAGTGGTTTTTGCGGCGGGTTTTGCCGTTCGAACCCGTTACAAGATGAGGCACATCACTTTCTTCAGACTTTAGGGGTGTAAAACTGCGTTAGGGTAGCGAATGTATGAAAACTCGGATCCACGAAACGATTGTGCAAGTTTTTCCGTCGTTCTTTTAAACTAAAAATTAATAATTGGGTACCAGAGCACACAAAACGGTATTTGATTAATTAGTTTTAACCTAAATATAGGACGCTCCTGAAATTTTTGTAAATTTAAGTTTTTGCTTTTTGACTGTAGCTTCAACCAAATTATGTTAAAAATCTGAGTTGTATTTTTTCCACATATTATGATTTTCCTTGCCACTCCAAAACAACCCTCTTAAATTACAATAGTAGGTAAACTGCAGATTTACAGCATTTTGCCTGACCTTCTCTGCCACAAGTCACAACCACAGAAGGAGAAGCATAACTTTAACCGTCCTGATAAGAAAAACTGGTTAAAGAGCTCCCTCTAGTGCTCAAAAGTCATATCGCGTGTTCCTCAGGAAAATGTCATTCTCTGTTGAGCAGTAATAAGATCACTTCGGCAAAGTTGTAGTTCTGCATTCTTATCAGTATCTCTGTCTGTTTGTCGAAAATATATTTTGGGTCTTGGTTAAAGAGAGTTGCAGCTGTTTGTGTTGTATGTTCGTAATTTAGAATGTAGAAGGTGTAATGGAAAAAGGAATGTTGGGTGTAGAATGTAGTGGGAGTTCTGGGAAAAAGAATGTTGGGGATTTATTTTATGCTGGAGGTTGGAGTGGAGGTGTACTGTGCTGTCTTCGATTAAAAACACTTTGGCCCATATTTATACTTTTTGACGCTAAACTGCGCTAACGCAGTTTAGCGTCAAAAAATTTAGCGCCGTCTAACGCCATTCTGAAGCGCCATGCGGGCGCCGTATTTATGGAATGGCGTTAGCCGGCGCTAGCAGACCGGCGCTGCCTGGTGTGCGTGGAAAAAAACCACGTACACCAGGCAGCGCCGGCGTAGGGGGAAAATGGCGTTAGGGCGTCTTAAAATGGGGCAAGTCAGGTTGAGGCAAAAAAATCGCCTCAACCCGATTTGCGCCATTATTTTCGACGCCCAGACGCCATTTAAATGACTCCTGTCTTAGTAAAGACAGGAGTCATGCCCCCTTGCCCAATGGCCATGCCCAGGGGACTTACGTCCCCTGGGCATGGTCATTGGGCATAGTGGCATGTAGGGGGGCACAAATAAGGCCCCCCTATGCCACCCCAAAAAAATTAAAAAATATAAAAAATTATACTTACCTGAACTTACCTGAATGTCCCTGGGGTGGGTCCCTCCATCCTTGGGTGTCCTCCTGGGGTGGGCAGGGGTGGCAGGGGGGGTCCCTGGGGGCAGGGGAGGGCACCTGTGGGCCCATTTTGAGCCCACAGGCCCCTTAACGCCTACCCTGACCCAGGCGTTAAATAGTGGCGCAAATGCAGGGTTTTTTGACCCGCCACCTCCCGGGCGTGACTTTTGCCCGGGAGTATAAATACGACGCATTTGCGTCGCCGTCATTTTTTTAGACGGGAACGCCTTCCTTGCATCTCATTAACGCAAGGAAGGCGTTCACGCAAAAAAATGACGCTATTTGCCCATACTTTGGCGCTAGACGCGTCTAACGCCAAAGTATAAATATGGCGTTAGTTTTGCGCCGAATTTGCGTCGAAAAAAACGACGCTAATTCGGCGCAAACAGAGTATAAATACGGGCCTTTAATGTTATCCTGTGTGTTCGTGGATTTAACAATTTGGCGACGAGGGTGGGATCACGGTGTGAGATTACGATATTTTGGGAGGATGATGGTCATTCTATCGGCGTATGCTTCGTATTAAGGAAGTTTCCTGCCGGAGACCATTGAAACTGTCACTCGACTCTGTTTTTCAAGAGACGCACCGCGCGTTTGTGTCGCATGAGAATTCCAAGTGTTCCAGCGCTTAGCCTTAGAATCCTCTAATGCGCGTGTAAGGTCATCCGGACACCACACTTCAAGGGTATAGAAGTGAAAACCTTACCTCCGTGCGGCGTCTCCTGGTGTTTGTGTTCTTCTCTTTGGTAATCCAGTAACTGTTTATTTTTTTTTCCTTTTCTTCAAACCACTTCCTGTAATAAAAATCGTAGTAAGACTACAAGGAAGTCATCGCATTGCAAAGGAGTTTGAAGTGGAAAATCTTACCTGCTCTTTGTCCATCCAGGAAGTTTTTTTATTTTTTCTCTTTTCGCAAACCACTTCCTGTGCTGAAATTGCTGTAGGACAACAAGGAAGTCGGAAGTTTGAGAACTGGAGTTGTTGTGTATTGATGAGAGGAAATTTGTTTTTTCTTGTTTTGTTCCACTGAAATAGTAATTTTAGGATTGCTGTCCTTATTTTTCTCACAATAGAAACTGTTGGAACCAAGAGTACTGTTCTACAGATTTCACGGTGATTGTCTGATTTACATTTTTGTGCACGTTTATTTACATGTTTTAATGGAAGATATATAATCCTAGCAATGCAGTTTGAACCATCTGAAAAGTTTTTACAGTGCAAAGGAGATCCAGCCATGGCTTGGTCGAGATGGAAAGAGGAATTTCTGACTTATTTGAAAGCTATTGATGATGATGATATGTCCCAGGAAAGAAAGAAAAACGTTTTGCTGCATTGCTTAGGTTCAGAAGGACAAATGGTGTTCGGAACTATACCTCAGGTTCTCATGCAAGGACAGTCTGATGAAGAGATTGATGTGTTCAAGGAAGCGTTAATGAGATTAGAGAATAGGTTTAAACCTACCTCTAGCATAGCTTTGAATAGATTTAAATTTTATACAAGAATACAGCAATCTTTTAACTGTATTGTGAGGACTGTATATGCATTGTAATTTTGGAGAGATGACAGATGAAATGATACGTGATCAGATTATTGTGCATGTTAAAAGTAAGAAAATTCAAGAACAGTTGTGGGTAACGAGGCATCCCAAGTTACAAGATGTTATTACCATGACAAAAGCTTTAGACCAGTTTGAAAAGTGGGTAAAATCTATACATGAATCGGACAAAATTGGAACTAAGGACTCTGAAGTTGTTGGAGCAATGGGGGGCAGTAGTAATGGTAGTAACTCAAATTCCAGAAATAATATGTGTGGTAAGAAAAGGAACAAATATGATAAGACGGATAGATTATTGTGTTATCGCTGTGGCAATATGAATCATTTGGCAAGTTCACCCCAGTGTCGCGGTGTTGGGAAGAAGTGTCAGAAATGTGGTAGAATTGGACATTTTGATCGTGCGTGCAAAGACCTTAAGAAAAACAGTAGTAGTATGAGAGGAAAAGTTGCAAGTATGAGTAGTGGTAGATGTGATGAAGGATGGCATGGAGATGAGGAAGAACATAGAGGAATGGTTTTGTCACTTAAGAATTGTGATGGTAGTATTAGACAACCCAGGTGTGTGGTACACATAATGGTAAAAAATGTATTTCTAATGGCAGACTCAGGATCACCTTGGATGATTATTACACAGGAATATTTTGAGCAGGTATTTGAAAGAATTTGGAAGATGTCAGACTTCAGGGAACCTAACATATTAGCTAAGAGTTTTGATGGTTCCAGCATTAATGTCATTGGTTTTGTGGAGAAAGAAATTGTTTTTAAGGATAGGTGTGCTATGATAAAGTTGTATGTAGCCAAGAAAGGAGTTAATGTCCTGGGATGGAGAGATCGAGGGGAATGGGAAATTATCTTGAATCCCAGAAGTAGAGAACCTGTCTTAGCAATAGAAAAGTGTGAGACAAAGGTGTGGATAGTATCAAGGTTTCCCTAAGTCTTTTCTAACAAATTGGGAAAGTTAGAAAACTACAGTCACAAAATCAAGATTAAGACTAATGCCAAACATCTTGTGCAAAAACTGAGAAATGTTCCAATATGTGTCAGAGAAGATTTGAAACAAATCTTGTCGAGAATGGTTAGGGATAATGTAATTGAAGAAATGGAATCATCGGAATGGGTCTCTCCAATGGTGTTGGCCTGGAAGGCTGACAAATCGTTGAGGTTGTGTGTTGACTTGAGGGTGGTCAATGCAAACATCATCGTGAATTGTCACCCTTTACCTAATATAAGTGAGGTGATCAGCATGTTAGAAGGAGCAAGCATCTTCTCCACGTTGGATTTAAGATCGGCGTATCTTCAAATTGAACTTAACGGAAGATTCTAGACATCTTACAGCTTTTATCACACCACAGCGGTTGTCTCAATTTAAAAGAATGCCATTTGGGCTAGCCTCTGCGGTGTCGGTGTTTCAGAGAGCTATGTATCATCTTTTCAAAGATATGGACAGTTATGTGAAGTGTTTCCAAGATGATGTCCTGATATTTTCTAAGAATGAAAGTGAGCACAGAGAGCATGTGGTAAAAGTTTGTGAGGTATTAAGGATGAGTGGTTTGACATTGAAGGAAAAGAAGTGCAAACTTTTCTCCTAGTCTGTGGAATACTTGGGTCACACAATATCAGGAGAAGGGGTAATCCCGAAACGATCATTGGTGGAAGCTATTGTCAATACTCCTGCTCCTCACAATCGGGATAAATTGTTATCGTTCACAGATCTTTGTGAATGTTACAGTAAATTCATTGAAATTTTTGCAACAAAGATGGAACCATTGAAAGAACTTGCATGCAAGGGGGTTCAGTATGTCTGGACTGATAGACAGAAGACTGCGTTTGAGAAGACAAAGAAAGAAATTGTTGATGCTCCTACTCTGTGGCCCCTTTGTTTGGGGACACAGTGTGTTGTGACTGTAGATGCTAGTATGTATGGTATAGGAGGTGTGCTACTGCAGTGTCATGGAAAAGACAGGTGGAATGTTTTGTTTGCTTCTTGTACATTAACAGATGCAGAGAGGAGGCATGCTGTGATAGAAAAAGAATTGTTGTCATGTGTTTGGGCGGTGGAACACTTTCGGAATTACATTTGGGATTCAAAATTTATTTTGCAGACGGATCATAAGCCATTAGTTAGGATTCTGTCTCCAGATGGTGGGAGAAATGCTACTGCTCGTATTGCGAGATTAATCTCTAGATTGCAGGAGTATTGCTTCAAGGCTGAGTATGTACCTGGGAAAAGTAATGCTGTGGCAGATTGTTTATTGTGACTTCCTCAAGATGATGGTGAGGAGGTTGATGGGTTTTGTAATGAGCTAGAGAATGATATTGTGTTGCTGGTGTCTGGTTACATGACTAGTGAATTTGCTGGTATAGAAGAGGAGGAGTGGAAGAAATGTGATGAGGAGGATTTGTTATTGCAAGAAGTAAATAATTATTTGCAGTGTGGTTGGCCCGATAAGAAAAGACTTTCTGAAGAGATCATGACGTTTCATAAAGTTAAGGATGAGTTAGAAATTGAGAATGAACTTTTGTTAAAAAATGGTAAGTGCGTTCCTCCTAAAGGACTGCAGGAAGTCATTTTAAGACTGGCCCATGAAGGTCATCCAGGCATGTCTTCTATGAAGAGGCTAATACGTACTTGTTTCTGGTGGCCGGGGTTGTATAAAATGGCAGAGAGGGTGGTAAGAGAATGTGGTGTGTGTGTCAATGCGGAGAAGTTGTTGAGAACTGTTCCGGCTCCTCTTTTGCCAGTACCCTGGCAGGATTCGCCTTGGCAAAAGTTAGGGTTTGATATGTCTGGTCAGTTTCTTTTTCTTCCTGCAGAAGCACGTTTTGCATTAGTGTTTATTGATTATTACTCCAAGTGGCCGAAGGTGAAGTTAGTTTCTCAGGTTACATATGGTACTATAGTTCAGTTCTTCATGGAGGTGTTTGCCAGAGAAGGATATCCTGAGTTGCTGATATCTGACAATGGGGTTCAGTTGGTGGCAAGAGAAATTAAAAGTTTTTTAGGTATAGTAATATCAAACATGTTAACACTCCTCTCTATGAACCACAAGGATATTGTCAGGTGGAGAGGTTCAGTCGTGTGCTCAAGGAAAGTATCGGATGGGCACGAGGACTTGGAGGACAGTGGAAGGAGAAATTAAGAGAAGAGTTATGGTATTATCGCATAACGTCGCAAAGTACTACTGAAGTTAGCCCTTTTAGGTTACTAAAAGGAAGACATCCTGTGTCTAAATTGTGTTCGTGGTGGTCCAAGAAAAGACTAAGAAAAGAGTGGTAAAATGTGTATATGGAGGAAGTCAAAGAGAGAGTGAGAAGGAAGCAGGAAACATTCAAAGAAACTTACGACAACAAATGGAGAGTGGAAGAACCTGAGATTAATGTGGGTGATTGGGTCAGAATTCGCAAACCAGGGTTTGTGAGGAAAGGTACGTCTAAGTTTGGGAGAGCTTTGAAAGTGATAAAGGTATATAACAAGGGTGTTGTTACTCAAGATGGGAAAGTGTGGAATGTGAGGAGAGTCGCGAAGTGTCATAATGATGAGTGCAATAATGAGGAGGAATGTTTGGGTGGAGGAAGTTGTGATAGTTATGTTTTCGAAGCAGGAGGTAGTGTTGGAGTGGGTGTAGTACCCCCAGCGGAAACCTTAACAGGAACTTGTGTTGAAAATGGCTATACTGAACAGATTGCTGTGGAAAATGTATGGAATAGTGAAGTATCTTACCCTGATAATGTCAGTGATGAAAGTGATACTGTGGTCAATAGTGGTTCTGTAGCATCACAGGTGAAATCGGATGCTAGTACAAGATGCAAGCCAGTCAAATTCAAAGACTTTGTTTCAAACTTATAATTTTGTGTGTGCAACTGAATTTAAAATGTTTTAGAATGGATAAAGTTGTGCATAGTTGTAACTTTTTGTATTTTTATTTTATGTGTTTTGTAAAAGAGGGAAATATGTTGTCTGTTCGTAATTTAGAATGTAGAAGGCGTAATGGAAAAAGGAATGTTGGGTGTAGAATGTAGTGAGGGTTCTGGGAAAAAGAATGTTCGGGATTCATTTTATGCTGGACATTGGAGTGGAGATGTACTGTGTTGTCTTTGATTAAACATACTTTAATGTTATCCTGTGTGTTCATGAATTTAACAATTTGTGTCAGACCTATTGTGTCTAGTACATTACAGATACTTAGAATGGAATTTGCATCAGCTCTTTGCTCATGATTGCATGCATGCCAATATTTTAAAGCAGGCAATTGGCCGGTGCTCTTGAGGAGGGCTAAACACCTGAAAAGGCATGACGTATGCATGCCTTTCACAAATAAAAACAAGCGATTTTTAAAAGGCAAGCCCACAAACCAACGAAACTGAGCATACAGTGGGCGTGGTTAAAAGCCCACAGAGAGATTACAGCAAGCTAGAGTGCTTGCGCGCTTGACCCTACAAACTGTCAGTCTTGCATCATCACCAGTGGTCAACTGCCCGTAGCACCAGTGATCACGGAGGATGCTTGTATGGACCTTCTTCAATGATTGGGTCCATTCCGGGGAACCACACCATACCTGGTAGCCGTGCTTTGGTTTTAGAAACTCCTTGATGGCCCTGGTGTGCTAGTTCCACTGTCCTGGCTGACATGCAATGTGGGATTACAACTTGGTGTCCCTGTATTATCAGTCCCTCTTCGCTTTTACTCAGATCATTGTGGCATCCCCACAGCTGTGTCCAAGCATCCTGTTCATTTTCCATGAGTCCACATGCTCCGTCGAGGAAATTTCTCCGTTGTCGGCCTCGCAGCCTCTCGGCTACTTTCATTAGGCAGCCATCATTTTTGGTAGCTTCTGCAATCTCCTGCAGAGATCATGCTCTGGGTCAGACCATTTCAGTTACCATCCCATCAAAACCCTCAACTGCGGGATCCTCCTCCTCCTGTTTAGTGGGATTGGAAGCCAAAGGATGGCATGAGAGCTAATCAGTCAGATTATTCACTCCAGGCCGGTATACTACTTCAAAATAATATTGTTGGAGTTGTACAGCCCACCTTTCGCTTTATGGAGGTCCATTCCTGGGAGTGCCTGAAAAGAGTGACATGAGAGGCTTGTGGTCCATCACCACTTGAAATTTCTGCCCACAGAGATAGAGGTGAAAGTGCTTGCATGCCGAGTAGATGGCCAGGGCCTCTCTTTCAATCTATGCATATCACGTTTCCACTGCTGTAAGAGCTCTGCTCGCCTACGAATTAGGCACCCACTCTTCTTCATACTTCATTTGTAATAACACAGTCCCAAACCCAACGGGGCTAGCATCCACAATGAGTACAGTGCGTCATGTTGGATTGAAATATGCCATGGTGGCATAATGCAATCCAGCCTTCTTAATGTCTCTGAATGTGAGGGCGGCATTGCTGTTCCATTTCCACAGAACATTTTTTCGGGTCAAGATTCTGAAGGGCTCAGAGAGGGTGGCCAGATTGGGAATGAACCTGCTGCAATAATTAGCCATCCCTAGGAAGCTTCTGGCATCTGAGGGACCTTGCGGAATGGCTGCCTTCATGATGGCTTCAACTTTTGTCGGGTCAACTTGTAAACCCTCTTTGCAAAATTTGTACCCAAAGAGCTCTATTTCATTGGTGTAAAATGATAATTTCTGGTGGTGAAGAGTGCATCCTCATTCTACCAGTCACTGTGTCACTCTCAGTCAGGGATGGTGTTCTCCCAGGGTATCCAAGAAAATTAGGATATCATTACTCACATTTATCTCTCCAATCAGTCCAGAGAATGCTTCCCTTATGGCGTCTTGAAAAACTTCATCCATAGGCGATACCCCAAAGCTGAGGCGCTTGAACCGCCACGGCCCCACATGAGTAGAGAAAGTCTTTATGTATGTGCAGTACTCCTGTAGCATCAATTGATGATACCCTGAATTCAAGTCAGTTTTTGTTAACAATTTTGCCCCATTTAAATCTGCCACAATCTCATCTATAATGGGAGTGATACGCCTCTCTCTACAAATGACCCTGTTGGGAAGTTGCATGTCCCGACACAATTGCATAGCCCCTGGCTGTTTAGGCTTTAGTGCTATTACCAGTGGCGAGACCCAGGGAGTAGGCCCGGACACTTTCTCTATGACTCCAGCTTGTTCTAGTTGCTCCAACTGCTTTTCTACCAGTAGACAAAGATGAAAAGGTACAGTTCTGTAGCACAGAATGACTGGCTTAACTGTGTTGCCAATATGGAGCTGCACCTTAATGCATTTTAAACACCCAATCCCCTTGAACAGCTCTGGAAAGTTTTTAAGGATGTCCTCTGCATGAGATTGGTGAATTTGTTGTGCAAAAAATACTAAGCCGAGATCTTCTGCCATGTGGCATTCAATTATTGTTCCAGTGTCTTCTTGAGTTAAGTGAAAATTGGTTCTTAGTTTGGTGTTTCTATTCGCCACTTCCACCTTGATCACTCCTATCAGGGGAATGGGTTCTGTTTCACCCATACATATTCTCGCCTTGGTGGTTAATGTTTGACTGGGGTCCAACGTGAGAAACTGTTCGGCGTCATTGACCTTTACTGATGCTCCGGTGTCAATGACACTGTGCTGTTAAGGAGCACTATAGTTATAGACCTATAACTCTCAGAATTTTGCCTTTGGAGGAATGTGGTTGTTGTTATCCATTTTTTCAATAATATCAATATATTGGTGAATATGGGTACACCCTTTTCGATAATTTGATTTCTTGTGGTGTTTTCATTCATATTTGTGAATAGTCCCAATTGAAACATTGTTGTAGATGCATAATTGTACCCATGTCTCAACTGGGTCAGTCTGGGTATCCCCTGTTGTTGATACTTTTTCTCCGGTGTCAATGAGGGCAGTAATCTTTGATCCTTCCACATCTACCTGACACATGGGGGTTAGTCTTTTCCTCAAATTGCTTCATCTGATGAATGATATGGTGAACACTTCATCCTCGTCTTCATCCTCGCACTGATTGTAGGCTGCGTCAGTCATCTCATTTGCTCATTCCGCCCCTACTTCCAGTGACAACTGCCAAACATTTGCACTCTTCTTTCCTTTTGTGGCTGGGATATTCCCTGTGATATTCCCAACCATTTGACCTTCGCCAAGTGGATGGTTCGACCACACTTCAGGCACTGCTTCCCTTGTGTAGGACAACCATGTGGAGGGTGTTGTGTCAGACCACAGCTGTCACACATCTTAGTGTTGCCTTTTGTGGGTGTACCTTCTTGGGGCCTCTCCTGTGCCTTAGGAGAGCTACTATGTCATCTAACGAGATGCCAGGCTGCCCCAAGATCCGTTTTCTGAGTTTGGAGAACCTGCATCCTTAAGTCAGCTGTGCTCTGATCTCATCCTGTTTGTCTGTTCCTCTGCACATGCTTGCCACTAACAATTTATCCACAGACTCCCCTTCAGCCTGACGAACTTGTCTGCATTTGAACTTCTTGAAGTCTGGGTTCAATTGAGGGTCAAAGTACCTGTTCAGAGCAGCTACAGTTGCATCAAAGTTGTCATCAGCTCTGGTGTTGGGTAAATCCTCAAATAGTTCATGCAGTTCATCGCCGCCCATGTGTAACATTATGGAACGTTTGATGGCGCCATCTGTTTCACAGGTGGCACGGAAATAGTGTTGTAGATGCCCAATCCACTGGCGCCATTGTGGCGCCGCTGTAGCTGGATCTGCCAGGTAACTGAAAGGTGGTAAGGCAGTGACTGAAACATGCACATTAGTTTGCTGTTGCGCTGAGAGCGCTTTGCCTCGTTGTGGCACTGACATGTTCCTCTGTGCGGCCTAGTTGCACGTGCTGGTGTTTGTTGAGCTTGTAAATGTTAACCTTGTTGCCTTCAGGTGATAGAGTTAAGTTGCACCTGCTTTTTGACAACCTGATGTGCCTATTTCACTGCTTGTAATCCTTATGATGTGGATAAGTCCTCCTATCTGGCCTTTTCTCAGCTATTGAACCCCCTCTTTTGTGGACATGGTCTTCTAAAAGGGTCCCCTTTTGTTCCTGGGCCCTTTTCACAGTCTGCTGCATTTTGATTTATTGCATATATATATTTATATATATATATATATATAAATAAATATATATATAAGTATTTTTTGTGTTCACCACTTGCCATAGGCCTCTGTTGTACTCTTACTTCTGATGTCTGCGACATTGCCGCAAGCTCTTCCTCCGATACATTACTTCCCCTCCCGGCCTCTGCCACAACACACCACGTGTGCTTTATGCACCCTACCTCCACTCGGCCAGATGACTGGATCTCCGACAGGAGAGGCTGAGGGCTGCTCTCACCACAGCGCTTGCTGTTGGTAGGGGCAGTGCGGCACTCTGGCTATGCCGAACTCTGCCTCCCAAGAGCCGTGCCCTTTCACTGCTGCACGCCAGCAGCCTCGGAGCTGGTGATAACAGAGTTAGGCACACTCCTCTTTGTTCGTTGGGACGCGGGGCTCGTCCACCTTGTCCCCATTGTGGTACTGGGGGAAACAGGGGACCATAGAGGATAAGTCAAAGAGGACTTCACGCCATCGCCAGCTGGATGGAATCAAGCCACCTCAAGTTAAACACAGACAAGACAAAAATCCTCATCTTTGGCACCAACCCCTCAACTTGGAATGACTCCTGGTGGCCCACCTCCCTAGGAACCGCGCCCTCACCCACCACCCACGCACGCAACCTAGGCTTCATCTTGGACTCCACACTCAGCAGGTCAATGCCATCTCCTCTTCCTTCTACAACACTCTCCGCATGCTCCGCAAAATCTTCAAGTGGATTCCTGTCGAAACCAGGAAAACTGTCACCCATACCCTGATCAGCAGCCGATTGGACTACGGAAACGCCCTATATGCAGGAATAACCAGTATATTTGAAATCGTTTGAAGGAGCTACACAGCTGTTGAATAATATATTGACAGCTTGAAAAGAAAAGAAAGGAAAATAAAGGAAAAGAGAAGAAAAGAAAAGAAAAAAAAAGAAAATTAAATAAAATTTGTTCACAACTCAGTAGAGAGTCAATGTGTGTGTGAGCGAAAGGATGATGAGAACGTGGAGGGGAGATATAAGTAGGTACATGCAGAAGGATGGAGCGTAAAAACAGTGATGAAGATGAAGGAGATGGTATGTGAGATATCATATGGAGATTTTCAAAACAATGTGAGGAGAGAAAGAATATAAGTGGGTGAAAGAGTGAGAAATTACATGAACAGGCGCGGCCCGTCCTTTAGGGTGGAGGGGCCACGCCCCCCCATCTTTTGCCCCTCACGAAGAGTGCGGTCAGGCTGAGCAAAGGTCAGCCTGACAGACACTCTTATGTTCAGGTCAGGCAGCCAGGAGCAGACATGCATGAATTGCGCAGACTCCTGGCTCCCTGAGCTGAACTTTGCTGGGCTGAAGAGGTCACAGCTCTTGTGTACGTGACCTCCTTGGCTCAGCAAAGGTGCCTCAAGGCCCTCCCCTGGGTGACGAGGGAAGCGTCACCCATTGACATCGACCTGGGCGCTTCAGGTTTGAGCCCTGGAGCGCCCAGGGCGAGTGTCAATCAGTGACACCTCGTCGCAGAGTGGGGTGGGGTCTCACTGACCCCATCCCACTCTGTGACGAAGTTGGGACTGCTGCCTTCCCTCGTTGGCTGACCTAAGGTCAGCCAGCAAGGGAAGGCAGCAGTTCCAACCCTCCTGGGACCTCCGAGGCTGAAGGTAAGTGTGTGTGTGTGATCTTTTGAAATTAATGTTTGGTGCGTGCACGCATGTTTGAATGTCGTGCGTGTGTGTGAAAGAATGAGTGTGAGTGTGCTTCTCGCCCCCCCTCTCCCTCCTAAAACTGCCGGCCGCCACTGTACATGAAGCATTCTGAAGACCATTTCCCTGCCACAGATCTTGGTAATGTTTAATTCAGTCTAATAGGTTCAGAATTGAAAGTTTTAATTTCAGTTCACAATAAAATACTGTTATTACTTTAACAAGCATTGGCACACCAACAGTTCTTGTTTGTTAATTATTGTGTTATATGTCTCGATACAATAATTGAAGGATCACAGGCAGAGAAATGCTAGTCATTCCTTTCACTTACGAGGAAGTGTCACTTAAAGTGTCACATATTTAGCAGTAGAATGTCACTCATTCACGCACTGAAACCATATAAACGATGCACATAAGCCATCAGAAACGTGGCAGTTATGAATGCATGCTTGGCAGGCATCAGGTTATGCAAGCCTGGGCTTTCCAGAAGGTGCAAAAACTTCAACTGTGCCTCTTGGCTGATCAGTCTCACAACGGAAGAGCGACAGCTACTCCCAAAATGTCTGCCACTTCTAAATGCTTGAGGGTGATTTAATGTGTAAGATCACCAGCCCGAAATGTGGAGTAAATGTTCACTTAGCTTTGAAAATGGCAAACTTGAATCTCCAACTGCAAGACTATCTGGATGAATCCAAGAGTGGGGAAAGTGCCAAGAAGTTGCTTCATTCAGTGATAGTGAAGTCTCCCTCCTCCTGGGGGTTGGTCGATGGCAGTAGAGGTTGACTTGATGGTCTGCTGACAACGTCCATTGGAATCTGATAGCCTGGATCCCTTTTATACAGTTCCTTTACCTAAAATCAAAGTAAAGACGCCTGACCTTCAAGACGCTACAGAATTTAGGAACAGCAGAGAATTTAGGATAATCACAAACTCGAAAATCAATCATCATCCCCAACACTTAAGCATCTTCTGGACTCACTCATTGTACAACTAAGCAAACACACTCAGCATGTAAAGTGTCACAGTGGGTCAGAGTAAGAAACTAATATCGAACTTTGCTCTGATTGTCCGAATTATAAAAATTTGGGACCAAAGCTTTAAAGTAGACCTAAAGGAACTAAGGCCCATATTTATACTTTTTGACGCTAAACTGCGCTAACGCAGTTTAGCGTCAAAAAGTTTTGCGCCGGCTAACGCCATTCTGAAGCGCCATGCGGGCGCCGTATTTATTGAATGGCGTTAGCCGGCGCAAGCAGACCGGCGCTGCCTAGTGTGCGCGAGAAAAACCACGTACACCAGGCAGCGCCGGCGTAGGGGGAAAATGGCGCATGGGCGTCTTAAAATGGGGCAAGTCAGGTTACGTCGAAAAAATCGTCGTAACCCGACTTGCGCCATTTTTTTTCGACGCCCATCCCCCATCAACATGACTCCTATCATTGTAAAGATAGGAGTCATGCCCCCTTGCCCAATGGCCATGCCCAGGGGACTTCTGTCCCCTGGGCATGGTCATTGGGCATAGTGGCATGTAGGGGGGCACAAATCAGGCCCCCCTATGCCAAAAAAACTTATTAAAAAAAAATAAAAAAATACTTACCTGAACTTACCTGAATGTCCCTGGGGTGGGTCCCTCCAGCCTTGGGTGTCCTCCTGGGGTGGGCAAGGGTGGCAGGGGGGGTCCCTGGGGGCAGGGGAGGGCACTCTGGGCTCATTTTGAGCCCACTTGTCCCTTAACGCCATGCCTGACCCAGGCGTTAAAAAGCGGCGCAAATGCGCCGTTTTTAGCCACGCCCACTCCCGGGCGTCTCTTTTGCCCGGGAGTATAAATACCACGTAAAGGCCTGGGAGTCATTTTTTAGACGGGAACGCCTCCCTTGCATATCATTAACGCAAGGAAGGGGTTCACGCTAAAAAATGACGCACATTCCGGGAACTTTGGCGCTATACGCCTCTAACGCCATAGTATAAATATGGCGTTAGTTGGCGTTAGTTTAGCGTCGAATTTGCGTCGAAAAAAACGACGCAAATTCGGCGCAAACGGAGTATAAATACGGCCCTAAATCGTCCCGATGTCTGGTTTTAAAAATGAGAGTACCTTACACAGAATGTATTTAAAATTCTTACCTTCAGTGCTCAGTACAAAGCAAAGGCCTCATAACTTACACAACAAAGCAGAAATACTGATACAAACTGAGGAAAAAATACATAGGAAAAACTAAGGCATTTATAAGAACTACCAGTCTCACACTCAGGGGATTAGTAAATGAAAGCATCAATCTAATTAAATGTAAAAGAATCGACCAACCATGGCTTGACCTAGATGAAACACTTAAATAAAAGATATTCGAAACTTTTAGCAACCAGTACGTCAAGGAATTCAAAGCTACAAAAATAGCTGCAACTATTACATTACATATAGTCACTGGAAGAAATCTATCTAATTTACCTACATGGCACCACTAACGTACAAGATTATTTAATGCACCAAAATCAGATTTCAAATTCCTAATATGGACCCCATTAAGTGGAGCACAATCGTGACGCTTTTATTTAACAAAGTCTTCAACAGTGGTCTAATTCCTTACTCTTGGGAAGGATTTACCCTCCAACTCATACAAAGACGGATCTAGAAATTAGCAATGCAGCTATTGACTAATAGCCTGCTAGACACAGAAAGGAAGAGCTTCACTAAACGCCTTTTAAGTCATTTTACCCAACGGGCAATAGGGTAACAGATTATTAAGCCTCATCAAACAGGATTCAGACCTCAGAGTTTCACACTTCCACCCTGACAAAATTAAGCAATATCAATTTTGGCTAATCTAAAAAAATAAAAAAACGTTTTTCTTTGTTATATAGACTATTTGATGGCCTTTGATACGCTACACTGAATAAGGCTTCACAAACTTTCAACTTATTTTAAATGTTCTTATACACGAACAAGACAGGATTTGGACTACCCCATTCACTCACAAACAACAAAATCCTACTTAAAGTTCAGACTATTATATATCCACCTACTTCTTTTCCAAGAAACTTGGTCATTACCTAAGACTAAAGACAAATGATGTTGTTTATATCGCTGCAACAACAAAACTATTGACCATATCCTATGTCTGTGTCCTAACGTACTGGAGCAGCTCATGATGTACCCAATTTTTCTTAAGCACAACATCAGAACAACGGCAGAAGCCACACAGTTATGTTATGAAGGAACCACACAAAAGACAATCAGGTCCCTAATCAAGTTTATCATGTTGGCAGAGAATTGTATAAAGACTACTTTTAGTAGGGAACACAACTTGATGTTTAATACATGTTTCTTCTTTAACGTATGGTATAACCACAGTTTATGATGAATTTGTTTTATCTTAATTGTTTTTAATCAAGAATTAATCAATCAACCAATAATTGCTAAGATCCTGCCTATGTCCTCCAGAAAATATTACCTTAGGAAACGTATTACTTCCAGGTGAACACATGATATTCAAAAAAGTGAGACAAGGAGTCTAGCTGAGTAGAGGTGTTGTTGGGTTTATGCAGTTGTTGAGGCATGTGGGGTCAATGTTGTGTAAGGCTTTATACGTGTGCATGAGAGCACTTGTTGTGGATTGGAAGCCAATAGTGCTTTTTGATGTGTAGGGTAATGTGAGGGTGGGGTGGGGTGGGAGGTTGATTGTGAGTCTGGCTGCTGAGTTTTGTATGGTCCAGAGTCTTCTGGTCAGTTCAAGGTTGTTTCTGGCATAGAGTGCATTGCCATAATCCAGCTTGCTGGGGATGAAGGCTTGGGTGACAGTTCTGCGAGTGCTGGGTGGGAGCCATTTGGAGATCTTCTTAAGCATCTTAAATGTGTGGAAGCAGGAGACAGAGATTGCATTCAGTTGGCCGTCATGGTAAGTGTAAACAATTGGGTTATTGGTTGAGAGGGGTGAAAACCCTGCTCAAGCAACATCCACAATTTTTGTCAGGGTGAACAACAAAAGTCACTTAATTAACCTGTGCTTAACCCTTTAGTAGTTTGGCACAAAAGCAGTGAGTCTTAAAAGCAAAGTGTAAAGTATTTATGCAGCACAAAAGCAGTAATAAAGTGAAAACACAACACAAGAAGAATCCAATCAGCAGAACCGCAGTTAGGAATTTTTAGAGTTTTTATTGAAATCTAGTACCTAAAAAATCAAAGCCCCAACTGTGGGTATCTGGTCGAGCAAGACTGGGGCATAGTCAAAAGTTAAGCCCCAAAGCAATGGAGCTCGGGTTGGATACAAAAGATGGTTTGGGCCCGGTCTCTGCTTACCTTCAGACATAGAAGAAATTTTTAGAAAATTCAAGGGGAAGGTAGAGTTCAGCTGTGCAAGGCAGCAGGCTCTGCCCAAGAAGGAACCGTCAACGCCAGGGATCTGCTGGATCAAGTCTTTGTGAAGCCTTCGATGATGACAAGAAAAGCTGTATTTCTAGGCTGACGAGGTCATGGTTGTTAATGGTGAGCCTCTCGCCATTGAGCCCAGTGAAAATCTTTACCTTTGGACTCAAACAACTTTTGGAAGTCGAAAACCTCCTGCAGGATGAAGTTGCTGGCTGTGGCCGAAGAGAGCTCCACAAGGTTGGATACTTTTGCATGGAGATCCTGATCAACAAGATTTGCTGCTGCAGCAAAGAACATAGTAGGAGCGAGGCCGACCGGCGATGCATCCTGGGCGGATCAGCTGGCAGGTAGGTCTTGGTCTTCTGTTGGTACTTCTAGCATTTTTGTGGTTAACATGTTTCCACGTCCCAACTTTTAGAGTTAGCCACCAACAGCACCTTTAACACCACTTCCAGGACAGGGTGCATCACTTGGGGGTCTAGGACTCACTCAAGCATCAGCAGATGCAGGTACAGGATTCAGCATCTCTGGAGGTTGTGTCCCTTTAGTTCACACAGGAGGCCAGCCAACTAGCCTTTCAATTCACTCTGGTAGTCCTGGGTTCAAACAGCAAGGCAGGCCTCAAGCAGCAGAGTAGTACTCTGGGAAGGAAGGCAGGTCTCAAGAAGAAGGGTATTCCCCCTCGTAGCTGCATGGCAGTCCTCTGGGGACTCAGACAGTCCTGCAGTCTTACACAGATCCAGAACTGTAACGAAGAAGTGTTCTTAGGGTCCAATATTTATACCTGGTGTCAGCCTTTGAAGTGGGGTAACCTACTAAGATACTACCACATCTGTTTTTTTAAAGCTTCTTCTTTCCCCTACTAAGGCTCCAAGAAGTCTGGGGTGACATAAAACTAGAGTCAGGTTTCTTTGTGTGTGTGCTGGAGGCACCCGTTTGAAGTGTGAGTGGGGTAAGGAACAGCTCCATCTTCAGCGATCATGGCAGGGTTGTGCATCTTGCCAACTCCTAGTCCCCTTTGTCGCATTGTCTAGTAGCAATACACAAACCCCAGCAGCAGAGCTATTCACACTCATGTTGCCCAGGACACTGATAGCAGGCACCAAATGGCTGGGACAAGAAACTGACAACTTTCTAAAAGAGGCATTTTCAGAATTGTGACTTAAAATCCAACTTTACCATTATAGGGTATTTTAAATTTCAAAACATGACATTCCTACCTGCTCTAAATTAAAAGTTAGTACTTAAAAAATGTAATAAGATAACTCCGTGTCATCCTATGGGAGAGGAAGGCCTTATGGCAGTAAAAATGAATTTAGGAGAATTTCACTATCAGGTCAGGTAAAACTTCTACCCACATGTCCTACTTTTTAAATACAATGCACCCTACCCGCTGGCCCTTTATGGCCTACCTTAGGTGCAAAATATATGTATTAAAACCACTTTACTAGCGGCTTACTAGTATATTGAATGTGTCAATCAGGCATGAACCCATTTTTCCATGGTTAAGGGAGAGAGCACAAGCACTTCAATGCTGTTCAGTAGTGTTAACCAAATTCAGAAAAAAAGGAGGGGTGAATGCAAAACGTTTGGCAGTGACCCTGCCGAGAGGGCCAGGTCCAATAGTAAGCTGGTTGCCTATTACTATTCCGAGGTTCTTTGCATAGGTTGCTCTGATAATTTAGGGTTCAAGTTCAGCAGGCTAGCAGGTGGAGTCCTATACCGAGGTGTCTTTGATAAACATTGCTACTTCTGTCTTGTCTGTGTTGAGCTTGAGGCAGTTGGTTTTCGTCCATGTGGCGACTGCAGTCATGGAGGCAGAGAAATTGGTCCAGGAGTTTGGCATCTTGTCAGAGAGGAAGCGTATAAGCCGGGTGTCTTCAGCATAGCATATGATCCTGCTTCCATCAGCACGGATGATGCTGACAACTGGGATCATTGATGGGTGAGTGAGATCAAGAACTGTTACTTGCACCTTTTAAACATGTAAAAAAAAACATTTCCTGCTTTTTCCTTTCTTAAACTGCTTCTTCAATGTTTGATTTTGTCTCACATCAAATATTTCCGTTCACTATATGTTGTCTCCCACAATATCCACTTACTCGACTTCATTCTATTCACAACTGCTGCACTCTTGACTATTGTATGATTTGGAGACATTTCACTGTGGGACAAACACTACCACACACTGGACGTCAGTGTTTACCCCCCGGTGATTGCCTTTTTTTATGGGGGGGTCCCCACCAAGCCCACAGGCCTTTTGCCAACTATTTGTCACATTTTGCCACCGCTGTTTAATTAAGAGCTGCTGTGCAGGTTGAGAAGTATCTGTCTAAATAATTAAGGCAGCACAAAGTCTGCATACCCCATTGTGTTTGTTTTTTCACCTTATCGATGGCTTCTCAGCATTAGTCATCTAAGAGTCTGTTGTCTTTGTATTGTTTCAAAATGATCACATGCACTTGCTGCTTTGTATATATGTTTTTTGGATTCTCTCTATATTCCTTCTCTTTCTCTTCATTTTGGTTTACAGTCTCTTCTCTCTGTTTTCCGACCTCCTTGTGCTTATTCCCGTTTTCGTGGCTGCACACACCTTGTTTCCGCCCACTGGAATAACCTCTCTCTTTCTGCCCACTCTGCTGCTATTCTATCTGTATCCAGGAAACTATTAAAGGAACATGTACTCAGTGTAGCAGAGTCAGGGTACCATGTTGTAGTTTGGAGACTCTTAGAACTACTTTATAGTTTATGGTCATATGCATGTGGGGCTCCTTGGTTAAAGGCACTATAATAAATACATCAACAAATAAATGAATTTGTAAATAAAGGAAGAAATAAAGAAATAGCAATGCTGATCAGAATATCCAACTTCTATTGAAAGGTCCACAGAGGAGATGGTGAAGCAGGGCTCGGTAACAGGAAAGGTGCTCCTCCTTTTGATGTTAAAGGTGAGTCCTCTGTGACCAGGAAGGATGCTTTTTCATCCACTGAACATTCAAGATGATGTTACTTTTCAGGCAGTGGAAGTGAAAGTGGCTACTTTAGTGGGAAGCCTCATCCTCCAGGAGCATCCGACCACCTAAGGCATGATTATGTTGAGATGCCACAGCGCCTGTGTCTAGAATATTCCATTGGGGTAGGGGACATCTAAGGGCTTCCCATCAGCTATCAGATACTTCTGTGACAGAGGAATGGACAATGTAAATTGTTTGGTTAGGTTAATCCAGAGAATTCAACACTTACTATCTGGCTAGGTGACAGGCCCCGCTCGAGGGGACCTATCGCTTGTCACAGAGGAGACTGAGTGTAGCAGTACCTCCAGCAGAAGCGGGACTTGGCTCTTATTTTGTTCTAGTTATTTATTACAGATCATTGACTGAATATAGGTGAATCATGGCCTTGGAGGATATGTGTGTACTACTGCATCAGTGCCCCTTCACGTGACAATGCTTCATAGTGTCATCCCTCTAGAATCACATCAGTTCTTTCTGGTGACACCTGGGGTGGTGCGACCAGTGCAGCCGCACCTTTCGTTGACCTCGGGGCAGGGTGCGCTGTATTTGGAAATAACCTATGGCTTTAAAAGCACCCTCTGCAGAGTTCCTTGTGTATCAGACAGTTTTCAGGCAACAATAAGAATATAGAGATAACTCTGGTGTTTAATGCTCCACTGCTGAAGCGAGACCAAGTTGTGTCTAGGGGCAGTTCTGACCCAACATAAAGTAGTGCAGAGGGTTAATGTGCCTTCTGCAAAGAACGTGTACCATTCAGATCACAAAACTGTATTTTATGAGGATAGATCAGTGGATTAGTGCGTTTGTTACAGAGATTCTTTTGTGACTTGCAGTTTATAAAATATAATCCTAATATAGCACAGGGAACTATGAACTGTCATCAAAGAGCGGCATGCTAACTGCAAGTCATTGGGTTGGAGCCTTATGTTTTCCCCAGTCTTTCATTGTCCTAATGTTGCTAAAAGGGTTAGATTGGTTACAAAAACATTCTTATTGTTAAGGACAACCCCCACCTCTGTGGTATGTTTTAAATTCAGAGTTTTCACTTCTCACGACCAAACACTATTACTTAAAATACACTGCCTACTAGTACGGATGACATGTGATTCCTGCACCTTGTAATCCTCATTGTATTGTCTAATATTTCCAATTGACTGATTTACACAGGTATGATTCATTGTTTCTGTCAAATGTGTGTGTGATATAAAGTGCTTTGAGACCCTACAGTGGTATTAGTAGTGCTATAAGACAAATGGAATGCACGTGAAATTGGGGCTACAGAGAGATGAAGGGTATTGTTGAAGGGTGGTTGTGAGGGAATCAGTGGAAAAGGAAGGCACTGGGGGCAGCAAAAGGATTGTTGCACCAGACGCCACCAGCGCTAAAGCCGGCCCTGTGTGGCACACACTCTAACTCTATCTCTCTCCCTCCCTCGGTCTCTCTTCTTTCATGTTCAATGGGGACACAGCATAGTCACTGTGATGTAGACCCCTTGGTTTTGTATCAACACCACAAGTATTGACGAAAGTCCTGTCTCCATTGGTGGAGCTGCTGCATCCAAGGGGGAATCCCACTGATTCCCCACAGGGATGGTTGGCTCATTCTGGCAAGTTCCTTTTCAGGAGGCAATACAAGACTTCCGAATGGCAAATACCCCCCTTCAAGATCACTGATCTATAATAAACCTGACAACGTTCATCTTTTTCCAGCCCAGGGGATTTTTATCAAAGCACTGTTTGACACTTTCCTGCTTCTACAAAACATGCTGCTGAAAACTGCAGGGAGTGGATGACTGTACAATAGGCATTATCATTAATGGTGCCAGTAATACCATAGGCCCACCTAAATTTCAATCCCATGGTCTACTATCTCTTCAATAGGTGCTATGTAGCCTCCAGAATTATAAGTCTCTGATTCCAGTATTCCAAGGTATTCCAGCAGTCATGGGCTGTTGGTTATGTTAAGTCTACCCGGAAACAAGAATTGGCTGCGTTTGACTCTCTATTCATCACTATGGATACTAGCATTACAAAAAGAATCGCTGCCTTCTGGTCCCATTGTCAAAGGTAGACTCCCATCCCTCCTACACCTGAAAACAACATGTCCTGAAGGGGGTTCTAATAACATCCTGAACTGTACAGTGTTAGGTCATGTGAATAAACGGGCAGTGGTAGGGTACTCACTGCAACTCCCCAGTGGGCCTGTTCAGTAGATGGAGCTCCAGGCACAAGCAAGCCCACTCTTTTTGGTGGACGGTTGTCTTCCAGGATCTAAGAACACCTGCCTGTTCTCCTGCTTTGCGTTTTCCCAATTTGATTGAGTAAAGTCTATGAACACGAATGTTTGCATGCATTTCTCAGTAGCTGGGCATGTTCTAGTCGAGTATATTTTTTGGTCTGTTTGCTAAAACTTTTAACTCAGACCAGAAAGTCAAAACGTCAATAGATTTTGTATTGGTTGTGGATGACTTTATCCTGCTGGGACTACGATTAATATGGATTACACCACCAACCCAATTAGAGATTCTAATCAAAACTCAATGGTCAGCCTTGTGAAAGAACTCAATGTGCTGATAAAAACGTGTGTACAGATATTCACTTGCGACTACGTACTGCACAAACACTTTTTCACCATTCACAAACCACCTTGCTGTTGTTATTGCTAAATAAAAACACTGAATACCACTTTATCATATCAAGGTACTTGTTTGAAAATGATGATTGCTCATGTGTTCTTTACATGATTAGTTTCTCAAGCATTTTCTAACCTCCTTTCTTAAACCATTGTACGCTATACATTGAATCCTACAGAACATTTTGAACATTTTAATGCTGAAACCTGCAGGTCCCAAGTTTGAATTCTTGCAAGGTTGACTCAACTTTCTATTCTTCTCAGGTGATAAATTGACCACTAATACTACTGGTTACTAGTAAGGCTTGTTATTTTACAGCTCACAAAGTCTGGTATGAAGTGGTATTTGAAATACAAACTATTATTATTATCATGATAATAATTATATTTTAGTATTACCAATACCAGCTGTAGTAGAAGTTTTCAAATGGTCCAGAATGCAATAGGAGAAGAAACAGAAAAGATGAGCAACATGGGGATCAGTACTTCTTTGGTATTCATTTGTACGCATGTAATGGTAGCAGGAAAGAGTCCAGAGTAACGATTAATGTATCCCTGCACAACATCTTTGTGCCGACTCAACCAAATGACCAATCCATTGCTTAACTTTCCCCCTTTTGGATGTGTTCAGACAGAATCCCCCTTCTTTGTAGATCCTCTCTCATTTTGTGATAGGCTGGGACCAGAAAGGGATCTCTTAAAGGGTTTAGATTAGTCTAGGGGTGGATTCCCCTAAACAAGTCTACTTTAAAACCTCTGGCTTCTAGGGAATGTTCCCCATCGTCAGCGGGACCTGGGTAATCCTAGGATCTTCTTCTAGCTTTCCTATGGTGAAGGCGACCAGAGTGTCGTGCAACCCCAGTATGCTCACTCGACAGATCCTTCCTGGCCACTCCTGTGTCCATCCATGTTGGTCCCATGAGGACCTCTTCCACTGCATGTTGGCTTCAGGCTTTCAGCAGGCTCCCTAAAGTGTAATCTGTCCACAACTGTGCCTCAGCTTTTGCATTTTGTTACTTTGTACCCTCTTTTTAACCAGTGTTGTCCATAAACACCCACTCAGAATCATTGAGTGGGCTCAAAAGGATGACACACAGCCTGTAAAGTGGCTGATCTAGGCCATAGGCCTTGGGCCATCCAGATCTACACACCCACTCAGATAGAGTCCACCTGGATCATATGTGGCGAAGTACCTAAAACATGCATCTCAAAACAGAGTGTACTATGGCAACCCTTGGCTGCCCTGCCCTGCTGACCTGTGGCTACCGCACGCTCGTTCGAAGGAGCAGGGAAAGTCATACTGCACCAGTAACAACAGTAGTAACAGAAGTAGTATAGAAGTAGTAGTAATAGTAGGATGAGGAGGAGTAAAAGAACTGATGCTATTCACTGTAAACGTTTTAGAACTGGTAGTAGAAGGCTATTGGCCCCTACACATTAAATATACAATGGTATCTCGTTTGCTAATATTAAGCAAGCAGTGGCAGTTTAAATACCCAAAATTCACAGTTATGATGCCAAATCATTTCCTTAATTTGCAGTAATGTATTTCCATTATATTCAGGTTCACCAACCGGACGTCTTGAAAGGCGCTTGTTTACATTAAGCATAAAGAGCATATGATGTAATGTAGAAAAGTGTCAGAGGCTATAAATGAGATCACAGGGTTGTGCTGATAAAAAAAAACACTAAAGAGGGGAATGGCGAGGGCGTGGCCAAGCAAGACGGCCGGTGGAACGCATCTCTTGTGAGCTCCGCTGTCCCGGCCTGATCCTGAAGGAGTCCTGGGGTGCCTGAGTGGTGAGGTACCCCCCAACATCTAGGGGCAGTGCCCTGACCTACATGGTAGGCCATTTCCCCGATTTTGGACTCCGGTGGGTCTGATTTTGGGTGGCGTGCAGAGGACGGGCCTGAACCGCGTGGAGTGCGGCTGGGCACCGAGTAGGGGAGTCTTGTCTCGGCCGTCCCGGATGGGCTCTCTTCCCTGTCCGGACTCTGTGCTGGTGCCTGGTTCCCCCGGGTGGGGACTCGTGGGCCTGTTGCCCCCCCCCCTGGAGTGTGCGGGCCTGGGACTGGGAGCCAGGGTGGCCGTGGAGTTCCGGCGCACCCCGCTGCGTGGTTTTGGAAGCGGCCCGACCTGTCTCCTTCTGCATCGGTTATCAGCCCGAGATCGGGGCCTGGGGGCAATATCGGCGGATGGTGAGGAACGGAGGCCCGGGTGCACAGCAGTAAATAGCTTATTCTGGGCTACAGAGGAGTGGCTGGGGTTAGCCAAGAGAACTGCAGCGCTTTCTAGAGGTGAGACGACGGAGGTCGCCATTTGGGGAATTGGTATGTGTCTTCTCTGAACCAGTGGACTGTCTTCTGCGGCGCTGGTGCAGCGCCATTGTATGGAGGTGTTTGGGACCTACAACGTTGCATGCATTTAGCACACCTGAATCGTATGAGGTCTGGGCTGGAGGCATGGATACGTGGACATTAAAGCGACCTTTGTTATGGATATTCGGGGCCAGACAATTGATCTGCATTATTTGAAGAGTGTCGCCACTCAACTGAGCTTCATGTCTGCCCCTCTGAGTCAGGTACAGTGGATCTACATCCCATTCTTTTAAGCTGATGGTGAGATGGGGCGGAATCGGCAAACCACTGCGTTACAAGGGAACACTATGGAACAATATACTATGCCCACCACATTACCGCAGCGCCAGACTCATATGGGATGGCCTGGAGAGGTACTGGGCACACCGGCTGCTGCAGAGGAACCCTCGTGTGCTGAACTTTTGGGTGCTATACAGGGCGCTAGGGTGGCCCTAAGGGGAAGACAGAAACGGTGGCTGTGGAGGTGAACCTTCTTCGAACGGACCGCCGCAAAGTCTCTGATAAGGTCAAGGTAGCAGAGGGGTTTATTATGGACTTGCAGACGGAGGTAGGCACCTTGAGCAAACAGATGGCACAGGTTACTTCCACAGTCGGGATGTTGGAGGTGAGATTGGAGGACTCAGAGGGCAGATCCCGACGGAACAATGTGCGCCTCCTTGGGTTTCCGGAACGGGCAAAGGGCTCTACGGCAGAAAGATTTGTGGAGCGATGGATTAGGGATGTATTGCAACCTGAGGGGTTATCCAAGGTGTTTGTGGTGGAGCATGCACACAGGGCTTTGGTTGCCCCTCCTAGGCCCAGATACCTCCACGGGCCATCATTGCACTCCGCTTGAAATGTAAAGATAGGGACTGTATCCTGTGGACTGCTTGACTGCCAGTGAAACCGACAGGGCTGTATTTGAGAACTGCAAAATCTCCATTTACTCGGACTATACGAACAAAGTCCAGACCTCTAGAAAGGGTTTTTTGGAGGTGAAGGCCAAGCTTCGTGCCATGAACATCAGATATGTGTGTGGAGATGTTATTTTCCATTATTTCCTATGATGTACTGCTTGCTAGAATGTAGAATGTCATGATGTAGATGGTGAGATCAAAAATAGAATGGTGAGGCGGGAGGTTGAGGGGATTCTGGAAAGAGGTGGAGGTTGGATGAGGAGCTGCGCTGAAGGTGTCATGACTCTCTGAATCTTAATAAAAGAAGATATACAAAAAAGGAAAAAGGTATTTTGAAGGAGAGATCATTACATTGGCGACGAGGATACTGTGCAGGAGACGGACGCAGGACACCTTCACTCCTGGACTTACCAACAGCTTCTCCAAGCTTGGAAGCTTTCAAATCTCTACAGATCAAAACTACTGGAGGTAATTGAAGGAACTTATAACTAAGGAAACAACTTTTGTCTCTTATTAGCCTCAACCATTAACTCTTGAATCTTATCCATAACACGTCTTTAACTGCTGTGCTAAATATATTTCATATATAATCGTCACGTGCTGGCATGCCAACAGAACTTTTCGACATAATTTTGATTGTGCCGGCATATTAACGGGACTTTCCTCATAATTTTGGGCTTTCTTATGAATTTGCCGGTCTTTATAACGTGCTCAGCAGCAAGCGCATTATCGCTGCGCGAGTAGCTCATACGAGTAGTTTCAAATGTAAACACTTGCGCTGGCACAGGAGGTGTATCGCGCGCACCGAGTGCGAGAAATAAAACGTACAGAACTGTGAGTTATAAACGCTCACGCTGGCACAGATGCTGAATCACACGCACCGAGAGCGAGCAATAAACCGTACATAACTGTGAGGCCACGCGACTCTACACGTGCTAAGTCGCGCTAATCCTACGAGCCTACGCGATTGATAGGAGCGCACTGCGCACGCTATTATTTGGATTTAAAAACACTTGCTAACCATATCAATATAGAAAACCTGTTTTACCTGACATCGGAGCTTCATTCCAACTTCCCCGACTGAAAGCTTCATTCTTACTTCCTCGTCTAAAAAAATAAAAATAAAAAAAAGTGAGGAAAGACTATACATTTTGCTGACAAAAGACTACTTATCCTGGTGAATATGTTTAAAGCTCTGATAATAAGAAACAAACTACATCAAGCTTTAGATAAATGAACAAGCTGTATAAATAATTAGATATGTATTTATAATTCAAAATAAATATAAAGGTGAATTTAACAAAATGGGGGATCAAAGTATGTCTGCAGCCCCGCCATTTTTGGCAACTCCTGGTGAACCGCCTATTCCATGGAAACAGTGGAAGAAAATATGTAATACTTATATGTTGGCAATAGGTAGTGATCGTTATGCTCCTCCCAGACGACAAGCTATTCTTTTGCATCACCTTGGCATTGAAGGCAGAAGAATTTATGAGAACTTACCCAGTGTCTCTAGGAATGGGAGACGGCCAACCTGCAAATGTCAAATTCTTCTCAAGGGTGCAAAGGGCAGACGAAGACATTGCATCTTATGTTGCAAGTTTGAGAGGGCTTGCATTGTCTTGCGATTTTGATCAGTTATTAGATTCCTTAATAAGAGATCAACTTGTGAGATGCGCATACGACAAAAAGATAAGAGAACATTTTTTAATGAAGGATCCTAATCTGGAAGAAGCGATACAGATAGCTAAAAGAATGGAACATACTGCTATATGGTTACAGGAAATGGATGGAGTCACCAAGGAAATGAAACAAGGAATTGTGTCCGAAGTTAAGAGGAAGGAGGAACCGCGAGCTAAAGCAGAGTGGAATAAACCTACAAGGAATTCTGAAGGAACGAAAGTAAATAACGAGGAAACACAAGAAGGGAGAGAAATAAAGTGCTACCGCTGTGATGCTCCAGGGCACATAGCATCCAGAAAAGCGTCTCCTGCAAGGAATGCAATTTGCCGTAATTATGGTAAAAGAGGACATTTGGCCAAAGTTTGTAGACTCAAGTCCAAGGTGGGGAATAAGTCGATCCAGGAAATTCAAGATGTTTGTGAAACTATGGAGGACATAATTTTGACTATGAATGGGGGCCGTTAATCTTCCCAACGATGTTGAAGGATCGTTTCGAAAAGTCAAGGGGGAGAGTACTGACGTACTAGAAAAATCGCATGCCCAAGTGATGTTAGATAATGTACCAGTCAAACTTCTAGTGGATTCAGGAAGTTTGTTCACTCTCGTCTCGAAGGAGGTGTATGAATCAGAATGGAGGATCCCAGCGGATAGAAACTTGGCAGTTCCTGACATAAAAGGTATAGGTTACGCAGGGAAGAGAATCGAAATAGTTGGGATGCGTTGGATGTCAATTTTCTTTTAAAGGAAGAATTATTCAAGGGAAAGTGTACATCACGGATTATGGAACAAATCTTTTGGGTTGGCGTCATCAAAAACACCTGGGCATCATTTTAGATCCTAATGTAAGAGAGCCCGTGATGCTTACTGATGAAAAGGACATTGGAGAGGTGTCTGAGTCACCGCAACATGATTTGTTTGCGAAACATCCTGAGGTCTTTTCATCGGAGATGGGACTTTTAAAGGGGTTTTCTCACAAAATTGTATTAAAGAAGAACGCAACACCCGTAGTTCATAAAGTAAGGAATGTTCCGAATTTAATGAGAGAACCTTTGAGACAAGAATTGGAAAAACTGTTGATGGATGACATTATTGAGCCTATCGAATCTTCGGAGAGTCTAGATCCGGTTGTAGTAGCACCAAAGGAGGGTGGGAAGATTAGTTTTTGCATTGATCTTAGGGATCTTAATAGGTGCATATGGGTCGACAGACAACCTTTACCTAACATTACAGAGATGTTGTCAGTAAAAAGTAAAGGGAATGTGTTCTGTGTCTTAGATATGTCCTCTGCTTACCACTAAATAACTTTGCATGTAGATTCGAGACATTTAACATACTTTGTGAGTCCGTTGGGGGTGTTTCGCTACAAGAGGATGCCTTTTGGGCTTGCCTCCGCTTCTGCGGTTTTCCAAAGGATAATGGAGCGAATCTTTGGGGACATGAATAAGGTATTGTGTTTTCAAGACGATATATTGATTATGGGAAATGATGAGTCTAATCATGACCTTCTGTTTCAGGAGGTAATATGTAGATTGAAGAAGAATGGGCTAACAATTAAGAAGGAAAAATGTCAAATTCGGAAGCAGGAAGTGACATATTTGGGACATACCATAAGTATACATGGTATCAAGCCCAAAAAGAGCATAGTGCCTGCAATTGAGCGTGCGCCTGAACCTAATTCGAAGGAAGAGTAAAGGTCATTTCTGGGACTTGCAGAATACTGTTCAAGGTTTGTAAGGAATTTTATAGAAGTAGTTGAACCATTGAGGAAACTCATGAAAAAAGGTGTAGCACATAAGTGGGATGAAAGTTGTAAGTGCTTGTTTCAAGAATTAAAGGACTGTATCTTGAAAGTCCCTACCTTAGGAATATTTTATGCAAATGCTAAAACTTATTTGACCACTGATGCCAGTAATGTGAGTGTGGGAGCAATATTGATGCAGATTAGAGAAGGGGAGGAACACATAATTGGCTTTGCTTTGAGGAGGTTGCAAAGTGCGGAGACTTCATATTCTATAATTGAGAGGGAAGCACTAGCTTGCAGTTGGGGAATCAACCATTTTAAATTCTACTTATGGGGCCTACCCTTCAAATTAAGAACAAACCACAAACCAATAATATATATTTTTAAAGGTGGGCTTGGACTTGAACGTAGCATTACGCCACTTATTTCTAGATGGTTACTGTCTGTGATGAGTTACAATTTTGACGTAGAATTTGTTAAAGGAAACAAGAATGTTGTGGCAGATTGCCTTTCTAGGATGCCTGTAAGTGTAGGGGAGTTTGAGGAGGATGGAATAAAGAACATTATTGGAACAGTACTGGGTGAGTTGGCTATAACGGCCCAGGAATGGGAGGATGCGGAAGCGAGTGATCCTGTCATCCAGGATGTGAAGGATAAGGTGGTTAATGGTTGGGGGAATAAGGATGAGCATGACAGTGATCTGGCTGGGTATTTCAGAGATCAATTGAGCATTCAAACTGGGAAGTTATTGAGGAGAGATCAACTTGTTCCTCCTGTTAGTATAAGGAAACACATCATCGATATTACCCATCTGGGACACCTAGGTAGGGTAATGATGAAGAGGAAGGCGAGGCAATCATTTTGGTGGCCTGAGATGGATAAGCAGGTAGAAGAAGTTGTAAAAAATTGTTTTGCATGTGCTAACAATGATAAGACCAAAGTATTAAGGCAGGCCCCCTTGGCACCTATAGAATTTCCTAGTAGACCTTGGGAGAAATTGGCAGTGAACTTTATAGGACCAGTATCCAAGTTGGGTGCGAAATGTAGATACATTATTGTGATGGTAGATTATCATACCAAGTGATTTGTTATGAAGATGGTTGATCATGTAAGGACCTCAGAAGTTATTGAATTTTTTGAAGAAGTATTTATGGAGGAAGGAATTCCTAAATCCATAGTATCAGATAATGGTGTACAATTTATATCATTAGAAATGACTAAGGGCCAGATGTAGCAAAGAAACATTTTGCGAGTTGTAAATAGCGAGTCATAGCGACTCGCTATTTGCAACTCGCAAAATGTTATGCAGAACGGTGTCTCAGACACCGTCTGCGAGTCGGTATGGGGTCGCAATGACCCACCTCATGAATATTCATGAGGTGGGTCGCAAATTGCGGCCCCATACCGACTATGGGCACTCGCAAACATGGAGGCCTGCTGTAGTCAGCAGACCTCCGTGTTCGTGACTGCTTTAAATAAAGCAGTTTTTTTTTTTTAAGTGTAGCCCGTTTTCCTTAAAGGAAAACGAGCTGCACTTTAAAAAAAAAACGAAACCTTTAGTTTCGGTATTTTTTCAGGGCAGGGAGTGGTCCCTTGGACCACTCCCTGCCCTGAAAAAATGTTTTTGGGTCCAGTCACAAACTGGAAGGGGTCCCATGGGGACCCCTTCCAATTTGCGAGTGGGTTACCATCCACTTGAAGTGGATGGTAACTGCAACTACATTTGCGACCGCATATGCGGTCGCAAATGGTATTGCATACCACTAGGAATCGCAAATAGGAAGGGAACACCCCTTCCTATTTGCGATTCTGAAATGCATTTTGCGAGTCGGTCCGACTCGCAGAATGCATTTCTGCATAGGAAAATGCGATTTGCAACTCGCAAACGGCAGTTTTTGCCGTTTGCGAGTTGCAAATCCTTTCCTACATCTGGCCCTAAGTACTTACGAACAATGGGAATTGTACATGAGAGAGTAGCTCTTTTCCATCCTCAAGCCAATGGGTTGGTGGAGAGGATAAATCGTTTGATAATCGAGGATATTCAATTATCTTTGGCTAACCAGCTTCCGTGGAGGAGGGAATTGAACAAGATGATATGGACATATTGCACAACTCCTCATTCGGTAACAGGAGTGTCACCATTTGTATCACTGAAAGGAAGGGAACCAGGAGTGAAGGAGTGCCCGGTGTGGTTAAAGACCAAAAGGAATGTGGTAGTTGACAGGGAGTTGATGATAGCAAAGGTTGACAAGATGCAGAAGAAAAATGTTCTACACTATAACAGAAGGATGAGTGTGAAGCGTTGTGATATACAGAAAGCAGACAGAGTGGTGATAAGAAAAAAAGGGGTTATTTTGAAAGGGGAAAGCAAATACTCCCTTCCCCAACTTGTGAAAGATGCCAAGAGAAATGTTGTAATCTTAGAGAACGGTTCTACATGGATTATGGGTTCCGTTTGCAAAGTTAATCGTTAAGCTACACATTTATTTCCTTTGTTATTGTACATAGTTTACTTGTCTCTATGATGCAAGGCTTATTTATACACCTGTTATATTGAAAGGGGGAGGTGTGTGAAAATATTATTTTCCATTATTTTCTATGATGTACTGCTTGCTAGAATGTAGAATGTCATGATGTAGATGGTGAGATCAAAAATAGAATGGTGAGGCGGGAGGTTGAAGGGATTCTGGAAAGAGGTGGAGGTTGGAAGAGGAGCTGCGCTGAAAGTGTCATGACTCTCTGAATCTTAATAAAAGAAGAGATACAAAAAAGGAAAAAGGTATTTTGAAGGAGTGATCATTACAATATGTTATTGTATCCGGCACGTTTGAAGGTGATGGCCAGGGGCAAGTCGCACTTTTGGTTGGAGTTATGGGACAAATTTGGCCCGGGCCTTTCTGTGCGGTCTGGTCTTGGGGCTGCTCCTACTTCTGGTGTGGATGGAACAGACTGGAGGAGGCGCGGGGACAGCCAGATGCAGGTCTCTGCACAATGGGGTAACAACTCTGACAGCAGAATTGAAATCCAACAGGATGGTACTATGGCTGTGGTGGATCCTGAGCTGGCCGTCGAACTTACTGAGCCATCTGTTCAGGGAGTGGAAATGCTCTCTGTTGATACTTGATCTTGTTGGTATTTGGTGGATGCTGCTCTTACGGAATCACTGGGGGTCCTGTGCTCGGGTCTGAGGCGCACGCCTCGCATAGTAAGGGGCACCGGGATTACAACAGATCTGGATTTGAAGGGGCACTTAATGAATCTGTATTATACGAAGCAGGAGGAAAGTGTTTTTCCTAGACTATGATTGGTTAGGGTTCTAGGCACAGTATATTCTGTATACGGGACGGGGGTGATTACTTCCACTGTGGTGGTAGGATTTTAGAGTGTTGGGGCTTAGGCTGTTGTCCTGGCAGCATACACACACATGGATGTACTGTATGTTTTGATGTTTCTGTTTTACTGTTTATCCGGGGTGGGCATAGGGGTTTGGGGTTATCTAGTTTGTGCAGGTTTGCATGTGTTTGAGGTTTACGGCAGCAGTGCATGGTTGTGTGTGGGATGTGAAGAAAGGCCTTGTCTTGCCTTCTCCTTATGGGAGGGAGGTGGGGGGAGGAGGTGCATGGGGGATGGAAGATATGAACCCCTAACATGGGTCAACAGATTAACACACTGACGTGAATGTCAGGGGCTGAAAAGCTATACTGCACGTTATAGGGTGCACTTGTTCCTGAGGCGACATAAGGTTCATATAGCTTGTCTCCAGGAAACACACATGACAGAGAAGGAATCGCAAAAACTGGTTAAGAAGTGGCGGGGTCAGGTGTTCTCCTCGTCCTTCTCCTCTTATGCAAAGGGAGTGATGATATCGATTGCACCTGGGGTCCCATTTACACATATCTATAGTGAAGTGGATGTGGAGGGGAGATATATACTTCTACAGGGCACATTGGATGGACTGCCCCTTACTATTCTCAACAATTATGCACCTAACATAGACGATCACCCCTTTTATGATAATGTACCTGAGGTGCTGGGGAGAGGGGGTTGTCGCTCCTCTAATATGGGCTGGAGATTACAGTTGCATATTGGATGGTGAGAAGGGTCGTTTTCTGTCTAAATTGGGCACTAAAAAATTGATGGTTATTGTGATAAAATGGCGGTGACCCTTAAGGACTACATGGACTTAAATTGGGGTACGACCAACTCTAGGGGAGTGGAGTGGGAAGCCATGAAGGCCGTATTGAGAGGAGTCTGTATAGGCACTGCCTGTGGGGTGCGCAAACAAATGGAACAGGAACTAACTGACTGGGAGATGACTGGAGGTGTTGCAGCACCAGACACCAATAATCAGGGAGGATGAACAAGAGCAGCTCCGACTGTATAAGAAGGTCAGTAGCTGCTGGGACCCGCTAGAAAAGGTGACACTTAGATAGTATAGACAGTGCCTCCACAGGGAGGGAGACAAGTCTGGTAAATTACTGGCGTGGGTCCTCAAGCGGGAAGTTGAATCTCCTCCCATTTTACGTATCAGTACCACTGAAGGTGTGCAGATTACTAATCGCAGGGATATCCTTCCAGTCTTAGTGGAGCATTTGCAGGCCGTAGCCAGTGCTGGTGCATCAGTCCTAGATGTTGGCTTAGGAAAGTTTCTGCAGCGGATGCAACTTCCGCAGCTGGAGCTGGAGAGTATGGAAAGTCTAGAAGCTGAGATAACAGTAGAGGAAGTGAGTGCGCTGGTGGAGGCATTGTCGAAATCTAAATCGCCTGGTGGGGATGGATTCCTGATTGAGTTGTACCAAACATTTTCTCTTCATTTGAGAGAGAGGCTGTTGGCGGTGTTTGAGGAAGCCCGGGAGCGGGGTATTCTCCCAGAGACCATGTGTCAAGGCATCATCTGATTAATGCTTAAGCCTGGTGGGGATACTGGTGACCCCTCCTCTTATCACCCACTCACTATGCTCAATAGTGATGTCAAGATTCTATGTAAAGTTTTGGCTACTCGGCTACGTTGAGTGATTCGGGGCTTGGTGCATGATGATCAATGTGGTTTTATTCCTGATCTTAGTACAACTTACAACTTACGTTGTTTGGCAAATGTTTTGCATGAATCCATGGGGGCAGAGGACGAATTGGTGTTGGTGTCATTGGACCCAGAGAAGGTTTTTGATATGATGGAGTGGAGCTACTTACTGGCGTTGCTGCAGGGAATGGGATTTAGCCCCATTTTTCTGCTTGAGTTCATTTGCTGTACACTGCTCCCACTGCACGCTTTCGGGTGGGTGGAGAGCTCTTGGAATCCTGGGCAATTGGCAGGGGAACCAGGCAGGGATGCCCAATGTCACTGCTTCTTTTTGACTTAGCGGTGTAACCACTTGCGGTCTGGCTTCGTGAGGAATTGGTGCCCTGGGGTGTTCAGGTGGGACAGGTTACTCATATTTTCTCTCTATACGCTGATGATGCATTGATATACCTTCGAGATGAGAGAAGTGACTATTTGAGGGCATGTTGGAAGGAGAGGCGTTGGTGCATGTATTGATGACGGGTGGTCGGTTGGAGACTGCTGTACCCTATCTGGTCACAACTAATGGATCTGGGAGCAAGCCTTTAAGAAAGTGATTCAACACGCTCCATTTAATAGGGAACTGAAGATTTGGGTCTTATCCCCCTTTAGGAATATGGATACTCTAATGTCATGGAAGCTTGGAGAGAGGGAGGCTTCCTAGTGGCGGGAGACTTATACCCTAATGGGGAGTTTATCTCCTTTCAGGAGGAGCAAAATACGTTTGGATTGAGCACTGGTCAGTTCTTGCAGTATGCCAAGATGGAGAGCGTGGCTCGAGAAGTCTGGTCTGGATTCCCTGTACCCACCCCAACATCAATGGTGTTGAATGGGCTGATAAATTGGGGTGAGGAGTCCCACTTGATTACCCTGTTTTATAAAGCACTTCGGGGGGATCAACTAGGTGTGGAGTGTGTGGCGTGCAGGTCCTGGGATCGAGAGGATCCCTTAGAGGACGTGGACTGGGAGATGGCACTGTCGTTGGCGAGCACAGTTTCTTGTAACAACAGATTTAAGCAATTGCATTTTAATTTTGTTCATTGTGTATATCTTACACCTGCTCGGCTTAACAAGATTAACCCGACAAGAGAGACCGGGAGTCCTAGATGTGGGGAGATAACTGCGTCTTTTCTCCACTTGGCTTGGTTCTGTAGGGAGGTGCAGCGATTTTGGTGGGTGGTGGTTCGTAAGATAGAAAGGGTCCCGGGTTTGGGGTTCGAAGTGACACCTATGACCTTTCTTTTAGGTGCACGCGTCCCATATAGACTTGCACAACTCGCTCTGGTGCTGGCTAAGCTTAGGGTGGCCATAGGCTGGATGAGTACTCGAAGCCCATCCATTCCTTATTGGGTCCGTGATGTACTGGAATGGGGTGCTGCTGAAGAGCAATACATGAGGATGATACGCAGGGAGGAGGGGGCACTGACGGACATAATGGCATGGGGAACACTGTTGGAATGCTTCACAGGTGTAGAGGAGTCCAGTTCTGACTGGAGTACTGATGATGATGGCTGACTAATGGAATGTTATGCTGTTCATAAATGGTGACAACCAACTGTGGTGACGTAACGCTGGTAATCATCGTATATAAACAAATTGGTTACATAGGAAGTCCTTGGGTAGTGGAGGCTGGGGCTATCTACTGTTGCAATGATTGGATTTGCTCCATATTTCTGTCTGTATATGTCATCTTCCTCCAGTCAGGGGATAAACAGATGTTGTGTTATCTTGCAACGATATGCACTGCACTGTTTTTATATTTTTGTTGTTATATATAATAAACTCAATAAAATAGAGTTATAAAAAAAAAAGGGGAACGGCACGTGGGGGAAGGGGAAAGAGAGGGAGGGGAAGGGAAAGAAAGCTGGAGAAAGGAAGGGAGGCAGAATACATGGAGGTGAACTTGCTGTTTTGGTGCTGAAGTGCCAGCGAGGGATGCTAACAACATACAGGTGCAAGGGGTTTAAGAATGTTCCTAGAACTCCAAGGGAACACAATCAGCGCTGTACAATGTGCCTCAACATTAAGAAAGGCGATTATGTATCTCTGGCCATAAAAACACTTTCTCACACACAAGCCGTGTTCTTTTCATTTTCCTCTCAGCTTTCCTCTTCCTCTTTTCCCCATCAATGTGTACATATTTCTACATGTTTTGAGTGGTCACAACGCACATTCTTTGTTTTTTCGACTTGTTGATTCACTCTGTTGAAAACGGGCAAGTACTGAGTAGAGCAACGTGATGTAATGTTTATTTTTAATTGCAGGCCAATAAAGGAGATTTCATCTAGCCTCAAATGGCACTGAAGATAACATTTATTGTACAAGTCCTTCACTTAAGGCACTCTAGAGTATGGACCCTTACTATCGTTGGAAACCAGCCCTACCTTATACTCTCACCAGGGATTTGTGGTCCTATAAATCCACCACACTCTACTGCCACAGGTTCGGACAGATGCAACACTGAGGGAGGGCCCATGGTATACTGAGGGCCATATTTATACTCCGTTTGCGCCGAAATTGCGTCGTTTTTTTTGACGCAATTTCGACGCAAAACTAACGCCAACTAACGCCATATTTATACTATGGCGTTAGAGGCGAATAGCGCCAAAGTTCCCGGAATGTGCGTCATTTTTTAGCGTGAACCCCTTCCTTGCGTTAATGATATGCAAGGGAGGCGTTCCCGTCTAAAAAATGACTCCCAGGCCTTTACGTGGTATTTATACTCCCGGGCAAAAGAGACGCCCGGGAGTTGGCGTGGCTAAAAACGGCGCATTTGCGCCACTTTTTAACGCCTGCTCAGGGCAGGCGTTAAGGGGCCTGTGGGCTCAAAATGAGCCCACAGGTGCCCTCCCATGCCCCCAGGGACCCCCCTGCCACCCTTGCCCACCCCAGGAGGACCCCCAAGGATGGAGGGACCCACCCCAGGGACATTCAGGTAAGTTCAGGTAAGTATAATTTTTTATTTTTTATATTTTTTTTTGGTGGCATAGGGGGGCCTTATTTGTGCCCCCCTACATGCCACTATGCCCAATGACCATGCCCAGGGGACAGAAGTCCCCTGGGCATGGCCATTGGGCAAGGGGGCATGACTCCTATCTTTACAATGATAGGAGTCATGTTGATGGGGGATGGGCGTCGTTAAAAAATGGCGCAAGTCGGGTTAAGACGATTTTTTCGACGTAACCTGACTTGCCCCATTTTAAGACGCCCATGCGCCATTTTCCCCCTACGCCGGCGCTGTCTGGTCTACGTGTTTTTTTCCCACGCAAACCAGGCAGCGCCGGTCTGATTGCGCCGTCTAACGCCATTCCATAAATACGGCGCCCGCATGGCGCTTCAGAATGGCGTTAGACGGCGCAAAACTTTTTGACGCTAAACTGCGTTAGCGCAGTTTAGCGTCAAAAAGTATAAATATGGGCCTGAGTGCCACCGCTTGTTCTGGAAAGAGGTAAGCTCTGTTGTGGTTGAAAAAACATTTGCCTGCTAGCATGAGATGGTCAACGCAGAGGTTCCTAACCTGTGTTCCTGGGACCCCTGGAGTACTCAGGGGGTCAGCGACTGCTTAGAAAATTAAATAATATTAACAGATTAATGCATTGAAGACTTTCTGTAACAGTAACGGAATTTGAAATTGGAGGCCAAAAATTAGGTTGGTACCTTCATATCGACTTGTAGGAGAAGTACAAGTGCATCAAAGAGAAGATAGTATGGACAATGAGCGACCTCATTTGAATTTAGAAAAGCTTTAAAATTAAATGTTTGATGTTTTATATTTGTAGTATAAATAAAGCATTTCAGAATTTGTGTATTTAAATGCTTGTTATATATTTTTGTGTATTGTTTTACGTTTCAATAATTGATATTGCTTAGGTCGGATTACCTAGATTCCAATATTGGGTCTGATTTAGAACTCGTGGGTGGGTTACTCTCTCACAACGGTGACAGATATCCCGTCTGCCAAAATCTAAATCCTTTTATTTTCTATGGGATTTTGATCTCGGCGGATGGATATCTGTCACCCTTGTGACGGAATAACCCGTCCACTGAGTTCTAAATCAGGCCCCATGTCTCAGTGGAGGTCCCCGGATTCCAATAATGATTAAGTGGGGATCCATGGATTCCAGTGATGATTAAGTGGGGTCCACAGAAGTCAAAAGTTTAAGAACTACTGGTCTAGGCCCCAACATTCAACTCATTCCCCTCCTCAAACTCAATGTGGCTAGCGCCAGACTGAGCCAGCAGGCCTCCTTCCCGAGGAGGTCCTAAGATCGACATCCAGATGGACAACACTCACAGACCCTCCAAAGAGGACTCCCTAGACTGGTGACCATCAGGGGCTTCACCATCGATGCCCCTGCTGGTCATCTGTTCGGTTTATACCCTTTTGAGCTAACTGTTTGGCATCAGTATTATCACTATAAAAAACTCTTTAATACATACCAAGTTGTCCTTTACCTTGGAACAAATGTTGTTTTGCTTCACTTACACAATGCAATGAACTGAACTTCTATACTGACATTCTACCTAGGGGCTGATTGCACCATTTTGCGTTTTGGACTTCGTAATGATGCATAACGAGCCAAATATTCATGTGCTGTCCCATTCAGCAGGTTCTGATTTTGTGTAATTTACCCACACCATTGATGAAACATCATGCAGACATACATTTAGCAGGCTATGTAACTAGCATCTGCAATGTGATCCTAGTCAATGTGAGCCGTGTCAGCATGTTCTAACTTATTGCTTCAGGGATTCTAATCTTGTGGTGCAGTTTTGCTATTCCTTTCATGCTGAGGGACATATTCAGCAGAAGACTCTCCCTGGAGCTACTACACTAAGAAAAGATCATGTGACCTAGGATCTGTTGCACTTCCCTTTGTTTATGTTCTCTCCTACCCGTAACTTCCTACAAGAGGTCTTTCAATGTTTGCAGTTGGCCAACTTGTAACCTTGATTCAGTGAGCACTAAGTCCAATTGAATGCTCGAGATTGTGTGGGTTGCTGCAGGTCCTTCTTTTTTCTCCGGGACCACCCCAAAGGTCTAGGCCACCCTTTCAAATGTCCTCCTCAATTGTTTGCACTCTCCATGTCCTACCTTTCTAACTACGATCAGACTCTGGTAAGTGCTTAACCTTCCTCCTTTGTGAGTACTCATAATATTCTAGACTCTCAGCAAGCTAGTTTTAGTACTGAATGAGTTCTAGTTGCCGCTTTGAATGACTTGCATGGTACACTTGACACTGGAGGTTCAGCTATTGTAATTCTCTTGGATCTGTCTGCTGCCATTCATACTGCCCCTCACCTCATCCTTCTTCAAAGTCTATTTGAGGTTAGGAGTGATAGACAGTGTGGATTTCCTCACTCTTATAGGATAGAGAACAGGCAGCCAAGAGCCCTCGTATCATTCAGCATTGTTCTCTATCATTCAGCATCTCACCCTCTAACTTAAGAAGTGCCTCAGGGCTCTGCTGTAATTACTTTACTTTTCAACCCCTTTGCACCAATCTTATTAAGGAATATGTTTGTATCTACAAAACTTTTATAGACGATACTCAACTGTTAATAAATACAGATCCTATTTCAAGAAGCATTTAATTGTCACGTGCGAAAGGTTGCCTCCTGGATGCAAAAAAAACATTTGAAGTGGAATTCTGGGAAAAAATCGAAAATGTTCTTTGGAGTTATCAATTCCTGCATGTGGTCAGAGTGATGGTGGCCTCGTTCTTCTGGCTCCCTCCTCCCCGAGTGCATCTGACACAAAATCTTGGTGTTATCTTTGATGCCAGTCTTTCATTCTTAGCAGCTAGGATATCTGTATTCGGTTTGGTAAAATTCAGAGTGCTTCACAACATGTTTCACTTGTTTCTACCCCAGTTGCTGCAAAGCCTTGTCCAGGCCCTACACTTATCCAACTTGGCCCACACTAACAAGATAGATCTCGGTCTGCCAAACTCTTTGCCTAAACGAATGCACATACATCGAAATTCAGCAGCTTGTATTCTAAACCTGCTTACATATCTGGGCGACCGACTTTTATCATCTCTCATACGTCTATCTTTGTAAAAACAAATCTGTCCTACAAACATAACCCCTAATGAGGGGATGTCCGCCTGCTGAACTGGAAATAAATGGAACGCTGACTTTATGATGGCTGTTCCCTTCACAGCCTTTGCCCTGCACTCACTGGCCATTTCAATGGCCTCATCAATGCTAAACTACGACAATGAGCACTTGTCTTCAATGTAGACATTAACTGACCTGCCTTCCAGCCAGGACAGGCGGTGGATCAGTCGGAATTCACCTTTTGTCGTTTTTGAAACCACATCTGGGACTTGATATGATATAGCCTGGAAGCGGGGTTTCCCAGGAGGAGCCCACCATTCTCCCAGGATGCACTTCTTTCATCAAATTTTCTAGAACTAACCCATTCGTTCCTTGATGGACTTTGAGTTTTCAGAACATTGGCTCAGTTGAGGTCCTGCATAGGGAAGTCATCCCTCAGGTGCTGTGCTGCCCCTCTATCTGGGTATGTCTTCGGCCACAGCTCCATGGCCTCCAGTTTAACCAGAGTAGTGGCGCTTACACACAGCCCTTCTCTTATTTTCCCTTCCCTTAAACACTTCCCAAGCTCCTTATTCGCCAAAGCACTAAACTAATGTCTTGTCAAAACTTATACAGCACTTGAATGTATGCGCCTTTATTAAATTTCCAGCATGTCCTGACCACTCTGCTCTTGTTTTGGCTCTCCACTATTGGAGGGGTGGCTTGGAAAGGTCACGTGTGCTAGTAATAGACCACTCACTATGTGCCATGCTGGCATAGGTCTGTTGACATCCCCCTTCTGAAAATACTCACATTGCCGCCCTTCCCTTCAAGACCCTTGCAAATTGAGTGCCTTAACCCAGTAAAACAAAGCTCTCAACCTCGCCAATATTCTTCAAGCAAGAGTCAAAGTCACACCTGATTCACTGGGTAGTTTTAAGACCAGCGCCAAGACACCCTGATGAGTGGTGGATGCTATATAAATACTGTTAGTCTTCAATCAGACTTTCATTACAGGATTCACTGATACCCTCAAGCTCATGATCCTGCCGTTTTGTTCTAAGGCTCTTACTGCCCAGAGGATAATCTATACTAGAGTTAGTATTAAAGTGCACTCTACCGTTAGCACTCGCTCGGTGTAGGAAAGTTGATATTCATGGGTTATGTATCTCCAGAGTTAGATGTTCTGGAATCCATCCCTTACTGATCTCAAAGATCACTGTGCAGTGACTGAAGTAATGACAACTCTAGCCGAAATTGGTAATATTTTAAATGATTTCTGAAAATAGGAAGGGATGGAGTTACATGGGACGCTATGCATAGGTTAGACAATATAGAAAGGGTGACAAACCAGGTAGAACTCAGGCTCCTAAAGTACGCCAAGGTGCAGGTTAGTGTCCTTTCTAATTCACAATGCCTTGAGTGGCTAAACATATTAGACTAGATGCATTAGCGGCACTTCTTAGATTGCCAAGGCAATGGCAGCTACTGAATCCTTGAGGATTGGAAGAGTATCAGATGCAGATGGCATCTCGCCTGAATTTTAAAAGGCTGTGATTAGTGCACAGTATATGAGTGGTAGTCCATTTCTCTCATATCCTCAGCCATTATTGCTCTGTTTTGCTGACACTGGGAAAACACCATGCTAAACATGGACAGTTAAATACTTTCAAAGGTTATTGCTAGCAGACTAATGCCATGAATTATATTTTCAGCCCAAACTGGTTTTATACCATATATATTCATGGTGTAAACAATCAGACTTCTGCTTATTTGTTTAATTTGGTCAATCAGGTGAAATGTAAGGTTACCTTACCTACTGAGATGGATGGACCTGGGGTATTGGATTTTCACATCTATCATCTGTGTGTGTTGTATAGCTATTTTAGACATGTTTTAGACATGTTATTTTAGCAAACTAGGCCTGTTGTTGTGCACTTTACCCCAGTTACATTTTATTCAGCATCTCTTTATTTTTCTAGCATTAGCTACATTTGTGGTGTTGTTTTATTTTCTCAATCTGTTTGTTCTTTTACCTAGGAAACCATCACGTTCTTTTTTTAATCTGTTTATTAGCATTATTATATGCAGTGCAGCGATTACAAAACACTATTGTGGCGATGCACTAAGTTACGATATTTGCTGTGGGCGCTTCTGCATCCATCTCAGTATGTTAACAGATCAAATGCATATTCAAACTTAAAACAAATACGAGTTTATATTACACTCTTAAGTGCATAAAAGAGGGAAAAAGAAAATAATAGAAAGAGGAGGGGTCACCTTGGGGAAGTATATGGAGTTCTAGTGATTGCTCGGGTGAGAGGTGGGACAGGGGGAGGAGCGGAAGAAGGGGCAAAGGGTATTAGGTCACAGAGCCTGTGTTATAACAAGGGAAAGCAATGTGGGAGATGAGAAATCTATGCAGCACAGTGTATTGCAACCAAGTTGTTTATCTGTGTTTTCGCATGTTTTCAGTGTCTGGGTGGGTCATCGTGCTGGCATCGTGAAGCTATCAACTTTATTGGGCAGTAATAATGAAATCTGGTTCGAAGCTGCGCAGGCGGGTCAGGGTGGGCGGGCATCATCTTTCTCCTTCAGCTGTTCTATAAAGGAGTCCCATATTTCTATACCTTTAATCACCACCCCCCTGTCGCATAGTGCGTGTAGTGCTTGTGCCTCCGCAGTAGCCCTTTGCAATAAGTCTGATGCCCAATGGCGTATGCTAGGAGCACTCGGTGATTTCCACTGTGTTGCAATAAGTCGTTTAAATATAATGAACGCCAGGTCTGCGCATCTGTGTTTCTGTTTGTCTTTGCTACGCCTTTTGCGTATTCCCAGAACGCAGGATTCGGGTGTAGGGGACAGAGGCAGCCCAGACCAGGTCGCGGTTTGTTCGGTAATATCTTGCCATATGTGGAGCAATGATGAGCAGTCCCACGTCATGTGGTAGAAATCAGCTGTTGAGCAACCACATCTTGGACAATCAGGGCTAGCGTGCGGGAACATGCGTTGTATCCTGTTAAGTACGTCTGATGCAGATAATTGAATTGTGTATATTGGAAGCGGGCAGTGCGTGATATCTCGCGTGTGGTTGTGAGAGCCATGCACCATGCTTGGGCACTAAAGGGTGTTTGCAGGGCCTTTTCCCATTTGGCCTTGGCCTGTGGTTGTGCTTCTTCTGGGCTGGCTTGTAGAGTCTTATACAGCCAAGAGATACCTGATTGTGTTCCCGAGCCCAGGAGTAGTCCATGGGTGATATTTGTGGTTCTTTGTTGCCATTTCTCCGTGTATTCCGTATCAGCCGCCGTAATGCCCCATATACAATGAATTCGCCGCTGCCCAGACTGCGTGTTTCTGCCAACGCCTCGTATGAGAGGAGCTGGCCCTCCAAGAAAATGTCTCCCACTGCCAGGACTCCTTTTGTGATCCAGGTTGCCAGGCCCAGTCTTCTGCTATGGCCATTAATGGTATTTTGGGTGAGAATACGTTCAGCTGTTTTCATTAAAATGTTTCTATGTTGCGGGATGGTTTCACAACTAAGAAGCCATCTCAGCAAATCTGAATGCCCTATGCTTGTGCTTAGGGTGCTGTTCTCTGGACCGAGGGGATCTTTCAGCCAAGTCATGACCCAGTGTATTTGTGCCACTGCATAATATATTTCGAACTGTGGTGCGCCCATCCCTCCCCTCTCTAGAGGAAGGTAGGTTTTGGCTAAGGCCACTCGATGTCGTCTCCCTCCCCAAATCAAGTTGGTCAATAATCTTGTCAATTGTGTAAAGAAAGATTTTGGTAGCACGAATGGTAATGCAGCAAAGTAATATAACAATCGAGGGAGGACTACCATCTTGGCCACCGCGACTCTACCCATAGGTGAGAGTGATAAGGAGCACCAAAAGGGCAGTGAACTTTTTACGGATCTTATTGTCCTCTCTAGATTCCCTTCTTTTAAGTCTGCTTCGTCATGGTATATATGTACACCCAAGTATTTAAAAGTGGTGTATCTCCATTGTAAACCATGTGCGGTATTTATGTTATCTTGTGGGTCTGATGGTGGCCGCATTGGGAACAAGCATGATTTTGCCCAATTCACATGGAGCCCGGATAGTTCCCCGAAAAAGTTCAGTAGATGTAGCAGGTCTGGTAGGGATTCAGTGTGATTTCGGAGAAATATTAATGCGCCATCCGGATACAAGGAGACGACGCGATAACCGTCCCCGTCAGGGATGCCCCAGCGTGTTGCTTCGCTACGCAATCTGGCTGCGAGAGGCTCTATTGCCAGTGCAAAAAGGAGTGGTGATAAGGGGCAGCTCTGGCGGGTGCCTCTCCCTATCGTAAACTCCTTATAGATAGTCGCACCTGTCTTGACTCGTGCCTTTGGATCGGCATATAGGATTGATATCCAGCGCATAAACACTTCGCCAAATCCCATTTCCTTTAGCGTGCCCATCAAAAATGGCCATCCCAGTGTATCGTACGCTTTCTCGACATCTAGAGACACCGCTGCTCGGGTGCTGTCTGTTTCCGGAGTCTCGGCTATTAGACGCAACAGGTTTCTAATATTGATGAAGGTGTTGCGTCCTGGTATGAATCCGGATTGGTCTGGATGGATTAATGTGGGCATTATTGGGAGGAGGCGGTTCGCCAGTACCTTCCCCAGTATTTTACAGTCTGTATTCAACAATGATAACCGGCGATATGAGCGGACATCTAAAGGATCCCGGTCCTTCTTCTGGAGGACAATGATTAATGCCTTGCGTAAAGAGTTAGGTAGTTGTCCTATGGTGTATGCCTCCTGTATCATTGATAGATAAGGAGCCAGTGTCTGGGTCGGGAAGGTTTGGTAGTACTCGATTGGGAGTCCATCTCTCCCTGGAGCCTTATTGTGGGCTAGTTGACACAGGGCTTGTTTTATTTTGTCTATTTCTATGGGTTTGTCCAGGTTTAGTATCTGATCCGCTGTTAAGCGAGTCAGTGGGGAAGACTGGAGAAAGTCTCTTAACTGTTCCGGTGGTGGGGGGGGTCCTGCCCTGTACAAGTGTCGTAGTAGTGTCTAAAGGCGTCATTGATCTCTGTCTTTGTGTTGACTATTGTACCCGTATCAAGGCGGATGGCGTTTATAGGGGCGTGTTTTTGTTCTCCTTTCACCAGCCAAGCTAGCATTCTGCTAGAGCGGTCACCTTCCATGTGTAGGCGTGTCATGTAGTGGCAATAATCGAATTTTCTTAAGCAAGACTCAACTTCGCTCCATTGTTTTTGAAGGTTGGACACATCACTGCTAGTGTCGCCATGCGACGCTGCTTTGCATTCCACTTTGCGTTTGTTCCTCTCAATGTCACGTAGTTCTAAGGTCAGTGTGCGCCTAACTCCATTTGCTATTGTCATGCACATGCCTCTCGTTACTACTTTATGCCCATCCCACTCAATCGCACGCAATGACGATGACCCGGTGTTAATTTTGAAGTAGGATTCAATATTATCTGCTATTTCTTTGCGGAAAGGGGGATCTTGTAGCAATGTGGGCTGTAGTCGCCATGTGGAGATGCATGTGTGTTGTCTGCCCCATCTTAGTGTGACAATCAGAGGACAGTGGTCAGACAGGGTCTTAGCGATATAGGAAGCGTTGTGGATTAGATGTGTGATCGTGTCCGTGCATAGTAATAAATCGATGCACGTGTGTAGTTGGTGTACCGGGGAATAGAAAGAGTATTCTCTATCTGTGGGATGGAGATCCCTCCATACGTCATGCAGTCTCCTCTCTGAGATCCAGGATTTTAATGTCCGAGATAATCTCTTGCTGTGGGCGCTCTCCAGTGGGGGATGGGATAAAGCATCACGTTCTTAACACTGCATTCATTTCACTTTGTGCTTTCCTCAAGGCTGCAGTCAGATAGGGGTGCTGGCAAAAGTGGTACGCTGTGTCTCCAACATTCACAGAAACATACACATCCTTACGTGGGGACATTTTTCCCAGATCATCCATTGTTTTATTATAAAACACTTCTCTGCCCCATACATGTTAGAGGGAGATTCCAGCCAGATGACCACAACTGCATGCCGATTGCTGAACGTCTTCGCTGCAGCTGCTTGCTTAGATTGCTGAATCTCTGGCCTATATGGGGACAACAGGCTTCCTTGCTCAGGTATGGGGGATGAAGTCTTCCCAGGGGGAAAACTTGAAGGGTGGATTAGAGCTTATCACGCTGTGCTCTAACATAGGTTAGGTAGGAAATATATATATATATCATTCCTAGTGACAGTATGGTGGGACTGTTTTTGTGTTTCACACTCCTTGTCACAATTTATTTTTATAGAGTGTTTTATCATCCTAGTTATTGCAATATATGGCATTTTATCTAAGATGCAGTTACTTCAATACACCTTATTGAACTATACTCTGATTCTGTTTGTCTTTGCCTGTGTGAGACTAATGTAACTGAGAGAAAGGGATGAGATCTGATCAACCGTGATTCCTCTGAGGAGTCCTCTCTGTCATCCACCCGATTGCCACAATAATCCCGGCTCTTGGATGGAGATGATGCACTGCTAGTTGGCTGGAAAAACCCAGATTCTGCTGCCCAAATCCAGTAGTCTCAGTGGGATAATGAGAACCTATGCAACATGTGTATATAAGAATGTATATGGTATTTCTCTAGCACAAACTTAACAAAAGCCAGCAGAGCACATGCTTAGGTTCAGCCTCCTGAATCACTTTTACCTAACTTTCTCCCCAGTGAACAAATAATGGTGTGAACCTCATATTCTTTTTAAAAAAGTCTAATCCATGAAATGGTGGTCTAACTGTAGAGCCAACTCAATTATCTTTCAAATAATAAATCAAACTACAATCACTAAACCAACAGCAGGCTTCAATTTTTCTTTCAAACCACAATGAAATATTTTAGGTTGTGCACAGCTACACATTTCTTGAAATTTCTTACATAGGATTTTATGCTTCTAGCTCCATTACTGACTTTGCCTCGAGACTGGATTAATTCTGCCTCCTTGCCCTGCACAGTAAGGGCCTGATTTATACTTTTTTAGCGCTGCATTTGTATACTTTTTTTATGCAAAAGTGGCGCAAACTTCCAAAATATAATGCAGCGCTAAAAAAGTATAAATCAGGCCCTAAATATCTAGGTAAACTCTTTCATGATTTATCAACAGATTACCTGACAAGAGTATCACGTGGTCTTGGTCACAGGGAAGACAATGGTACGCCCAACAAGCCAATAAGAGCCCGCTATCAACAAACTAGACAAGAATCGTAGTAACCACTCTTGGTTTAGAGGCCATGACCCTCTGAAAGACATCTCCTACAATGATAACTAATTAGTAACTCAGTAGAAGGAACTCAACATACAACCCACATCACAAACCATAGCAAAGAGAAACAGTGATGATGCATAATTTTAGAAGAGTAAATAGATGTGGTTTAGTGCTGAACTGTCAACTTTTAAAATCTGAGGACCCGGATTTAAATCCCACCTTTACAACTTGTTTTATATTGTTCTTGAGTTTGGGAAAATCATTAAGCCTCCAGTGCATACAACTGAAAAAAATATGTAATGCAATTGTTAATATCTGAAATAAAAATGTGCAAAATCCGACTTGTTGTACATGATTTTGTCTCCTAACCTCCTCAATCTATTAATTTATTAACGGCAATCTATGTTTTTGCTATAGAAATATAAATAAACACATTCAAGATCCCATGGGATTACAGTGCAACGATGTAAAGTATCCAGCCACCCACCATTAAAGCCCCTTCACTGGAACCAACCACAGTAGTGTTGTTGATTTCAGTGCTCTTCAACTACATCTGCTGAAAAAAATCAAAAATTCATCCATGTAAGAGGACTTTAGAACTTTTGTTCAAGCGCTGGCCTAATATGCCTTCTCATGTTGTGCGCCCAAACTCTGGGACCACATCCCTGAAGACATAAGAACCATCCCCAAAATTCTGATATTCCACAAAAAGCTCAAACTTCATCTGTTCAAAACTTATCTTCCAATACCTACCTGTAAGAACTGCAAAGATCACGATAAATAAGTGATTATGACTTGCTTTATCTGATGCACACAATGCATCTGTGGCTAGAGCTTGGCTCCATGAATGGCGCTAGTAAATAAATAATAAATTACAGAAATGCGGCCGGAAGCAAAGTTCTGTAGGGTACTTTGAAAAGAACACGCCTAGTTCAGCAGAACAATGTATTAAAATTAAAAGTCACTGGGCGTATCCAATTTCTAGTTCCCTGCCACTAAGGTGTGGATTTTTTTGCTCAAAGCTTGGGAGCAATTTTGGAGGAGGTTGTAAATGTTACCTGCCTCATTTAGCCATTTTTGCAAGACTGACTGGGGGTGATATTTTACCTTTTTCAAAGACAATCTCACAAAGCTGGGATCCTTTAAAAAAAAACAAATGTGGCATTTTTCCTAGCTGGTGAGTCTTCTGGCCATAAGTAAGCCAGCCGACTGGTGTTTTTCAGGATGTCTCCAATGGTGGGTAAAGAGGCAACTCAGCTGTCAGAACTGCAACAATTCCTACTGGTTAAAATGGTGTGGGAGAACCAACATGTTGGCAGACATACATTTACCAGTTGTTGATGGATTGTCTGTTGCGGACAACTTCTAAATGAGCCCCGGTGCTCCCCTAGTGCTTATATACTATTAATGTAGATGGAGGCCTGAACATTCTTCCCTTATGAACTAACATATAAACTCAATCCACCATTGTGTGACCTATAGTACACCAGGGTTTGCCCCTGTGTCCATAATGCTTTGTCCCTGTGTTCATGATGCTCTGGAAGCCCTTTATTACAATGCACTGCCATGCTATGTACTATAAGCAACAATATAACCACCAGATTCTGGGCTATCAATATCCGTTTAGTAGGCGCCATAGGTTGCATCTGTTCTGAGTTCTTGGGAAATAACGTGGATTGTGGTGCTTACCATACTATAATCTGCACCTCACAGTAAATACTTCACCGTTTTCCCCTATTAAATTTTGGCAGGTTTGACCTGCATAATCTAATGTACCCAGTAATTACCAGGTGTGGTAAAGAACACACAATCAGGAATTCCAATCACTGTGCAAACGCATTTTCAAAGGAAGAATAAAATAAATGAAAGAGCATTAATATAAATCCAATTATATCCCCTAGGATCCTATGGGATTTTTATTTCAGCGGACAGGATTACTGTCACTGCTATGAGGTTGTAACCCTTCCACCAGCCTCTAAATCAGGCCCTTAATCTTCATGAAACCCAGAGAACTAACTCGCATAGTATTACAGAATTGTGAGGGGGCAAGAGGTTCAGAGGACATGTTGGTCTAGGTGTAAATGAGTTTCCAGCAGCGATAGGCCGAACAGCATGACTAGTACCTGTGGAAGCATACCAACACTGGGCCAAACAACTTAAAGTGGAATACAACAACTAGTAACTACCAGAGTTAATAAACAAACTCAAATATGCAAAAGCTGGAATAAACTCATCAGCATAAAGGGATATAAGAAGTAAATTTAACCCCTCAAAATTATATGAAAGGATAGTACCAGCATACTTATCCTTGCTAGGTAGAGACTTTTGGGGAACAATTTCAGGCCATAGCAAAGACCAGCCATTAACTGTACCACAACCTGTACTTTTCTGCTCTAGTTCCTTTTTCCTTTTCATTGCCTTTTTAATTCTGCCTATTTAGGTTATTACCATGTAACTCACTACTGCGAGAAATTGGGTAGTGGGTTGACTAGGGTGTGAACCCTGGTCAAGCAGCAACCACAATCCTTGTCATAAGCAAACCCCAAATTAACCTGTGCTGACTCTCTGGTCGCTTGGCACAGAGCAGTCAGGCTTAACTTGAAGGCAATGTGTAAAGTATTTGTGTAACACTTCAAACAGTAAAACAGTGAAACGCCACACAAAAATGATCCCACACCAGATTAGAAAAATAGAATCTAATTTAATAAATAAAACATCATATATGTAGAACTTGAATCATTAATTTTTAAACTGTAAAACAGCACTTATAAGCCAAAAGCACCAACAGGGAATATCTAGTCGCACCGGACCGGGACAAAGTCAAAAGTTCAGACCGGCCGGGATGGAGCATGGGCCACTGCAGGGACCCAGTTAGGCCAGTTGAACAAAAAGTACCTTAAATACGGGATGCAGAGCAATGCGTCCATTCCAAACCATGCAGTAGAGGGAATGCGCAGCTTTTCAATGCAAAAGCAGTGATGCGTCACTTCTGAGATGTGGTGTGAGTTCCTGATGCATCGAGGACAAGGATGCGCTAGGCAGTTGAAGCGTTGGTTCCAATGAGTGCAGGGGTTGCAATGTTCCAGCATCTGCGTCAAGGCTGACATCAATAGGGATGCAAAGACCTTGTGCCGAGAAAAACGCCACAGTGTTGGTTCCAAAGGAGATGTGCTGGTTTCGAGATGCGAGGTACAGGGGCAATGAGATTCTGGTTGCTCCGGTTCCAGGCAGTAGAGGTGATGCATCGATTTTCTCTGTGCACCAGAGGCGATGCGTTGATTATGGGTTGGAGAGATTCAGTCCAAGTCCTTCTCACTCCCAGGCAAGAGGACTGTAGTTATAGGTCTCCACAGCAAAGCAGGAGTCCAGCAAAACACCAGCCCTGCAGAGTGACAGACCTTCAGCAGCACAGCAGCCCTTCTTCCTAACAGAGAATCCACAGGTCCAGAAGTGTACTTAAGTGGTGGTGTTAGAGGTCCAATATTTACACACAGTTGGGCCTTTAAAGTAGGGGAGACTTCAAGGAATGCCTTTAAAGTGCATGCAGTGTCTGCCCTTCCTGCTCTGGCTCCAGCCTCACTCCAACGGGTTATGCAGCCCTTTGTGTGTGGCCAGAATACATCCTATTCAGGTGTAAGTGAGAATGTGCCCAGCACTTCCCTCCAATCCTGCCCAGGATGGCAAATTAAGCCCCATCAATTCACACCTAAGCTCCCTTTGTGTGTGGCTGTCTAGGAGTAATACATAGAGCCTAGCTGTCACCCCGCCCCAGGCATTTGATCAGAGGCAGCAAGTAGACACCAAGTAGCTAAAGTAAGAAAATGCCAACCTTCTAAAAGTGGCATTTTCAGGATTGTAATTTAAAATCCACCTTCACCATAACTCAGGATTTAAAATTGTTATTCCAGAAACATCAAAAATATACTAATTGATTAATAATGAAGGATAAAAAATATGAAGCTATAATCAGGAACACTAGAATTATGTGGCAAGGGAGGGGCAAATTATGCAGCAGGGTTGAGCAAATTATATGGCAAGAAAAGGGAAATTATGCAGCCTTATGCGGCACATTTTGTTATAGCATCACCTAATTATTTTGTCATTTTGGAACTTTTTGACATTGTCTGGGCAGAAGTTGCACTTCTTTAGTACCAGTTTAACACCTAAATATATCAATAAGCTACAGAAAGACCCAGGCGACTCTTGGTGTGGACTAAAGCTACCAAAGTTCTGGGATAGCTGCATAGGCCCACTAAGGCGATCCCCTTGTGGGAGGGAAGTTGGTTGTCAGAAATCAGTAAGCTGACAGGCTTTGAGGCTTGGGATCATATTGGAATCTCCAAGATTGGAGTGAGATGGAAGGGGGAGATCTCATTTATTTTTAAGTCACTCCGGGACACATATAAGCTCAGTGCAAAGCAGTTTTTCCAATATGTGCGATTGAGACATGCCTTGAGGGCGGACGGCCTTTCGGGTGAGAGCATACCTGAATATGCCCCACTCGAAGGCAGACTGTTAACAGGGAATCTAGACACCAGAGCTGTGACTATGGTGTATAGGACCACTAACAACTATATGCCATGTGCACTATCTAGATTACATAGGAGTCTGATATAGGGGAAATGTAAGGCTATGGGGGTCATTTTGACCCTGGCAGTCTTCTGACTTCCAGGGTAAATGTGGCCGTCACACCGCCAACAGGCTGGCGGTGCAGACCGCCACATTATGAGTGTGGCGGGTTGGCACCTGCAAACCTGCCACATCTCCACTCATACTGCCATGGCAGTCGGAACCGCCGGCCCGGAGATGATCATCTCCGACCCGGCAGTCCACAGAAGACTGCCTGGCAGTATTTGTTCTGACATGGTTTCCGCGGCGGTAGCACCACCACAAAAACCATGGCAGAAGGGCTACTGGTGACAGGAAAGGTAGACAGCTCCCCCCCCCCCAGCAAGCACTAGACCCCTCCCCCAGCCACAGCACCCCCCACCCCCTTCTGACATAGCACTCTCACCCCCTCCCCCTTCTGACATAAATCCCCCATCCCCTCTTCTGACATAGCACCCCCCACTCTGACATAGTGCCCCTTCCTGCATACATGCACACAGACACCCACATGCACCATGCATACACCCATTCACCTACACTTACATACATGCATCAACTCACTCGCATCCATGAACGCATTCACAACTACATTCATACACTCATTCACAACTACATTCATACACGCATTCCTGAGCGCATGCTAACACCCATCCAAACACACATTCTCACACGTATACACACTCAGACATGCATACACATATTCATACATACGCACAGACACCACACACTCACACACGCTCACACAATACCCCCAACCCTCCCACCCCCTGTCGGACGATCATCTTACTTGTTCCAGGGAGAAGGTCGCCTGGCAGGGAACGTGAAGGCGTGCTTCCACCGCCAGCAGCGCCCCGCCAGCAGGACACCGCCAGGCCGTGTTATTGGTCATAATACGGCTGGTGGAGTCTTTCTGGAGGGGCAGGTGGTGGAATCGCCAGAGCGCCGCCCGCCAGCATGACTACTGCTGGATATCCGCCCAAAGTGTGGTGGAAATCAGGAAGTACCTGTGATATGGCGGGCGGGAAACCACCAGCACTGGTGGTCTCCTGGCGCCCGGTGCTTTGGCGGTCTTCATGGAAGACTGCCAACGTCATAATGAGGGCTTTAGACTGTGAGGCAGCGCTGATGTTCCCATGAGAGGTGGCCATTAGGTCACAGTTGCGACTAATTCAGTTCAAGATCCTTGACAGGATCTATTATGAAAGGCAGCCGTTGCAGGCTATGAGAAAGGCGCAGCACGCAAACTGTATCTGGTGCCAAGATAGCATTGGGGACTTCCTGCATTTGGGGATGCTGTGTGATGCAGGACTATTGGACAAGGATTGTAGAAGAATTTCGAGGTGTGCTGTCAGAACAAGTCCCGTTAGACCCCAAATTTATTCTTCTAGGAATCCCCAACGATGTTGACTTGCCCTGGGCTCGGCTACTATTCTGTAACCTTGGGCTGGTGGTGGCTAAAAGGGATATCGCCCATCTCTGGGGATCTGAGGTGTGCCCAGCGGTGGATACATGGAGAAGAGGGATGATGGATTTATGATGGCAGAGAAGGCAACATATGCAAATAAAGGCTGCCCAAGAAGGTTTGGGAGGATATGGGGGGACCTGGACAACATACTACTCGCTAGATGTGTAGGAGTTTAGTAACTGTGGGTACACTGGCTTGTGCTACATGCTGCAAATTGCTGATTAATGGGGGGCACAGAGACTGGGATGCCTATGATTGGGGGAAAGACCAGGAATTGTTATGCTTCAGAATATGTTTTTTGTCTCTGTGGACGGATGGAGGTGGGAAGAGGGTTGTTTATTTGTACTTGTTTCCTACAATAGGGATGCTGCGGTGAGCTATTACTGTGTACTTCTTTTCTGGATATGGTATGCACCTGTTGAAAACCAAATAAAAAGGATTTAAAAAAAAAATTAAGCTACAGGAAGGTGACAAGTAAAGCTTTAAAAAGGACCTTCCACTGTGCAGCAACATGTGTCATTGTGTTTTTAATAACTTTTGAACTGTTTGAGCTAGAAACAACATTTTTTTCTAAAATCTGAAGATTATGCGGCAGTTGATGAATTAGGTGGCAAATGAAGCAAATCTACAATGAAGCAAAAATCGCTGCGGCTGCACAATCACATAATTGGAGTGGCCCTGGCTATAATAAGATTATAGATCTGGGTATGTGTTTACACATACAATAGGTATGTGGGCTGATAAACAAAGGGATATTGCAAATGTATGAAAGGGAAGAAATCAAAAGACAAAGGAATGGTATTGGAAGAATATTATTCAACAACTGGAGACCACTCACTGAAACTGTATGGTACACAGTAATCAACAATATTTCCGATGCACTTTATACCAGACCAAGAAAAGTGCCAGGATAAAGCCAAGTATTGATGGTTTAACTGATAAAAGATAGGTGTCTTCTTTTTTACACAGTTTATTTTTGGTGTGGTTCTTGTTAAGGTGCAAATTTAGTGTGAATCATGTTTCTCTAGTGACTAGGACTAGGGGTGGGTGGAATTTTTAATTCCACCAGCGGAATTCAAGGAGCTTAGTGATTATGTGTAACTCAAGTGATGCAGAATTACTAGTAAATGAAACTGCTCCATCAGCGGAATTAAAGCAGCACTGTAATGGTTTTTAAACAGGGCTGGAAAAGGGAACAGTCCCTCTATGTTTAAAAACCACTACAGATTAAACTTTAATCTGCAGTGATTTTTAAGCATAGAGGAACTGTCCCTCTTCTAGTCCTGTTCAAAGTACTACTGCAGTGCAGTGCATACCCCTCGGTACCCTTACTTAAGTATGCAACGGCACTGAGTTGTATGCACTAGAGTGGATACCCCTTGGCCCCCTACATACTTATGTCTGGGTACTGAGGGCTATTCACTGCACTACAGTGCAGTTCATACCCCTCGGTGCCCTTACATAAAGATGTAAGGGCAACAAGGAGTATGCACTGCACTGGAGTGCAGTGAATACCCCTCAGTACCCAGACATAAGTATGTAGGGGGCACACTATAGTGCAGTGCATACCCCTCAGTGCCCTTACATAAGTATGTAAGGGCAATGGGGTATGCACTGCACTGAAGTGCATACCTCTTGGTGCTCTTACATAAGTATATAAGGGCACTGAGGGGTATGCACTACCCGGCAGTGCAGCACATACCCATTGTTGCCCTAGTATAAGTATGTAAGGGCACTGAAGGGTTTGCACTGGTGAGGATACCCCTATGTGCCCTTATATACTTATGAGAGGTCACCAAGGGCTATGCACTGTACTACAGTGGCGTGCATAACCCTCGCTGCCCTTACATACTTATGTAAGGGCACCGAGGGGTATGTACTGCACATTGCAGTGCCCACTCCGCTCCTTCAGGGATTTCCATATCATTTTTATGTAATTCTGCTGAATTCTGCAGAATGAAACTCCACCACTTCTGCCCAACCCTATCTAGGACCCATACCCACCATCTATTTACTGATAGTTTACATATTTTTCATTCTGATAGAAGGGATTTAAACCCCGTAGTGACCATAAGATCAAGGAGGAGAAGTCATCTTTGTAAAGGTAGGAGGTCAGCATTGGGAGGAATAACCTAGGGAAATCAATGGGACGTCTGCGGTCCACTCCTTATTTAGGATTTTCCTAATGTGTAATTTCACTTTAGACCAGATTGAGCTGAGCTGGGGACAATACTATAGCATATGTCTAAGGGCTCCTGGTTTATCCAGACAGTTCCAGTATTTGTCAGTATCCATCAGGTCAAGCTTTGCTAGTGTTCAGAATGCTTTATGGGTTCTCCAGGATCTGTACTGTACAAATTTAGAGGAAGTGGGAGTTGGCCAAATGTTCCCGCATGGGATGATGGGTGGGGGTGTGAATGTACGTCAGGTACACTCATATTTATTTGTAGTTTGTTAGTGGTTTTCAATTATTTTGTGGTTAGTAACTTATAAAATTTAGCTGTGGAGCGTTCCCCATGTAGGAGCTGTTGTTCCATTTCAAGTTGGTCCGGCTCATGCAGCTGCCTTTAGCTTTATGTTGCCAAAGTTATTTGGTTTGTATGGCTGAGAATGGAAGTGGGCATTCTTTAGGGCCAAGATCAATACATTGATCCCTTTAATGGACCATTCTTTTCAGTATCGGGGCTTTCCTTATACTTTCATCGTTTGTTTATGCCACAATGATGAAATAGCTAAGTGCTTCATCCTGTGTTGATGGTTGTTGTCTAATTTGTACAAGGCTGAGATTGTGCTATTGATTAAGGATGCAGAGTGTAACATTTTGTATTACTGTAACAGTCTGTATTACTGTGATGGTTGATTCTAAGCGCAGGGGTGTAGAAACTCCTGAAGCCAGGATCTGGGTCTTTGATATTTTTCCACTGCCTACTGGAATCCTGTCTCACATGTTAGGCAGTTTGATACTTGCAGAAATCAGCAACGTTGAGGCCTCCTTCTGTCTTAATCATTGTCTAGGTAGACTCACCAGCTACTGAAACAGTCTTATCCTTAAAGTACAATCTGACTAGCTTTTGACTGCACAGGGCTTTAGTTGGTAATATGTGGCTTTGGCCTCATTAATTACCTACTAGTTAGATTCCTTGCCTTGCAGTGTCTTCTTAGTTTCATCAGATATTATTTCTCGCGTGTCACTGGTTCTAAATATTTCTGACATTTTTTGGACTGATCAACTGTTCCCAAATTCACCTTATTTACTTATGTTAAGCCTTTCAATTTCGTACTTTCCCACTTAATCATTTACCCTTATTTTTTCTACCAATTTTCTTTCTAAAAAGAGTGTATACTTATATTCTTTTCAGGGAATTCTGCAATCTCAGAGATGTTTTCAAAGTCTCATATTGGACTCATCAATCAAAGGTTTTGTTTAGCATTTTTAAAAGAAGGTAAAGTTTTATCACACTAAAGTCGCTATTCCTCTTTAGGACCTGTAGTCCCCTGCTTTAAGTGAAGGTGAGTAGCAGTTCTGCATTTTTACAACTGAATAATAGTTGTTGCTGGTACCATGATACTAGGAATAAAGAAGTGCTTGCTGTACATTGTCAGGATATTGCAAGTCTCAGAGTAGTTCCATAACCAGATAGAGGAATAAATCAATTTCTAAGGTCATGTAAGTTCAAGGTGACTTGCAATATCATTTTACCATACTGCAAAGGGTATGTTGTTCCTTATAATACATGGTCACACCATCACCCATCCCACAAACCACTTAAATATTAGGTATCTTCATCCTTCATATGAAAGAGGTAGTATGAATGCAGATTGAAGAATAACATCTGTAGTGCGAAATAAAACACACCAAAAGCAGTTAGAAATGTGTTGCAAAAACAAATTACAGTCTAACTCAGATAAAATAAAAAGAATGTATCTTAGAACGAGCAGTAACATGCAAAGAGATACTTTTCTGTATTGACCTCCCTTTCCCCTTTGCTGCAGGCCCTGGCAGCAGGCATTATGTCATGACTGAACTGTAATACACTATTACAGTTGAGAAGCTATGTCATTGTCATATTATACAGGAGCCTAGAAAGGTCACAATTCACTTGTAATAAGGGCCTTAGATGCAGGGCTTTATACTGGGATTGAAGGCTTCCACGTAATAAATTGTGCTTACAGGTTTGATGTGTTTAGTGTGATAATCGATCTATGCCTGTGTTTCCATACGTTCCTTTTTTTGTTGCACTGCCCCTCTAAGATCATTCAGTTTGTGCCCTGCAAATCCATGTAATCTCATATCAGTTTCGTCCCAATGGAAGTATGGTGTTTTGGCACCTCAGTCCTTACTTCATTCATGATTGTGATAGTTACAAACTGTTATTAGTAATTTTTAGCATTTATTACGCCAAAATACATGGGTCACTGTGGACAACGAGTCACAAGCAAATAATAAAGAGGAGCCCCTCAAACCAAAGGGACCAGATGGCTTAAACAAAAAACCGTTAGCTCCCCTTAGCGTACGTACAAACCAAAATCTCCTGTGCACTTGTTCAATTTCCACAGCTCACACAATAAAAAACCTTTATACCAAAAATGAACAAATATCGATGCCAAAGTGCTAGAAAAGTATATATACTTGTAATGCTATAAAAAGATAATACAAATTATTAACATTCGAATCATACAACTGAGTTGTTACTAAAAAAAAAAAAAAAAAAAGAAAGAAGTGAATTAGACCAATCAAAGGGCCTCATTATGACTTCAGCTGTCCTTTCACAGGACCGCCGAAGAAGCTGCAGGCAAAAGTCCACCAGTAATGGAGGTCTTTTGCCCGCCATATTAGGAGTGTTTAGCATTTTCACTCGCTGGCCAAGCGGAACACTCATCACTACAAAGATGCCGGCTCGTAATTGAGCAGGCGTCAATGTTGTGGTGCGTCGGGTGCGACAGCACCCATCGCGCGTTTCACTGCCCATAATTCGGGCAGTGAAATGCGCAATTGGGCTGTGCATGGGGGCCCCTGCACTGCCCATGCCAAGAGAATGGGCAGTGTAGGGGCCCACCAGGGTCCCCCGACTCCCTCATTTTGCCAGCCAACACCGCCATGGAAAGGCTGGTGGATGGGGACTCGTAATCCCCCAAGGCAGCGCTGCCCTGGGGGATTACAACCACCGGGACCTCCAGGCTGCAGGCTGGCTGCAGCCTGCCACTGTCGGCGGTTTGACCGTGGCGGCTCGGCAACGATCATAATGGGGCGGTCGGACCGCTCTGTCTGCGGCGGTCCGACCCCCATCGCAAAGGCTGGCGATCTTAAGACTGCCAGCTTTGTAATGAGGCCCAAAGTTTCATTTAACATGTGCACTTCTATTTCACTGTAACTTACTGAATCTTTTTTTTAAATCTAAAAAGGGGCTTTTAGCCCACCTATTACTTACTGCTTGTTAGTAATATTACTCTTCTTTTCTGGCTTCTATTTTGGCAGCGAGCGTGATGCATCATTTCTTGTGTCACTTTCTTTTCTTTTTGCAGTACTTGGAGAAAGTAGGGATTGAAAAGGTTTAATTTGTGTCCGTCCACTGCTCAAGCCTTGTTTGAGGTACTACTTAGTCTATTTTCTGTTAGCATTTTTGTGTAGCACAAACTCGGCCTAAAGATATTGGAGCGCTTTGGATGAGCACCATATAATTTACACAAGGCAAGGCATGTACAAGGTGTTTACCAAGCGTGGTCAGTGTTCTTCTGTGTTCACCAGTAGTAGATGCAGTCTGGGACAGGAGTGTGCATGGTGTTTAACCAGCTTTTGCAAATGGGAGATTTGCACACAGATGTTGGAGTATTTCAACGGCTTGTTTTGCAGCATGATTCACTGGTGTATCCAATGGTTACCATGGTTGCATACACCGTTGGCCAGGGGTGTATACCATATGCCAGTGGTACACATAGATTAATTGTGGGCAACAATACTCCCCCAGGGCACACATTACTTGCTTCGAATGAAAGGGTGTGTGTTAATTTGGCATTAAATACGCGTGATGTGGCAAGATATACTTGTACAACGTCATATTAGACTAGAAGGGCAAGATGCCCCTGTTATGGTACACATGTTTGCAGAGCTTAGTGGTGAGGCCACCTCCTTTTTAGTGCAGAGACCACTTCACAGTGACAATGAGTGTGATGTTACTCTGCATACTAAGGGCGCTTTGATTGAGGTACTATTTACTCTTTTTGTTTGTATATTTATATAGCGCAAACTCGACTAACCTGAAGGTATTGGAGTGCCTTAAATGAGCACCAGCTACATTACACAAGTTCACATTCATTTTTTATGGCACAGGAGATTTAGGGGGTCATTACAACATTGGCGGTAAAAGGCGCTTATCGCCATGCAGAAGACCGCCAAACCACAGCTATTATGACACACATCTCGGAATCCGCCGAAATACAGACACCCACACAACTCCGCCACACCAAAGGTCAGAGTTAAAGTGGCGAAAACAAAACCTCCACCTCCACGCCAACAGAAACACGCCCATGCTATTACGACCCACAAATCTACGCGGCGGTCTTTCAACCGCAGTATTCCATTGGCGGTACACACAGCCGTGCTCAAAATACACACACATCTCCAAAACACCACCACATTGGACAATTCAAAATACACACACTTGATACACATACAAACACCACTCCCACACACCCAACTCAATATAAAACACACACCCACATCACCCACAAACCCCTACGACCAAAAATCAGAAAGAAGGCCAGAGAGAGAGCACAGCCAAGACAACACCGCCATACAGAGGCACACAACACCATCACCCACACCACATCCACGCACAAAACACCACACACCACTACACATCACCACACACATCAACACTCACACCGCCCCACACATCACACACACCACCCCATGTCACGGCAAAGACACCCCTGCTTCTCCGAGGAGGAGCTCAGGGTCATGGTGGAGGAAATCATCCGGGTAGAGCCACAGCTATTTGGCTCACAGGTACAGCACACCTCCATAGCCAGGAAGATGGAGCTATGGCGAAGAATCGTGGACAGGGTCAACGCTGTGGGACAGCACCCAAGAAATAGGGAGGACATCAGGAAGAGGTGAAACGACCTACGGGGGAAGGTGCGTTCAACGGTCTCCAGGCACAACATAGCGGTTCAGCGGACTGACGGCGGACCCCCACCTCCTCCCCCACAACTAACAACATGGGAGGAGCAAGTCTTGACCATCATGCATCCAGAGGGCCTCGGAGGAGTCGGTGGAGGATGGGACACTGGTAAGTCAAATCTTAACTATCATATCCCCCACCCTACCTGCATGCCATCACACGCCCCCACCCTCATCCCCTCCCCTATCACCCAAAATCCTCACTAATGTACTAAGAACACAAACCACCCATCCCAACACCAAGGCCTGCATGACCCAACTAAGCATGGACACCCAGCACTAAAGCATGCCCACTGCACATAGCCAGAACAACCCCCAAACCATCATCACACAAGCCCCCACACAGGAATGCCTGCACTGGGGTACACAGAAACCCACCCATTGCACACCATCAGACACACAAATGCATTAATCATGCTCTTATGCCCCTGTAGGAACCCGAAGGACCGTCACCACACCAGAGGGTCCAGACAACACCACTCCACCCCCAGAAGAGGCCCACAGTGACGATAGCAGCTCTGCCCTACTGGATCCTGATGACCATCCCGGACCATCGTGGGCCTCAGGACAGCTGGTTCCCCTTGCACAGGCACAGCCCAACACTGACCTTCAACCCTCTGGTAACACCAGCACTGCACCCACCCAGTGGGCCCAAACCTCCCTACCCAGGACAGGTCAATCAGCGGTGTGTCCACCACTACAGGGAACCCAGGATAACCCACCACCCCAACAACAACAGGGACCTGGGGGCAGTGGTAGTGGGCACACGGTCCAGAGGACTGAGGCACAGGAACACAGGGGAACTGGGAGGGCTGCTGTGCGACAGGGGGCGGACAGGCCAAGGGAACCGACTCTCCACGAGGCCCTCTCCAACATCATGGGAGCCTACCACCACTCCCAGGAGACAATGGCAACGGTACTGGCCAGGTGTCAGGAGACCCAGCGCCTGCAGGAGGAACAGTATTTGGGGTTCAGGGAGGAGCTCAGGACCATCAGCTCCGCCCTGGGCACCATCGTAGGGGTGCTGAAGGACATACAGCAGACCCTGAGGGACACCGTGGCACTCCAAGGGGCCCCTGACACTAGCATGGACGATGAACTGCCCACAAGGACGCCCCGCCACAGGACCACCACACCAGCACCCCACCCCCTGCAGACGGACAACCACCACGCAAGTGGTCCCTGAGAGCCAGGAACAGGACAGAGCAAGATGGCAAGACCCCCGCCAGGAAATGAGACCACCCTGATTGTCCTCCCACTGACCCACTTTGTTACCCTGTCCATACTTAAACTGCCCCAGCTCCACTTCCTATGCCAAGATGGGCAGTGCACCTGTGAGATTAATAGACTGGACTCTGCCATGGACATTCCTCCGCCATCACCCATCCTCATTTTACAACCCCCTCCTATTTCTGAGCACTTCAATAAACACCCTTGAAACACAAAACAATCTGGAATCAGTCTGTGATATTGTAAATTTGTATTATCAATGACAGAGTCATAATGCATTTCCGATTGTAAAGCCAACATACCTATGTCACACATCACAAGTCCTTGAAGGATGCAAGCAGATGACACACGTTGGTAACCACACCTGTGAAACCGTAATGGAAAGGTACAACTCAGTAACCAAATACTGCTTGAAATCGACAGACAGGATAGAGGTAGACGTGTGAAAGTTAATGTAATGGTAAAAATTAAAATGTTCTCACCTGTGTCTCACTGGAAATATTGCTGTATGACTGACTCCCTGTTGTCATTGTCTTCTTCCTCAGCTTCCTCCTCATCACTGTCCACAGGCTCCACAGGCTCCACAGCTGCCACAACACTGTCATCTGGACCATCCTCCTGCAGAAAAGGCACCTGGCGTCGCAAAGCCAAATTATGAAGCATTGAGCAGGGAATGATGATCTCGCACACCTTCTTCGGTGAGTAGAATAGGGAACCACCTGTCATATGGAGGCACCTGAACCTGGCCTTCAGGAGGCCGAAGGTGCGTTCGATCACCCTCCTAGTCCGCCCATGGGCCTCATTGTACCGTTCCTCTGTCCTGGTCCTGGGATTCCTCATTGGGGTCAATAGCCAGGACAGGTTGGGGTAACCAGAGTCCCCCAATAGCCATACACGGTGCCTCTGGAGTTGACCCATCATATCAGGGATGCTGCTATTCCGCAGGATGTAGGCGTCATGCACTGAGCCAGGGAACATAGCATTTACCTGGGAGATGTACTGGTCTGCCAAACAGACCATCTGAACATTCATGGAATGATAACTTTTCCTGTTTCTGTACACCTGTTCACTCCTGTGGGGGGGACCAGAGCTACATGGGTCCCATCAATGGCACCTATGACGTTGGGGATATGTCCAAGGGCATAGAAGTCACCTTTAACTGTAGCCAAATCTTCTACCTCAGGGAAAATGATGTATCTCCTTACGTGTTTCAGCAGGGCAGACAACACTCTGGACAAAACGTTGGAAAACATAGGCTGGGACATCCCTGATGCCATGGCCACTATTGTCTGAAATGACCCACTTACAAGGAAATGGAGCACTGACAGCACCTGCACGTCAGGGGGGATTCCAGTGGGATGGCGGATTGGTGACATCAGGTTTGGCTCCAACTGGGTACATAGTTCCTGGATTGTGGCACGATCAAACCGGTAGGTGACGATGACATGTCGCTCTTCCATTGTCAACAGGTCCACCAGAGGCTGGTACACCAGAGGATTCCGCCATCTTCTCACATGTCCCAGCTGACGGTGCCTACGAAGGACAACAGCGACAAATCAGTCATTTTTCCTCAAGGTATGTACCCACAGTTACACACAAGACTACACCAATCACAAAACCCTTCCTGTATGTGTGTTGAGTGTAGGCCTAGCTATGTGTGACACAGAGGTAAATGAAGCCATGTGGGCCCCTGAAATGGCGGCTGCCTGACCTCTAAACTGGGACAATGGGATTGTGGGGTAACAGAGCTGGCATTGCACACCGTGGCGGTAGGCGGTCGTAGACCGCAGCGCAGTGCTGCATTGGTTAACATTGGACCCTATGGGTCCCAGGAGCCAATGAACAGGTGCGCCGGCGGTGGTGATGCGCACCGCCGCGGACCTCACCGTCATTTTCTATCCGTTCAATCACTAGATACCTGACCTTCAACAGGAAAGGACCTACACTGCAAGTGCTGCTGTGACCTCAGTCTGGAAGCGACGATGGCTGCTGCGTCTGGGGAAAAGGCCCCTGCCTTCACTGTTCAGGAGTTGGAGAAACGGGTAGACTGGGTCCTCCCCCAGTACACGCTACTCTACGGTCCTCCAGACCAACAGGTTAGTACACAGGGAGCACGTTGTATGGGCTAAGCCTGGGTGGAGAGGGCTGGTTGGAAGAGGGAAGGGGGCAGAGTTCATAGAACATTAATGCATGTGAATGAATGGGCCACATGGCCAGAGTAGGGAGGGGGCCACTCACATCGACGGTGCAGTTGGTAATGACTGTTCCTCTTCCCTTGTGCATGTCATGTAGGTCAGCGCCCACCAGAAGAGGGACATTTGGCGTGCCATCGCCAAGGAGGTCCGGACCCTGGGAGCCCACCAGAGACGGGGCACCCACTGCCGTAAAAGATGGGAGGACATTTGCCGCTGCAGCAAGAAGATGGCGGAGGCTCCGCTGGGGACGGCCTGCCAACGTGGGAGGGGTGCCCGTCGCACCATGACCCCCCTGATGTTCTGGATCCTGGCGGTGGCCTACCCGGAGTTGGATGGGCGCTTGAGGGCATCACAGCAGACACAAGGGGGTGAGTACAACCTCATTCTGCGGACTTTGCGCGCAGTAGAGGGGTCTGGGTGGGGGAGGAGGCCTGTGGGTGTACCTAGGCCAGCCAGAAACACGAAGACTAGGCCCCTCTGTAATGCAGCACATGTGGCACTCTACCTCACCTCAGTATAGTGCCAAGTCGAGGTATAGTTGCCCCTGTGGCATCCGTGTGTGCAGATGTCCACCATTGCCATGTAGGCCATATCCCAGAAATTGCATATGCAGAGGGCAGGAGCACGGCGTAATGCAGGGGACTGCTGTGTCTGTCTTGTCCGCCAACGGTAGCGGTATGCCATGCACTCAACCTGTCTTTCTTCTGTCCCCCCCCCCTTTTCTGCTCTCCCTGTTCTTTTGTACATCAGCATCATCAGGCGGAGGTACAGTGGCACCGGAGCACGAGGGAGCTGCATCCCACATGGCCAGGGAGGGCCACACCACGGACTCTGAATGCACCAGTGGGACAGAGGGCGAGGGGAGCTTCACGTCGGCCACCAGATCACCAACCAGCGACACGGACTCATCCGCCGATGGGGGCTCCCTTGTGGTGGCGGCACCATCTGTGCACCCCACTTCTACAGGTACAGCCGCCACCTCCCCTACCAGCACCGCCCTCCCAGCAGCCCCTCAGCGTTCGCCCCGTGCCCGCTCACCCAGGAGGGTGGCATCACCTTCGCCCCAGGCACCTCAGGCCCTGCCCCTGTCACCCCTGCTGCCCTCAGTGAGGAGGCCATTGACCTCCTCAGGTCACTCACTGTTGGGCAGTCTACCATTGTGAATGCCATCCAGGGTGTAGAACGAGAGTTGCAACACGGTAATGCATTCCTGGAGGGCATTCATTCTGGTCAGGCTGTCCTTCAGCGAACCCTGCAATCTCTGGCCTCAGCACTGATGGCAGCCATTGTCCCTGTGTCTAGCCTCCCTCCTCCAACCTCCTCCACCCAGACCCAATCCCCTGTACCCCAGCCCATCCCAAGCACACCTACAGACCAGCATGCACACAAGTCAGCACACACAAGTAGCTCAAGCAAACATAGGCACCACACAACCCACAGGCACTCACGCAAGCCTCACCCACATACAGACAGCAACATCCACTGCCTCCACTGTGTCCCCCTCCTCCTCTTCTCCCTCCTCCCTCCCAGTCTCGTCTACACACACACCTGCATGCACCACATCTACAGGCACCATGAATCGCACAAGGACACCCAGCACCCCAAGCCGCTCACCTGCACTCACCACCTCCACTCCCATTTACACGTCCCCTGTGTCCTCTCCCAGTGTGTCTGTGACGCCCCCTCCCAAAGTACACAAACGCCGGCAACCACACACCCAACATCCATTCACCTCACGACAGCCTCCAGTACCTGCACCTGCACCCAAAACACCTAAAGTGACACCTCCTACAACCACCTCCTCTTCCTCCACTCCCAGACCCCCTCCAACTACCCATCCCAGTGTTCGTCAGAAACTGTCCCTCTGTAAAGTTGACCTTTTTGCCCCCCCCCTCCAATTCATCAGTCCCGTCGTAGCGCCTCAGCCAAAAAGCCTCCAATACCAGTGGTGCCTGTACAAGGTATGTGGAGTGCACCGGCCACCAGGGCAGGCAGTGTGACCCGGAGCCAAGGCACTGGCAGCCCACCCCCTGTAAAGGCTCTGAAATTGGAGAGTGGACGAAGGGACTGTGTGAAGACTCCTGGTGGGAAAACAACTCACATGGGTTCCAAGGAGATTGGAGAGTCAGCTGTGACTCCACCAAAGGTGGGGAAGGGCCAGAGAAAGTCTGCCCAGCCTGTTGTGAGTATCACGGCGGAGAAGGGCGGCATCATTCCTGGTGGTCGGGACGCCACCGCCAGCACCGTCGTCACTGGTCAGGAGACCACCGCCAGAGTCATAGCCCAGGAGGGCCCAAGTATCGTCACTGGTCAGGAGAACACCGCCAGAGTCATAGCCCAGGAGGGCCCAAGTATCGTCACTGGTCAGGAGAACACCGCCAGAGTCATAGCCCAGGAGGGCCCAAGTATCGTCACTGGTCAGGAGACCACCGCCAGAGTCATAGCCCAGGAGGGCCCAAGTATCGTCACTGGTCAGGAGACTACCGCCACCGCTGGAGTCAGTGCCCAGGAGGGCCCCAGCTGCCACAGCCCAGGTGGGCTATGAGGGAACGTCATGCCACACACCAATGCCCATTCTAGGGAACGTCATGTCACACACCAATGTCCGTACCAGAACCGCCATGGCAAAGCACCGCTGAACAGGGCAAAGACCGCCATGGCAAAGCACCGCTGAACAGTCCAGAACCGCCATGGCAAAGCACCGCTGAACAGGGCAAAGACCGCCATGGCAAAGCACCGCTGAACAGGGCAAAGACCGCCATGGCAAAGCACCGCTGAACAGGGCAGAGAACGCCATGGCAAAGCACCGCTGAACAGGGCAAAGACCCCCATGGCAAAGCACCGCTGAACAGTCCAGAACCGCCATGGCAAAGCACTGCTGAACAGGGCAAAGAGCGCCATGGCAAAGCACCGCTGAACAGGGCAAAGACCGCCATGGCAAACCACCCACTGTAGAGACTTGAGAGACTGTGGCTTTGCACTCCCCAGCATGGTCCAGTGGGCAAGCCACCCACTGTATAGACTTGAGAGACTGTGGCTTTGCACTCCCCAGGATGGTCCAGTGGGCAAGCCACCCACTGTAGAGACTTGAGAGACTGTGGCTTTGGACACCCCAGGATGGCACAGTGGGCATGGAGCCCAGTCGTGGATCTGGCTTTGCAGTCATCCGGCTGAGGTGCCCGCCCTTCCCTTCCGCCTGAGGTGCCTGTAGTATTTCTATCTGATGCCCCGGCAGTGTTCTCTCCGATTGTGGTCAGGTATCATTTGTGGGCCTCGCCCATGCATTTTTGGACTAGTGGTGCACAGACATTGATATGTACATATCTGCACTACTTCTCGTAACGTATATATTTCTGTCTGATTTTCATATATATCTGTATATTTTTGCAAGACATGTATATTGATACATTACAATGTTTGAACTGATTTCGCTTTGTCTTTGCATTCTTCCGGGGGGATTGTGGGTTGTTACTGTGATTTTTGTGGATGCATTGGTGTGTATGTTGTAATATGCAAGGGTGGGGGTGTTTCGTGGGTGTCCCCCTAACTTTTGCCTCCCCCATGTCGTAGGTGCAATACTCACTGTTGTCTTTGGCGCCTACGTAGATGGTGGTCGTAGAGGAGCAGAAAGACAAGTGCAGGGTGTATTTGGAGTTCCGGCTCCATGGAGTCCTCCTTCCTCGTGGGATGTGTTAAGGTGAGCGTGTTCCCATTGCAAAAGCTGTTTCCGCCGTGTTTTTATCCACAATGAATCCGCCCCGGAAAAGGTGGCGGATTGGCGGGTTGTGATACTATGGGCGGTACATTGTCTTCCGCCTGTCTGTTGGCGGTGACCGCTGCGCTGCTTGTCTGTACCGCCGTGGCGGGCGGTGTGTTAAAGTAGCTGTCTTTGTTGGCGGTTTCCGCCAGGGTCATAATTCCCTTTTTTTTTTCCGCCAGCCTGTTGGCGGTATTACCGCAGCTTTAACACCGTCCGCCAGGGTTGTAATGACCCCCATAGTGATTTGCCCAAAATCACATAGTGTTAAGATGACCCCATCCCTGCTTCTTTTAAATAACTGCCCTGCAGATAAGGACTTTGGGCGGTGAAAGCAACTTAAATAGCATAGAATTACATGGATAACTAACGCAGAACTATTTACTTATTTTCTGCAGGGCATTTGGACCAGCTTAAAACTCAACCTCTTGGTGCTTGGAGCTGAGAAACAAACTCTGTCATTGACTGCGACATAACTCTTTTATTTTATTTATTTTCAGCCATGTTGCACAGATGCTGCGCTGTGCAACATGGCTTAAAACACATTGACAAAGCCCATAGATTTTGCATAGGCGAGACCTATTGGCTTTGCCAATGCTTGTTGTCAGTGCAATAAATATGTGCAATACAAGTCAATTCAAACAAGTTGTTATATGGCGCCTCACTTTTTAAGGCTGGCCTAGTAAGCATCATAATATGCAAACGTTCATATGAAAATACATACATATATTCATATACACAAGGGATTTAGTTTATCCCTCTTCATCCATTGGACTACTTAGGTGTCAGTTACATTTTGCTTCAACCCATCACAGCATACACCATTGCCTAATGGGTTTCAGTACGAATCTCGAGCCAAAACTGTGCCGAACTTCATGTGGTTCCTGCCTGCCATCCTCACTCTAACCTCATGTGGCTTCTGCCTGCCAACCTCGCTCTAACCTCATGCACAAAGAGGTAAAAACTAAGCATTAACATTTGAAGAAAAAGGTGAGACAGGTGGCCATTTAGTGGCTGATTTGTATAAAGTGAAACAAGAAAACCTGGATTAATCGTGACTTCCTGCTTAACAAAATTGTGTGAGTTAGGCAACTATTTTATTTTACCAATCCTCTTTAATCTTCAGTATTGCATATCTGCACTATTGCACGTGAAGTCAGAATGTTCATTTCATGCAGTTCAGATTCTAGCATGGGCCAGTAGTGCCACAGTTATTATATTAAGCCACTGCTCGTCAGACGCATTACAGTCATGTTCCCCGTTGGAATATAAAATGCAATCATTTCCCAAAAACCAATAGATCTGGTCTCGGCAGCAATGCACTTTAAAAAATATATTTTCAAGCATATGTAATACGGAATAGCATTTGGCAAAACATAAAATATACAAAATTAAAAGAGTAGCCTAGGCAAGCCACATCTGGTAGTGAACTGAACTCTTTTCTAGAGATGGACAAGCTAAAAAAATTAACAGGGCGATCCGAGCCAAGGGTCTGGCTTTGCTCTTAAAACCCTTGTGCGAGCTGAGCCCTGAAAAGGTTTGCCATGTACACAGTACAACAACCAACACGTAAATATAATGAAGTCGCTTCAACATTCAAAAAAGTTTTATTTTGTTTATCATTTAGAATCTTTCATTTTAATACAGTACATAATAGTACTGCACGAGAAGTGTTTCTTAAAAGTGATACTTTTTATGCATGAACTTGGAGCTGTTCCTGTCGCCAATGCCATTAATGAACTGCTAGGCAAGACACTTATCAGGTGAACATTAAATGTGGCCAATAATCTTATAGACAGAGCAACATTATAGCCTATAACATCAAACACACCAAGTTTTTGTACATCTGGCATTGTCACTTCTCTCTCTCTCTCTCTGTGTCCTGTGGTCCTAGCTTCCGCCCTCTCTCTATGGTCCCTGCTCCCTGTTCTCACGGTCCGCTCTAGCCGTCGGCCGCTCTCGTTGCTCCATGAGCGGCGCTCTTGCCAGTCACCACCGAAGCTCGTTGGTAGCCTTGAGCAGCGATGGCGGCTGTGCGGGGCCTGGTGATCTCTGTGAAGTCAGAGACTGAGCTTGAACCCGAGCACAGCCCGGAACGGGAGCCGGAACCCATGGAGGTGGAGGAGGGCGAGCTGGAACCTGCCCGGCGCTCTGTCAAGGAGCTTGTTCCGGTACGAGCATTGCACTCTGAAACTGTGAAATTGTTTGGAGCAGGGATGAGACTATACAGATGGGAAGACAAAACAACATAAATAATGTGTGCGGTTTCTGGTATTTGGGATATAGCCAAGTGATAGGCAAGGCGCAGGGTTCGGGATTCTTGAGAAGTGTCAGAGCAGTAGACCTTTATTCAGGTGGGAAAGTACGTTTAGATCGGGTTTGCCTATGCACCCATGGAGTGAGGCTGTGATGTGCTCAGGGGTAGGCATACGTGTATGGTGTGACACTATATTTCATTTGTATAGCTCATTTGTGCTACTGGCACGGGCTGTAGGCGCTGCCGCCTTACAGTGTGAGGCATGCAGTGGCATGTATGGTTAATCTAATCTGTACAGTAAGTTGGAGGATGTGTTGGAGAAATAGATAAGTGCTTCAGCGGGCTTGACGCTATGTTTGGCTGATAGAATGACTGAGAAGTAGCGTTCAAGGGAGAACCAAGCCAGCCGTGAATCAGAAGCATACGTGCAAAGCTAGGCAGTTCATGAGAGAATCTGGGAGCGTGCTCCGGGTGTGTAGTTTAGAAGGTAGTTGGCAGGATTGCCATCGTTGGGCACAGTTAAAAGCTATGTGTTTGGAAACAACTGTGCACTGATTGCGATGAAGTGGTCATAAGGAAACCTGTTTTAAATAAATATGCAGATGGCCGCACTGAAGACAAAGTGGATATTCCTGATGTAGACTTGAAGCGTGTTCCTTAGTTTTCCTTTGCTTCCTGGGAAAGTCCAGATTTTTTTGTGGGGGTTTTGATTTAAAGCTGGATCTTCGAGCAAATGTTAAGCCTGGTGGGTCCCATACCACGCAGATAGTTGATACATTTAGGAATGGTAGGATAGGGACTGTGACAGGTCAGAATATGCAGAATGGGTGTGTGACTGTGTGTGAGCCTAGAGATGAAAATGTACTTTTAGTGTGAGCCATGAATAGGATCAGTTCTGAAAATTAATGGGGTATGAGGATACTGACGATGCCAGAAAGTGGATCTGAATCCAGGACATTACATTTAGAAAACATTTGGTAGGCCGTAAGATATGTGATGAGGCTTGGTGATGCTCAAGAGGTGCCAGGCTAGTCAGTGTCAGGGATGGGGATGAACCTAGGGTGCGAGACTATGGATGGGATTAGTACTGGAGATGGATCAACATGTGAGGCTGGGTCATAGCTGCTGTAGCTCAGTGGTGTGAGGCTAGGGATGTGGTCAGGGTTGTGGATGCAACATTAGGGTAAGATACTGCACATAGGGTCCGGGCAATCGGTGGCCCTTTAAGCAGTGAGGCTAGGCATGACATCAATGTGCTGGAAACTTGTGAGGGGGAGAGGACAGCGGTTAATTTGTGAACAAATGAGTGCCAGGGCCCTTGTCAGGAAGCCACTGTAGTTTGCACCACTTATTGCCCCTGACATCTCTGCCAATGACAGTACCAACACAACTACAAACCATCACACTCCTTCAAGTGTGACAATTCAGAATATTCCAGGCACCCTAAGCTATATAAATAGCTCTGGGCACGGGTATTAGTGATTTTTGAATGTATATTGTGTCAATAAACATCTGCTGTTGTGCTGATCTGTTAATTAGGCAAACAGCTCATAAGTGACGGTGCTGATAATTAAGTGCAGCTACTGAGCACCGAGAACCACCGGCTCAAATTAAGCACGGAGGAGGCTAGGCATTGGAGCAGAACCGTAGCTGCTCTTCTGTTGTCAGAGTCTAATTATTATGAGATCAAGGTTGGGGGTGTGTGGGGCTAAAACAGGGCTAAAGCTGGTGATGCAGCTTGGGATGTTATTGTAAAAGTGGGTTCAGACTCTGTCTGATTCAAGATGATTTTCCAAAAGCTTGGTTCAGTGTTAGGACACTCCTTGACCTGTCAGGCTAGCAATGGAGTCTGCAGTGGATGCTCCGGGGGTGTGGTTAAAAATAACGTTGGTGGCAGATGCAGCATGGTGGGAGTCTACGAGTAGGGTCAGACCCGGGGATGCTCCTTGCAGTGAGAAATACATTTTAAAAGTTAGGCCTTGAATGTACATGGTTTGTAAATCTTTGAATGATGTCTACAATGGACCCACCCGAATGGGAGTGAGGTTATAGATGGCTAAGGGCCGTTTGAGGCTAGTGCTTGACTCGGAATCCTGGAGTGAGACTAGACATTGTTAATTGGCTTAGATAAATAACTCTCTGATTTTGGGGATCCATCTGGGTTTTTTGTTCCCGCTTACTGCCCCCCTCAAAATCGTAAACATTTCTTTTTTGACTAAACATTTGGTTATTCCTTTAGCCACTCAAGAACAAACAAAAAGCGACCATAAATTTCTCTTATAAGTAAATTGATCAAGGGAAGGCACATGTAAGAGTACAAAAAAAAGTTGAGGGGAAAGAAATTGACCAATGCTGATTCCGCAGCTTGTTTGTAGTCAAAAGCCAGAGCCAAGAAGTTGGATGCTTTTTCACAGTCTTAGACTGAGCATTGGATATCTCTTGTGAGTTACGTTGGGCAAGGACCACAGTCTGGCATGACCATGTCCACTTCACACACAGCTAATTATATTTTTCTGTAGGGAATTTTAGCTAATGCACCTGGAAAAGATATTGTATTTTTTCCTTGTGATTTTCATTATGGGACCTTCAAAACATGAGGTATTTTGTCTTCATTTTTTTTCTCTGTGTGGAACCGTCTCTGCGTGTACTTTACCATTTATCTTATGTGTGTCTGTTTACTTCTAAGAACCATCTCTATTTATTTTGAAAGTAAACATTCAAGTGTAGATGCCCATCATTCTTAGATCTACCCAATTTGGCTGGATAAGACTGGAAGTGAGGTTCTAAGGTTTACAAATATTTGCTCTGATTACACATTGTCGTCAAAAAAGGTAATTAATGTTAGATCCCAGAGCAGTCCAGTATTCCAACAGAATTGCTTCATCGCATCTCTCTCTGTTTTTCTAGCATTTAGGGAAAACGATTTCCTAATGGAATAGTGTCATGTTTGTGCCTGATAGGTGCCACAGTTGGTCTCAGAGATGTGGCTATTTTATAAAATATCTGCTTGTCAACAGGGCGAGATGCTTTAGAAATATGCTTGCCCTGTAACAGATCCATATGTCTGATTTGATGCCATCCTGTAAGTGACAGATTTTTGCTGCATTCTCATTATATCAGAGCTCTGATGGTAGTCTCTCTGGCTGTGTTAGGTTTCACGTAATGTCAGGTTTTGCATTTTAGCAAGGGCATAATTATACTATTTTCCTGATTAAACCAGACTCTGACTATACTAGGGTTCTAGTTATATCAAATCTTTGAAGTTCACAGTCGGTGTGTAAAAGCATAATTATGCATGGGTTTCATTTTGTCCAGTGGTTTAATCATGGTAATGCTTTGAATATGCAAGCACTTTCATTAGCTATAGTTTAGTGACTCTAGCAGATTTCTGGTTATATTGTTGTCTGTTTTCTTACCTTCGTTTCTGATGAAGTTTATTAAGAAATGCTCTGGATAATTTATTCTAATGCATGAACAGATTACACACACACAAAGCACAGACAAGAAAAAAGCAAAACACTAAACTAAAAACAGCACATTTTTTTAAATAGAAAGAACCAACCTATTGCAGAAGATGAATACCAACGATGACTGTATACACAAAAGGTGTAACTAAGGAGATCAAACTACTGCCAACCAGATACCTAAACAGAAAAAATATAGCAATACAGAACACAGTCATTTCCTTATTCATCTCATGGTTGCTCCCAGTACTTTAGTTGCGGATGGTGCAATTTAAAACATGTGGGTACACATAGGCTGGACTTAGAAGGGCAGTCTGGGCAGTACTCTCCTTTTGTACTCCTCTTCGGACATAGACTCTCCATCTCCTACAAAGAACGTCTTTTTTGGGTGTTGGAGAAATCTATTCAGGTAAGTGACGCTCTTTCAATCTAGACACACCGATTCTGGGAACACATGCGTACTCGACTACAACAAGGCCGCCTATTACAGACTGCTGAAACTGTACAAAGCTCGCCTTGGAATCTGGCGAACAGTGTTTGAAAACAGCATAAGCATTAAAGGACGCCAAACCTTCTTGTTCCAGATATCTGACTTGTGGGCAGCATTGTACTGGTCCAACCATTTGGTCTTCTGTATCTGCTCCTCCCATGTGCTTGTTGTAGTCTAAAATGTGCACAGGATTGTGCGTTTCTGCTACCTCACCCCAAAAAGTTACAGGTGAATTGATTTCATTGTGATTAGTTGTGGACATCTGCCTGAAAATTTCAAAGCAAGAAGTTCATTACTACACAAGGCTCCAATCTGTGCCTTTTGCAGAAAGATCTTTAGGGTAACTTTTATGGTTAGAGCAGATTGTGACACGTGGCACATTGCCCACTTTGAACAATTCCTTAAATAATTGCACACCTGTGTATAAGTTGTCCACATATAACTTGTGACCTTTATTAAAAAAGTTCTCTGGCAAGTTCCCAAACAGTTTTTTTCACTGACTTCAAAAGTGGAAGGGCAATTTGGGGGATCAATTGAAGAATCCCTACCAATATGCATATCCAGTGGCAGGAGTACATTTCCAACCTTTCTCAATATGGGAAACGATTAGAGAAAAACTGGTGAAAATCCTTAAAACATGCATTTTAGTAAGTTTGCACAGACTCAAAGGCATTCCAGTGCTGGAACTATTGCTTACTGCTTCCTTCAGCCCCAGTATGTAGATCTGTGGAAAGGTGGCAAAATAAGGACTTTTCTACAGTAGGGCTTGAAAAATGCTAGTATTCAAGCCCTACTATAATAATGACCCTGGCTCTTACATAATGAGATGGCTGCCATAATTTGTCGTCGCACTGCATGGCACTAAAGGTGCAAGTAGATTTTTTACAGGACAAGTAGATTTATGAAGCAACCTGTCCCATGGACAAGTCGATATTTAATTAAATTCCACTCCCTGTTGCCTGTAACAAAATACCGGTCTACAATCTTTAAACCAGTGAATGACAATCCACCCTAATGTCTATTGGCTTTACCATATGGTTTTGACAATAAATCAGTCAAGCTTGCTGTCTTTGTTATAACCTTTCATAATAAACATGTCAGACCTTCTGTCACCTCACATAACTTTCCCATATGAATGAATTAGGCCTCTTAGGCCTTTATCATTAGCTTGTCATCGACGTCCGCTCGTTTTAACAAAGCTAAAATTGTCTGCACGTATGGTTTGTTAGAGTGGGAAATCAGAGTGGGAAACCAACACAAAACCCTTGCCTTCTACAGTAATCTGCGAAGATTAATGAAACACAGTACGGTTTACAAGTTTTATTGCAGTATATAACAATGTGTCATTAAGGGCCTATTATCTTTAACACATGATGTTCACAAACAAACGTGAGACCGTCTGCATTTATCAGTAATTTTCAAGATAAAAAGAATAGACTTTTAGACTCTGAGATTTTTTTCCTAAGGAACCAATCATTCCTGTAGCCTTTAACACAGGCTTTCTCACAAGGGAACTAGCAGTATTAAGTCATAAAATTACAAATATGTATAAAATTACAGTTGGCAAAACAATATGCACCCTTCCTAAAATGAAATTCTGAGAATTGATCTTCTACAGCGAGAGTGTGTCACAGGGAGGTAACCAACATCAAAACACTTATGTATCCTGGTAATCTATGAGATGCCCTGCACAAAATAGATGTCTACGAGCTTTATCATATGCTTTTCATAATTATTATATCCTGCTTTTCACCTTTGTTATAACCTTAACAATAAACAGAACTACTTACGGCCTTGATCAGTTGCTTGTCACTATACCAGCGTGGTCTTATTGTGTTGAGCACAAGCTTTCTCACTGGGGAAAAAGTGTAACACAAGCACTCTTTTTTTTATTTTTTTTATTTTTTTATTAGTGAAAACATACAACTTCTGCCCAATTAAAATGTGTATTCAAGGGACTCAATATTCGAACAGAGCCAAAGCTCCTCTCTTAGTAGTGGATGTTAAAGCTCTTTTTCAGTTGACGACATAATGTCTAACAGGGTTGTGGAATTTAATAAAATATCTACTTGTCGACAGGACATGTTCCTTCATAAATCTACTTGTCCTGTAAAAAAAAAAAAATCTACTTGTCCCTTTGGTGCCATGTAGTGCGGCGACACACTATGTCAGCTGTCTCATTATCTAAGAACTCTGATAATTCCCTGATTATGCCAAAGGTAATCCTAGAGTAGGATGTGAAATTATGCTAGCAATTTTCTTATTTTGCCACCTTTCCGCAGATCTACATACTGGGCCTGGAGGCAGCTGTAAGCAAAAGTTCCAGGGTTATAATCCCCTTTTGAGTCTGTACAAACCTACTAGCTTGCATGTTTTATGGGTTTTCATCATCTCGTCTCTAATCTTTTACCATATTTGAAAAGGTTGGAAATTTACTCCTGAGAAGGGCAGAAGTATAACTTATTCCAGAGTTGGATAAAAAGTGGTTGGAGTGAAAGTGAACTTGTAAACACTCCATATTTTCACATGAGCAAATCTACAAATGCAATTGCTCATGCTAAAATACAATTGACAAATATTTTCTAGGAGTACGATTTGCTGGTCTACTTCTGTACATTCTTGTGAATTCACAAAATATGTGCATCTGCACTAATGAAAAGACATATACCATGGGTGCACTTTTGAGACTTTCTTTAACAATTGGACCCCTAATTAGGTCTGGCGTTAACAAAGACCTTCCATTTTTAGGTCGAGCATGCAAGCGCTCTGACCTGTTGAAATCGATCTGTGGGCTTTTAACCATGCCCACCGCACGACCATCTCTTTCACTCGTTCCTGTGCTTGCCTTTCAAAAATCCTTTATCACTGGTAAATACTTTACTTTTGTCCTGCCTTGGAGCGATTTGGTCACCACCTTGGAGTCGGACCCTGTTACATGGATAATTGCACTTTTTCCGATACGTTTGTCTGTGAGCGAACTTCATTTTCCTTTTGTGTCTCTCCTTTGCGCTCATGCTCCTGGTGGCCGTGGCGCTTTGGATTGGCTTGCTTATGTCAACTGTTTTCATTTTGAATTTAAGTGGCAAGAAATGTCCAGTTGGGAATTTACAATGTTAACAGCTCTAACTTGAGCAAACACGAGACCCATTGCTTTGCAAATGCTTGTTATTAAAATTCGATCTCTTTCTCTATCCATCTATTGGCTGATTTTACTGTGAGGGATAGCAGTCTGCTCTTTCACAAGGAGCATATTGGCACACAAAGCAGTTTTGTTCAGTGCCAGAAACTGCTGAGGTAATGTATGCTTTTTGAGACAAAAAATATATCTGCTTTTTGCCAATGTTTTTTTACAATGGTGAGGACCTGGCATCTCCCATAACAATAAAGTTTTACAAAAGCCATTTCAAAATAAGACACTTATTAACAAAACCAAGAGACTGACCACCAATGTCTGACATATTGGCTCTGCCAGTGAGTGTTTATTTTCATGTTTCCCGTGATCTTTTTTTAAACTAGTTTCACTGATTTTCCATTATGAATATTAATTGGAAATACTAGCATGCATTAAAATATCTTACTGAACGCTTCAAGAAATGGTACCGAAAATTTCACAGTAATTTAGCAAAACGTTTTATTTCCTAGTTGCATTCTTTTGGGAACATTTTATTTTGAAAGCAATAAATTGTTTATCTTGCTTTCAAGCTTCTGCAGAAATTTGCATCTAATCATAAAGCATTCTTGGAGCATTACCTGTAGCCTCATATTGTTAAAACTTTGCAAATGTGTGTACACATTTTTTTACTTGAACCACCGGCAGTAATATAGTCTGAGCTTCCAACATGTATTTGGATCGCTCACCATAATAATAAAGGCTTTGCATGAATGAACCATAAATACAAGCTTGGGCAGCATTAACATATGGATACATACAGGGAGTGCAGAATTATTAGGCAAATGAGTATTTTGACCACATCATCCTCTTTATGCATGTTGTCTTACTCCAAGCTGTATAGGCTCGAAAGCCTACTACCAATTAAGCATATTAGGTGATGTGCATCTCTGTAATGAGAAGGGGTGTGGTCTAATGACATCAACACCCTATATCAGGTGTGCATAATTATTAGGCAACTTCCTTTCCTTTGGCAAAATGGGTCAAAAGAAGGACTTGACAGGCTCAGAAAAGTCAAAAATAGTAAGATATCTTGCAGAGGGATGCAGCACTCTTAAAATTGCAAAGCTTCTGAAGCGTGATCATCGAACAATCAAACGTTTCATTCAAAATAGTCAACAGGGTCGCAAGAAGCGTGTGGAAAAACCAAGGCGCAAAATAACTGCCCATGAACTGAGAAAAGTCAAGCGTGCAGCTGCCACGATGCCACTTGCCACCAGTTTGGCCATATTTCAGAGCTGCAACATCACTGGAGTGCCCAAAAGCACAAGGTGTGCAATACTCAGAGACATGGCCAAGGTAAGAAAGGCTGAAAGACGACCACCACTGAACAAGACACACAAGCTGAAACGTCAAGACTGGGCCAAGAAATATCTCAAGACTGATTTTTCTAAGGTTTTATGGACTGATGAAATGAGAGTGAGTCTTGATGGGCCAGATGGATGGGCCCGTGGCTGGATTGGTAAAGGGCAGAGAGCTCCAGTCCGACTCAGACGCCAGCAAGGTGGAGGTGGAGTACTGGTTTGGGCTGGTATCATCAAAGATGAGCTTGTGGGGCCTTTTCGGGTTGAGGATGGAGTCAAGCTCAACTCCCAGTCCTACTGCCAGTTCCTGGAAGACACCTTCTTCAAGCAGTGGTACAGGAAGAAGTCTGCATCCTTCAAGAAAAACATGGTTTTCATGCAGGACAATGCTCCATCACACGCGTCCAAGTACTCCACAGCGTGGCTGGCAAGAAAGGGTATAAAAGAAGGAAATCTAATGACATGGCCTCCTTGTTCACCTGATCTGAACCCCATTGAGAACCTGTGGTCCATCGTCAAATGTGAGATTTACAAGGAGGGAAAACAGTACACCTCTCTGAACAGTGTCTGGGAGGCTGTGGTTGCTGCTGCACGCAATGTTGATGGTGAACAGATCAAAACACTGACAGAATCCATGGATGGCAGGCTTTTGAGTGTCCTTGCAAAGAAAGGTGGCTATATTGGTCACTGATTTGTTTTTGTTTTGTTTTTGAATGTCAGAAATGTATATTTGTGAATGTTGAGATGTTATATTGGTTTCACTGGTAATAATAAATAATTGAAATGGGTATATATTTTTTTTTGTTAAGTTGCCTAATAATTATGCACAGTAATAGCAGGGGTGTGGAAAAATTAAAATATCTACTTGTCCAGGGGACAGGTTGGTTCTCAAATCTACTTGTCCTGTAAAAAGATCTACTTGTCCCTTTGGTGCCATGTAGTGTGGCGACAAATTATGGCAGCAATCTCATTATGTAAGAGCTCTGATAATAGCCTCTCTGATTATGCCAGGGCTACTACCATAGTAGGGCTTGAATACTTGCAGTTTCAATCCCTACTGTAGCAATTTCCTTATTTTGCCACCTTTCTGCAGATCTGCATACTGGGGCTGGAGGAAGCAGTAAGCAATAGTTCCAGGGCTGGAATGCCTTTGAGTCTGCAAACCTACTAACCTGCATGTTTTAAAGATTTTCATCAGCTTCTCTCTAATATTTTCCCATAATAAGAAACGTTGGACATTTACTCCTGACAATGGCAGAATTAAAACTTCTTCCAGGGTTGGGAAGAAAGTGTCCGGAAATGAACTTGCAAATGCTCAATAGATTTTCACATGAGCAAATCTACACATGCGTATTTACCCATACTAAAATACAGTTCACAAATATTTTATAGGGGTGCGACATATACCATGGGTGCACTTTTGTGACTTTCTTTAAGAATTTGGGGCCACATGTAGGTAGGTTCAGATTTGCGACCCGCAAATTGCGAGTCACAAATCCGAATGTAGGATGGTGTCCCTGACACCATCTGTGATTCGCAAGGGTTTCGCAAATGCCCACCTAGTGAATAATCATGAGGTGGGTCGACCCCCTTGCAAATAGCGGCCCTCACAGGGATGGTGGCCTGCTGGAGACAGCAGACCACCATGTCTGTGACTGCTTCCTTAAAGGAAAACGAGATGCATTACAAAAACGAAAAATGAAACGTTTTCGTTTAAGTTTTTCAGAGCAGGCAGTGGTTCGCAGGACCACTGCCTGCTCTGAAAAAATGTTTACAGTGACATTCACAGTGGGGAAGGGGTCCCATGGGGACCCCTTCCCTTTTGCGAAAGTGTTAGCACCCATTTCAAATGGGTGCAAACTGCGATTGGTTTGCACCCGCGTTCGCGGTCACAAAACAATCCTACATTGCACTGCGATTCGCAATTAAGAATGGAACACCCCTTCCTAATTGCGAGTCGCAAACCCGTTTTGCAATTCGGTAACCAGGTTACTGAATCGCAAAACTGGGTTTGTGCATCGCAATGTGCTTTTTGCACGTCGCAAACAGCGAAAGTCGCTGTTTGCGACATGCGACATGCAAAAAGCTACCTACATGTGGGTCTTGGTCCCTAATTAGGTCTGGTGTTAACAAAGACATTTTGTTTTTATTAAACTTCTATTTCTCTCTCTTTCGGCTGGCTTTACTGTGAGTGATCGCATTCTCCTCTTCCACAACGAGCATATTGGCACACAAAGTAGTTTTGTTCAGTGTCAGGAACTACAGTGGCAATCAGTGACGTAACAAAACTGGAGGGTGCCCCTTTGCAAAGAACATGGAGGAGCCCCCACTCCAGACTCACTCAGGGCAGGTGCTGTGCTGAAGGGGCCCCCTGGAGGGCGGATGCAGGGCCTTTGTTATGCCACTGGTGGCAACGTGTGCTTTTAGAGTTCAAAAACGTTTTTTGTTTTTTTGCCAGTGTTTGTTACAATGTTGAGGGCCTGGTAGCTCCCACAACAATAAAGTGTTACAAAAGCCATGTCAAAACAAGACACGCATTGATGAAACTAAAAGACTAATATGTCAGACCAGTTGGCTTTGTCAGTGTTTGTTTATTTTCATGCTTCCCATATTCGTGTTGAAAATGGTTACACTGATTTTCCATTAGAAATATTTTTGGGAAATACTAGCATGCATCAACACATTTTACTAAATGACACTTCATTTGCATCTAATCAGAGAGCATTCTGGGAGCATTATACTTAGCCTCATAGCCTAAACTTTTCAAACGTGTATACACGTTTTTTTTTTGTACTGGAACCAACATCTGTAGTGAAATGTGACCTTAAAACATTTATTTACAGCACTCACCCTAATAATGAAGGATTTCAAATAATGAACCATAAATACAAGTTCGAACAGCATTATCTTTTGGAAACACATTACCTCAACTGCAGAGAGTTCCACTCTCTGTAAACAGGCAGCCAAAGGGTTTGTGCTGCAGAGGGTTGGGCCTACTTGTCCCAAGGACAAAGTAAACATAAAAACTTGTTGCCCTTGACCCCAAACAAGATGTCCCGGGCGTCGGGCGATAGGAATTCCACATCCCTGAATAGTCACCTGCACACACAGATATCCCCCTAACGTAGCTAAAACTAAAAACAAACTAAAAACTACTTCCAAAAATATTCAGCTTTGATATTAATGAGTTTTTTGGGTTCATTGAGAACATGGTTGTTGTTCAATAATAATATTAATCCTCAAAAATACAACTTGCCTAATAATTCTGCACTCCCTGTATATTACCTCAACTGCAGACAATTCCCTTCCTTGCTCCATAATGTAGTATTGTGAACTGGCAGCCAAAGGGTTTGCACTGCAAGGGGTTGGATCTACTTGTCCTAAGGACAAAATAAACATAAAAAATGGTTGTCCTTGACCCCAAACAATATGCCCGTGGCATCGGGTTATAGGAATTCTACACCCCTGTCTAATTAGAACATCGCTGTCAAGCTGGGCTTAAAAAACAGGAATGTTTGGTGTGTAGTGGTGCCCCCTGGGTGTTCTGATTGGGGTGAATATATGTAAAAGGGCTTTTGGAGTTGGTGGGGAAGCAATTGTCCGTGCCAAGTGACCACTTCATCCCCTTTTGCTAACATCCATGGTGTCTACTGGGAGAATCCCTGAGCAGGGATACATTAGAGAGGGGTACCCTGGGAATGGAGTGATCTCTTCTTTGACGCAATGCTCCCTTCAATGCTGCCTCCCTACCCCCCCCCCCCCACATTGTAATTGGTGCTTGAATTGTGCACCAAGCACTGATTTCAGTAAAAACTGCTGAAGCAGAAAGATATCAGCATGTTATGCACACTGATCATCTTTTAATGCAAATGAAAAAAGCCTTGATATGAAGAGAAGCTCTTCCCTTTAGCTCGAAATTGGGGTTTGAAAAGGAAATCTCTGTCAGGTGCTGGTACCAGAGAGATTCCTGAGCTCTAGTAATAGGAAGCGCTAGTCGTCTCCTTAGCACGCCAGAAGTTAGCTCTCAGGACATGTCCAGCACTTCTTTAGCACCAAAAATTTGTTTTGCAACACCACCTTTTCGTATATGGCCTCTCTTTCTGCCTTGCTTTGAGTCCCCTTTACCTTACGGTGTGCAATGCATTGCTCTCCGCAGAGATAACTGCATGCTATAAATACACCTTTAATTATGTAAACCTCACATATTGTTTTTTATATATCTACATAATCCACAGTATATATTGTTTTAAAGTTGGGTGATTTTTCATGTTTGTCTGAGGAATGATTTTGTGTTCCCTTCTTGCCATAAACATTTCTCTCTGTATGTCTTCTATTTGTCTTGGAAGCCTGGTGAATGAGTCAGGAGCACCTGCTAAGGGCATTTTGCATTGATTATGGATATCTGTTACTTGAGCCACCATAGAATACCTGTAGAATTTTCATAGCGAAGGGTTCACACTTGTAATTTAAACAAGGCACACACTGAACGTCCAAGCTTTCTGACACCAGAGGAACTGTAATCTTTGAGGTGCATTAGACCAGTTGCCTTTTGTTTACCTTTCATAGCATTACACTTTCGCTGTAAATCAACGTGCAAATGTTAGGTTTTTGCACCGCAGACACACCTACCCTTTGTGGCTGTTGAGAGTATGCCATGCTGTTCCTGTTAGCTCCAAGGTATAGACAGCTGAGTTTTATGCTGTTTATTGGAAGAAAAATAAAGAATACATCTGTAAAAGAAGCCTCGTAATCCTTGCTTCTTTGGACTTAGGGGGTCATTCTGACCCTGGCGGTCATGGACCGCCAGGGCCAACGACCGCGGAAGCACCACCAACAGGCAGAAACGGGAAACCGGCGGTGTCCCGCCGGTTTCCCGCTGCCCCAGGGAATCCTCCATGGCGGCGCTGCAAGCAGCGCCGCCATGGGGATTCAGACCCCCTTCCCGCCAGCCTGGTTCTGGCGGTTTTCACCGCCAGAACCTGGCTGGCGGGAACGGGTGTCGTGGGGCCTCTGGGGGCCCCTGAAGTGCCCATGCCATTGGCATGGGCACTTCAGGGCCCCCCTAACAGGGCCCCACATAGATTTTCAGTGTCTGCGTGGCTGACACTGAAAATTGCGACGGGTGCAACTGCACCCGTCGCACCCCTTCCTCTCCGCCGGCTCCATTCGGAGCCGGCATCCTTGTGGAAGGGGGTTTCCCGCTGGGCGGGCGGGCGGGCGGCCTTCTGGCGGTCGCCTGCCAGCCCAGCGGGAAACTCAGAATGACCGCCGCAGTCATTCGGCGGCTCCCGCCGGGCGTGCGGTTGCCGCCGCCGGCGGGAGTCAGAATGACCCCCTTAGTCTGTTGTATCTTTGTTGCTGTTGCTTCTCCATTATGTATCGCTTTAGAAGTGTGGATTTGGGACAGCTGATCCAGGGAGGTGGGCAACGCTATTACCCAAGTAGAATATCTATAGGAACTAGCTAGTGGTTGCTGTGAAGAGACTTTAGCTGTCCACACTTAATGTAAGTTACACTGCACAATAAACCTACTCTCCAATTGTGCCACATTGAGAGCGGCTTTTGGAAGGGCTTTCAAACCTGCTGGCTTTTCTTAGTCCCTGTCTCTGTCATACGGAGAATTGCTGTTCCTAAAGTCAATGTTTGACCTCTAGAATTCAGCTTCTGTGCACAACATAAGCCCCATCTTAGATTCAATTATTTCTTAAGTTTTGGCTACTGTAAGAACCCTGTTGTAGTCTTCAGGACAAATCCCTTTTTATAACAGTTAATGTTAAATACTCATATTTCAACTCAAACCACCATATTAAGTTTCATTCTTTTATACAGCTTTGTATATGAATTGGTTAAAGTGCGCTCGTATGTCAGGCCAGGTTTTCAGGGCCTAAGGAACTCTCCGCCAAGAGGACAGTTTTCAAAATAACTATTTCTTGTTGATTCTGGAACCGTCGATACTACTGAGAACTTCCTTGAATGCCAGACATCGCATTTTTATGGTTTCACTTTAAGGAATTACCCAAGTTGAACAGTCAAGAATTACTCTGGGAAATGTTTGCAGGATCAAAAAACCCTGGTGCATGTAACACATAATGCACAATATAAATGTTGTCCAGTTGTGCCAGGACTTGAAATAGAACTATTGTTTACTAGACAGACCATCAGTCATATAACCTTGGATCATTATAGAGTTAAATAAATTTCTTCCCAATGCGGGAACAATCTGTCAGCTTCTAATTTTCAACAACTACATTAAAGAGGTTCATGGAACAACTGCATATTTGTAATTGTGAAGGTGGCCTAGGTGCTGTGTGTTCGACTTGCGGGATCAGTTCAGCACGTTCTGCAAACTTTTGATTTACTCTTGCATATTCTGTTTGGGTCTGCATCAACTCCGGCATTTTCAAAATTACTCTGTGGGTAACTTGTGACTGAAGTCAGGGTACAGTGGGGAAGTATAGGAGCTATTTGGCTTCTTTAGTGGGAGGTGAATTGTGGCAAAGGAGATAACCGGCCTTGGGCACAATACAAACAATGAAGCACTCTTTACAGGACAAGCTTCAGAAGAAGCGGATGTGCAAATTGTGCATTTTACTGGCAGCGTTGAAAGCACAACGCCGTAGCCGTAAAGGCAGTAGAACAAATCACTGCAGGTGAGGAAGTGTGCCTTGAATGATCCAGTAAAAGGACGTGGTTAACCATAGAGAATTCTTGAGCATTTCCTCTCTCCTCTTAGTATTTGGCACACATCATTCCGACTCACACACGAAAATAAATGAGAGTCGAAAGCTCAGTCTTTACCTTGTTACTGTGCTCTTTGTTCTGGTAGAGAGTGATCTTGACACTCCAACCTTGGGTGGCCCCCAGTCCTCAGGAAAGAGTACCTGATAAACGGGCTAGCAGCTGCGCTAACTTAGTTTGGGTTCTCCGCTTGCAGAGGCAGTTAGTCGTCTTCTAAGATCGCAGCAACGTAATGCACTTCTTCTTCCATCACAGAGACTATCTCTGACTTTTTCGGGGACAGCAAAAGCATCCTCCTATTATTTATTTATTTATTTCTTTTTATTTTATTTTTTTAGTGCTTTTTTTTCTGCAATGGTGCATGGAACATCCCTTGATGTGAAAAGATGAACTGCCGTTCTGGCCTATTAGAAATCTCACATTTAAAGTTTGTATCCGTTTTGGTCGTCGGCCACTCAGTCACTTAAGACTTGTGTAGCACTTGAAAATCTGTAGGGAATCAGCCAAATTGTCACCAACCTATTCAACTTCCATGGGATGCTTATGCGCTGGTGATCGTTTTCATGCAATCAGAGGTCATTGGTGGGTGTTTGGTTTTTTTCCCAGACTGAACATGAGATTTGGGGGATGGGCAGGAAGCAACCTTCTTTGGCCCTCGGGAGAGCAAAAGATGATGGCCATGATGACTACTTGTTTTGTGTAGGTGTTGCTTTGTGTATACCACTGGCAGTTCTGTTCAAACATGCTCAAACTAGCAATAGTGGGGGTATTATGGTCGAGTGGTATCAGTCTTGAGAGACTGCACAGATTTACCAGGACGAGCCTGTAGGCCAATTTTCGATCCTAGAGTGCAGATAAAAAGACCAGTACCCCATGGCTAAAATTTCTGTTACCACCGCTTGCATCATCATGTTGCCTGGAAAAGGGCACGCTAGTCACCCACATTAAAAGAGGCCCCCATTGGGTGCACACACCTCCAACAGTTTTAAGCACTCTGTCCTGAGAGTATAGTGCCAGGAGACTTCCCATAACATTACCAGAGAAAGAATGCATTTAACGTTGGTCAAAAGTGAAGAAAGCATGTGTTTTGCTTTCACTAATGACCGAGCTGACAAAAATCTCTGGAATGCACTTCTTAGTTTAAAGAAGACATTTATTATTACTTCACCACGAGGTTCCTAAGAAATGAGATTAGTATGTCGGAGGCACACGTTTAAAAATAGTCACAGCAATGAAAGGAAAATATATCAAAGTGATTCTCAACTGCAATGTACACAGCAAATATATGTGATTATATTATAGCATAATAGCAAATAATAAAGTCAAAATTCATCACCTAGGGCCGGCCAATTCTCTTCATCTTTCTCATGCCAGCAAGTTGATGACCCCTGTTCAACTGCGAGAGAGAGTTTTCCACCCTCACGGGACAAGTGTCTGCGTCAGGCATTTAACGTCCAATCCTGACTGAAGTCTTGGAAATTCCCCTCGCTGCTGCCCAGGGACACCTTTTTATAGCTTAAATAATCATGGAAAAAGCCTTCTGAAAACCCCTTCCCTCTCAGATGGGAATTATTAAAAAATGCTAGCTTGTTTAGGTAAACCTTGACAGGAATGTGTCAAAAGCTGGCCATCGTTCCGAGACACGCCTTTCAAGGTCAAACTGTTCTCTTGCCTATGATCAACACTAGCTTGTTACGGCCTTATCGTACTAACTGCTCACCTCCTACATGTCGTGTACCAGCCCTGGCTCTTCGGTGACCAGAAAAACACGTGGAAGTAGAAAAACACATTGCATAACATGTTTGCACAGAAAAATACTTTAACATGGAGGCAAAGCTTACACAAAATGTAATGTCTAACGCCACGATAAAGCCAATAGGCAGCTAAACTGAATACAAAGTAATGTCTGACGCCATGATAAAGACAATAGGCAGCTAAACTGAATACAAAATGTAATCTGCAACTGGTGAACATTGAACAACTAATATGCACAGTGGTGAAACACAAAGTCAGTGGTCAAACATAATTATTTTCACTACATCATGCCAGGAAGCAATTTGGTTAACACTTAGGAACTTTCAGCTTTACTTCTATTTAACTCCAGGTACTGTCTTACAAGCATCCCTTTCCAAAGCTGTGGTTGTAATTGACTCTCATGCTGCTTTCAGTTTTCACTTATTAAAGGATGCAAAGCGCAAGATAACCACTACGAGAAGACAAGTTACACTCGGAAATTATTTTGTTACTGTCCCTTATAAAACATTGAAATATAACCAGATGATTAAATTAGGCAGAATAGAGTCTTATACACCAGTGTAATTAATCACTCTTGTTTGTTGTTGGTCAGGACACATGAGTAAGGAGAACAACTTAGAAGTGGTCTGCTACTGTGCCACAACATTTAAAGATGCCGGTAAACACTCATGTAACTAACATACGTGTGGCATCTGAGACATGTGGATGTCATGTATTGCGTGCGGACATCAGTGTTGGCTGAAATGGATAGTGCCTGGTCAAATGGGAAGAAAGTGGTCCTCATATTTGAAGAACACTTCTTAATGAGAATGCAGATTTTGTATTTTTATTTATGGCAACCCGAGGTGTAAACCATTCTTCAAACACGTTTTAGGGACCATACTTTACAAGTTGAAAACAAATTCAAGATTCCACAATCAAAAGAATAAGAATTGAAACCACTGTGCAATGTAAACAGGAGTACACTGCTTCACATCACAGCACTGTTTGCCACTTTGCATTGTGGTAAATGCAGTACAAAATTGCGTTTACTTGAATATTAGCTGTAGTTTTTCACCAGAGTTGGTGCCGATTGTGCTCTAGACAAGTGTTTCTGGATTTTATCCTTCATCAGTAGAGATCAAAATCAAATTTCATCAGGGATTGCTGAGGATGCTAACACACTCTCAGGTCTCAGTACCTCTCACTGGTGCACAGGTGCATCTCCAAAAGCGCCTCAGCTTGTTGGCTCAAAGGAACCTATTTAAACGGAAAAGGGATGGGAGCACACTGCCTCACATCACAGCACAGTTCACCCCTTTGCATTGTAAATGCAGTACAAAGTTTGCTCTTTCTTGAATATTACCTGTAGCTTTTCCCCAGAGTTGGTGCAGCTAGTGCCGTACATCTCTAAACGTGTTTCTGGATTTTATCCTTCATCAGCAGAGATCAAAATATGAATTTGATCATGGGTTGCTGAGAATGCTGCCACAGTCCTCTCAGGTCTCAGTACCTCTGACTGAAGCACAGGTGTATCTCCAAAAGCTCATCAACTTGTTGGCCGTACAGTGTAATACAAATCATTAGAAATCCATTATTACAAATGAATTAAAGTCTAAGTGCAGACCACAATTCTACAGTAGTGTATTTTCCGTCAATTTGTTAAGTAGAGGACTGACAACCCCTGAGCTATCAGCAGAACAAAGCTCAACATATTGTTTGTACAATCAATAGAATATCAGTTAATAATACAAGGTTTAATGAAAGCATTTTGAACCATAGCCATAAGCAAAGGATCATGGCCAAAACTGTTCTGATATTGTTTAAGCAGTTCTTTGTCCATACTATTCTGAATGGCTTTAAGCCATTTCCTACTCGTTAGTTACCCAAAAGACAACTAAATAATGGAATCTTCCTCTGCCCTATCCAATGTTGAGCCTTGTCATTTGATCACAAAGTTGTGCAGCATGAATAGTTTTCACTTTTGTACATGAAGATTTATTTTGGGCAGTTCTGAATAGCTTACTGATAAATTCTCTGTGCACATGATGTGGCTCGTTCCTTTATTAAGGTGTGTCTAATCGCCTCATTGTCTTCTTCCTGCAGAAAACAACAAATCTATGTCAAAGCTTACTAAGATTTCACTTTCAAGAATATCCCCTGTCCTCTCTCCTATTGAAGTATTACCAGTTTTTGCAAGTACATTGAATCTCTCATAACATATATTTGTAAAGCACGTGAGCATCCCTAGGGGCATCTTGGCCCTGAATAACAGGTACTTCTTGTTACCGACTCAGTAGTACTCATTGTAATAACTTCTGAGACCGAAAGGTTGAGTGGATCCCTCAGGATCTGAACCTGTGACCATGAAGTCAAACCCAGATCCCCGAGCATGGCTGCATCAGTCACTGACCTACTAGGTCCTCATATGCTGGCGTTTCATGCTATATATATATATATATATATATATATATATATATATATATATATATATGTATATGTATATGTTTTTAGGAAGAAATCAGTACATTGAGGGATGGGTTTTTATCACACCGTAATACTGTTTGGCTTTCTACAGATGTTAAACATCTCACATTTTAACTAAAAGAAACACTTCTCAAATATAATAAAAGGAGTTTGCAAAGTAAGACTTAAGCATCAACTGTTAAGAGTTTGGATCAAATACTCATAAGAGCCATATATATACGTCCACAAGCAGGAAGGTTCATGACACTGTTTGTCATCAAATTTCACACTGACACTTGTCATATTAATGCACATCTCCCTTGGGGAACTTACACCTATTTGTTGATAAGCCCTATAAGCCCTTGATAAGCTTCACTGATCTGTTTAAAAGTGTAAACAATTTGCTGCTAGTGCGGAATGCAGCAGCCAGAATTACTTCTGGTCTCGGGAAGAGAGATCACATATCTTCTGTCCGAGAAGTACTTCATCTGGTGTTAGCTGGCTTGTCTAATATATCAATGGCACAACCTTTCAGTTTTCTCTAAGGAAAATATTGGCTTTGCTTTTCAGAACAAAATGAACAAGTGCTTTCCTTTTAGGGCTCTAAACTCCATCAGTCCACACATTATTTTTGTTCCTAATTTTTATACCAGTCCCCAAAGTCAAACTAGTGTTTCTCTGTTCTTGCTCCCTTTGTCTGCAATGAGTTTCTTGTTGCATAAAGCAGTGCACTGTATGTAAGAATTTTGGAATCAATTGTAAAAAAAAAAACGTTTATTCCAAAAGCAATGTAGCACAACAAAGGTATTAACTACCTCCTAGAGATATGCATATATTATATTTTCTCTCTGTCTTCCGTGCAATTGTCAGAGAGATGGATCCATCCATCCCCATTGTGTGGATGGATGTCTCCCTTCCTCAATGGCACAGTTGTCTGATAGATAAATGTCTTTCTTCTTGGCACTCATGTTGCATGGATAGACTCTGTCCCTTCCTCTGTTGCTCTATTGTTGGATAAAGGGATGGATTCATAAGCACCTGTTTCTGCAGATTGTTTTGTGGATGGATGATGAATACTTCCCTCCTTGATGAGGTCAAATCGCTGAATCTCTCCTTCTTGTCACTGCTCACTTCCTGGTTGAATACATGGATTAAATCTGTCTTCCTATATTGCCTAGAGATGCATCCCTCTTTTCCTTCATGTGCTGTTGGATGTGTGTATGGATAGATGGATCATTTTCTCTCTCCTCTCCACTCTGTCAAACAATTTAGCAGCTTAAGCCACCACACTTTTAATATGCCATTTTGGGTAATGATTCATAAGTTTAAAATGAATTGTCTTCATCTGTCAAACCCATTCCTTACTTTGGCTTCATAAAAGTATTATTTTCTCCTTTTTCCAGGAGCCTTATGATTTCTATGTTGATTAACGGAGGCGTTTTTCTTTTGATGTATGTTTTTTGTTGCCGGCAGGGGGTGGGATAGGAGCTAATACAATTTTTAGTTGTCCAGTGATTTCATGTTAATTTAATGGTTTATTAACTAGGCAGAATGGGAAAGGCTTCGATTAGATGCAGCAAAGTGGCTTTTTCTGTTGCAGTCCACTACCTTAAAGGAATAAAACCATAAATAAGGCTGCCTAGCAGTCGTTATTGGGAGCGGTTGTTTAGCTCGAAACTGAGTTGGTGCAAAAGGCAAGGATATGAACACTGCAAATTTACTGGATAGTTAGTACTTTTCCTAAGTATTTTTAAACCTTGAAGTAATTTTTTTAAAGTTGTTTTTATAAGAGATGGAGTCTGAGAGGGTTTGTAACTAGGCTGTAGTATATTCCAGAGTTAGTGCTTCGGTTACTGTTTCCAGTATTGAATATAGTGATATATCGCACAAAACATTTTGTTTTTATGGATTCCTATTTACATACCATGTAGTTAGGCGTAACAAGTCTTAATTTAATTTCTCCAGAGTACTAGTTGTAATATAAAATCAAGAAAGATGATGAGGGTCCATGTCTGACATTGTGAGTCACTGCCACTGGAGCTGTGGGATTTAGTTGAACATATTCGGTAATAGTTCCATTTCTATGCTTTGGTTCTTCCCAGATTCTTGGGTTCAGTGAGTACCTCAGTCTGGAGCCTTTGAAGCCTGTCTTTGGAATACTAGTTTAAACAATTTTACAGTAGTCTAGACGATCACAAGCTCAGCCCAGTAACTGGGGAAGAATTCTCTGAAGAAGAGAGAGAGAGACGAAGATTGATGCCTTTAACCATTGTATTTACCTTGGGAATGAAGGAAACGGGGACTCCAAGATTCCTAACTTTAATTCCAATTGGAAAGTGATGCCTCTAAAATACTGGGCAACATGAATGCCTTTAAGGTGGAAGCTCGACCACTCATAATAGGGATTTCTGCCTTTGATTTGTTGTTCAGATACAGGAAACTTTCTTTCATCCAGAAAGATATGTGATTTAAACAGGTAAAGATGTTAGCTTGAGTCTTCAACCTTGTTTCTAGCGGAAAGTAAATCTGATCAGCATAATAATAATTATAGTAAAACAGTTACAATGCACGCGGCTACTCAGTGTCTCAGCACTAAGCTGACTAAATTACCCTTCAATCCAGAAACCTACTCATATGGCGAGAGGAAAAGCCAAGTTTTCAAGTTTCACTCAAAGCAGAGTTAGTCTTTGAGAGCCCATATGTGAAAAGAAATTAAAAGCAGTAGCTGCAAAATATGAGAAGGAATTGTTTCCTAATCTTTTCTTTTTAAATAGAGGCACCACGCCCGTAAGAGCATCAGACGAACAGAGTTCTCGTCGGATGGTATGGAGTCAGCCTAAGCTAGGCCTGACTGGTAGAAGGCTTAATGAGCCAGAAGAAGGCTTTTAAATTATATTCCTTCCTCTGTTGGTAAGCTCCGTAAGATGATGATGTATGTGAGCCCACCTAGGGACCTTCAGAAGAAGCCGATCGGTGACATTGTGTACCATCTGAGGTCTCTTCAGCTGGTAGACTAGAAGCCCTTAATAGAGGGCATACATTTGGCACATCACCTAGTTGCCCTTCAAAAGCCTGAGTAATGGACACATGTAGAGGTTTAAGAGCAGTATCAAAGAAATGAACCCTACAGTCCTCCAGATGACATCTTCGGAGTTGACTGCTCCCTTGACCATTCCCAAACTTATTGTTTGCAGTTGGAGAGAAAAGACATCATCATTTTCTGCACATTTTTTTATTTCATGTAGTGTTTTGTCGTTTTGCAGAAGTACCTTGGATCTCCAGACACTGCTTTGGTATTCATTTTTCAAAGTTGTTTTCATATGCCGTGGGTTTTTGGTTTGTATGTATATGTGTATGTATGTATGTATGTATATATATATATATATATATATATATATATAGATGGTAGTTCTATAGTACATGATTACTCACAAACGTTTTCCCAGGGGCCAAGAACCATGGTCCGTGGTGTGACAGAGGGCCGCATTGATGCCAGCTGGGCGGAGTGGTGGGAGTGTAAGGTTAGCATAGGGGAAGTGAAGCATGTAAATGCCAATGAATCTTGGAGTTATTCATGATTTTTATTCCATTCTGCCCTCTAAATTAAGCTCCTAGTCGGGTCATAGATGTGACTGTGTTATGTTGTATCTGAGTCGCTATCCCTCTATTGCACCCTGGCTTAAGCTCCTGTGCCTGCTAGCGATACTTTTGACAGGTTAATTTTACAACGAAATAACAATTATTGAATTGGAATTAAATAAAATCTTAGTGCTCACAAGCTTCTTATGATTTTAGGGCCCAATGTACAAATATTTTTTGAGGTTTCAAACAGTCCAATTTGCAGAATCGGGCAGTTTGTGACTGCAAATTAGACATTTTGGTGTATCAAGCCCTATTTGCGATTTGGTAACTATTACTGAATCGCAAATTGGTTTTGCGATTCAGTATTAGGAAGTGTCATGTTTATGGTGACCGTTCCTAATACCGAGTCGCAGTGGTATGTGTGAATGTTTTGCAAATTAAATGCAGTCAAAAAGCATTCACATTTTACCACAAACTTCAAGTTGGTGGTAACCCATTCGCAAATTGGAAGGGGTCCCCAAAGGACTCCTTCCCCTTTGAGATTGTTTGTAAAGACATTTTTTAAAAGCAGGCAGTGGTCCCACGGGGACTCCTGCTTACTCTTAAAAAATGAAAAGAAAACTTTTCATATTTCATTATGAAACACATCCCCTTTTTCCTTTACGGAAACAAGAAACATTTTTTTTGTTTTTTTGTTAAAAGATTGCTTTATTTAAAAGCGATCAGACATGGTCTGCTGACCCCAGCAGGCTACTATCCCTAGGGATTTACAGTGGGTCATAAAGCGAGACCCAACCTCCTGAATTTTAGTGAGATAGGTCTATTTGAGACCCACTGGGACACAATATGTGAAACACACATTAGTACATGTGTGTTTGCGATTACCAAGTAGCGAACCACACAAATTCACTATTTGCTAATCAGAAGCTATTCCCTACTTATATTTGGCCCTTAGTCTTTTATCTGTAAGCTTTAGGAATGCTTGCAAACAGGATGTGTTAAGGTAGCGAGTGCTATAAAATAAATATTTGAGAAAGACTTCTGAACAAGGCGTGCAATTCACTGAGGTGAGCAGACACAAACACCCAACCTCCATGGCTAGATATGGGACGGTGGAAAAGTTTAGCCATGGCACCAGGAGCCTTGACGTTGAGTCCTGTTTTTACCACTGTGCCAAAATATGGTGGTTGTGAATCTATATTTAAAGAATAGGCAGGTTTCACAGCACAGTAGCATTTCTTTGTAAAGAGTAGTCCTTGAGTCTCCCCAGTGGAACTCCAGTTGTTGTGTAATGAGCAAGATGGAAGCTATAGAGCCAGAAAGCATGTTTGTTACTAATATCAGCCTCAGGTTGTGACAATTTCTGTGGTTTTAGGTAATCATTTTCAGGACATATTTCTCTGCTCTATGTTAGGGTTGAGTCTGCGAGAGCATACACTAGCAAGACACTATTGTATACAAAAGGCCTTGGAGCCCGCCCATTACTTGTCATTTGTTGGCTTCACATCACTCATCTTACAGCCTCCTTAATTGGCTAATGCAGGTGAAACTTAATTTCCGGTCATTTCTGTGGTGCAAGGGCCAAGCACAGATTAATTCAAGTTAATCCGTTCTGTCCACTGCTCTGAGTTGATAGAGGTACTATTTCTTCCTCCTTTCCCCTGCCTGCTTCTCCCTCCTTAGTGCTTGAATTTATTTAATGTTACTTCTCCAGGCAAGGTCGTCCCTGCCTCGTCCCTTGTGTAAAGCAGAAAAAAGCACTTTGACATGGCCATCACTGGCCGCATCAAAGATTTTTTTACCCCCGTATATTGCATTATACAACATGCACGTTTCCATGCTCACAAAGTGGAACGTATTGTTCCTTTAAAAATAAATATATTCAACAAGTTTGGCATTAACACCAGAATATTATGCGATAACAACTTTATTCGTTCAAGGGAATCTATTCCCCGTTATAGCTTCCAACATGCCGATAGCACAGTTTGAAGACATGCACTGGCCGTCTGCCATCTTCCTGATCTGTTTCACTCTCGCGAAAGCAGTGAGAGTTCACTGAAAAGTGACTGCTCATTGCGAGGACCTGTGCACCGTTGCTGCTTGACTGTTGGTGCTTGACTGTTGGTGGCTATTGAGAGTTTTACATTACAATGATGGTTCAAATAGGGCAAACAACATATAGTGAGGATTTTCAAAAGCTTTCACAGTTATCAACAGCACTAAAAGATTCCTAAGGGGTGCAGCATGACTTCTAAATATGTGTTCAGACACCTCCCACCACTGAGCCTGTCACATCCCGCATAGTCATGTATCCCATCCTGCCCGGCATTGTTGGCTTGCTGCACCTGCCCCATCTACCTGCCATCCATTGTTATCTTGCTCCCCAGCCCCTTCCTCCTGCCCTCCATTATCTGTTTTTACCCATCGCCTCCCACCTGCAGTTGCACTTCCCCATCCCCTTACTTCCTCCCTTGTTTGTCCCTATCTCACCCACCTACCCTTCATTGTTAGCTTGCTGCCCCAGCCCCTCCTGGCCCCCTCCATTGCCAGCTTGGTGCCCCAGCCCTTTCCACCCACACTCCATTGTCAGCTTGCTTCCCTAGTCCTTCACGTCCACCTCTGATGTTTGTGTCCCTCCCCAGCCTACGACGCCCACCACAACCCTCTTTGTTGGTTGTCTTTCACATTGTCTCTCAGACGTCCTTCTCTCCCACCCTCCCTTCCTCAGTGTTGCTTCGTACACCAGCCCACTCCTTTGCTTGTTTTTTTAAACTCATTAGTGATGGCCGCATCATAGTTTTAAAAAAAACATTAGGCATAGTGCACAGCAGACGCGTTTCTGTACAGAATGACTAAAATCATTGCCAAAGCCAATAACTGTCCTAGGCAAGACCTATTGGCTTTGCCAGTACTTATTTAAATCTGCGATAGAAAAAACTTAAATCAAACTAAACACTGGTAGCAAGTATGCAATAAGAAAATATGACTGTAACTCAAGAATCGTTTTATTTTACCCATTGAAAATATAGCGTACTGACAAACTTATGAATCTTAAAACAAGGAGTCCTGCCCCGTGGTTTTGGTACTCCTCAGTTATATCCTTCCTATGCCTTTGTCCCCTTAATTGCCATGATTTGCTCGAGATGGGTTTGCCACTGAAGGCGTGAACTATTCTCAAGCCAGATGCATGGCTCAGCTCGAAGTTCTCTTGGATCCTCGACCCCAAAAGTAGCTGTCTGCTACTCCCATCGTAATCCCATGTGTCTCAATTTAAAGACTAAAACATTAACTGTTATTCTAAAAAAAAAAAAAAGAGGCAAGGAAAGAGATACCGAACTGGTTGCTGAATTGCACAATGTGAAATAGGAAAATCTGAGATCCATCCTGGCTTCCCCTCTTGACCAAATTGTGTGATCCTAGGCAATTGTTTTATTCACTTTGCCTCCTTTTTGTTCATTATCAAATATGACAGTTCAGGAAGTGAACTTCGCAAACTATTCTCTTGTTTGATTTAATAAACTATTATGTTATTCCATGTACAGTAACAACCTATGGTATCCAGCAGTGCTTAATGTGAGCCAGTGGTTTCTGGTGCTTGCCACCAGCACTTTACTCTCAACACATGTTCTTATGACAGCCAGCCACCTGGTGGCACTGTTTGTCTAATATTGTGAGGAGCACAGCAACAGTTGTTTAATAATCCAGTTTACATTAGAATCACAATTACCTGACACCCATAGGTATAAGAATAGTTTGGGTGGCATGTATTAGTCATTTTTAATGTATATTTAGAGTCTGAATTGTCACACTTGTATGAGTGTGATGGTTAGTTGTGTTGGTACTGTCATTGGCAACGCTAGTGGGGGAAATGGGTGGTGCAAGCTGCGGTGGCCTCTTGACAAGGAGGCTGGCACTTTAAAAAAAAAAAAAAATTAAGTACTGGTACCCAGAGGATGTACATCATAAATGATTTGTCTCTTGGTTCAATAATAGTATTTCGTTTCAGGGCAGGGGGGCATGAAAATTTCAAATTTCATGGTTGAAAGTATCACTTATATTAAATGCCCCTCAGTGCTGTGATGTAACCTGATGTACAAAGTTGAAACACTTCTGCATGTTTGAAATACTCTTTTTGAATTTTGAAGAGGCTTTATCATATTTTTTCATGTTTGTTGAACAGTGTCTTTTAAAAGGAAGTGTTTCTAAAGATAAGATAAGAGATGCAGGCCACCTTCTTTTACTTTACCTCCATCAACATACAGGGGTGTGGAATTAAAAAAAAAAAAATCTACTTGTCCAAGACACAAAATGCTACTGAAATCTACTCGTCCTGTAAAGAAATACACTTGCCCCACATAGCTACCTAAATCGATTATCTGGCTGGAGGAAACACATTACTTTTTATTGTATTTAACTTGTGTTTTGAACAAATACTCTGCAGCACTGCTAAAGTAAAACATTTTCTTTGTTTACAAGAAATACATGTCCAGAGTCTCTCAGTGCACTATGGCTATGGAGATATATAGCTAACATTGGAACCTGTGATACAAAAGTTACATAGTGCTCCACGCAGTATCCAAGTATCTAGATTGAAGATTGCCATCGTTCATTGGGTGCTTTAAACCACTGAGCTTCCTCAATAGGATAGTAATACGCACTGATCTGTGCACAGTTGTGTGATTAAAACATGTCACATGCATGGAAAAAATCTTCTCTGCAGTCAGTTTTCAACCAGTTGCACTGTTTAACAAGGGTTGGTGTTGAGTGAACTGCAGATTGCAGCAATAACTCCAGGCACATTGCATTTGGCATCTCTGTCGCATTTTAACCAACACGCATTACTACTCATTATTACTTTTAAATGCTCATTCTTTTCCTGTCCATCTTCTCGCTATTTCCTTGGCCTGTGATTTATCCTGTCCTATAATTTTGCTAATCTAATTGTAGATTACTTTGCCTTTTCTCTTTTATGCCAGTCCTGTCTTAGTTTCTTCTCTTACTTTCCCATCTCTTCTCTTGTTTCCTCTTTCACAACTGTTTTCTCTCACATCCATGTCGCTTCCATGGGAAGCGCAGGTCGGAGCACAGTGTTGAGGGAGCATCTGCTTTCAAGCTTCAGATCGTAAAGGTCTTGCACAGCCCAGGAAATACTCTGGAGAACCCCACACAAAAAACAAACACACATGCATGTTCAGATGTTCAGTCTCTCCAGCAACACAGAGACCGCGCTATCGCAGACACACATTCCCTTCATAGTCAGACAGACCCACTAGGAATGCACACTCGTCCATCCTGCAGGCCTGACGCTCGCCAACACAAACACACACACACACACACACACACACACACATACAGAGATGCACTCCACAGACAGCTTACTGTAATAACATATCCACCATGCAGACACTCCTACCGACCCTTCAAAGACACACGCCCTAAGGATATATGCACATCCACCCATGTGCACACTCACATACTGCTGTAACAGACATATACACACACCCTTCATCAGTGTACACACACTCAAACTCGAGGGAGCCCATTCTGCAAACACACACTGTAGACACGGGAGCAGACGCCACACCTCAGCAGATCTACACCCCATTAAACTCAGCTACCCTAATGACAGAGACTTCTACCTGAATCAGTGAATGAAAGATGAGGAGAGAGACAATGGGAAGAAAGGCATGGGTGTTAAAACTCCCTGCATAGGGGACATGATGGAGGCTTGGGGTAGGTGGTCACAGGGCGAACAGCACTCCATGTAGGTGAGGCGTTTGGATGTTAATGTTTAAATGAAATCCAATATGGGACTGTTATGGGAGGACACCCAAGCACAGCAAAAGCATGTCCTATTTCAGCCTAGCCCTGTTAGTAGCTGCCGCCTGGGTGAAGAAAGAAGACATCCGAGGCCCTAGCAGGTCTCCAGATATCGTAAAAACATTGCTAGTGTTTGAACTGTATTCTTGTGTTAATATTAATTCACTAGCACTATATGAAGTGGACATGTTTTTTTTAAAAACATTATTGCAGCCCGCTACCACAATTATCGTTTTCCTTGAACTGTGTGGAATACTATAGTGAAGAGCATTTTTTGTTATAGATTTGTAAGGGATGTGATATCTGATAGAGACTTCTAGTTGCAGATTCCTTACCTTATTCCTTACCTTAGAATTCCCCCCAGGCGTCAGACTGGATCCAGAGATTTTTCTTCGAGCAATACCCTTGCGTGTCGCTAGGTGGCGTCGGTCGACTCCGCAGGCGTCTTAGGCGTCGTGGTCGCCATGATGATGATGTCTGGAGTAGTACATAGACGCCGCCCTCGCGCAGTGACGTCAGTTCTTTTCTTTCCGCGCCACGCGCTGATCCGGGGAGAGCTACCCTGGCAATTTTTTTGGCCAAATTCGACCCTTTTGTCGAGGTTTTTTGTGTATGACTTTGGTGCGTCGAGATGTCCCCGAAGAACAGGTTCAAGCCTTGTGAGGACTGTCATCGGACGATGTCAGTGACGGATCCTCATCGTGTTTGTTTGTGGTGAGTCGACTCCGCGGAAGTCCCGGTCTCGCTCGAGAGGAAGGTCTCGAGATTGGTCGCGGAGTCATCACCACTCGTCTTCTTCGAAGTCCTCGAGTCAAGGTAAGAAGAAGAAGAAGTCGAGGAAGTCCCATCGCTCTCCGACTTCACCCCGTCCCTCGGCCGGCGCGATGCGGGACGAGCGTCCACGCACTAGGCCTCCGTCCTCGAAGCCTGCGTCTGGGTCGACTCCGCGCTTCCCCGAGTTTGCCGGAGCGACCCCTGCCCAACTGAAGGAGTTTCACAAGGCCATGCGCCTCATCTTTGGGCGGCCCGACCCCGATACGCGCCTTTGGGCGCAAGGGGTTTGGCTGAGGGGCCTTCGGGTTCCGCGCCAGCAGTTTCGGCCCCGGCCACCGAGGTCGCCTCCGGATCCATGCACCGGCGCCGGTCGCACCTTCTAGACCTTCCCCGGCGCCGGGTCGAATGTCGACGCTCCCGGCGTCGGTAGTGCCCACTATCGACGTCGACCCCATTCTTATCCCCGACAACTCGGAGTCCGAGCTGCATCGACGTCGGTGGGCCCTATTCGCCCGAGGTCGTATTTGGACCCTTTTACCTATGGTTACGAATACGGGGAGGAATTGGAGGGGTCCCTGGACCCTTATGAATACCAGGATGACGCTGCTATGGACTGGGCACATTATTTGGGTGAAGCCAGTGGTCTGGATACTTCTCCTGATGCTGGCATGCTGTCTCCTCCTACCGTGGCTACGGCGGAGGGAGCTACTTACAGTATGGTGTTCAGTAGGGCAGCTGAGGTCCTTGGCCTTGAGCTACCTACTCTGGAAGTCAGGTCTAATCTCCTGACAGAGGTGCTTCAGCCTGGGGCTTCTTCTTCAGAACCCCTTCTCCCATTCAATGAGGACCTCACTGATTTCCTTTTGGGTACGTGGTCCAAACCCAACACAGGGGCTTCTGTGAACAGGACTATCGCTCACCGCCATCGGCCTGTGCCGAACAACCCAAAATTCCTGTCCCAACACCCTACGCCTGAGAGTCTTGTGATCCAGGCTTCCTCTGGCGCGTTCCCTTCCGCACCCTCGGATAGGGAATCCAAAAGGCTGGAACAATTTGGCAAGAAGTTGTTTTCTTCCTCCAGCCTCGCACTGTGGTCTGTGAACACTGCATGTCTTTTGGGCCGTTATACCCACTCCCTGTGGGATACGGTTGCGTGGGTCCTGCCGCAGATACCGGTGGAGGCCTGTGCTATCATCTCCCAAGCAGTAAAAGATGGGAGAGACGCAAAGTCCACTATCCGTTGTGGACTGGATACAACCGACTCTCTGGGCAGATCAGTTGCGACGACAGTAGCCTTATGGCGCCACGCCTGGTTACGCACTTCTGGCTTCTCGGGGGATGTCTAACAGTCACTCATGGACATGCCCTTTAATGGCACCCGTCTCTTCGGAGACAAAGCGGACTCTGCCTTGGAGAGATTCAAGGATTCCCGGGCTACGGCTCGGTCCCTTGGTCTTTCCTCCATCACACGCCCACCACAGTCTGCTTTTCGTCCCTTTCGTGGCCACGGAAGGGGTTCCCTGTCGCGTCCTCTACCCAACCACTGTGCCACCCACGCTGGACAGCCTATGCGTGGCCGTGGACGCAGAATCCCACGTGGCCGTGGGACAGGGAACCAGAGGTCTGTCCAGTCCACCTCTGCCCCCGCTGCAGCCTCCAAACCCTCCTAGTCCGTCCCCTCACTCCCACCCAGTTGGTGGCAGGATCCGCAATCACCGGCCCACTGGGAACATATCACCACGGTTGGATGGGTTTTGCAGATCATTCGGAAGGGCTACTCCCTCCCTTTCGAATCTGCACTGCCACACATGCCACCATCCTTTCATCATCTTCCGGAGGATCATTTGGTGCTTCTCCGCCAGGAAGTCGCGCCTCTCTTGGCCAAGGGAGCTATAGAAACAGTCCCTTTGCCAGAAGTAGGTCGTGGTTATTATTCCCGCCACTTTCTGATCCCAAAGAAGGACAAGGGCTTATGCCCTATCCTAGATCTTCGGGACCTGAACTACTTCCTCAAGAAAGAGAAATTCAAAATGCTCACACTGGCTCAGGTTCTGTCTGCCTTGGACCCAGGAGACTGGATGGTAGCGTTGGACTTGCAGGATGCTTATTTCCACGTCCCCATCCTGCCTGCCCACAGACGTTACCTACGATTCGTGGTAGTTCACGAGCACTTTCAGTTTACCGTGCTCCCTTTTGGCCTTACCAGCGCCCCTTGGGTGTTCACAAAAGTGATGGTGGTGGTTGCAGCTCATCTGCGCAGGTTAGGGGTCTCAGTCTTCCCCTATTTAGACGACTGGCTGTTGAAGGCGCCTTCGCCCCAGACAGTTGTCTCCCACCTTCAGACTACGGCAAACCTCCTGCACCAGCTGGGGTTCACTATAAACGTGCCAAAGTCACACCTGACTCCGTCTCAGACGCTCCCTTTCATCAGAGCTGTTCTGGACACAGTGCACTTTCGGGCTTATCCTCTGACTCTGAGGCTGCTGGGCCTCATGGCCTCCTGCATCCTGCTAGTAACGCATGCCAGATGGCATATGCGGGCTCTGCAGTGGGACCTGAAGTTCCAGTGGGCGCAGCATCAGGGAAATCTCTCCGACATGGTCCAGATCTCTGAGGGGACTGCGAAAGACCTGCAGTGGTGGCTTTCGAATCCCGATTGGGTCCACGGCAGATCCCTGTCCCTTCCCCAACCAGATCTCTCTATAGTGACATGCGTCACTTCTGGGTTGGTTCGGCCACATGGGAGAGGCGGAGATCACAGGCCTCTGGTCTCCGGCGGAGTCAGGACTCAACATAAATATGCTGGGGCTCTGGGCAATCAGGCTTGCGTTGAAAGCATTCCTTCCCTCTCTCAAAGGGAAAGTGGTGCAGTGGACAACACTACCGCCATGTGGTACTCCAACAAACAAGGCGGAGTAGGGTCCTGGACCCTTTGTCAGGAGGCACTACGCCTCTGGACGTGGCTGGAATATCAGGGCATTACCCTGATGGTTCAACATCTGGTGGGCTCTCTTAAGCCAGAGCAGACAAACTCAGCCGCTGACGCACAGTCGATCACGAATGGCGTCTCCATCCGGAGGTGGCTCAAGGACTCTTTCTCAAGTGGGGAGAGCCTTGGTTAGATCTGTTCGCCTCCGCAGAGAACGCGCAATGTCAGCTATTTTGCGCATTGGAGTTTCCAAGACGGCACTCTCTCGGAGACGCTTTTCGTCTCGAGTGGAGCTCCGGCCTCCTTTACGTCTTCCCGCCTATCCCTCTCCTGCCCAGAGTTCTCAAGAAAATCAAGTACGACCGGGCCCAAGTTATCTTGGTGGCTCCGGACTGGGCTCGAAGAGTGTGGTATCCAGAGCTATTGAGCATGTCCATCGATCCTCCACTCAGACTGCCTCTTCAGGCGGATCTTCTGTCACAGCAGCAGGGGCGGTTCTCCACCCGAACCTGTCCAACCTCCGGCTTCATGCATGGAGATTGAGCGGCAACAGTTGACGGCATTTGCCCTTCCACCCGAAGTCTGCAATGTTATCTTGGAAGCCAGGCGTTCATCGACTAAAACTGTATACGCCTGTTGTTGGAATAGATTTGTGGCATGGTGTACCAACAAATCTGTTGACCCCCCTTTCTGCCCCTTTGTCAGAGGTTCTTCTGGTCATTCTTTCTTTAGCCCAGCAGGGCTCTGCTTTGGGCACCCTTAAAGGGTATTTGTCTGCCATTTCTGCCTTTCTTAGGCTTCCTGATTAGCCATCACTCTTTAACTCTCCTATTGTGAGTAGGTTCTTAAAAGGGCTCACCCACTTATTTCCTCCCACTCCGTTTATCACGCCTCAGTGGGATCTTAATCTTGTACTTACTTACTTGATGTGTACCCCCTTTGAGCCAATGCATAATTGTCCCTTGCGGCTCCTCACATTCAAAACTGTCTTTCTGAGTGAGCTTCAGGCCCTTTCTTCAAAGCCTCCATACTTGTCTGTACACCCTGACAAAGTGGTGTTACGCACTAGAGCTTCCTTTCTTCCTAAAGTAGTTACACCATTTCGTGTAGGCCAGTCCATCACTTTGCCTACCTTCTACGCACCCCCACATCCTTCCCATGAGGAGGAGAGACTCCACCGTCTGGACCCAAAAAGAGCGTTGGCGTTCTACCTCAATCGTACTAAAGATTTCCGGGTGGACGATCAACTCTTTGTTGGCTATGTGGGTGTGAAGAAAGGGAAGGCGGTGCCAAAGCGTACCATCTCTCGATGGGTGCTTCTTTGCATCAAACTGTGCTATGCTTTGGCTAAAAAGCAACCTCCTGAAGGCTTGCATGCTCATTCTACCAGAGCAACTGCTGCTTCCACTGCGTTAGCACGTGGAGTTCCTGTCCTGGATATTTGTCAGGCAGCTACGTGGGCATCCCTGCACACGTTTGCTAAGCATTACTGCCTGGATAGTCAGGTCAGTCGAGACGGCTACTTTGGTCGTTCGGTCCTGCAGGACTTTCTAGTATGATCTTGGTTCGCAGCCCACCACCGAGGATGGCATTGCTTGGTTATCTATTCTAAGATAAGGAATCTGCAACTAGAAGTCTCTATCAGATATACAAGTTACTTACCTTCAGTAACGAAATATCTGGTAGAGACATATTCTAGTTGCAGATTCCTTACCGCCCACCCATCCTCCCCGCTTGCGAACTGATTTCTAGGGACAGGGATTCCCTCTTTCAGGTCCTTAGTTCTGGCGCACCAATCTCAGTGTTCTTAGCGGCTCTGCACTCTGGCGTGGAAAGTCGTTAAAAGAAATTGACGTCACTGCGCGAGGGCGTCGTCTATGTAATACTCCCGACATCATCACGGCGACCACGACGCCTGCGGAGTCGACCGACGCCACTGCCCGACGCGCAAGGGTATTGCTCGAATAAAAGTCTCCGGATCCAGTCTGACGCCTGGGGAAAATTCTAAGGTAAGGAATAAGGTAAGGAATCTGCAACTAGACTATGTCTCTACCAGATATTTCGTTATCGAAGGTGAGTAACTTGTACATCAGTGCCTGTAAGGGTAACCGTGACTTTATGCAGTACCTCCCCAGTCTGTGAGTGAGAGTGTTGCCAGCATAATTCGTAACAAAACCTTCCTATACTTCCAGGTTATTTGACCTAAAGATCTCACCCTCAGAATATTTGTTGTTCTTCAGCACCGTCCCAGAGTGTCTCCATCCTTACTCCTCGTGTCTCAAAGGTTGAGAGAGGTATTGCATCGCTAGTTTGCTGTGGTACACTTAGGTGCATTCTTTAACGTAAATTGGTATTGTGTATCTAACCCTGCAGCTTCTCTCAGCCTGTTTCAGAACGGAATGCCGTCTTTGCTGTTTGTGTTCAGCTGGGTTGTACTTTAATACACACAGATTATCCACAAAGCTCTGTTTCCAATGGCCACAGCTGATGCAGGTGAAGAAGGCTGGTGACCTGGTCACTACATGATTCGGGTCTCGTGTAAGCACATTCAGACTGCCACAATCACAATGGGCTCTAATATTTATTGTTCATTTACTGTATTTATAGAGTGCACTAATACCTTGTTGATGGGTGTCATGGCCCTAAAGAACAGGTACTGATGCAGAGGTACAGCGAAAGAGGAGAAAAAATACATACCTAATGAACAGGAGAAGAAAGTTGTTCAGTTGTTTCCTGAAGCTAACTATCCTGAAATGAGATCTCAGGCCAGGAGTGAGGGAGTTCTCAGTGTTGGCCATGAGTCATGGAAGAGATCTGTGATGATGTGAAACAATCACAAGATTGACTGAATGTAATGATCTGGAGTGATTAAGCAAAACGTACGGATCTGAGGCAGACCGCAGAAAGAGCTTGCGTAAATAAAGCAGAGACAATGCATAGAGTGCTTTATGGAAATGGCATAGAGGTTTGAATAGCCACATTCTACGAGTGGCTAGCCAATGAAGAAAGGCCAAATTAGATATTTTGTTCAGCCTTTTTGAGAATGAGCTGTGCCGGATATGCTGGAGTCTGCATTTGAAGTAAGTAGGCAAGCGGAGTTGAAGATAAATGCAGTAGTCCAGCCTTGATAATGTCAACAACTGCACTACAACTTTCCCGTGGCTGGAGGGCAAGAGAAGAATACATTGCTTGATGGTGCTGTTCTGCTTTACTACTTATCTCATATCAGAGCTTACAGAACCTCTCTGGAATGCACTTCTGAGTTCAAAGAAGACCTTTATTGTTGTTAATTCTTCCCCACCCACAAGTTCATGAGAGACGAATTAATAGATTTCAAGCACAAAGTAGTCGCAGCAAGAAAACAAAATATATCACAGTACTTCTCAGTTGCAATGTACACAGCAGATATATATTATATGATTACAATAGCAAAGCATAAAAGTCAAAATTCATCACCGTATGAGCAAGTAGGACCTATTTTCAGCTTCATCTTTCTGGGGTCTGCAAGTTGATGACTCCGGTCAACTGCGAGAAAGAGATTATCTACCCACACGGGAGATTGGCAACTGACGCCTAGTTCCAGCCTGAGGTCAAGCAGATTTGAATCTAAATCACTGTAGCCCAAAGTCATCCTTACAAAAGCGTGCCCCCTCCTCTCAGACTCAGGAAAACTACGCAAGCCTTTGGAGACTGGCCAGATCTCCTAGACTTCTCCTATTCCCAAGGCTGAGAAGAAAGGAAAACACCAAATGTACTCTCTCTTTTCAGGTCTAGTCTGGTGTGAAGAAAACAGCTTGGTTCATCTTGTGGAAAAACACAATACAGACATCTGCGATGTTTCAACTGCAATGTCTAACTCCACGTTAAAGCCAATAGACAGCTAACCTAAATATCAAATGTAATGTCAAATATCATGTCAAAGCCAATAGGCAGCTGAGCTGAATACAAAATGTAATGTCTAATATCATGTCAAAGCCAATAGGCAGCTGAACTGAATACAAAATGTAATATCTAATATCATGTCAAAGACAATAGGCAGCTAAACTGAATACAGCATGTCAAAGCCAATAGGCAGAATACAGAATGTAATGGCTAATGCAATGTCAAAGCCAATAGGTGGCTAAACTGAATACAGAAAGTAATGGCTAATGCCATGTCAAAGCCAATAGGCAGCTGAACTGAACAAAACATATAATGTGCTACTGGTGAACATTGAGCAACTAATATGCGCAGTGGTGAAACACAAAGTCATTGGTCAAACACAATATATAGCAACACAGGTGCTTAGCATGAAGAAACAAGTGAAGGAGAGCTTCTCACTTTGAGCTTTTGAGAGTCAAACAGAATACCCCTTGATGAGACTCATGCAGAAGAACTCTTGTTTTGAGGTCGGGGTCACGTTTTTAGTCATTTTGCCTCTGTGAGATCAGAAAAGCGCTGCTGGGGAGTGGCACCTATTTGTTTAGCTCACTGCAAGTTTACAGTGAAAAGGCAAAGCAGGCCATCTGAGAGGTTTGTTTTGTTGTGCATCAGCTGACATTAGGCATATGCATATGGTTTTCCCGTTTTATTTAGTGCTTTCTTGTCTTATGCCGATGCACGCTGTCAGCTCGCGCTTTGAACCAGGGATTTTTTTTTTCTGAAGTACAGCATGTCTAATAGGACTTGAGTGGGGGAGGAGCAACATTGAGGGCATGGGAGAAAAAGATGGGCGAGAGACAACAACATGGAGCTGGGGTTGTGGGGAAAAGCACATCAGCAAGAGAGCAAAAGTTAAGAGAGAAGCACATAGTTGAAAGAGAGGAACACAAGTACAGGTCGGGGAGAGAAGCACAGGAGGGAGTCAGCTGGAAAACACATGCTCTCTTGTGGAGTACTAAAGCAAAAAGAAAAAAGTTGTTTCCTAAAAGTGAGCAGTGGGAGAACATAAGTGAAGAGGATATGCTACATGGGAGGGGCAGACACAAGATTGAAAATGTAAGCCATCGCGTAATAAGCAAGCAGATGAAGTGACAATAATGCCAACCAGTGGTTAATAACAGGCAGGCTTTAAGCCTGCTGTAAGCCTACAATAGTTCTTCCCCTATCAGTTTAGAAAGCTACATAAACTATGATATTCTAATTTACACTCGGGTGAGTGTGGCTAGGGCCACCAGTATGCAAAGTCGCCAGACTTATTTGGACAATCACTAACAAAATTAATGTTGCTAAATTCGTTGAAGGAGCCAAATCTGCTTCAGTGGGCTGACATTCTATCTCCATAAAAGGGCTCTGAAAAATGCAAATGATAGTTAAGGTACAGGAAGCTTTCAGCCCAGAAAAGGCAAGCAAAGTATTGTTCTTCATCAACGAGTGTCCCACTAACAGATTGTACTTGAAATACTTCTGGAATGCAAGTCTTGACACAGCTCAGTAGTTTCCATTGAGAAGATACTACCTGGTTTCACAATTGGACATCAGCGCCATCTTTTCAACAGGTTAATGCAAGGAGGTCAAACCCTTCCCTTTTGGAAGTTGTGGTGAGCAGGGCCAACCAGAAGGTGACTCTCTTGCGTTGGACATCTTTATCTGGCGGTGACATGCACACACATCCTTGAACGCCTCTTTCCCTACACCTGCCCTGAGAATCCGCCTAGCGTACCCAAGCAGACCATTGTGTAAGCATGCCAAGGACATGCCTTACAAAATACAGTCAGTAGCCTCGTTTGTGACTTTGACCATACATGCTTAGCTCACTATAGTGTCAGATTCTTTTTTTTCATTGCCATTAACTTCTCCTTCCTTGCAATTACATTGTGTCCTCCTAGGTATCTCAGAATCTTCCCGCCCTTGATCGAACCAAAGGTGACTCGGTGACGAATGTAGCACTGTGGACTTCTCCTGTGTGCACCCATTTGCCACGGGTTCCCTATTTAAGGAGAATATACAGCACAGGATCTGGGGTGGCATATATTTGATGTACCTGGTGATTCCTTAAGGGCTGAAACTAGTGCTTACAATTAAAATTATACATATCGCATAGACTACCCATTTTCAATAAAAAAATTGCCATAAAATGGAAATAAAGTGTGTGCCAAAATGAGTTTTAAATATTCTAAGTTCACACAATCTTTGAATTTGGTGGTTATTTGTATATTTTGAGTAACCTTTTTTTATCATGTCCTTTTGGTTTTCGTTTTTTAGAATGCCCATTTGATTCCTTATGAGAAAACCCATTAGCCCAGGGTTGCCAGTATAGGTCCAGAAGGGCCAGTCTATTTCATATTTACAGAGTAATCATGGACTATGTAAATTATTTGTGTATTGATTTATTGACTAAACATTTAGCTTTTTTGATATCCTGAAATTTTGACAAGCCCCCAACCCCCTTCGACCCACATTAGAAATCCCTGCCTTTATCACCGAGGGGCATTTTTATGCATAACCCAGAACATATAGGACGAATCTGGGCAGTGGAAACATTTCTTCCAGATGGAAGGACACTTTCATCTTATGCTTAACCATGGTGAGTGCACAGTCTGTATGCCTATGCCTTCATTGGTTGACTTTTGCCAATAAACAGAAACATATATTTTTTTTTTAAACTGAAACAACTAAATTGGCTGAACTAGTTTCCAACCATTTTTTTAGGCCAGGCCTTTGAGACAACGTGAGATTTCTCTCCAGTCTATTGATTTTCTTTAAAAAACAAAAACAAAAAAAAACCCACATAGTTCGTGCACATTGTACACATCCACCCTAAATACATCCTTCCTCTTCAGTAACAAACTGATACTACTATGTGTGCTTTTTTATATTATCTTAAATACTGACATTACATTTCCTGCATTTTGGGCGCGCAGTTAGATCATGATTGATTTTCTGTCTCCTTTTAAAATATGTACTTATAAAGTGTTTTAGTGACATTGTAATATTATAGCCGGGTGAAACTTGAGTTCTTTTTCTTAAGTGGCGATTTATTCATGTCTCCTACACACAGGATAATAATAAAATGCATGCAACCGAAAATGCTGTTACTTAAACATACATTATTAAAAAAATAACCACATCAGCTACTGTATAAATTTTAAAAAAAATGGAAGCATATGGCAGCCAGGTTTGGATGGTGACATGTTTTCTCTCAGTTCATTTTCGTGCTGCATGCTTGCATTAAAAAATAACTATTATACAAGCCAGCCAAGGACATGGCTATTGACTATGCCAGTGCTTCTTCTAACTTGCTGTGAAGTTTCACGTTTCTCCCATTTGTCGGCTCCATGTGCTTCATCCGTCCGTTTGTCTACCGTATTTGACAAAAACCGAGTGCTGGGGTGTCTGTTCTGTTACCAACGCTGTTCATTTAACTGTAAGTTTGTTTTCTGAGCCTATGCTGGGTTTTAAAAGAGCCGCCATTTGATAAGCACTGGTCGGGTACTAATTTCTTAAGGTGCCCCGGAAGCAGTGAGGCTACTTCTGCAGTGAGTTGAAAGTACAAAGGGTGGCAGTTTGTTAAACATGACATGTTGCCAACACCCGCTATGTCACGCCTTCTCATTGTGAAATGGCAGATTTACGGGGCACCGAATTGGCAACTCTTGCTTATTTTTCTAGCTGCCATGTAGTACCACCGGGTCAGTGTAGAGTCCCTTTGACGTTGTAGAGTCGTGCGGGAGGATGCCCGTTCGGTTTTATCTGCAAAACTAGACATTCCATAGCCACAACATCTATGAAACGAGGGCGGGGACATCACGACTCCAACTTTAAGTTGGCAGCAACATTTTAAAGGCACACCCTGCTTCTGAGTCGGATTGATTAAGTTGGCAGGTGTTAGCCATAAGCGCCAAGAAACCCCTGGTGGACAAGCGCTTTATAAAACCCTGTAACCTAAATAGTCTTTTTACAAAGGCCTGTGGCAGGAATGTTCTGTGACTGTATTATATAGCTTTAGGCTGCCGTTGCAAAGTTTCAAGTCATAGGGTCGCTTCGGTTTAGTTTGCAGGCCCTGGCGTAGGTGGGCACACGGTTCATTGCTTATGTTTTTGCGGGGATCATTTAGTTTGGTTCCCGATTTGGGGAAGGGTTGGCATCAGGCATTACCGTACGTTATCTTGTCTTTACAGGGATCGCAATAAATGAGGGTACGTACCACGCAGTTAGTGAGATAATTTTTTGTTTCCTGCCAACGCTTGCCGTTCTTTGTGCAGTTTTGCCTGTGCGAATGTCTTTGCTTCGCCAGCCAGGGTGGAAAACCAAAACACAGGGAAACATTTTCTTGGGACCCACAGCATATGCAAATGTTTGATAAGCCTACATGCAAAACATTTTTCCTCTGAGTTTTAGTTTATTTTTAGGTGTTGTGGTAATGGCACAGTTTGTTTTCACTGGCAAGTGGCACAACACTTTTTTTTCTTCAGTTTTTTCTTTCTCTCTTTTTCTAACGGCTCTTGTTAATCTCTGTCCAGGAGCCTGGTCAACTCCCCACTGTGGGCTACGCTGCAACATATGTGATTTGGTTGTTGATCTTTTGAATGTATGACAATGAAGAGTATTCCTGATTTGGGGTTTCTAGACAGGTTCTCTCTCACATGCCTGTCTTTCCTTCTGTTCTTGTGTGCAGGAGCTCAGGCTGGCTTTAAGCAGAGAACCACGGGGTGAAGTTGAGCTTGTGATATGAACAATCACAAAAAGTTGTAACTGCTAGAAATAGGACAGTTTTACTCCGAATTCAGGTATAACACACGTTTCCTTAATTGTTTTAACTTTACTGTTTGTTGCATGCAAGTTTTGATCTCACGAGAAGCTTCATGCTTCCTGGCTGTTTTTTTCCTCCTATACTAGTTCATCACTGTTTCTCCATCACAGTGCTGTTTGAAATTTGCTTAAATACTAATCATTAATGTTGTTGGGTCAGTAGGGATGGTGAGTTGGGGATAAGCAACAGCAAATCAAAGGTGTTTCTCACCTTTTGTGATCTAGTGTGTTGTGTTCCGGGTATCTGGCGGTGCTTCGTTCATTTATGTCTTTCAGCATCTCTTTCCTTCCCTGCTGCATTATTTATCTCTTTTAACTTCCTTTGGTGGGTGGTTTCTGGTCTCGCGGTTGACCTCACTTCTTGTGTCCATGAATGTAGACGACCCTCATATATCTAGCCCTTTGTAATCCCTTTGCCACTTTCTCTGGGATATTCTGCTGTGAAGTTTTTCCTTGACTCATCTGTCCTTCTATTCAAATGAATGTGTTCAAATAGCAGTGTCCCCTTCACCCGCACTAACCATCCTGCATTATGACCTCTACTAGAGGTAGCTCCTGCATGTTTCCTTTTACGCCAGTTGAGTGCACCATCATATCCATTAGTTCTTAACTTTACTCAAAGTTCTCGGTGTTGGGATTCTTGGGCTTCAGTCATGGTACTTGTGGTTGAAACTATCTGCCTTGTTGGCAGGGTGCCGAAGGGCTCTTTCAAGAACGTCTTGTTTCTAGAGCCTCCAACTCTGTGCACTGATGGGCTGTACAGCTGTGTTTATGAGATGTCGTACACTTCTTTTTGTGCCTGAGGTGGCGTTGGGAATGCCATAGGAGCCAAGAGACAACTTTAACTTTCCATAAATACTAAACATGTCACCTTAAGATGGTGAAAAGTTTAAAATTCAATAATATTTTTACATATTTTCTAAACATGTGCTTGTATTGTATTTAATTTCTAAATATGCTATAGAGAAATATGGACATGTTTGGTATTGAGTGGATCTTTTTGACATTGCATTGTTTGGTCTCGACTTTGAACCTTTTCGTATTTTATCTTTAAGCATTGTTAATTCAAATTTTATTTTCAATGAGATAGAATAGTGCAAACTGTGAGCCCCAATTTTATGCTTCTTTGGGTTTGCGTTCCCTGGTTCATGCCTGTACGTAGCTTTCCCCAGACCCAAAAGTTGATAGAACCAACTGGCTGTGTCGTAGGTGAGATTCCATGCATTCCTTAATAACCAGAAAGCAGAGTACTAGGTCTGGCACAGAAAGCTCTTCCTTCAAAGCTTCCTGAACTCTAATCTAACTAACAAACTCACATATCCTCGGCTGAAATTAACTCATAATAATACTAAACCTGTGCTCATATTTCCCTACACCAATCCACCACTAATTCCTTTTGGGTTCCGGAGTAGCGTGCTACTCGCCAAAAAGCGCTTCAACGCCTCGTCAGGGGTAGTAAGCGCTATATAAATACTATTACAATACAATACAATGCATATTTGACTCTGCCTCCAAGTAATGACATACTGCATGATGGCATACAGCCCTCAATTGGTGCAGCCATGCATCTTCAGAGTGTAGTTTGGCAACATGCACTGTGAGTAAAGAAGGTTAACCCTTTTGCTGCTAAACCTTCCCACATCCCCTCCCCGTGCTAAGCCTTTTTTAAAAACTATTTGGGGCAGTTTGTGTTGGGCCCCCATACCTTTTTGTCCACATAGGCTATCCATGCCAAATTTGTGTCCTTTGTTCCCAACATACTGGGGATTCTAAAGGTACCTAGTGTTTGTGAATTCCCCTGCAGGGGACCGAGAAATAAGCCAAAATACAGCTAAATGTAAGGTTTAAAAAAAAAGAAAAACGGGGGGAAAATAATGCAGAAGAAAGCGTCAGTTTACCCCCCCCCCCGCAAATGGCATCAACAAAGGGTTTGCAGTGCTAAACTCACCATCTCCCCAGCTTTCAGGAACAGGCAGACTTGAATCGGAAAACCAACATTTTCAACACAGTTTTGACATTTTACTGGGGCAGAGCCCATTTTTCCTATTTTTTGTGCTATTGACCTCCTACCAGTCAGTGATATAAATGGGTGTGAAACCAATGATGGATGCCGGGAAGCCATACATTTCTGAAAAGTAGGCAAAAGGCTGGATTCAGCAAGGGGTAATTTGTGTAGATCCGTCAAAGTTTTCCCAAAGAAAGTAACAGTTGAAATAAAAAAAAAATATTGGAATTGAGTTGAAAAAACAGCCATTTTTGTCTACGTTTTAATCTGTAACTTCTTCTAACTACGGCAGATTTTCGAGTGTAATATACCGTTACGTCTGTGGACCCTTCTGGTTGTGGGGCTATATAGGGCTTTAAGGTTCATCAAGAACCTCAGGTGCCCAGAGCCAATAACTGAGCTGAATTTTGCAATAGTTTTTCATTGTGCATCAGGTACACAGTAATTAATTTGGTAAAATATAAAATTTAAAAAATAGTTATCAAGAAAACCTATGTATTTCTGAAATGGGCACACGATTTGGAGTTTAGAAGCAGTGGTTATTTGCACTTCTCTGAATTTGATGTTGCCCATACCAGGATGTGAATTAGAGGGTATTTCTCAAAAATACTTCTTTCTTACAAACTTTCTTACATTTGGAAGATGCAAATGCAGAGAAAGACAATCTGTAATAACACGTATTCTACTATTCTGTGTTTCCGCTAAGTTCCCTGATAAAAATGCACTTAAGTTGTGTGGGTAGGCCTAGTGCCCGCGACAGGAAACAGCCCAAAACGCATCATGGATACATCACATTTTTCCAAACAAAGTGGGTAGCTGTGATTTTTGGGCCGTACCTCAGCTGAAACCTAGGGAAACCTATCAAACCTATACATTTCTGAAAATTAGACACCCATGGGAATCCAGGGTTGGGTGACTTGTGTGGCTCTCACCAGGTTGTTTTACCCAGAATCCTTTACAAACCTCAAACTTTGACTAAAAACACATTCTCTTCACATTTCTGTGATGGAAACTTCTGGAATCTGCACAGAGCCACAAACTTCCTTCCACGCAGCATTCTCCTAAGTCCTCTGATAAAAATGGAACGTCACTTGTATGTGTAGGCCTTGTGTCCGCGACAGGAAATGGCCCAAAACGCAACTTAAGCACATCACATTTTTCCACGCAAAACAAACCTGTTTTTTGCAAAGTGGGTAGCTGTGGGTTTTGGCCCCTACCTCATCTGGCACCTAGAGAAACCTAGCAAACCTATACATTTTTGAAAACTAGACATCTAGAGAAATTCAGGGTGAGGTGACTGGTGTGGCTTTCACCAGATTGTTTAACCCAGAATCCCTTGCAAACCTCAAACTTTCCCTTAAAAAACACATTTACCCCACATTTCTGTGATGGAACGGTCTGGAATGTGAGGGGAGCTTCACATATCCTACTACCCAGCGTTCCTCTTGGTATCCTGATAAAAATTATACCTCACTTGTGCAAGTGGGCCAAGTGCCTGCAACAGGGAAGGCTCAAAAACATGTATAAATTGAGGGGGAACCTTAGCAGGTCCAAAAGGGCATTTTTAAAAAAATTTGTTATTAGGCTGGCTCTGTTTTGGGCATCCACACAAGTGGGACAGATTCTTTATCAGTACGGATGGGGCAATGCTGGATGGTAGGAATTTTGTGGCCTGCTGAGGTTTCCATCACAGAAATGTAGGGAAAATGCGTGACTTCAGGCAAAGTTGGAGGTTTGCAGGGCATTGCGGGTAAGAAAATGGTGTGGCGTGCATGTGAAGCACACCACCCCTGACTCCCTAGCTGTTTAGTTTTCAGAAGGGTATGGTAGGATTTTCGAGGTAGCCGCATACACAAGTCTAAAAAGTGCAGCCGCTCACCATTGCAAGTGGGACAATATTGGGAGTTAGCCAAGCTCTCTTGGCCCATATGTAGAATCAAAACCCCAAAGAGTTAAATGCCCTTTTGCTTGCCATTAAGATGAGGTGCTTTAGTCTGTTGGTGGTTGGGGGGAAGGTGGAGCAGAAAGACTGTTGCTCGCTTCATTTAGGGTGTGGGGGCGTATCCTTCCCTGGTCTCTACTGGGCTTTATGCCTACCCTGGGGGTCAGATCAGGGGTAATAATCTCCACCCCTTCACTACCAGAAACACAAATCCCTGTTTCCCAGAGGGTGGGGGCAGAAAGAATGTGCCTATTTTTGGGAGGGGTGGGGGCATTACAATGGCCATTCAGGGCAGCCCCCACCCCTACCCCCGGGGTGGGGGTGGGCAGAAAGACTGAATATGTGTAAAAATATAAGGGGGGAGCAAAAGCCCTTGCTTAGAGGGCTGCTCTCCACTCCCTGCTGTCTAGTGGGGAGAAGTACAGTTGGAAAGGGGAGATTCTCCCCTTTCCAATGATACCTCTCCTGTCTACCTCGGTGCACGGGGTCTGAGATAGCCCCCTGAGCACTGAGGCAGTGAAAGTGAAATGAGCCAATTGTCCCATTTCACTTTTGGTTTTAGTGAAATAACATCAGCGTGCCACGCACGCTTATTGTCATTTCACTGAAACAAAAGAAACAACCCTGGAGATGGGGAAGCTCTCCCCTATCTCCTGAGGCTGTTTCTTTCTAAAAGAATTCCCTCTGGTGCATGTAATTCTGAATCAATTGAAGTGCTATAGCGAATAGCAGCACAGCCACACCAAAGCTTTTTTGCACCAATGAAAAATAAAATGCTTTTCCTGTAGGTGGACTTGGGTTTCCCCGGCCAACCGGGGTATAGGGTTCAGTCTCCCAATCACAGGACATCACAGGCGTCTGTCTCATGGTTATAGGCATTGTTAAAGCTACCCTGATTGGCTGTGAGCCTAGAAGTGCATTAGCCTGATCCCTTCTGAGTTTGATTTAATGTCTAGTTGTCTGTCAGACTAGCTAGTAATTAGAACTTCTTGTTCCCCAGGGAAATCCACTTGGTTCGGGCGTCAGACAATATGAATCATCTGCCCATGACATATAAAGAAATGCTTGTACGTTTAACAGCTTTCTGTTAGTGCTCATTCAAGAAAACCGTATCCCAATGATGCTGTTCCTCCTGGGCCATGTGTAAATGTCAGGAAAGTTGCATACGGCTTGTATGCCTGCTATAGTGCAAAGCTAGCTAAAAGGCAGAGGAATGGTGTACATGGTAAAAGACAAGCATAAAATCAATGAGTGATAGGAGAGAAAGTTGGGTTGTGGCTGGTTAATGCATTGTGATGTAGTGTTCTTGAAAGAGGTGAGCCTTCAACCATTTCCCGAATTGGAGCAGCATTTGGGTAGTCCTCATGAATACAGGTATTTTGTTCCAGATCCTCGGTGCATAGATGGAAATGGGCTGCTGTCTTTTTTTTTTTTTTTCTCTTTTTTTCATGTCTTAGTGTCGTGGCTGCAGTTGTGCCACTAACCACCTTAGGTGGTGAGCTTGTCTACACGATAGGTGGGGGTGGTGGTTGTGATGGCTTTGTAAATGATGAAGCTAGTTTTGAAGGTGGTGTGGGCTAGTGAGGGGAGCCAGTGGAGTTCCATCAAGATGGGGATGTGTTATCCTATTCTTTCAGGCCTTGGGTAATATGTGCGGGATGCCCCTATCGGAGTTCCATTATGGAGTCTGGGAGACCATGGAGTAAGGCATTACCACCATCCAGATGTGAGATTATGAGGGTTTGAGCAGTGGTTTTGCCGTTGCTTTCTGGAAGAAAGGTTTAACTTTCTTTTGAAAGAGAGAGATGGTACTATGGTATTTGTGTTTTTTGTTTTTTTTGACAACCTGTCCCTTGTGGTTGAGGTTGGTGTCCATGATGAATCCAACTGATGTGACATTTGGTCAAAGTTGGTGCTCAAATCCTTCATGGTTCATGCCATTGAGCCAGGTTTGTACTGAATCTTGTTTGTTGTTATTGGCAAATAACAAGAATTCCAGTTTGTGAGGCCCATGAGATTTTTGACACTGCTTTGTACCCTGTGGTTATCCAGACTTTTCATACTTTTACATTTTAATCCTTGTTATGCTTATTGTTTTTTGTCAGTCACCGAACTTCAAAGAGCTAAAGGAATGATTGAAAGGAGAAAAATAAGGACGGATTGTGAAACAAGTGTTGGTTGTATATGCTGGATCCCATTTGAGACTGAGAACATGTCCACAACATTAGACTTGGATGTCAGATGTTTCGTTTGTTTGTTTATTTTATTACACTTTTATAAAACATGATTTTATTTCGGACCTTGAAGTGCTTTACTAGCACAGTAGAAAGGGTGCACCAGGGGCATCCAAAGCCTATTGTTACCTTGACAATAGGGTAAGCTTTACTTTGAACACAGTTGCCTAACAGCGTGCATGCATGCACAAACTATATACCCAAATAAAATGGTCTACCCTGGTGAAACAAGGCTTTTGAAGCCATCTATGTGCGTTACATAAGAGATTTGTGAAAGAAGGTTCTGGTTAATATTGCACAGGTAAAAGGATGAGTAGGGTTGGCAGACCTGGATTCCTCACATCGTGGATGATTCGAGCCAATACAAATAGTACAGATTGTCATACGAATTGAAAATGAGAGAAAAATATTTAAAATGTGGAACGAAAATCTTTTTAGTTGGAGGCAGATATCCAGGAAATAGCCGAGTAGGCAGAGATAGTGAGCTAGAAACCTAAAGATTTAAAAAGTCTGTTTTGGCTTTTGAAATCTGATGTGGTCAGTCGGGATTGTTCTTATTAGTGCCACACTTGGGCATTGAATACATTTGTATATTGGTGGTTGTAAATCCCTAATGTCATTGTCTTAAGACCTCTGGGAGCTTTAACAGTTTGCAGAGTCTGATTTTCCTGTGTTTGTCTGGAAAAGTAGGTTTTTGAGATCTATTCTGAAGAGCGTAAGTGATGAGGCTTATTAAATAGGAGTTCCAGATCCTTTGGGAATCCAGAGAAAGATTTAGATGCTGTGGTCTCCAGAAACTATGGGTTTCAAGCAGGGCTGTTCCTCACTGCATATTTCCCTGAAACTCTGGCGATGGTGAGTTTTACAAGCGTTATACTAGAGTGTTGGTAGGCATCTCTATGTGAGACATAATTGGGGTGATGTCGCTAAAGCAGCAAGTGCCGGAGATTAACCAGCCTGCTGTTTGCTGCATGACCTTTAGAAGGATCTTTAGAAGGATGTTGCAATTTTTTCCGGAATGATTGCATTGCCATAGACTACACACATTTGTTTACTAAACTAAACCCAAGCAAGCTGGCGATCATGCTGTTCCTAAAATGTATTTTTAACATGTTTGTTCCCAGACCTATGCACAACACAGGGAAGGCTCTATCCGATGACTGTCATAATCTTGGTTTAAAATCCTGACAATATTACTGGACATCCTATGTATGATTTTTCAGGCTTTGAAATAATTCAGTGTGGTAAAACCCCTCTAAGCACCTGTTGGTGACTACAGAACTGTCAGAAGTGCATGTCTTTGGCTATTCATAATTCTGAGCCTCATTTTCTGTTGTTTATTGCTTTCACCACTTTGTTTCTAAATGCCAGTGTGCTGAAGGTTCTGCTGCCAGTGTGTTAAAAGTTCCCGATTAGTGCTGTAACCCTGGGTCATTGTTTCCCTCTGCCTCAGACCTTTTGATTTTTGAGTTTGTCCCTGCAGCGCGAGGTGTGTTTTGCATATCTGAAATAGGAATGCACATTCAATTTTATTTGGCATTTTTGGTTTCAGAGGGAACATCAGACAAACAGAGAAGAATCTGTTCTTTAGGGAACCATCTTTGCAAAGAAGAAGAGAAACCAAACAACCTTAATGAGTTACACACCCTTCCACACTGCAAACTTTGCAAAGGTCTTCTGTGCTCATATTGTAGAAATTACAGCCCGGTTGATCACCCAACAGCCCTCAGTTTTAGGTTTGTCGCTAAAACCTGATTTGATGGGATTATGGCCGCAAATAGAGGCCATCTTCTCTCGAGATACACTGCCTATGCCCTTAAAAAGTGCATGGGATTTAAGTAACTTAAGTGTGTGAATTTTTTAAAACATATCTATGCATGTTAAAGTATTGTAAAGTGTAGTATAAATTTTTTAACACAAATAAATGCTATTCTTTGAATAAATACTGTGTACTACCATGTACTAAATTGTGTGGCATGTTTTGAGCTTTTTGCCAAAACAGAGACTGATCCTCGCAACCCAGGTTTGTGCTTTAAGTATATTAAGGCTGTAAGGATATCTATGCCAATAAAGATTAGGTCCACCCCAGACAGAAAGTGTTAAATGCAACAGTTGCCTACGTTTAAATCTAAATGGTCCCAGGAACATGAGTCCTGTTTATACATCCATATATGAAACCTTATATGAATCCTGATGATGATTTACTTGTCCCACAACTGCTGCCTTTAGACTCATTGCAATGTTTCCTTTGTATTTTTAGGATACTAGCAGGCGGTATGAGAACAAGGCCGGCACCTTCATCACTGGAATTGATGTCACATCAAAGGTAAATTTTAGTGGAAAACAAAGCATTTATCTTTGGTCATAATACATGCTCGTTAACTGCATTTGCATGCAAGGTATCAACCACATGTATTTTATGTTGCAGTTAAGCACTATCTCGTGTACCTGTGCACTTCTAGGCCTACAGTTTTCTAGGTTTAGGTGTTGAGGTGAAAAGTCGAGGAACTTTTTGGACACATCTTTAGACGATCATTGACAGACCCCATTTGTGGGAGACCATAGGGGAGAGAGGAGCTACTGGACCACACCCTTGGTGGTTGTAGATGTTTGCCTCTAGTGTCCTGGGGCCGCCAAGTATGGCGTCTGCAAACTGATCCAGGTGCACCCTTTACACGTTTGTCTCTCAGGGTACTGAGGGCAAGCAGTCACAGGCTTCTCAAGTGGGTAGTGAGACAGGCAGACCGAGAACTCAATAATCAAACACCAGACCCAATAATTCACTGCCTAGCCCAGTTCTTGGTCTTTATTAAAAAAGAGTCAGCTCACAGCCAAACATACTACTCGCATTAATGGCGTTTCAGTATAGGGTTCGGTGACCACATCTATAGATTCTATCCAAGTGTCCTAACAACTGCAATGTCCTGCTCCTGGTATACGTATGGTATCTAGCAGAAATACCAGGTCATAGATGCAGATGCGAGTTCACTAAGCTACCACCATGTTAAGCTACCAGTAGTTCAGTTTGTTTGATTTTGTGCAAATAGAGTTCACATTAGCAATGTTGCTTCCCCAAAGGTGGGTCTGTCAACACGCAGTCCTCTGACTTCAGGCCCTTCGTTGTATGTTCTCGCGGACTGTAGCTCTGTGCTGCGCTGGAGAGTGTGCTGCTCTGGTTCATGCTGGTGGACTTTTCAAGAGTGAAGCAGACAGTGGCCTCGCTCCTCATTTGGGTTGCTCCTCAAATCTGTGTGACAGGCCTATCCACGAGTGCTTGTCTTTCACTGTTTTAGCCTCTGGCTTTTGGTGGTAGTGTCTACTACTACAGTCACAACAGTCTTTGCATGATATGTTGCAGGCAGGGCAGCTACAGCATATGTCCCTCAGGAACCACTGCATTGGTATAGCAGCAAGCTGTTGCGTGCGTTTAATGTTTTCTTTTCACTATTTGCCTTGTGAACAGCACAGGGCGACCAGGTAACCTCTCACGACTTGGCTGGGCGAGTTGTGCTGCAGATGTCAGTCAGATTCTGGGTGTTCCTAACCCCAGGAACACGGCTCTGCCTCAGTCTCTCCTTTTGCAGGGTCAGGTACTCCCACCCCCTCTCTCAGCAGGCAGACAGGCTTGAGGCAGGGCCACAGCTTCTCCAAGAAGGTGTGCAGACTTCAGGTGCTGTCCCCTCACCCGTGGGAAGCTTCTTACATGCAGACACAAGCTCTGGTCTCACAGTAGCTCTTTGACTACTCTGCGGTGCTCTCCCTTTCTGGATCTGGGAAGCAGCTTAGAACTGGAATAAAGTGGGATGGTTGGGATCCCATCTCTATACTCCATTTCTAGTCGGGAATGTGGATTAAGTCCTGAAACCAGTACTGACTATAGTGGAGACTGATCCTTTGTACAAGGTGACGGCTTATTCAGCAAGTAGTGGGCACAATGTAATCTGAAGAATATGCCCCTAGCTGTCATCCGCCTTCCTGAGGTAGCAGCTGGGGACAGACAAGAGCCCGCCACTCGTAGATCTGCCCAGCACTGCTACCCTACAAAGATCGGGAAACTGCCACAGCCCCTTTTTTGTCAGCAACCCAAAACCGGGACAACAGTCCTTTATCATTAAGGAGGTCATGCTTAGTACATCGCAGCTTGTGGACCTTCGCTTTACCATGGACAACCCCAGGCCTTTGCGCACATGCTAGATTAGTGCACGAGTTAGGTCAGTGACAAGTCATGCTACCAGTTCACAAGCAGTTTGGTCACTCAGAGCAGGGCTGTACGCTCGTATGCAATGCACAGGACATTCCTATGCCAGCAATTATTTGACTCTGATGGGGTTTTTTTTAAGGACTGTCCAGCAGTCATCCTTGGGATGGCTGCTACCCTAGGAGCTGACTGCCACTTCTTTGCAAGGTGTGCATCTGACTGTTTGTAGAACATTCACAAATCTGTTCTAATTTACCGCCATTGCTATTGTCATATTGTTAGTCTTGTTAACTTTTTATTGGAATGTTTCATAGACTGTACAACACTGACGAGAATGCCTTGATGTTGAAAGAGTCCATATGGGCTAATGTCTTCATTTCCAGTTGGAGTGGGGTAGCATGCAGGCCCACCTGGAACTGTTGAATCTGAAAAACGGACCTTGTTGTATCTTGAAAAATAAACCTGATACACAGCAGGGATGTGGAATTCCTATCGCCCGACGCCCGGGACATCTTGTTTGGGGTCAAGGGCAACAAGTTTTTATGTTTACTTTGTCCTTGGGACAAGTAGGCCCAACCCTCTGCAGCACAAACCCTTTGGCTGCCTGTTTACAGAGAGTGGAACTCTCTGCAGTTGAGGTAATGTGTTTCCAAAAGATAATGCTGTTCGGACTTGTATTTATGGTTCATTATTTGAAATCCTTCATTATTAGGGTGAGTGCTGTAAATAAATGTTTTAAGGTCACACTTCACTACTGACGTTGGTTCCAGTACAAAAAAAAAACGTGTATACACATGTTTGAAAAGTTTAGGCTATGAGGCTAAGTATAATGCTCCCAGAATGCTCTCTGATTAGATGCAAATGAAGTGTCATTTAGTAAAATGTGTTGGTGCATGCTAGTATTTCCCAAAAATATTTCTAATGGAAAATCAGTGTAATCATTTTCAACACGATTATGGGAAGCATGAAAATAAACAAACACTGACAAAGCCAACTGATCTGACATATTTTTATAAGTCTTTTAGTTTCATCAATGCGTGTCTTGTTTTGACATGGCTTTTGTAACACTTTATTGGTGTGGGAGCTATCAGGCCCTCAACACTGCAACAAACACTGGCAAAAAAAAAAAAAACCAAAACATTTTTGAACTCTAAAAGCACACGTTGCCACCAGTGGCATAACAAAGGCCCTGCAGCCGCCCTCCTGGGGGCCCCTTCAGCACAGCACCTGGCCTGAGTGAGTCTGGAGAGGGGTCTCTTCCATGTTCTTTTCAAAGGGGCACCCTCCAGTTTCGTTACGTCACTGATTGCCACTGTAGTTCTGACACTGAACAAAACTACTTTGTGTGCCAATATGCTCCTTGTGGAAGAGCAGAATGTGATCGCTCACAGTAAAGCCAGCCGAAAGAGAGAGAAATAGAAGTTTAATAAAAACAAAATGTTTTGTTAACACCAGACCTAATTAGGGACCAAGACCCACATGTAGGTAGCTTTTTGCATGTGGCAAACAGCGACTTTCGCTGTTTGTGGCGTGCAAAAAGCACATTGCGATGCACAAACCCAGTTTTGCGATTCAGTAACCTGGTTACCAAATCGCAAAACAGGTTTGCGACTCGCAATTAGGAAGGGGTGTTCCCTTCCTAATTGCGACTCGCAGTGCAATGTAGGATTGTTTTGTGACCGCGAATGCGGGCGCAAACCAATCGCAGTTTGCACCCATTTCAAATGGGTGCTAACACTTTCGCAAAAGGGAAGGGATCCCCATGGGACCCCTTCCCCATTGGGAATGTCACTGTAAACATTTTTTCAGAGCAGGCAGTGGTCCTGCGGACCACTTCCTGCTCTGAAAAATAGAAATGAAAACGTTTCATTTTTCGTTTTTGTATTGCATCTCGTTTTCCTTTAAGGAAAACGGACAACATTACAAAAAAAACTGCTTTATTAAAAAGCAGTCACAGACATGGTGGTCTGCTGTCTCCAGCAGGCCACCATCCCTGTGAGGGCCGCAAATTGCGACCCACCTCATGATTAGTCATGAGGTGGGCATTTGCGAAGCCCTTGCGAATCACAGATGGTGTCAGGGACACCATCCTACATTCGGATTTGCGACTCGCAAATTGCGAGTCTCTCAGACTCGCAATTTGCGGGTCGCAAATCTGAACCTACTGACATGTGGCCCCAAATTCTTAAAGAAAGTCACAAAAGTGCACCCATAGTATATGTCGTACCCCTATAAAATATTTGTGAACTGTATTTTAGCATGGGTAAATACGATGTGTAGATTTGCTCATGTGAAAATCTATTGAGCATTTGCAAGTTCATTTTCCCTCCAGCCACTTTCTTCCCAACCCTGGAAGAAGTTCTAATTCTGCCATTGGCAGGAGTAAATGTCCAACCTTTCTTATTATGGGAAAATATTAGAGAGAAGCTGGTGAAAATCTTTAAAACATGCAGGTTAGTAGGTTTGCAGACTCGAAGGCATTCCAGCCCTGGAACTATTGCTTACTGCTTCCTCCAGCCCCAGTATGCAGATCTGCAGAAAGGTGGAAATATAAGGAAATTGCTACAGTAGGGATTGAAACTGCAAGTATTCAAGCCCTACTAAGGTAGTAGCCCTGGCATAATCAGAGACGCTATTATCAGAGCTCTTACATAATGAGATTGCTGCCATAATTTGTCGCCACACTACATGGCACCAAAGGGACAAGTAGATTTGAGAAGCAACCTGTCCCCTGGACAAGTAGATATTTTAATAAATTCCACACCCCTGCACAGGCTAGTTGTCCGAGGTGTGGTTTATTTTTTTTATCATTTCCTCGTGAAACACATATTATTTCAAAAAGCTATTTTAGCATACAACTCAGCTTTACCATTTCAGTCCCTTAGATCTACATTGCTCTTTGCCAGTAAAGAGAACCACGGAGGAGATCCTCTACCACCTTCACGAGTCTGAGTTTACCCCTAAGGGCCCAATTAAGGACAGTACGTTAGACGCCATCTTCCCTTCCCAGCTCCCTGTGAAGTAGAACATTTTCGCAGATCTCTTAGAGCAGTGGTTCCCAACCTGTGGTCCAGTGACCCCTGCGGGGCCGCAAAGCCTCCTCAGGGGGTCCGCGACTGCTTAGAAAATTAAATAATATTAACAGGTTAGGTCCCCAGCTTTCAGTAATGACTAAGTGGGGGCTCCGCAGATTCCATTAATGATTCAGTGGGGGTCCCTGGGTTCCAGTAATGATAAAGTAGGGGTCCACAGTAATAAAAAGGTTGGGAACTACTGTCCTAGAGCCTCTACTTGTTGTGTTGATTATACTAGACTCGTGAGTATTACCTCCATTTTGCCAAATTACGATTTGTAAATCGTTTCAGTGTGTTTTCAAGATATTGTACTTTCTGTCTCCCATGTAAGTCTGGTGTGCCTCAGTGAGTTTTTTCACTTGAGTGTCTGTTCTGCTTTTCCTCCTGTTTGCATTAATCTATAGCTGACGATTCCATATCCCAATGTCACTATTCCCATGGGGTTGCCTTCTTTCGCATTTAGAATCTCAATGAGAAAATTACTTTCCTACTATTGATTTGACATTCTCCATTTCACCATATATGTGCCCTACAAAGGCTGTCACTCAGAACCTTAATAACTGTTCCTTGACCACCTCGGATATTTTCTAGTTTGGTGTTTCTGGTGAAACTTCATTAGCTTGTCCTTGCTAAAAGAATAATTTAAAGTTGTTTTTCTACTGTAGTGGGGCATCTATAACTTTTAAGGAGATTTACTAATGTTCTGTCTGGCTTTCTGCTTCCTTAATCTGTTGCCTTGTTTCACATTTTATGCAGGTGCTTTTTTGTTTTTCTTAATTTGACGTGGTTCATCGGAGCGAGATTCTGAATAATCTTCTACTACTCTGGAACCACCTCTTATTTTAGAAAGGAACTAGATTTGTTTTCCTTTTGAGCTGTGACTGGATCAGGAGCTCCAAGAGGCAATAATAAGAGGACCTGAGGAACCGAGCAGGTTGATTGGAAAGGCATTGAGAGCCAGAGCAAAGCATCTCATAGGGTTGAGGAGGGCAGGTTGTGGTGAATAGGAGCGCAGTCGAGGAAGCAAGGTGAGGGGAGTGTGGATTATAATAGTAGGATGGGATTGTTGAGATAAATTTACAACAGAGTAGGAGGCACAGGGTTGATGATATGGCGACAGGTGTGGAAAAAATATAAAAGACGGAAGAGGGTGAAAGGTACTAAAGGATTTGCTCATATAAGGAGGAAAAGAAAGAGGAGTGTTTAATGGAGTGTGGGGTGCAAGATGGTTGAAAATATGCCTGCAGGAGAGGAAACTGAATAGGATGTGTTAGAAATGGGGGTCTCTGGTTGGCAGTCACTTTGCACTCTGTCCAAGCAGGGGCCCTCACTCAAGTCAGGGTATGGGAGTTACACTCCTCAGACACCCCTGCTCACCTCCTTGGTAGCTTGGCGCAAGCAATCGGGTTTATCTCAGAGGCAATGTATAAAGTATTTGTACCAACACACACAGTGAAACACTACAAAAGGGAAACAACGCCATTTTAGAAACATAGGCAATATTTATCTAAATCAAACAAGATCCAAATGACAAAAATCCAACATGCACAAGCAAAGATATGATTTTTTTTGTTAATTAAAAAGAGTATTAATCCATTGAAATCTATGGATGCGTTGTTTTTACACAGAGTACCTGGTATGCGTAAAAAATAAAGCCGTATAGGTGAGCGTGCGTCAGAAAAGTAAGTGATGCATCGATTACTGAATCGCAAGTGAGGCCGTGCGTTAATTCTTTTCCGGTCGGGTAGGCGATGCCTTGTTTCTCTCTCCTGCAGAAGAGCAACACGTCAATTTCCGGACGGGCAGCCTCTGGTCCGTGCAGGTTCACTGTGGTTTTGACGCCCAGTGCGGAAGTGTGCAAAATCCTGGCGTACGGTGGTGAAGAGCTGGGCTGCATGGGTGATGCGTTGATTTCGGCAGCCACAAGCGTGTATTGTGTTGATTTTTCCAGCCACGGTGCAGGCGGTTGGTTGATTTTTCAGCCGCGATACTGGTGCTGTGTCGATATATATATATTTTTTTTCCTCCCACTCTTCTCCGGTGCATGGATTTCAGCCTTGGTTCCACCAGCTTCTCCTTTCAAAGGCCCAGAGTCTGGATAGGGCACTAATTGACAGGGTAGGAGTCTGAGCAAGAGAGCCCAGGTGCTGGTAGAGGAAGTCTTTGATGGCCCTGAGACTTCAAAACAGGGGGCAAGCTCAGTCCAAGTCCTTGGAGACACTTCACAAGCAGGAAAACACATCAAAGTCCATTCTTTGTCCTCTCTAAGGTAGAAGCAGTAACTGCAGGCCAACCCAGCAAAGCACACTCGCAGACAAGGGGGCAGTACTCGTCCTCCAGCTCTTCTCCTTGGCAGAGGTTCCTATTGATCCAGAAGTAATCTAAAAGCCTGGGCTTTTGGGTCCACTACTTATACCCAGTTCTGCATTTGAAGTAGGCAAACTTCAAAGGAAAGTCTCTGTTGTTGACAGGATCCTGCCTTCCCCAGGCCTCGCCCCAGACCCTCATTAAGGGGTTGGATACTGCACTGTGTGAGGACAGGCACAGTTTTTTCAGATGTAAGTGTCAGCTCTTCCCTCCACACTCTTGTCCAGGAGACTCATCAGGATATGCAGGACATTCCTAAGCTCCCCTTGTCACTGTCTAGAGGGAATTCACAAACAGCCCAACTGCCTATCTGACCCATTTGTGGATTCTATAGGCAGGCAGAGGCACAGAATGGTTAAGTAAGAAAATGCCCACGTACATCAGTGGCATTTTCCAACAGACAGTCTAAAAAACAACTCTACCAAAAGATGTATTTTTAAATTGTGAGTTCTAAGACTCCAAACTCCTGATCTCCATCTGCTCCCAATGGGAAACTGCACTTTAAAGATATTTAAAGGCAGTCCCAATCTTAACCTATGAGAGGGATAGGTCTTGCAACAGGACATGTAAAACACACCAGTACATGTCCTACCTTTTAAATACATAGCACCTTGCCCATGGGGCTACCTAGGGCGTACCTTAGGGGTGACTTACATGGAGTAAAAGGGAAAGTTTAGTCTGGAAAGTGGGCACACTTGCTAGGTCGAATTGGCAGTGCAAAATTGCACACAGACACACTGCAGTGGCAGGTCTGAGACATGGTTACAGGGTAACTCATGTGGGTGGCACAATCAGTGCTGCAGGTCCTCTAGTCGCATTTGATTTACAGCCCCTGGGCACCTCTAGTGCACTCTATTAGGAACTTACTAGTAAGTCAATTATGCCTTTCATGGAAAAGCCAATTAGAGTTACAATTTAGACAGCACTTGCACTTTAGCACTGGTCAGCAGTGGTAATGTGTCCAGAATACCCAAAACAGCAAAAAACATCCAGCACAAAGTCAAAAACAAAGGAAGCAGAGACAAAAAGACAGGGGAAACCACACCAAGGATGCCAGGTCTAACAGGATGTAAGGTGATGGAGGGGTATGGTGCATTGGGGTTGAGATGTACTTCCAGCAGAAGTAGAGGTACAGGATTAGTGGAGGGCGTAAACTGTAGAGGTTGCTTCAGGCATTTCTATCACCACCACCACCAATGCCACAAAAAGAAAAATATTGTCCTGTAGCACTTTCAAGATTTCTCACAGTGGTCTCAAGCTGATATCAATCTCCAAACACCAACTTCCTTGTCCGCAACAAGCTGCTCCCACACGTATCTGTGGAGTATTTAAAAGTCTTCAAGGTCAATCAAGTTTTAGCCTGTCCATTTTCTATAAGGCAAAGTTTGAGCTTCATGCAAACACAAGCTCTGGTCTCACAGTAGCTCTTTGACTACTCCCGGGTGCACTCCCTTTCTTGGTCTGTGAAGCAGCTTAGAACTGGAATAAAGGAAATGCCCTTTAAGAACACGTCAATATGGTGTGTTTTGGGAGATACACTCTCCCTTCCTCTGCGTTTCGCTGAAACAAGTTAATGAAAATGAGCACTAGATTTTACCGACATACATAAACATATAACAAGAAAACAGTTTTTATCAATTAGGTAGTAAATTAATGTTCGATGGCATATGTTGCTGCAGATACACATGTTGAGCACAGTCCGCTGCCTGGTGTTGGGCTCGGAGTATTACAAGTTGTTTTTCTTCGAAGAAGTCTTTTTTGGTCACGGGACCGAAGGACTCCTCCCTCTTCGGCTCCATTGCGCATGGGCATCGACTCCATCTTAGATTGTTTTTTTCCGCTGTCGGGTTCGGACCTATTCCTTTTCGCTCCGTGTTTCGGTTCGGAAAGTTAGTCAGAATCTCGGAAGAAAGCGTCGGTATTGTTCCGTTCGGTATCGGGATAGTTAGGTACATCGACACCGATCATCGGAAGACTTTGGAGTAGCTTCGATCCCCCATCGGGGCCTGGTCGGCCCGACCGCGTGCGACATCGAAGCCGATGGAACGGAACCCGTTCCGTTTCTGCCCAAAATGTCACAGTAAGTATCCTTATACAGATCTGTAACTTGTGCTTGTCCCCCGAGCACAAGGAGGATACCTGTGAGGCCTGTCGAGCCTTCCGGTCCAGAAAAACACTCCGGGACCGAAGAGCCAGGCGTCTACAAATGGCGTCCACGCCGACAAAACAACGTTTCGACGACGAAGAGGAAACATTCTCGGTTCCGGACTCAGAATCCGGAGACTCCGACGTCGAACAACAACAACAAACAGTGAGTAAGACGTCGAAAATAAAAACCATCGAAAAAACAAAAGCCCAGGGGACGCCACTGCCAACAGGCCATGGCTCGACCCATAAAACCGGCGAGCCGTCGAAGGCGCCGAAAAAGGGCACGCCCATAGCGAAGACACCCGACTCCGGTCGAGGGACCGCCATGGAGCAACCTCGGAGCCGAGATAGCGGCTCCGAGAAGCAAAAACAAGATGCCGGCACCGAAAAACATCGGCACCGAGACACACTGCCGAAAGCCACAAAAATTCACTCGGTACCGAAGCCGAAAAAAGATTCACTCTCGGCGCCGAAAAGTTCCACACCTCCTTCCTACACAGAGGAACAAGGAATAAGTGGCCAGATGCACAGATTTGGACAAGAGCTCCAAAGTGTAGAATCAGACTACACACAAAAGAGACTGTACATCCAACAAGACACAGGGAAGATATCAACCCTTCCCCCAATAATGAGAAAAAGAAGGATCGGATTTCTCAAGGATGACGCACAACCACAAGCCTAAGTGGTTAAAAAAGTCACGCCTCCGCCCTCTCCACCACAACAGGCATCGCCGGCACAAACACCGCCACAAATGCACTCACCAGCGCAAACTACTATAAGTCAAGATAATCAGGATCAAGACGCATGGGACCTATACGACACCCCAGTGCCGGACAATGATCCCGATTCATACCCCACAAAGCCGTCACCGCCAGAGGACAGTACCTCATACTCGCAACTGGTGGCTAGGGCAGCAGAATTCCACAATGTCCAACTGCATTCCGATCCTATAGAGGAGGATTTTTTATTTAACACCCTCTCGGCTACACATAGCCAATATCAATGTCTACCAATGCTACCAGGGATGTTACGGCACGCAAAACAAATTTTTGAAGAGCCCGTAAAATCAAGAGCCATCACCCCAAGGGTGGATAAGAAATACAAACCACCACCCACAGACCCAGTGTTTATTACTTCGCAGTTACCACCTGACTCCGTAGTAGTAGGGGCAGCTCGCAAAAGAGCAAATTCCCATACATCTGGCGACGCCCCACCTCCGGACAAAGAAAGCCGAAAATTTGATGCGGCAGGAAAAAGAGTTGCATCACAGGCAGCCAACCAATGGCGCATCGCAAATTCTCAAGCGCTGCTGGCCCGATATGACCGCGCACACTGGGATGAGATGCAACTTCTCATAGACCATCTTCCCCAGGAATACCAAAAAAGGGCGCAGCAAATAGTTGAAGAGGGACAAACGATCTCAAACAATCAAATCCGCTCTTCAATGGACGCAGCCGATACTGCAGCAAGAACAGTCAACACTGCTGTCACCACAAGGAGACACGCTTGGCTCCGCACTTCAGGGTTCAAACCTGAAATCCAGCAGGCTGTCCTTAATATGCCCTTCAACGAAAAACAACTTTTTGGCCCTGAAGTGGACACAGCCATTGAAAAACTTAAAAAGGACACAGACACGGCCAAAGCCATGGGCGCACTCTACTCCCCGCAGAGCAGAGGCTCTTTTAGAAAAACGCCATTTAGAGGGGGGTTTCGTGGCCAACCCACAGACACCACCAGCCAACAAACAAGAACCACACCATATCAGGGTTCATTCCAAAGGGGAAATTTCAGGGGATATAGAGGGGGTCAATTCCCAAGGAGTAGGGGAAGATTCCAGACTCCAAAAACACCTCCACCTAAACAGTGACTTTCAAGTCACACAACCCCTTCACTCAACACCAGTGGGGGGAAGACTAAGCCAATTCTACCAATCTTGGCAGCAGATTACAACAGACAATTGGGTACTAGCAATAATCCAACATGGCTATTGCATAGAATTCCACAAATTCCCACCAAACATCCCTCCAAAAACACGCAAAATGTCACCACAACATTTAGAACTTTTAGGACTAGAAGTTCAAGCACTACTGCAAAAGGATCCAATAGAGTTAGTACCAGTACAACAAAAAAACACAGGAGTTTACTCCCTGTACTTTCTAATTCCAAAAAAAGACAAAACATTAAGACCAATATTAGATCTCAGGACACTAAATACCTACATCATATCGGACCACTTTCACATGGTCACACTACAAGACATCATTCCACTGCTCAAACAGCAAGTTTACATGACCACATTAGACCTAAAAGATGCGTACTTTCATATACCGATACATCCTTCTCACAGAAAGTACCTAAGGTTCGTATTCAGAGGAATACATTACCAATTCAAGGTGTTGCCATTCGGAATAACAACTGCACCAAGAGTATTCACAAAATGTCTAGCAGTAGTAGCAGCACATATCAGGAGACAACAAATACATGTGTTTCCTTACCTAGACGATTGGCTAATCAAAACCAACACAGTAAGAAAGTGCACAAACAACACCACATATGTCATACAAACCCTTCACAAACTGGGTTTCTCCATCAACTATACAAAGTCACACCTCGAACCGTGTCAGACACAACAATATCTAGGGGCAACCATCAACACATCAAAAGGAATTGCCACTCCAAGTCCACAAAGAGTTCAAGCATTCCACAAGGTAATAAGTGCTATGTTTCCAAACCAAAAGATACAAGCAAAATTTGTGCTAAAACTTCTAGGCATGATGTCATCATGCATAGCCATTGTCCCAAACGCAAGACTACACATGCGACCCTTACAACAGTGCCTAGCATCACAATGGTCACAAGCACAGGGTCAACTTCTATATCTGGTGTTGGTAGACCGCCAAACATACCTCTCGCTTCTATGGTGGAACAGCAACAATTTAAACAAAGGGCGGACATTTCAGGACCCAGTGCCTCAATACGTTATAACAACAGATGCTTCCATGACAGGGTGGGGAGCACACCTCAATCACCACTGCATTCAAGGACAATGGGACGTACACCAAACAAAATTTCATATAAATTACCTAGAACTCTTAGCAGTATTTCTAGCGTTAAAAGCCTTTCAACCCATAATAACACACAAATACATTCTTGTCAAAACAGACAACATGACAACAATGTATTATTTAAACAAACAAGGAGGAACACACTCAACACAATTGTGTCTCCTAACACAAAAAATATGGCAGTGGGCGATTCACAACCACATTCGCCTAATAGCACAATTTATTCCAGGGATCCAAAACCAACTAGCAGACAACCTTTCGCGAGATCACCAACAAGTCCACGAATGGGAAATTCACCCCCAAGTTCTGAACAATTACTTTCAAATTTGGGGAACACCCCAGATAGATTTGTTCGCAACAAAAGAAAACGCAAAATGCCAAAACTTCGCATCCAGGTACCCACACCGCGAATCACAAGGCAATGCTCTATTCATGAGTTGGTCAGGGATATTTGCATACGCTTTTCCCCCTCTCCCTCTCCTTCCATATCTAGTAAACAAATTGAGTCAAAACCAACTCAAACTCATACTGATAGCACCCACATGGGCAAGACAACCTTGGTATACAACTCTACTTGACCCTTCACTAGTACCGCATGTCAAACTACCCAACAGACCAGATCTGTTAACACAACACGAACAACAGATCAGGCATCCAAACCCAGCATCATTGAATCTAGCAATTTGGCTCCTGAAATCCTAGAATTCGGACACTTAGACCTCACACAAGAATGTATGGAGGTCATAAAACAAGCTAGAAAAGCTTCCACTGGACACTGCTATGCATCTAAGTGGAAAAGATTTGTTTGCTACTGCCATACCAATCAAATCCAACCATTGCATGCCTCTGCAAAGGACATAGTGGGATACTTACTACATTTGCAAAAAGCAAACCTCGCTTTTTCATCTATAAAAATACACCTCGCAGCAATATCTGCTTACCTACAAACTACTCATTCATCGTCTCTATTTAGAATACCAGTTATTAAAGCATTCATGGAAGGGCTAAAAAGAATTATACCACCAAGAACACCACCAGTTCCTTCATGGAACCTTAACATCGTCTTAACAAGACTCATGGGTCCACCTTTTGAACCCATGCATTCCTGTGAAATGCAATATTTAACGTGGAAAGTCGCATTTCTCATTGCAATCACATCCCTCAGAAGAGTAAGTGAAATACAGGCATTTACCATACAAGAACCATTTATCCAAATACACAAAAATAAAATAGTTCTAAGAACAAATCCAAAATTTCTACCAAAAGTAATCTCACCATTCCATTTAAATCAAACAGTAGAATTACCAGTGTTCTTCCCACAGCCAGAATCCGTGGCTGAAAGGGCACTACATACATTAGACATCAAAAGAGCACTAATGTACTACATTGACAGAACAAAGTTAATCAGGAAAACAAAACAACTGTTCATAGCTTTTCAAAAACCACACATAGGAAATCCAATCTCTAAACAAGGCATTGCTAGATGGATAGTCAGATGTATTCAAACATGCTATCTTAAAGCCAAGAGAGAATTGCCTATTACACCAAAGGCACACTCAACCAGAAAGAAAGGTGCTACAATGGCCTTTCTAGGAAACATTCCTATGAGCGAAATATGTAAGGCTGCAACCTGGTCTACGCCTCATACATTTACTAAACACTACTGTGTAGATGTACTAAATGCACAACAAGCTACAGTGGGCCAAGCTGTACTAAGAACATTATTCCAAACTACTTCAACTCCTACAGGCTAAACCACCGCTTTTAGGGGAGGTAACTGCTTTATAGTCTATGCTCAACATGTGTATCTGCAGCAACATATGCCATCGAACTGAAAATGTCACTTACCCAGTGTACATCTGTTCGTGGCATTAGTCGCTGCAGATTCACATGTGCCCTCCCGCCTCCCCGGGAAGCCTGTAGCCGTTTAGAAGTAAATCTTGAATCTTAAACATTTGTACATTTGTAAATAATTATTATAAACTTTTTATGTACATACGTATTCACTCCATTGCATGGGCACTATTTATAGCAAACAACTCCAGCCTCACCCTCTGCGGGGAAAACAATCTAAGATGGAGTCGACGCCCATGCGCAATGGAGCCGAAGAGGGAGGAGTCCTTCGGTCCCGTGACCAAAAAAGACTTCTTCGAAGAAAAACAACTTGTAATACTCCGAGCCCAACACCAGGCAGCGGACTGTGCTCAACATGTGAATCTGCAGCGACTAATGCCACGAACAGATGTACACTGGGTAAGTGACATTTTCATTATTGCTTAATCATTATTAAAAATCATATTTTCATAGGCCAAAGTTCTGTTGAAACTTTTCCGATTTTTACATTTAATTGACCGTCATCAAGCACTCTCATGTCTCCTACTAACATCCCTATCAGAAAGACTAAAATCTAGTGTTTGTTTCGTGAAACCTCCTGACCTTGGAGCATCACACTGGCACTTAAAGCTCATTCAGCACACTCGTGCCAATCTCTAGGCTGAGGATGGGCTCAGTAAGAGGGGTGCCAGCACATTGTTTTACTTTTCGCTGTCTCTGGGCCCAAACCTGACTGTTGCAGAAAACAGCACCTTCCTTAGCACGGGGTGTTCACCTCCGCCCATAAGCAGTGGGATTGATGCTCGCACTTGCATGTGAAATACTGTGTCTGCCCTCTGGGCTCTTCAGCTCACCACTGCCCACGTGAACAAAGGCAGCAAGGAACTGAATTGTGTTTGCCTTTCACAACTGTGCAAATTGGCAGTGCTATGGATATACCATCAGCCGTGCCCGGGTTTTGAGTATGTTCATTGTCTGGCTTATAGTCTTGCTTTTAACAGTCTCATTATTGGCTCAAATCCCAGCCTGCAAAGTGCCGGTGGCGGTTAAAACGCCAGAATTAGCTCCAGGTATCACACGTGACATAGAGCTTGCTTCAGCTAGGTTTTTATAATTTTGCTAAACTATCTGTTCCATTTGCTTGTTTCACACTTAAAACCAAAATCAAACTCCTCACATTTTCGGTGAGCATTCACTCTTTCTTTCACATTATGCATTGAAACGTTTATGCATTAAAACGAGCATTGCCAATGAAAATCGTTTTCTCTTTTGTGTAATAGGACGTTTTATACTGAGCTTCACAACACAATAAACGTTTGAGTTCTCTCTCTCTTCCTTCTCCTGCCTTTCTCCTCTTTAATCTACATTTCAGTTTTGATTCTAGTCGCCTGTTGCCTCAAGAGGCATGAGCCCCTAAAACACAACGAGAATGTCAATCTCTTTCAAAGCCCACACCTGACTTTTCAGAAGTGTCAGACTCACTAGCAGCGAAGCTTTCGTCCTAAAAGACCCTTTTATTCTATTTCTTGTTGCTGTTTTCACCAAAATGTGAATCGGAGCGTTGCACAAAAGGAAAAAACGTTTTTATTATAAGATTAATGATCTTCTGGGTTCAAAGAAATTTCAATTTAATTTTTCACCGCATAGACTTGATATTACATAGAGACTCGTCAGGTTAAGACTTCAAACTTTCCATTTTTTTCTTTACATTAAAAAAGTTGACTGTTTAACTTTGTGCGATTATCTGTTTGTGTTTCAAGTTATGTTTTTTTGTTTTTTTTCGCTGCATCAACCTCCAACCAAAATCCTTACAGAATGCACACAAGTTATTTACTAGATTCTGGAGACCCGTCCTAGTCTTGGCAAGCAGAAGGGTATTGTCAGCATAGAACAACCATGGTATTTTTTTACCCAGCCAATGTGGGAGAGTCGTTAACACAACTGCTCAAGCATCCAAAACAGTTATTAATATACAAAAGAAGGAGAGTGGGTGCCAGGACGCAACCTTGGCGCACCGCCTTCTTAACCCTAACTGGCCAGTTAACTCACCCTTGTGGCCATACCTGATCCGTGTATATGTACCTTCGTGAAGACGAACAGTAAGGCCAAGCAGTTCCAGCGGAACTCCCATCTCTTGGAGTGTTATGTTCGTCATGGGCCAGCCCATGACGCCCACTAGTGGAGGGAGATTAAGTTAGTCTCCCCTGTAATGTATAAGCATAATGGTATGACCGGTGACGTGAACCGGTGTTAATAAAAAGGCATGGGGAGATCCCCTCGAGTCGGTGTGGTTAATACGTAGCAGTGCCACAGTATTTGGTGTTGGGCCTCACAACAATAATTACTCCCAAGACCTAACATGGAGTGTACTCCGTAACTTCCTTCTTGGGACTCGAACACAAGCTGAACGGAGGTTTATGAAAGCAACAAACGAGTCCACCTCCACCAATATCCATGGTCTTCTGCTTAATCTGTAATGTTTCAAGTTGTATGTAGGGCTGCAATTGGGCAGTGGGGGGTGCGGTTAGCTGAATACTTTAGAACAGTTAAGCATAAGGACTTCAAATATGCTGTAACTGAACACATACACTTAAGAGTATCAAGACGGAAATGCGACTGACCTAACATTCAAGGCACAAGATTATATTCTAATTAACATCCCTTGAAGGGAAAAAGAATTCTCATTTCCGATAAAAGTGTAGTGTCATGCTGGACACTTTCTAGTGTTTGGCCAGCTTCTCTGCTGAGGGCTGGCCTCCCACATACACCCCACACCCACCCAACACAGGCGTCACCGGTCATGTGACCCTGGCAATAAAAAGGGCCGGGCGCACGTGCCCAGGGGCAGTTCCACCAACTAAGAATCCTTTGTCTCCTTTTAGTAGCATGGGGGCCTAGGGCCCCAACACTACATTGGCGACGAAGGTGGTTGCCCACACGTGCCCCCATGTCCCGCTGCAGCACCAGGCGGTACCAGGATGCTGACTTCCACACCGCATTGCGTGGTCTGCTACGACCACCACGAGATACGGCGCAGCATTTCGTCCCTGCAGTGTAGTAAAGTGAAGGTGCTGCAGAGAGGGAGAAGTGTTTTCTTTGTCTCGCAAGGTGAGGAAGTGTGCCGCCGTACCAGTAAAAGCTGCCCGGTGTGAGCGAGAGCTGGTGAAGCTCCATGTGTCTACGCCCTGGAAGGAGAAGCAGAGGTGCGTGCCGCGAGACACATGGTGCCAGCCCACCAAAGACTGAAATGAGGTCAGCCTGCTGCGTGAGGGAGAACTTCATAGAAATGCCCTGCAGCGTTAATAAAAGCCGCCGTGGCCGCGGTAACAGAGCCTCACTAGTGAACCGATGCCCAAGGCTTCCCCCCCCCCCCCATGTCGAGTGAAGCGCGCTGTGAAGTGTGGAAAAAGAAAAAGAGCACCAAGCAATGGCCGGGGCTGGCCGCCCCTGCCCCCACGAAGGTAATGCGGTCCGCAGCGTGTGCCATGCGGCCGCGTATGAGAAGGAATATGGTGCTGCCACACACCAAAAGAATAAATACAGAAAATGCAACGGGCCATTTTCCCCCTTTCTTTCATGTAATGGTGCTGTTGCGCACCAAATAAGGAAATGCCCAGGGCCTCCCCCACCTCCCTGCAATAAGGCTGAAAAGACCGTGACACGGCCTGCTGTGGCCGCAAAAGGAGGAAAGTGCGAGGGTGCAGACACGCACCGCACTAAAGAAAGAAAAGGCCCAGAACCCCCCCCCCCCCAACTGCCACGTGGACCGAATAAACTGGTGCAGACACGCACCGAAAGAAATGTGGAATACATGGTGCAGACACGCACCGAAAGAAATGTGGAATACATGATGCAGACACGCACCGAAAGTAGTTTGAAACGACATGGTGCAGGCACGCACCAAGGACACAAAAAAAATTGCCAAGAGCCCCCCCCCCCCCCCCCCCCCCCAACCTCCCAAAAACATGTGGAGTGAAGCTTTGAGGTGCTGACACGCACCTAGAGAGGAAAACAGTGCCCAGAGCCCCCATCCCCCTCTCACTGCAATGTGTGCCCTCTGCATGCCTCCTCAAACGAGGCTATCCAGTGCTAAAAGAAGAGAAAAAAAGAGAAAATAAATAAAAATACACTTACCTGCAGCCCCCTCCAGAGCCCCCTCCGGCCTGGTGAACTCCTCCTGCAGCATGGCTCCTCCGCATGGCTTCACCGGCGTGTGGTTCAAAACAAACAGGCCGGTAAGAGGAAAACTGTCTTCAAGCTAGAAAAGAAGTGCACTGCTGGCATCCAGTGGCCAAAGTAGGTACTGCACCCTATTTCTATTTTAAAGGAAAACAAGATTGGATGAAGGCAAATCTACAGCAGCACTTTCAGAACGGACGGAAGTGGCGCAGAAGAAGGAAACGGCGAGGAAGAAGGACGCAACGACGCTGCACAGGGAAGGAGAAGACTGCAGCAGTCTCAGCCAAGCTGCAACGGTGAGAAATGGACGCAAGTGCCACTTGAGGCACGAGGAGAGCGCGCATGGATTGCGCAGCCCCTGATGGCCGTCCGCCACCACCTCCGAAAGAACACCACATGCTCCAGCAGTGATGGACATCACCGCAGGACAAGAAAGGGACATGCAGGTGTTACCATAGGACGCCCAGAAAAGAGACTATGTCACATGCGCAGAGAGCTGCGCCAGAGAACGTGACGACTAAGGCAACGCCTGCGAAATTGGAGAGAGCACCTGAGAGCGTGACGTAACGCACGGGAGAAGAGGCCGTGCCAGCCGGCCTTTCAGCAACACAAGATGGCCACTGTTGGCCCATCACACAGGAGGTCATCAGAAGCGACCAACCCTGCAAAGCACAGCCAGGTTCAAGCAAAACCCAGTGCCAAGAAAGCACTGCCTTGAGGCGCAAGCACTGCGTCCTCAAGTGAGGAGGAAGCAGAAAAGAAAGTGACCCTATGTCACTGCCCTGCAACGGGCCAGAGACTCAGCAAGGACTGTCCTCCCCCACACTGCCTCAAGACGGAGTCGGCAGTGACTCGCAAGAGGAGAGTCGCACAAGGAGTGTCCTCCCCCACACTGCCTCAAGACGGAGTCTGCAGTGACTCGCAAGAGGAGAGTCGCACACCGCAAGTGGCGTGATGCCACCCAGCAACACTGAAAAAAACGCCTAGTCCTTGGACAGGACAGGACCTTCGAAAGGTCCACACAAAAGGAAGACAGGTGGCCACACGCCACAACAAAGGAGAAGAAAGCGTGGCGCAGCACCACGCTATGAAGAAGGAAGAAAGGAGGTTGTGTGACATCACCTGTCACACTGCAACACCTGACAACCACAGAAGAATAAGAGCAGAAGATCAACAGGGTGGAGAGATGGAGGACTCCTGCCACAAAGGAAGAGTGCACCCACAGACAAGACAGCCACCGGGATGCGGTGACGTCACTGGAGACAGCTCAGTGGGAGTACCAAATGTAAGACGCCATGCGCGAACCGCGTACTTGCCCCACGCTTCACAGTGTGACCGTCCAAGCCACCTGTCACCAGCTGCTTGAAGCAGATGGCATCACAGCTAGCATCTGCACATGAGGAAAAGAAAGACTGCACTAGCTAGGGCGAAGTTACTCCAATCACCCTCACTCCAGCAACATCACTTGTCGTCCAGGTCTCCAAATGGCAAACATCATCATTGCCATGTGCATCACGGTATCCATCAAAGGAGCGGTTAAACAACCAGACTGGAGTCCTACACCTCTGCTTTAATGCTCTGAAGAACCAGTCAACCAATGACCAACTGCTCGCCCTATCGGTATCCTGCTCTCGGTGACAAGAGCAAGTCGTGACCCAGATCCATCTACCCCTGTAATTGCATGAGCGACTAGGCAGTGGCTCCTAGGAGGTCTTGCAGCTTGCCTATGCGGTACACAAGCAGCCCCAGCGCATACCACAAGCAGTCCCGTGACAACCTAGACAAAAGGGGCCTCTCAAGCTTGAGAGAGGACTGGACATTGCCCCACCGATGAAGTCAAAGAGACAAACGGCTGTGCAGTGGAGACTCCCAACAGGTCACAGCACACCAAGACTGTCGTCAGTGAATTAACATGACACCAACTAGACACCCTCCTGGCAACGTGATGGACAATTGCCATGAGACCGTCTGAAAGCCCGCATGCACCTGGTCCATGTCGGCAAGCGCCCTGACCACGGAACAGCCACCCTTGTGGTTGCACGAATGATTTGACCATGGCCCCTGTCGGAGAGCCTGCAGCGGCCGGCAGATGGTCCACACGCCGCCCAGCACAGTCCATGCTAATCCCGTGGCAAACCCATCGAAAAGGCCTCGAGGAAGTTCCATAGTGAAGAGTGCACAAACGAGAGGTGGTCTGGAAGCAGCTCTGCCATCAGTGTGTCAGGATGTACAAAGGTTTCAGAGGAGGACTTCACGCCATCACAGATGTCATCCGTCTTCGAGGGATTGGCCTTCGTGAAGCCAGGATGTCTCGGCAAGCAGATTCACAGTGGACTCCACCAATGCTCGTGATGCAACCAATTCGAATGACACCCCCAATTCGAATGATACGCACCCAATTCAAACAAATTGAACTGTAAACACCACCAGCCTCGCCACGAGTGCCCACAGGACTGAACCACAACGCATCAGTGGGGCACTTAACCAACCATCTGACTGTCAGAGTCCGGACTTCTTCCACACAGTGTTCGTGCCCGGCTGTGACTGGTTAAATCATGAACTCGTGCAGAAGGATCCGTGTGCTCCCAGCTGCACCTGCCCACTGTAATCCTGCGGCCTGCCTTCTCGAGGCCGAGAGACTGATGGTGGTGTTTTTGTTACTGTGTTTTTCTCTTGCAGGTTGGACTTTGTTTTTGTTCCTCAAAGTTTTGGAAGAATGTAGTGTCCTTCTGGACACGTTCTAGTGTTTGGCCAGCTTCTCTGCTGAGGGCTGGCCTCCCACATACACCCCACACCCACCCAACACAGGCGTCACCGGTCAGGTGACCCTGGCAATAAAAAGGGCCGGGCGCACGTGCCCAGGGCCAGTTCCACCCACTAAGAATCCGTGTCGTCTCCTTTTAGTAGCATGGGGGCCTAGGGCCCCAACACTACAAAAAGGAAGCACAGTGCATTATTGAATTTCAAAGTTTGCACCCTGCGGGGCTGAACAAACAGAACGAGCTTTCTGTATTTTTGTAATGTTTACATTTAATCCTTATTCTTCAAGATGCATTTTTAGTGAGATCACTTTGAAAAATGACCGCGAGATGGCGACATTGGGCTAATTTTCGATGCTGAAACTTTAGTTCCGCCGTTTGGTACCGATTGGGTGGGATTTAATGAACCGATTGTCAATTAAATTTGAACGTTTGAAGCAGAGATGGAATTGGCCTGTGAAAAAAAGATTTGTATGTCTCCAGCCAAACGATTTCTCGAGAACCTTTATTAGTCCACAAGTAATTAATTAACTTGTCATGTGCTAATTGAACAGATGGTTCTCTTGTCTTATGCGTGTTTATAAGGGGTTAAACCCAGCACTTGTTTCCGTTTACTTGCTCCAGTGAACCCCCCCATAAAGGAGGGGTATCCCCCCCACAATCACGCCCCGCTGGAATGGAGCGTGATGCTGCCCTTTAATAGACATGCTCCAATGAAATGAAATGCAAGCTTGTAGCCGTTGGATAACAAAGATAGATTATAATTAATGTTAAAGACTTAAAGAAGCTCCTTAGGTATGTGTGGTGAGCAGCTTGCTCTTGAGAAGGAAGTGGAGGTTTGGAGATTGTTGAAAGAGCAGCCATTACCACAACCTTACTGTGCTGATGCAGAGATGTGCTCAACTACAGGCGGGTAATGGCAACGCAGGGGATGTTTTTCACCTGCTGTGATCCATGGCCGCAAGGCGCCAAAATGCAGCAGATGTTTAAAGAGGAGTGATCGCTGTTCAGCGTTTTAAAAGTAAGTGACCGAGTTCACAGCAGGTCTGAGAGACGGATACCATCCCCTTGATTTAGTGCAGTAAAGAGGACTGCAGCCAGTGGGCAACCTGTTTACAGGTGAGCCCACACGGGCGACTCTCATTGGTGGAGGGGACATTCTCATGATGCGCAAATCTTGAATCAGGACGTAGTTTTCTTTGTGCAGTGACTTGCCTTTCAAGCCGGATATTGGTATGAAACGTGTTTTTAACCCAAATGCCACTCCCGTAAGGTTTGACATGGTAAAGTGCCCACTCCGTGGTTTTCATAGTCTGGCTTGGTGATGTTAATAAATGACTTGATGATCACCAGGACAGAGGCCACGCTTCTGCCCACATGTCGGGAGCCATGTTTGTACAACTTGATGGGGTAGACGTTGTGTACCTCCTTCCTCTGAGTGAGTGCTTGTTGTTTAGTGTCCTCACAAAAAAACACTACGTTGGTCCTAACTGATAAATATCTCTGCGAATGGTGTCCCTAACATTTCATGGCGAAATGAGTTGCTAGTTGATAAATGAGGAGCATTGTGGCACTAATTGGACAATTAATTTGCGATGAGCAACACCAATGGACTATAAGAATAGAATCATTCATCTTTCTCTGCCCTCATCTGTCACCCCATTGGTGTGTGTTTTGTGTATGTACCAAATACGAAATCACTTGTTGAGAGGAAAGTATATGTTTTGTTCAGGATTGTCAAACGCTTTTTGAGTTCAAAATCAGCAAAGTCTATTTAACTGTTTACTGAGTGTACATGTTGAAGGGGACCTATGTATGTTATTCTTTTAAAATTGTTCACTATTCAGGCAGCGATTGGTTTACTCATGTAACTCACATGTTCACTTATCACACACATGGTTGTGCTGATGCAAAAACTAAAACATCATTTATCCTCATAAGTGATTGGATGCGGCATACTGAATAAAGTCTAGATGTTGTAAAGGTAAATAAATGTAATTGATTAATGTCCACTAAGGAGTTACTTTGGGTTCTGAGGTCTGTGAAATTACTTGAACCCTGTGGTGAAAAACATCCATATTCACTTTTTACCCATCTATAATTTTATGTTGTTTATGTCCCCCAAAATCACATGACCTTCCTTTCAACTGTTACAGAAGGATCCAGGAGTAGTGGACGATCTGTACCTAATTTGGCCTCTCTGCTCGAGCATAAAAGAATACCTGGCTGCCTTTTACCCACCCCACCAACCTCTGCGTCTTACAATCCCCTCCTGATGCTGTGTTCTCTATCATTTGCAAAAACAACAGATGATGGACTGAATGCAGAACAAATCAAATATTCACCCTCAGTCACAGATCTGGGTTTAATCCATCAGTTTTTTTGTGTTTGCCATGCCATTCCAGTTTGGACCTAGCCATATGCAAATCAGCCTTCACCCTGTTGCCCATGGGAACAGTCTAACCTGACCTGCCAGGACAGGTCCTTCCTGGGCCAAAAACAAGCATCCTGGGACCGGTTTTGGGGTATCACCCCTCATCAGGCAGGCTAGCTTGAATCTGGTGGCAAAGCATGCATGGACCCACGTCTGGGAATACCCTTCCCACTTAGGGTGACAAATGCAAAAACAACACATGATAAGCAGAATGCAGAACAGATCAAACATTCAACCTCAGTCACAGATCTGGGTTTCATCCATATGTGTGTTTTTTGCTTGCCAGGCCATTTCAGTTTAGACCCAGCCATATGCAATTTAGTCTTGACCCTGTTCCCCATGGGAACAGTCCAGCCTGAGCTTTTTATCAAAGCAGAAAGCCAGGACTACAGTAACATGCTATTAGAGATCCTTAAGGTGTAACTACAGTAGGAAATATATTTGTTTCCCTTTGTGAGTCCCTCATAGTGGTGAATAGCCAGATTTACAATCTAGTATTCACAATAGTGTTGCTCAGTGAGGAGCATACATGACAAATGTATGCACGGCATCATGCACAAATGAAACGCAGACAATGGGAATTCAATGAAAAATTAGCTGACATTAGATAGCATGGAATAAAGCATGTAAAGTGCAAACAACAGGAAATCATGGAAAACAATCTGAAAATAGCCATTCTGGGATTGAATCATCCTGATCGTGTGAAAAGGGACAGTTTGATATGTGAGGGACTTTGTTTTAGCAAGATAAAGAATTCAAAACCAAGGAAAATAAGTATAATTCTCAAAGAAGGGAATCATGCGCCTTGTCTTTAAGAGGCTTTTGGTATCTCCTCTTCTGGCATAACTCTCTCCTAGTACTCACTTGTGGCACAGAAAATGACACTCCTTAGAAAGGGAATAAGTCTTCTAATGTAGAAAAATCATTAGTGTCTAGTCTGATCTCACTGTTTCTGATGAAAAGGATTCCAAGAAAGTCCACATGACTTATCAGGAGGAAATTCATGGGTCCTTGCTTTCCAGCCTTCAACCTCTGCCTTTGTTGGAAAGTTGTTGTATCCAAGAACAGTGGCAGGGATTTGTACCTCCTCAGCAATGTCAAGGGAGGTTCAGGACTTTGGCCCAGTGCAGAAACAAAATCAGCCACATGTCAAGACCTGAGTGCTCCTGGCCTTCTTGTAGATATTGTACTGACTAACAAGGGATCTTTCGTCCTACTTTTCAAATGTCAGTGTGTCATTGTTTCATGTTAGTCTTTGACATACAGTGCTTAATTCGAGCTAGGTGTTTGCTTGTGCTCAGCACTCACACTTTATTCTTTATACCAGCACTTATGACAATTCACCACTGGCACTATTTGTCTGTTTTTAAGGTGCGCATATCAGAAGTGTTTAATAAGTCAATATACATTATAAATTGATAAAACCAGCCTCTATGCCATTTTGATGGATTAACGTGATCCAGGACAGTCCAAATTGTCACACTTGTAGGATTGTGATGGTTAGCAGTTGTGTTGGTACTGGCATTGGCAACGCTGGTACAGGCACGGAGTTGTGCAAGCTGCAGTGGCCTTCTGAGAAGGTCCTTTGCACTTACCTTTTACAAATACATCACTGCTACCATATGTGCCTCTTCCTAGAAATCCACCAGTATTCTGCTCAAGCCTACCAGTCTCTCCCTCCATACAACCATCTCTGGCTGCATCTTCTCCAGATTGAAGGTCACCTGCTCTAATTCCTTGAGGGAATGTGATGGTCTAGTATCGCCACATGAGGCTTGTCATAAAGCTCTTAAATATTACTTTCCAAGTCCCTTCTCCATCTCCGTTGAAAGAATGAAACTAATCCAGTGGGTTACCTGTGTATTGAGGAAACCTGAGATCATTATGGAGACAAGGTTCAAAAGGTTTCGGTCTCTCTTCTTGACTCAATTATGGTTCTGAAATGCTATGCACTTATGAAGAAAACAGCCAGATCCTTTAGACAAAGTGGGAGGTAGCCATTTATTTTGTATGGCCACATACAGGAACTAGCATAGAAGACATTTGCAGTATCTGTCCTTGAACACATTTAGGAAACAGGATCTTACGTTCTCAAAACATCTTTTTCATGAGTGGCTACTGAGGCCTAATGGAACGAAGGTTACATGGTGATAGAAGACTCTTCTTCCTAGCTGGAGTAGTCAATCCAGGACAGATTGTATGAGAGATTCAAGCCTGAAGCTAGTGTGAATTTTGTTTATCCTCCTCTGTGCCGTCAGGCTTTACATTTTTGGATCTGTCAACATCTCAGATCTTTTTTGGGAAACGTTGGAGGATTTGCAACCTATGAAAACTGATGTTGAGACCACTGCACCAGCCATGTCGATATGGATTTGAAAGAAGACATTTCTGAATTTTTAGTCCTGTGATCTTTTTTGCACCAATAAGAGATGTCGTAGTTGAACAGCTGGAAGACGAGAACGTTGTACAAGTCTGTGCTTCTCAGTACATAGAAGGGGTACATCGCAGAGTTTGGAAAGAAACTTTACATTTACCATAAAACATGAATTCCAATCACTTGCTCTTGTTACCTCATGGTCTTTAGAGCACTATACCAAGAGGAAGTGCAAACATTTGTTTCCTTTGTGCAATAAAAGTGTTCTTACACTAGCTTCTTGTACTAAAGAATCCAGGTCGATGGAGACCAGTGGAAGCTGAAAGATTATATAGAAAAAGGCCTTCTATAAGGTGACACTGGAGAAGGTGATCCTACTTTTCAGTGTTAGAATTGGTGGACATATTTATCCACACTCTTGTATCCCTGAGCAACCTAAAATACCAGGGTTTCAGGTAAAAGTACTTCATGTATTCTACAGCTAGCTAAAAGAGTTCCGTAAATGTTTGGCTTCAGTAATGGCCCACCTGAGAAGAGAAGGAAATGAACTGTGGCAGAGGCACTAAAGCACTTGTCCGGATTACTCATGTTGGTATAATGCTCAAAATTAGGCATCATCCAGCTAGCTGCTATTCATTGGAGCGGATCTGGGCGCTAACAGGAAGTAGTAGAGCCAGTAGTGGACAAGAACGTATTTAATAATGATGCTAAGTTCTGCACAATTTCTCAACTCAGTAGTAAACAAGCACTGGCAAAGCCAACAGATCTTGCCTTTATAATGTGATTGTTTGACAAGCTGTTGAGCTTAAGTGTTTGTGAAGTATTGTGTAAAGTATGTAAGGGAGAAATGCATTTAAAAATACTAGAGGAAAAGCAAAGAAATATCTTTTGGTATCTTAAAAATAGTTCACTGAATTCAGTGTTTTCATTCTTTATAAATTGCATAGTTTATTTTACAAATACTTTTCATTCTGAAAACTTTTAACTTAATTTAAAAAAGAATAAGGAAGTGTCAGAATGCAAAGGGAAATTCTTGCTGAGGGCTTATTTACTTTCCACAGGATTCATCCATTTGATCCTCTGTAGTAGCCCCTGGAGTAGATTTATGGACCTCCAGGAGAAGTGTCACGGCAAGTATAGCTCTGCCTCAGCCATCATCTGTGTGAGTACTGCAGATGGTCCTTCTGCCAGTCTGTAAAGACCTTTGCGCCAAAGCTTCTTCTTTCAAGTACTATTTGGAATGAAGGAGATTTAAAAAAAATAAACTTCAAATGTGCTCTTCGGCAGGGAAAGCAGCACAGTAGGGGACCTAGAATACATATGCACACTTATGAAGTGCCGAATGAAAAGGAAAAGAAAAAGCATTGGCAAAGTCAATAGGTCTTCCATGTAAGAGCTATTAGTTTTGGCAATGTTTTGTGACCAATACATCTGTACAGCAGTGCAGATGCCTGGCAGTGTGGCTCTAAAACCAATTTTAAAATGCACTATCACTCAGCCAGGGCTAATGCTCTCTACAGCATGGCTACAAATCATTGCATAGTTGGCAGTGCCCATGCAATACAACAGGAAAAAAAGGCGAAATCTATTGTCTTTGCCAATGCTTGTTAGGTCTTGGCACAACACGCCTGTGATTCTGAACAAATCAGTTATTCTCTCCATGTATGGAAAAAGTATAAAAATGACAATGGGCGAAAAACCCTATCACATAAAGAAAGCAATTACACCCAAATGCATATCTTAGTGAAAATATGTTAGGAACCAGTAACATCTGTTGTCAAAATAAAAAGGAGATACCATCTTTTTTCACAGTAAACGTCTGTTTCAAATGAGAAATGGGCTTTTATGAAGTGTGTGTGTGTCATGGTAAAACATAGATACAAATGGCAAGAGGTTCAACAAGAACAGGAAAGAAGAAAACATAAAAGTAGTACCTCAATCACAGCACAATCAGTTGAAGGACAGGATCCAGCTGAAGCGATTAGTTCTTGGTCCATGCTTCACCTGAAAGATGAGGAAATGAAGTCAGCATGCACTGGCCAATTAGGAGGTAGCAAATAAGAGTAACCATGAAGCCAACAAATGTTAAGCAATAGAGGGCCGCACAGTGGCGTAACATAAAATGATGGCCCCCCCTGCAGAATGTGAAGAGGGAGTCCCAAATCTCCCATATCTCATAAACATTTATAGACCTTGAGTGGAGCCTCTCTAAAGGATTTTGGGGCCTCCATGCTTAACTGGGGCTTTGTTTTAATGAAGGCGGAAGTTATTTCTACACAGCTTTTCTTTCATTATCTTCTAACGGACTTCAGCGAATGAGATTTTGTTTTCTACTTTAAACCATCCAGGTCTTGACTCAATCACATTGTTCACCATATGCAAAGTTGTTCATTGAAATGATAAAATGTTGTATATTAATCCCTCCTGCCTTGTGAAAACATATTGAACCTTTTCGTAACATTTGTCTGTGAAGTCGCCACTGTGTTGTCTTCATGGTAAAGCAGTTTATTCTTTCTTTACAAACTTTGTCTTGTCGTTTAGCCAGCTAGTTTCTTTTCCCCAAGCAACAGGTTTCTGTAGGTGCTTCTTCCGGGGATAGACAGCGCCACTTCGCTTTTAATCATTCTCCGTCTCTTCCTTCATGACATCAAGGCAAGATGTGGAGGTGTATTTAAATTACTATTTTGACATTCTGTAGCTTTCTGTTGTGTTTATCACAAAAGCACAAATAACTCCAGCAAGATATAACAGTGATATACCCTGTGCTTCGTAGTATGCTAATACCAAATATGTCTAGTGTAGGGGTTACGCCTCTGATTACGCGGGTTTGCTTGCGTGTGGCTTACTTGCTCTATGGCTGGGCTTTAGAACTTTAAGGCACACTGGTCGTTTAGGGATGTGTAGGTGTACGGGACACCGCTTGCCATTATATTCTTTAGTTTTCAAAATAAAGAACTGGCAAGATCCCTTTTCTAGGGTACAAACAAGTAAGCAGCAGACTTTCAAAAGCACCAGCTAAATCATTTCATCGCTCTCTCTAGGTTGATGGTCACTAATACATGTTCATTATTCTCCAGGCACGTTGACTACATCACACCCCACACACACAAGCCCTCCATAGGTAATGATATCTTTAAATAGATTTGTCTTTGAGAATATCCTTTTGAAGTGGTACTACCCTGTGCTTAGCTCTTTTAAATCTTGTTCTAATTGAAAATGATCCTGTCCACAATTTCCTAATTTCCCTTGATTTTAGAGTTAAACCAGGAGACTCTTGATAACAGTCTGCTGTTTGTCTCTGTGGTTTGTAGTTTTATAAGCAAATGTTTACATTGCCTCGTATATTGGTTACATTGCTTATTCTTTACATATAGTTTTCAAATGTATGCTTTTTAAACATCAAAGTGGATCCTATCTCTCCACATGTACGTGCATTTAAAAGTCTGTGGAGGGAGATACTAGTGACATAGGCAGAAGGTGAGAGGAGTGTACGCATCCAGATTGAGGCTCAGTTTTCAGCCCAAGAAGTGTGTTTCTGGTTGTCCAGTTACCACCACATTACACACCTGACAAAAGCACATAAGTGAAGATGTGCTAAAACGACATTTTTCTTCTTTTTGTGTTAAAAAATGCCCACCTCCCCCAGTAGGTTTTTGGCACATAATTCATTGCTTTAGTTACCATAATTTTGTAACTTTAGATACAACATCGTGTATTCTTTTTGTATTCTCATTCACGAGGGAGTATGTTTGTTGTGTCGTTTGATGATCTGGTTATGTACAAAGCAGACAATTGTTCTTTCAATCTTCTGTTCTGTCACTTATTTGGAGGAGAATTTCATAATTTTGGTCAGTATCGCTGTTTTCAGTGACATTCTATTTTTTTGTTCTTTGACAATGCTTATCTATTTTAGGAGGCAATTGAAAAAAAGGAGCAAAGAGCAAAACGTTTCCATTTCCGAGCTGAAGCGAATGTGGCACAGAGAAATGTAGTGTTGGATCGAGAAATGGTAAAAAAAGGTATCAATCAAATACAGACCTTACATTTTTTTTTGTTTCTGTCAGTACTACAGTATAACATTGGTTAATTAAGACTTAAGTCAGCATGGAACTTTTTAGGACAAAAAATGGTTGTATCCTTATTAAACCATGTTTACAGATTCTTCCTTGGATGCACCTGGCACATAGTCGATGTGGTACTTCACACTGAAAAATGATTGTGATTATAGTACAGAAACATAACAACAACATCTTTCCACAGCTGAAAATGTAGAGTTTATACAAATTCTGGTCACCTTGGAAGAAGGTGAATTTTCTTCACTGTTAAAACGTCCCCTCCATGCTCCATCAACATTTATATATACAGCCCTAGGGAATGAAGAGGTTAACCTCATTCTTCCAGTCCCCGAGAATGGGTGTGCTAGGGTAGTCGTCTTGGAAGGCTGACTGTGTACTCGGCAAGGGCATTTGTTCTCTTTGGGAGGGGCCAGTAATGCAAGGACAATTTCAGGGATTCCGAAAGTAACTTTAGCTGTTGTCCAAAGGCTAGAAACCGGCACAGTGAGCATGGAAAATCAGGCAGAGTAGTTCAGATGAGCACCTGGTCCTGTTGTAGTAAATGCTGTGAATAATGGGGCACGCAGAAAATTAAACTGTTTCAACTTGTTGGTTCTCCATCTCTCAGGGTCTTCTCATGGAGGAGATAACCTTAGATGCTCTAAAGCAGGACAGTGCATCCCCCGTAAATATTGTATGCCAGTTAGCATTACACTTACAGGAGCCAGTAAGCTGTATGTGGCCCCGTTGGTCTCTTGGGGCTAGAGGGAGGCTCACAAGATTATGCTCAGATGCTTTGAACCTGTACCAGCATCCTGTTTAATGGGTCTCCCTGGGCTCGAAGTAAGGAAGTGACCTCCTAATTTTTTTCATGTATTGCTATTGTCTACTTGCTCTCCGATTAACAATGCCAAAGCAGTAACAATAATGATGCTGTGGTAACACAGTCTGGTCTAGTGTTCTCGTCCCTTTGCCTTCAAGGACAGTTGAGGTATTCCTTTTATTGCAATTATTCCGTGTCCTATGCATTTCATGTAAAGACGTTTGTACTAGAAAAAGGAAAAAACGATTAAACATTTCACCGAGTACCTTCTTATTGCTTTCAGTGCATTTGCAGTAACCAAGCAATTCACAATAGGAATCGAGTGTATGCAGCTGGTGGTTGCTATATGTTTTTGACTCCAGTTTTTACTGCAGTAATAACAGTCCGGTCTCAGAATAGATGCACTGATGGAAAACACTGGTGTATTTTCCATGTGCGTACAAAGGTGTCATCCAGTGTTTTGCAGTGGGTGGCATGCTGTCTCTGCGAAGATTGGTTCAGGTGTTCAAAAATAGTCTTAATCAGTGGTTCCCAGTCTTTGGACTTCTGTCGACCCCCACTTTATCATTTCTGGAGCCAGGGGACCCCCGCTATATCATTACTGGAACCAGGGGACCCCTACTGAATCATTATTGGAATCTGGGGACCCCCGACTGATGGCTGAAGACCTAATCTGTGAATATTATTTAATTTTCTAAGCAGTTGCGAACCCCCTGATGTCCCAGGACCACGGGTTGGAAACCACTGGTCTAAATTCACATGAAAAGAGTGGAAAACATCTCAAAACTTCACCATTCTGTGTCTTTTCAACTCCCTAGCAGTGCCAGGCATTGAATGCAATTATTTGAAAGTACGTTTTTTGGATTTCAAAATGTTAGCAATCCCTACTTACAAAAAGTGCAAAATTGCATACATATGCTGTTTTCATTGCGTGTGCAAACAATGGAACGTTTGTATTCTGTATTATTCTAAGCACTGTTGGGTTTCTATATATAATAGATTTTTTTTCTTTGCAGCAATCCCTACAGTGAGAATGGATACAATTAAGATGACTGGAGTGGATGAAATGAGCACGAGTGATATATTTGCCTATTTTAAAAGTTATCCACCTGCTCATATTGAGTGGCTTGATGACACTTCCTGTAAGTACAAAATGCAATTATTCTTTGTTTTTGTGATTGGTATCGCACATTGATGGACCTGTGTCTTCAGTCCGTTCCTAAAGATTCAAAATTGATTGTATCCTACTGATTAGTAGCGGGTAAAATAGGCGTGCGTAGTTCACCTATTAGTTGTTTCAGAAAGCAGAGTTACAAGATAAGAATCTCTTGTGGCCTTTCTGCTTTTTTGCAGACACCAAAAAGATGATTGATATTTTTCTGTTGTGGCTCCCACTGCATGGGACAGGATTCTCCTCAGCCTACAAGAATAGCTGATGTTTACAGCCACGTGAAGATGTTGACTTTTAAGTCCCTTCAGCTGGTTCCATTGCCCTCAGTACACAGAGCTGCACCAAGAAACCCTAGGGTTGAATTAGCGTCTCATTAAAGTTGAGTGACACAACAGAAGGTTAACTCTTTGACTGCGCTGCCCATTTCTTGTATTTATTTTATTTCATGTTCGATTAGGTAAAAGCGTCATGACTGTCAATTGTAATTAAAAAGGAAACAGATCAAAAATATGTTCGATAAAATTTCTAGAAAGGGCTCCGTGCCCTGTGGTCAAAATTTAATATTATTAATACATGATAGGGAATAGACACAGGACCGTAAACGTTTTTAACCATTTTGTGCCATAGACGTAACCGCCAAAGTAAAAGAAGAGAGACTGAAAGGACAGGGTGCTTAGTGAGGCATATGCTGACAGCAGGCACTCCAGAATAGAGTTGATGAGAAGATCCTTCTGGCTTCGGCAGGACATTTCCTCTGATTTACCCACACACTGTTGTATGTAGGGGATAAGGCTGTGTTTTTCATCTGCCAGCTGACTGATCAAGAAGTGATACTGAAATGATACACTCTAGTTGCCCTAGTCACATGTGAAGCTGGTTCATCAGATGTAAATTCCGGCTGTTGAAACATTCCAAACTCTCCCCAATCCCTGCATACTTGCAAAGAGCAGGGAGGCTGGTGGTCAGACATCGATGGCTACGTCAGGCTCCCACATTACCACTTGAGTACAGCCATACCAATATTTGTGAACGAGAATGCAGAGAAGCAAGGGTTAGACTTCCCTCCTATCAAAAACGAAGTGTTTATGTATTGCACAACTGGGGTGGGATGCATAGTTTCATGTTACCTTCTGCGACCTGCTCTGAAATGTACCTAATTTTTCCGACCCTATACTTTCCTTCATCATCTTCCTCTCCCTTCCTTCCTAGCTCAGTCTACTTCTCTCCTGGCACTCAGAAATTCACCTTTTCTGACTGAAACCTTGGTGTTGATTCCATGTAAATGGAGTTTTTCATTATACGCACAGCTAAAGTGGTTAAGGTCAGCCTTTATATAATTTGCCAACCAGACACTGATCACTTTACTAGCGCTTAGCAGATTGGATTAATACAATGGTCTTCCATTAGGACTCCTGAAATGTTTTTTCTTTCCATTTGACAACGTCCTATATTTTAACACCAGAATCTTATGCAGTCCATGAAAGCTTGCTTCTCCCTTCTTATTGACTGTAGTAAACTCTGGCACTACAATCATAGGGAGTCATGCCATGTAAGTCTTTTAGTATTCTATACTTTTTTATATTTTCAAAAACTCGATTTTTAGTCATACATATATTTGTCACATAGCATGGATATCTCAAGGATTTCATAGCGGTTGCAAGATCAACTCCTTAATCAACTCCCCCTCCACCCCCAGCACATTCCATTCATTTGTCGGTGGTAGCTGTGTCTGGAAGATTGTAAAATGTTGTACTTAATTTATCCAGTTGGGAGAAGGCCTATAGAGAGACAGTGACCAAGATGCTTTATGATGGTCATGATTCCTGAGGAGGAGTGTTTTTGCTGTTTAGGAGGCAATGTTTGTATGACATGTATGTAATACGTTATACATGGCTGCTAAACCATGGCTGTTATGAACGATTCCACTTTGTTGTATGGTTGAAGTAAACTCTGAGATTTCTAGATGATGGTGTATGGTTTGGGCGAGGTGTGGATTGAGTAGGGAATAGAGGCAAGTGTCGTCAGTAGTGGTCTTTAGATAGCTGTCCATTCTTAGATGGAAGACTCTAAGGCAGGCATGACTGGAGGTATGGGGTAGGGAAGAGTTTAGTGTCACTAGAGCAGAGATGATAGGAGAAGCCAAAGGAAGGCGATGCATCTCTAGGATGTGAGGTAAAAGAAAGCCAAAAAGAATAGCAAAGCTTAAACCATGTGTATTGCATGTCAACGGCATGGGCAGTAGATTGGGAGTAGCACCATGAAACTGAAAATAAAGACCCAAGTGATAGAGAACACTAAGTACTGTAAGGCGTTGTAAGAGTAGATAGCGGAGTGGGCCACAGTATCAAACACTGCAGAAAGCTCAATAAATATGACGGGTGAATATAGTGGGCTGAAGCTATATAGCTAGTCGCACAAGAGGTCAATTTCTGTAGAGTGAGACGTTCAGAAGACTGATTGAAGGGAATGAAACAGGCTTTGGCTTTTGAGAAGGAGAGTGGGGTTGTTGAAAGCCAGGCCTTCCAGAAGTTTGGAGGAAGGAAGTAGGGAGACAGAGAAGTAGTTGATAGGAGTGGAATGGTCTGCAAGACCACTTTGGGGGTTAAAGCACAATAGTTAGGTGCGTCTGTTGGGGGTGGTTGAACTGGTAAGTCAAGCAGGACAGGGCAGAATGCAAGAGAAGAAGGCAAGGAGTTCATTGGTTTGGCAACTAAAAGTCAAATGCACCCAAAAATAGTTGTCAGTCTCATGTATGTGAATTAATTCAGCTGGAAATGCACGAGAGAAGGCAGATACCTAGGACAGATGGGGTTTAGTAAGGAGGTGGGAAGGTGAGTGAAGAGTGAAAAGGGGTATTTATAACTTGAGCTCTTAGCTGTGAATGAGGAGCTGTTATCCACAACAAAGAGGGTGAAATGAGTGGCAGATGTGTGGGGGGGGTGCAGAGTAGGGCATCAGATTTGTGGGTTGGTGACTGAGTATGAGGACATAACGAGGAGTATAGTTATTCTCGTGCCAGTGTAAGAAAACTAAGGGCTCGTTAGTTGCTTTGAGGTATGATGGTAGTGTGGCATCTATGCCATGTTGTAGGAAAGTACCATCTTGCCTGGCATGTTACCCCCATATTTCACTGTATATATGTTGTTTTAGTCTATGTGTCACTGGGACCCTGCCAGGCAGGGCCCCAGTGCTCTTAAGTATGTGCCCTGTGTGTGTTCCCTGTACGATGACTAACTGTCTCACTGAGGCTCTGCTAACAAGAACCTCAGTGGTTATGCTCTCTCTGCTTTCCAAATTTGTCACTAACAGGCTAGTGACCAATTTCACCATACTGGTACACCCATATAATTCCCTAGTATATGGTACTGAGGTACCCAGGGTATTGGGGTTCCAGGAGATCCCTATGGGCTGCAGCATTTCTTTTGGCACCCATAGGGAGCTCTGACAATTCTTACACAGGCCTGCCAGTGCAGCCTGAGTGAAATAACGTCCACGTTATTTCACAGCCATTTACCACTGCACTTAAGTAACTTATAAGTCACCTATATGTCTAACCCTCACCTGGTGAAGGTTGGGTGCAAAGTTACTTAGTGTGTGGGCACCCTGGCACTAGCCAAGGTGCCCCCACATCGTTCAGGGCAAATTCCACAGACTTTGTGAGTGCGGGGACACCATTACACGCGTGCACTGTACATAGGTCACTACCTATGTACAGCGTCACAATGGTAACTCCGAACATGGCCATGTAACATGTCTAAGATCATGGAATTGTCACCCCAATGCCATTCTGGCATTGAGGGGACAATTCCATGATCCCCCGGGTCTCTAGCCCAGAACCCGGGTACTGCCAAACTGCCTTTCCGGGGTTTCCACTGCAGCTGCTGCTGCTGCCAACCCCTCAGACAGGTTTCTGCCCTCCTGGGGTCCAAGCAGCCCTGGCCCACGAAGGCAGAACAAAGGACTTTGTAGGAAGTTGGCTCTGTATGTACTATTTCAAAGAAAGGAATAGTATGCACAGAGTCCAAGGGTTCCCCTTAGAGGTAAGATAGTGGCAAAAAGAGATAATTCTAATGCTCTATTTTGTGGTAATGTGGTCGAGCAGTAGGCTTATCAAAGGAGTAGTGTTAAGCATTTGTTGTACACACACAGGCAATAAATGAGGAACACACACTCAGAGACAATTCCAGGCCAATAGGTTTTTGTATAGAAAAATATATTTTCTTAGTTTATTTTAAGAACCACAGGTTCAAGATTTACATGTAATACTTCAAATGAAAGGTATTGCAGGTAGGTACTTTAGGAACTTTGAATTAGCAAAATAGCATATACAGTTTTCACATAAATCGCATATAGCTATTTTAAAACTAGACAGTGCAATTTTCAACAGTTCCTGGGGGGAGTAAGAGTTTGTTAGTTTTTGCAGGTAAGTAAACCACCTACGGGGTCCAAGTTTGGGTCCAAGGTAGCCCACCGTTGGGG